>NC_142614.1:9908500-10532500 GCF_059453375.1 Lepisosteus platostomus | reverse complement strand
AAACAATGGCAGTGAAATCATTGTCACAGAGACGCTTCTGGTCGTCTTTTCGACACACTGCCACAAAATATCACTGATCACATATATCAGGACTGGAAACCATGTCCCCCAGGACCAGGACTGGACACCCTGCACACACACTGACCCCGCAGGACCAGGACTGGACACCCTGCAGACACACTGACCCCGCAGGACCAGGGCTGGACACCCTGTAGACACACTGACCCTGCAGGACCAGGGCTGGACATCCTGCAGACACACTGACCCTACAGGACCAGGGCTGGACACCCTGTAGACACACTGACCCTGCCCTGCACTAAAGAGACAGACACAGACAGAAGGCCGGTCTGACCTGGTCATGTGTGCAGTTGAACAGCAGGGCCCTCAGCTCCTCCAGACTCTGGTTGATCCTGTCGCGCCTCTTCTTCTCCACTAGGGGCTTCAGCATCTGGAGACGGGCAGGACAGACAGGTGATCATGGGAAAAGGGCAGTAAGAAACAGACAGGTGATCAGGCAGACAGGTGATCAGAGACAGGCGATCAGAGACAGACAGGTGTCCCTGATCAGAGATAAGACACAGACAGGCGATCAGAGACAGACAGGCAAACAGAGACAGACAGGCGATCAGGCAGACAGGTGAACAGAGACAGACAAGTGATCAGAGGCCAACAGGTGAACAGAGACAGACAGGTGATCAGGCAGACACACTCATGCTGAGACATGGACAGATAGATTCACCAATGAATACTTATTATTATTATTAGTAGTAGTAGTAATAAAATGTAGAATTAATATTAGCAGAAGCAGTAGCAGCTGCAGCTCTCGAAGCAGATAAATACACAAATTTCCGTGACATGTAGGAGAGCGCTTCTCTGTTGGGCGCTGTCCAGGCAATTGAGGTCTTATACTGCTGTGAAATCAGATCCCACCACCAGGGGGCGCCATTGACACGTTGGCCAAAGCTTCCCGAGTTCAAACAACACGTAAGATCTTGGAACTCCGAGTAAGAAGGCGGAGGATTCATTTAATTTTAAACTACCCTGAGCACTACGTCCAGATCTGAACAGGCGAATGGGATAGTTCTGCGAGGTTTGATACGATGCATAGTTAAAAACTCGGAACAAATTATATAAACCCTTTTATTAAAATTAAAACTCCCCTATTTAATTTATTAAAAATTAACAACCCTCTTTCATTAGAAATTAGAGAACCCCCTTTTCCAATACCTCGGAAGCTGTAATAAAAAATGAAAAAAATGTATATAACGCCAGTGAACGTATTTAATGTCCGGCTCGCGAATGAAATAAAGTATCGTGTTAGGTGTTGTCATCTGGTGGATGCTGCAGTGGTGGTGGAGGGGAGTCCCCATTACTTGTAAAGCGCTTTGAGTGGAGTGTACAGAAAAGCGCTATATAAGTGTAAGCAATTAAATGATAATTATCTGTAGACATAGGGAAACTTGCCCTTTTGTTCACATTAACTCTTCTCGAGACACTCGGTCCGGCTCATGTGTAAGCGGAAGTTATGAACTGCACTTGGGGAGGGTCAACAAGGACCAGTCCATCTCGCCCGGCTCTTCCTCACCGCCCGCATACAGAGCAAATGAGCTCTGAATGTCCCACACAAACCCCTCCTTTCACACTGGTCCCCAGCTTGCTCCTGCCCCTGGGGTCACGCACTCTGGACGGGGTTGGAGCCCTCGTCCTGAGGCCAGGAGGCTGCCCTCTACCCCAGGCGCGATCAGCCAAACCTACAGCATCTCACCAGGCATTGCAAACGCTCACAGAGCGTTCGGGTCGTGGATGGTGATTTTACCAGCGAACTCTCTTCAACGCCAGATCTGGGAACTCCTAAGGAAAGCTCGCAACTGACTCGATAATGCTAAGGGACAAGTAATAGGTTTATTCCGCGCTGAAAAGAGAAGAACGAAAAGACAACGTTTCGGCCGTGGAGCCTTCTTCGGGTGTGGAGAAGCACACCCGAAGGCCCCACAGCCGAAAAGTTGTGTTTCCTTTCTTCTTTTTTCAGCACAGGAATAAACCTTTACTTGTTCCTTTGCAGCCTACGCCTGCTGACGCAGCCCCCTACTTGAACTACTTCGATAATGTTAATATTAATATAAGCGATGCTTCATTAATAACTACCACTAATTGTACTGTTTGCATTAATAGGAAGTGCTCATATTTGACTAATACTCCTCGGGTGGCCGTCTTCTGTAATCGTTTCCCCTGAGTTCTTCCTATCGGGACCCGACGGAGGAAGTCCAGTTATTGTCCCCCACCATTACAAATGTGTATTATAACTGAAAAGAACATTAAAAACCGAGGGACAGAGAACACTCACTTTCTTTATCCCTTGAAAGTTAGTCCGACATGAACTCCTCATGATTGTGGAAACGAAATCTCGTCGCACAAATTTATCGTCCCTACAACTACAAACCTGTACACAACTGGAAAGAAAACAAATAAGTAACGCGACGTTATCCGCCCAGACTCATAGAACACTCACTTTCTTGATCCCTCGAAAGTTAGTCCGACTTGAACGCCTCATGGTTTGTGGGAATTGAGACTGGCCGTGCTAATTGCGAGGAGAGGCGATTCCGGTCCACCGACGAACGAATCCGAATATCCGCGAGCCGCTGCAGGCGACAGGAATTTGGGAGCCGCGCGCCCCCCTCTCTGCGGTATATACTGCTCGTGCAGGCGAGCTGCGATTGGCGGAGAGGTGCGAGTGACGTAGTGACCCGCAATATCCCTCCTCTCTCTCACACACACACACCTCGGTTACGTCTGTTTCTCTCACCGGTGTCATCCCGCTCCACCCCCGTAGAAAGTTTCAACAAAATAGCATGAGGTTAAGTATCAGCCTTGATGCTCGTAGACTGACCTTCAACCTATAATTTACAATGAGTACAATGAACTTAAACTGTCGCCCCTACCCCGTTTAAACACCTAGATTTATCTTCTGTATCATTATAGTGTATAACTGAAGCCTTCCACTGCAGCACATCCATAACTTTACCGTATTTCGTTGAAATGGAAGTATTCTACTGCCAATGGACTGTAGCCCCTATTGTAACAGGACTGTTCTCCTGTACTGGGACTGTAGCTCCTTTTGTAACAGGATTGTTCTCCTGTACTGGGACTGTAGCCCCTATTGTAACAGGACTGTTCTCCTGTACTGGGACTGTAGCTCCTATTGTAACGGAACTGTTCTCCTGTACTGGGACTGTAGCTCCTATTGTAATGGGCCCTTTCTCCTGTACTGGGACTGTAGAATAAACAAATATTGTTCAAGTATTGTGTCATGTATCGCGTCCCCTGTGTTGTGACAATGCCAATATTGAATTTGGATTTGAATTTGAGAGGGAGGGGCGGGTGGGGACACGCAGAGTGGGAGAGGGTGAGGTGAGTGGGAGAAGGTGATCTTTCATCTGCCGCCGAAGCGCGAACTTCCACGCTTCGCAGTTTGGCCACGCGCATATGGCAGAGGCTTGTGAAACTCAGCTCGAGAAAATAGGCGGCCGTTTGCTCTGGTTTATTCCTTAACACCTGCAGAGAACAGCGATCGATTGTCTGCCCCGGGGACATAGTGTTGCGTGTTAGTACGGGAAAGAAGGGAAATTCTACTATTTTGCCCGGTCTGTGGTCACTTTCCTAAGCAGATGCCCGATACCGACTCCATTCCTTCACTCTGTACCACAATCGTCCGCCCGCCTCGCGACCAAAAGTAGCCGTTTTCCCGAGTGGACGGGTGAGGCGCCGGTGTCGCTTCTGAGCCTGCGGTTCGGTCCCCTCACCGCCTCCCAGAGCGAGCTCGGATAGGTTAAACCGCAGTAACTCGAGACACATCGTCCTCCGCGGCCCGAGAGCTCCCGGGTGTGTCTCTGATTTCCAATTGGACCAGCGATGTGAACAGTCGACGGGACCAGTCGACCGTTCCAGCCGGTTCGCCTTGACTTGCTCCCCAGCCAGGGCAGCGCGCGGGGTGGGAACGGCGGCGCCACTCTTTCTCGTGGGAAAAGAGCTGGGAGCTGTCTGTGACGGGGTTGACGAGGAGCCGAATCTCACACCGGGTCGACTTCGAACCCGGGTGAGAGAAGGACGCTCTCACGGCGTCACTGGCGCATTCCACCCCAGTGACACCCCCCCCAGACGCACACATACACAAACAGACACGCATATTCACGGAGTTTGTCCTCACACCCCGTGAGCGCAGGGCCAAGTGTTGAGGCTCGCGCCTGTTCATGAAGCGCGCGGGCTGCTCCTGGTCGGGGGCCCGGAAGGCATTGACGCCTCTCGTGCGCTTGGCACGCAGCTGTCGACTCGTGCTGCCTTGTGCCCGGCCTTGGCGCGCGAGGTCAGGAGTTCCCAGAGTCGCTTACGGGGGGCGCCTCTCCAAGCAGCGCAGCGATAAAGCAGGTTTCATCTCTACTTCACTTCAGGTGTTCAAAACCCTCAAAAGCATCGACGAAGTCATCCCAGCGGGCTGACATCCAGCACCGAGCAAGCCTGAACCAGGGACGGCCGTTTCAAACCGAGAGCCGGGGGCGCTTCTTTGCACAAAGGGTGGTGGGGGTGTGGAGCGCGCTGTCCAGCCATGTTGAAGCCGGGACCCCGGCCTGTCAACAGACGATCCTGGGATCAGCTCACTGCTGGCGGACAGGAACACCCGGCTCGAGCCGAGCCGCCCCACTCCAGCCGGGGGTGCAGAGCTCGCGCGCGTCGCCATAGCAACCGCACCCGGCCTCCGTGGCGAGTTGCCATGGCGTCGCTCCGATCTCCGGCTCTGTGCCGCTCGGCTGGCCCGGGATAATTCCTGCTTCTGGGGATTTCGGATCAGACCTGATTAGATGTTTATTTGGGATTGGGGCGAGGGGCTTTTTTAATATCCATCCTTTGGAGCTGGAGGGAATGAGCGGCCGAACGCGTCCAAGGGTTTGCTAAAGCCGTGTACACAGAGCCTAGCGACCCCCCCACACCCCCCAAATGCACGCCGCTAACAGGATTAGGAGATTAGGAGAATCGGGGTCTTCTCAGCCTGCAATGATTTAGTTAAGGGCCGTTTAAAGACTTCCGAAAATCCCGTACAGCTGAAGACGTTTTGGAAGACGAGACCCCCCTTCCCCCGGCCGTGAGAGGACACGATGGTGAGGTCATTCTGCGCGCGCGCCACAGCAGATCCAGCCGCAGACCTTTAAACACACCGCAGGACGGGCTGAGCGCGCAGCCTGTCCGGGAGAAGGGAGGACAGTGTACCGGCCAGTTCACTACACTGGAGCTCATGACAGGGACACACTGCAAGGCACTGGAACCAGATGCTACTGGTTCTAACTCAATCGAGGCGTTATTGGTGTCTCTCAGTATATAATAAAACAGTGAAGTACGTTTATATCAAGTGTATCATTAACTACTTTTCTGTGTCCCCACCCCCACCCCTCTGAGCAGAGCAGTCGAAGCCGCAAACGTAAGGCGTTATTATCAGCGCTGCTGTTACTGGATGTCCTCTTATCTTGCTGTGAGCGCTGGTCGAGTAACAGAGTTTCCATGTCAACACAGCGACAGGGGGCGAACGGTCCCGCGCTGGGGTGTGGAAGAGCCTCGCGGCGGCTCGTGAGGCGAGCGGGGCAGCAGCGCGGGTGAGAATCGCGCCGCAGTGAGGCGCTGCAGAGCACGGCGATATCACACCCCCGCGCCGGTCTGCTTCAGGGGATGTGTTCTTACCTTAACGTGCACATCCGGATGAAGAGGGTGAAAGAGAGAGAGAGAGAGAGAGAAACCTTATTGCTCACTCCTGTGGAAATGTGTCTTTGGCTTCTCCCATATAAGCACAAAACACACAAGTAAATCATAAGTCACATAAAATAATTCGAGAAAGTACAGGCTCAGTTACCACAGCTACAACAGACACTGGACACACACTGACCTGGCTGTCCAGAGAGGACAGGCTCAGTGACCACAGCCTGGACATAGCCACTGGACACAAGCAGACCTGGCTGTCCAGAGAGGACAGGCTCAGTGACCACAGCCTGGACATAGAAACTGGACACACAGACCTGGCTGTCCAGAGAGGACAGGCTGTGCTCCCACTGCTGTTGGCTTGGAGAAGCAGAGACAGAGACAGGAAGAAATACTCCAGGATTATACAAGTATGACCTAGAATAATTAATTCCAGAATTCCTATTCCTGCCAAAATACAATTTCCAATCATACTGGAGGATGCAAATCATCAGAGGCAGCTCAGTGTGCAAATTCCAGTCACAACCTGACCAACAATCGGCCTTTATAACAAGCATATGTTCTTTATTCTGAGTGAAGCCTTTTAATTATTCTATACATACAGGACATATTAGGTATGCAATGTCTGGTATACACACACGAAAATAGACTGTCATTTGTTTTTACACTATACTGCTTCCATACAATACCTAGAACCACTTTTTCATTTAGTCCCCCCCATAACAAACGGGCCTTGGACAGCAGTTCATGCATTCAGGAAGGTGTCAGGAAAGCAGCTCTCCGCTAGCTGTGACTCCTGTGGCAACACCAGTTCACTGGTCATGCCAGCGGAGCTCCAGAAGAGTGAGAGAGACAGGAAATCAGAGGGACCAAGGTGCAGGAGTGAGAGGAAACGGCGGACATGGGCAGACTTAGGGTGAGAGATGGTGTGAGACGCGCACAGAGACATCAGGACTCATCACAAAACGCCCATTTGTTTCATAAATAAGTTTATTCCAGGGACACCCAAATATGTATTGTACAAAACTGTTTTTTAATATAAAAAATACAAATAAACATGCTGTCTCCTTTGCCTGTTTAATATAAAAAGACAAAGACCTGAGCTTTGAGTGATGAACCTAGAAGGCAAAGTCATTTGGAGAGACGAGTAGTGAAAAAACAGTAGAAATGACAGCTTTTCACTACAGCATCACAATGTGACACACAAGCAAACCAAAAGCTCTCTGGTTGCCTTTCATGGCCAGGACTGAAGAAAATAATATAAATAACAGATCCAATTAGTCATGAAACTCTTCAGGTGCAGTCTGACATCACCAAGCTGACTTGACTTCTCATTCCCAGTCTGTGACTGATTCCCATTGACCAGCAGGAGAGAGAGCTGGGAGTGATTCCTATTGATCAGAGAGAGCTGGGAGTGATTCTTATTGATCAGAGAGAGCTGGGAGTGATTCCTATTGATCAGAGAGAGCTGGGAGTGATTCCTATTGATCAGAGAGAGAGAGAGCTGGGAGTGATTCCCGGTGATCAGAGACCTGGGAGTGATTCATATTGATCAGGGAGAGCTGGGAGTGATTCCTATTGATCAGAGAGAGCTGGGAGTGATTCCTATTGATCAGAGAGAGAGAGCTGGGAGTGATTCCTGGTGATTAGCAGGAGAGAGAGCTGGGAGTGATTCCTAGTGATCAGAGACCTGGGAGTGATTCATATTGATCAGGGAGAGCTGGGAGTGATTCCTGTTGATCAGAGAGAGAGCTGGGAGTGATTCCTAGGTATTAGCAGGAGAGCTGGGAGTGATTCCTAGTGATCAGAGAGATTTGGGGGTGATTCCTAGTGATTAGCAGGAGAAAGAGCTGGGAGTGATTCCTATTGATCAGCATGAGAGAAAGCTGGAGTGACTGCTATTGATCAGAGAGAGAGCTGTTATAAATAATGCCCATTAACATTAACTTGAAAAAATCGAGTCCTTCTCTTCAGACAATAAGTTAAATATAAAATCTTCTGAAGATCTGATCTCTGTGTACAGGAGTGCTGGAGGCTGAGGCACTGTGTCCACTGTGGGTGAGTCCCGCTCCAACCGGCACAGCTCCCCCTGCTGGCTGCCGGCTCTACTGCGGCCACGGTCTCCACACCTCCTGGCCAGGCATGGCGACTTCTTTCGGTCCTTCCGGCGCTGCTCCGGTCCGGTCCGTCTCTCGTGACCCGGCACTGCCCTGCCAGCCGGGGCAGAACCCGGTGCTCTCTGGGAGTCTGTGTGATCCGTGGGGGGGGGTGCAGACCCCGAGTTTGGGCCTTTTGGGTGCCGGATGGGGGACGGCGGGCTGCAGGTGTCCCGGCCAGGGGGCGCGGCCCGGAGATCTGGGGGTGCTGACCGGAAGCAGCGTGTCCCCCACGCCGCCCGGCGGACTGAGCCAGGCCGCGGGCCCTGGACCCTCAGAGTCCTCCAGCGCGCGGCTCTTGGCCGCGATGAAGTGGCCGACGCGCAGCAGGCAGGAGCGCATGCCCTCGCGGTACGTCTGCTGGTGGCGCCAGAGGGGCGGCGGCGGCGGCCGTGGTAAGAGCCGCGGCCCCGCCCCGGCCTGGGCTTCCTCCCCCTCCTCCTCTTCCTGCTGCCCCAGCTCCGGCCGCGCGGGCCGGGCTCTCCTGCCGCCCGCCTCCAGCTCCCCCTTCAGGAAGTGCACCGCGCTCTCCAGGATCTCGGCCTTCTCCACCTTGGGGTTGCGCAGTTTCTGAAAACACAGACGGGAACGTCAGCCCGGCGCTGCTGGGAGGAGGGAGTGAGGTGTAGGGAAGAGGAGGCAGGAGGGAGGGAGGTGTAAGGAAGAGGAGACAGGAGGGAGGGAGGTGTAGGGAAGAGGAGACAGGAGGGAGGGAGGTGTAGGGAAGAGGAGACAGGAGGGAGGGAGGTGTAGGGAAGAGGAGACAGGAGGGAGGGAGGTGTAGGGAAGAGGAGACAGGAGGGCGTGTGGTCTAGGGAAGAGGAGACAGGAGGGAGGGAGGTGTAGGGAAGAGGAGTCAGGAGGGCGTGTGGTTTGGGAAGAGGAGACAGGAGGGAGGGAGGTGTAGGGAAGAGGAGACAGGAGGGAGGGAGGTGTAGGGAAGAGGAGACAGGAGGGAGGGAGGTGTAAGGAAGAGGAGACAGGAGGGCGGGAGGTCTAGGGAAGAGGAGACAGGAGGGAGGGCGCCAGGAGGGCTGGAGGTGTAGGGAAGAGGAGTCAGGAGGGCGTGTGGTTTGGGAAGAGGAGACAGGAGGGCTTGTGGTTTGGGAAGAGGTCAGTGGGATAAGGAGACAGGAGGGCGTGTGGTTTGGGAAGAGGTCAGTGGGATCAGGAGACAGGAGGGTGTGTGGTTTGGGAAGAGGATGCATGTGCTCTCTGTGCCCTTGAGCTCAGCACGGAAGTTGTGAGCTGCTGTCCGAAACCTCAAGTCAAAAGGAGACACTACTGGTTGATCTATTCCAGTAACTGCACTGTGAAAATAGTGCACATGAGCATTGATCCACATGCTTAGGAAAATGGCAAAGACCCTTCCTTGGGCCCTTGAGTCATTTCCTGAGGTGCTGTCTGTGTGGAGCTTGTATGTTGTCTGTGTTGGTCTCCACTAGGGGCTCTGGTTTCCCCCCACAGTCCAAAGACATGCTGGTACGTGATACCATGCGAGTGTGTGTGGTGTCTGTCTAACCTGTGATGGACACCAGGGGGCGCTACATTGACAACTGGAGGACCATCTAAGTCACTGTTTACTTTGTCAGCATCCACTGAAGGACCGCGGAGGCAAATAGTGGAAACGCGTACAGATCAAATCAGAAACGGAAATGAGGTGGCGGCGAGGAGTGCCCCTTCGCGCGACCCACCTCGTTCTTTGTGTTTTCCAGCAGCAGGACGCGCAGTGTCTCGAGGCTCTGGTTGATCCGCTCGCGCCGGCGCTTCTCCAGCAGCGGCTTCGGCACCTGCACAGCGCGGCACAGAGATGGTTAGCTCCTCGGACTCACCCCCCGCGAGCCGACCCCCACCCTTGTCTGAACCTAAACGGACTCGGAAGCATTACTAGAATTTTCTAGAGCCTAACACGCGTTTTCAGACCTCAGACCCCTGCGCAGGCACGTGAGACCCGTCAGCCTTGTGCTTAATAAACCATAAACTACTGCCCAGGTGTATCGGAGCAAGCAGATTAAATGCACAACCTTTAGGTCAGTGTCCAAAGATATGGCGTTCAGAGTCGAATCACAGAAAGTCTTTTTAAGAAACCCGCAGTACCTGCTAGCATTAGTACCGGTGTTGATATTGTTCACCTGCAGTGGAGCTCACGATCGCAGTAATCTGACAAGTATAAAAGTGACTCTGTACGGTCCGAAGCTGTTTAGGAGCGCGAGACTAACGCGCTGCGCGTGAAGCCGAGAGGCTGCAGAGACGCTGCGCGCGAGCGGTAGGTGCGTAGACTATTCAGCGCAGAACTCACGAGCTGACGAGCTGGGCTGGAATGAGCCCCCACACGGAGACGGAGGCGAATACGGAGCAAATTTAGATGGGCCCGAACGAGCATGGAACCAGTTTTTTTTTAAAAACTAAGACTAATTTCATGTCACGGCAAAACACACACAGAGATGATTGAAATTGAACGCAAAGCAATAGATTGAAATTAGCCTACACAAAAGAAATTCACATTTATTTTTGTCCTGTTACAACAGGCCCTACAATAGGAGCTAGAATACTGCCATTTCAATGAAATACGGTAAAACTATGGACGTGCTACAGTGGAAGGCTTCAGTTATACACTATAATGATACAGAAGCACAATCTAGGTGTTTAAACGGGGTAGGGGCAACAGTAAGTTCGTTGTACTCGTTGGAAATTATAGGTTCCTGTTACAGCGGGTATAAAGAAGTTACACGTTAAGAGGTGCAATCGAAAAAATCAAATTTCGAAACACGTATTTATTTCATTTATAACGCGCATCGCTTATTTCGGATTCGCTAAGCTTGAAGCTCGACTTCGAGCAAAGCCAACCAACCAATGTCTGCGCAAAACACGGGGAAAAAATGTGCATCAAAGCACCGCTTGGGAAAAGTTCGCTTATTAAAACGATAGTGGTTAAGAAAAAAAAGAATTAATGTACGGATTTAATGTATACGAGAGCGAATAAAAAAACGATTAGAGTGCCAAGGATAAAAATGCATTTTCCCATGTGCCGTGCTGTGGATTCTTAGATACAAATATTTGCGTTAGGGCTCTCTATGATATCTATTGCAACTTCCGTCCCATTTTGGATACCGTCCCAAGAAAGTTGTAAAGAAGCCCGAGTTTCAAACGGCACTAAAACAAAACGCACATGGTAAGCGACAATAACACACAGCTCAGAACACCGTTTACCTTTTTGGCGTCATGGGGATCCTGTAGCTCCGTGGCCATTACTTTGCACGACAGGAAAAGGCCGTCGGTCGGGAGACTCGCTCGGCGTCTCGGCTCTCGGGCAGAACGAATGAAACCCGGGCGCCAGCGGCGCGCGGTTCTTGTACCTCCACGCCGCGCTACGCCCCGCCCACCGCTGTGACGTCGGCGCTCACCGCCTCCCGCTTGCCGGGTACCAGGCGGCGCAACGGAGCAAGTCGGAATCTGTCCCCTACTAGAGTTTCGACCAGCCACCCAGGACAGGAGGATTGATGTGTATTGGACGGTCTGGCAATCACCCCACAACGCAGGAGGAAGGGAGCACTACCCAGGGAATACGTTTTTAAGAACTTCATAGCAGTGGCTCTAGCAGTGTCTACAGTACAGTCAGGTGTGACAGTGTGTGTGTGCTGGTGAATTCAGGGGGAGTGTGAGAGTAGAGGGACAGCAGTATTATTATAATAATAATAATTGCTTACACTTATATAGCTTTTCTGGACACTCCACTCAAAGCGCTTTACAGGTAATGGGGACTCCCCTCCACCACCACCACTAGTGTGCAGCCCCACCTGGATGATGCGACGGCAGCCATAGTGCGCCAGACATCAGCTATCCGTGGGGAGGAGAGCAGAGTAATGTAGCCAATTCATAGAGGGGGATTATAAGGAGGCCATGATTGGTAAACAGGGAATTTGGCCAGGACGCCAGGGTTACACCCCTACTCTTTTCAAGAAACACCCTGGGATTTTTAATGACCACGGAGAGTCAGGACCTCGGTTTTACATCTCATCCGAAGGACGGCGCCTGTTTACAGTATAGTGTCCCCATCACTATACTGGGGCATTAGGACCCACATGGACCGCAGGGTGAGCGCCCCCTGCTGGCCCCACTAACACCTCTTCCAGCAGCATCCTTAGTTTTTCCCAGGAGGTTTCCCATCCAAGTATTGGCCAGGCTCACACCTGCTTAGCTTCAGTGAGTTAGCAGTTGTGAGTTGCAGGGTGATATGGCTGCTGTATTGTCTCTCTGGTCTTGTCTACACCTGTGTGCTGGTGAATTCAGACTAACTGTGAGGGATGAACTCATACCCAGTATTTATCATTGTATTCCTAGGAACTGATCTCACTTCCGTACTCCTATAAATACAGAGCTGAAGGCAGAATATGGGCACAGACGCGGACATGAGCCACTCGTCTCCAGGCGGGACAATGGAGGCAATGAGAACAGCGCTCGGCCATGCCCGTCTTCCGCACTGGGCTCGGGACTCTGCGTGCCTCGCTCTGCACATCCCCCGCGGGGCAGCGAATCTAAACGGGCAATCAGAGCCCCCTGCCGCGAGCCCCATCAGGAAAGTGCGAGCCGGGACAATCGGCGATCGCCGACCGGAACTGGAGCTGACTGGAACAGGGGGAGACCGCAGCGCCGATCATCGGCAGAGCCCCCGAGCTCCGCCAGCGGAACGCACCCCCCACACCCCCGCTCCTCCCCACGCGTGTTTGGTGTTCCACGGCGCTTTCGTGGATTTTAAGGTGGGAAGGAGAAATAAAAGGCGCTGGTCTGATTTATTCCGGGATGAATCAGCGGGGGCTCTGTTGAACTAGTTCTTGTTTAACCGTTGTTCATGAAACTTTGTACAGATGTTAAGGGCCAGTACAGATCCCCACCCGTGATGTGAACTCGCAGTCTCCTAGGAGTCCAGAATGACGACCACGAGTCCACACTGGTTCCCACGGCACCGGTGTCGTTATACCAGCGATTCGACTTTGTTGAAAATCGCTCATTATTATTAGTCAGTAGCGACTTACGGGAGTGTCGGGGCTGTTCCCAGACAACACCTCGACTTCCGAGACGGCATCTGCTCGAACACGCCTGCGAGTTGGGCTCCCTTTACTAGCGACGAGTAGGGCTTCTCAAACAGGCCGAGGGACAGCCAAGCCACACGCCCCCTACCCGTCTCCTCCCCACGCCCTCTCCCCTCTCCGCCACCAGGGCCTCCCTCCCGCCAGACAATCCAGTTCAAGGCGCTTTATTGTCATGACCGATTAGTAACAAATCAGTGTTGCCAAAGCAAATTAACATAAAACAAAAAACTCCATTTACAATAGAGACACAATCATGAGATATTTATATATAAACATATGGAGCATTATTGGGTTTTAACAGGCTCACTGCTCCTCAGGCTGTGACAGGAGATCACATACTGGGCTGCCAGTTCAACTGTTCCATCCTCCCTCTCCCAGTAGGAACGGGAGTTTTTGTGATTCGTGCAGGTGTGGGATTTCTAGGATTAGCTGTGTAAATTTGGGGAAGAATGTTTCTCTAATCCCAGAATATCTGTCTCAGTGTAGTAGGAAGTGCACCTCTGTCTCTATTTCTCCCCGCTGGCAGTGGGAGCAAAGCCTGTCCTCTCTGGGCAGCCAGATCTGCCTCTGTCCAGTGTCTGTGTCCAGTCTGTGGTCACTCATCCCTCCTCTCTGGACAGCCAAGTCTGCCTGTGTCCAGTGTGTACAGTGCTTGTGTCCAGTCTGTGGTCACTGAGCCCTCCTCTCTGGACAGCCAGGTCTGTCTGTGTCCAGTGTGTCCAGTGTCTGTGTCCAGTCTGTGGTCACTGAGCCCTCCTCTTTGGACAGCCTATGACTGAGCCTGTAAAAGTCCCCCACGAGGCCGGTCCCAGCCGGACTGAGCAGTAGACTCTCAGCCTCTCGGCTCGCGGGGCTCCAAATCCTCGCGCCGGGGCTGGCGAAAGAGGGCGTCGCGAGCCATCACGCGCTATTCTTTGCTTCCAGCACCCGGACAATGCCGGGACCATATGTTTCGCACGTCACATCTACACACAAAAAGAAAGGGCGGCGACGACACCTCGGGGGCAGACAGTTCTCTCAGCTACGCGCTATGGGCCATCAGCTCAGGCGAGAAGAAAATAACAATAATAATGATAGAGGTGTAAGGACAAGGCTACCGGCCAGAGTTTCCCACGAGCTCACTCGCCCAGCTCGAGGAGCGTCCCCACGCACGGGCTAGCGGGAATTACCACGCTCTGAATATGAAAATAAAACGATGGCGGAGCCATCTTTGAAGATGGCGTGTTTTTCCTCATTTCCGTATCTGTTCCTTATTCTAAACCGGACTTGAGTGAATCTCCTGTATCGATCCTCACGGCGCATAAAGGATAAACGTGGCAAAAAGCAGATTCGCGATCAGCAGGGTCCGCTCACCCTGCGGTCTTTGTGGGTCCTAATGCCCCCGTTGAGTTATGGGGGCACTACTGTAAAACCGAGGTCCTGACTCTCTGTGGTCATTAAAAATCCCAGGGCGTTTCTCGAAAAGAGTAGGGGTGTAACCCTGGTGTCCTGGCCAAATGTTTTGCCCGATCATGGCCTCCTAATAACCCCCCTCTCTGAATTGCTTTCATTAATCTGTTCTCCTCCCCACAGATAGCTGGTGTGTGGTGAGTGTACTGGTGCATGACCCATGCGGTGCTACAGATTGACGGTGGTGGTGGAGGGGAGTCCTCATTACCTCTAAAAAAAGGGGCTTTGTGTCTTCTAGAAGTGTAAGCAATTATTACTATTATAGTAGTTTTACAACAAGTTTACAACTTTTGAAAGACCTTCATTATTTTATTAGTTCAGTTGGGTAGCTCCGTCAGCATCTGTAGTGTGCAAAGGAACAAGTAACAGGTTTGTTCCATGGTGAAAGAGAAGAGAGAAAACACAACGTTACGGCTCTGTTTTCTCTCTTCCCTTTTCAGCATGCAATACACCTATTACTTGTTCCTTTGCATTATTATTATTATTATTATTAATTATTAATAATAATAATAATAAGCAAGGAGAGACGGTCCTTTGACCCCCGTCAGTTTAGGAACCAGAGCGACGTCCGCCCACGCGAGAGCATGTGTGAGTCTGGGGTCCGACTCACTCGAGACACAGTTAAACTACGGTAAAAGCACGATGCAGTGTAGCCCAATGAAATCACGTACATTTAAAGTTAATTCCTGTGAAATCATTGCATCACAGTAAAGTGTAGAATAGCATAGTAAACCATGGTAAATGCACAAGACAGTGTGGTACAACTCAATAGAATCACAGTAAAATCTGAGTGAGGTGCAGTGATATCAGAGTAAAATCACTGCGAGGAGGCGCGTTAGCCGGACACAGCGGTGCGGAGAGTGAGACAGCCGGGGGAGTGTCATGGCTGGGGTCTCGCCCCAGTTCCTTCGCTTGCAAGACCTGACTGGCGATCACCCTGTCAGAGAGCAGCAGTGCGATTGCCTGGGGTTTCCTCCCTTTGGACCAGAGCGGAAAGTTACCATTGCATTAAGAACCGGAAGTCCCGAAGAAAGGGAGTCCAAAAATGTGACGTGTATGGAGATGTTGTGTCCCTCCACAGCTATCCGCTAGGGGGCAGTGCGCAGCAGTGGAAAGGCGTTCTGGAGCCCGTTACCAGAACGTCCCAGACTCGGGCCCCAGTGGTGCTGCTGCTTTTATCATGAGCACAGACAGTCTCACAGAATCCTCCAGGTTGCTCAACCGCGCCAGCAGGTTCTGGCTGGTTCTGGTGTGGGGGACCAGCAGGTTCTGGCTGGTTCTGGTGTGGAGGACACCTCTGTGATAGACAACGGTCACCTCCAGGGCAAGATCACGTCTGCGGAGCTACGCTTTAAAAATCAGTATATTGGGCTTTATTGTGATCAATTAGTCCATTAAGAGACGCTGAAAAGAAAAAAATAACGGAGAAGACAGGACAGGTTGTATGATTTACTAGATCTAGTCTAGTCTCTTATTTCATTTTACGAAAGTGACGATACCGCGCCATCTAGCGGACAAAATAAACAAGGACAACAGCCGAGGAAAATGATTGCAAAGGCTGGTTCTTGTCTCCTCCAATGAGAACAACAATTACCAAATTCCCTAGTAGTACCCCATAGGATTCATTCAGGAATCCTTCATTTTTCCAGGTCCTGCACGGTCAGGCAGGCAGGGTCCGACAGTCAGTGAGCCCAGATCTGGAAAGCTTCTCACACCCTCCTCCATAAATGAATAAATAATTAATTGATCGGCCAATCTAAGGCATTTCCAGCTCAGCCGAGCACAGGACCCCCCAGCCCTACAGGGTCAGAACCCACAGAGTGACCCCCCATTGACCTCTCCCCGCAGCCAGTGAGAACCAGGAATGTCCACCCCTGGATTCGACACCGGGGGCTTCAGCTGTCCTCTCTCTGATGCCACAATGTCACCCTGCAGTCAGCGGTCTCCCTTTGTCTCCCTTACAAATCTCTCAAACTCAGTTATACAAGTCATGCTATAGACCAGCTTTCAATTTGGGCCAATTCTGTCAGGCAGAGGCATGTCTAGAATTGGGCAGCCAGAATCCTGACCAGGTCTAGTGCAAGTGATCACATTACTCCTGTCCTGGAGTCGTTGCAGTGGCTTCCTGTCAGGTTTCGTGTCGACTTCAAAATCCTCCTGCTCACCTATAAGGCTCTGCATGGCTGGGCACCTCAGTACCTGTCTGAACTATTATCGCTCTACTCCCCACCTCACAACCTTTGCTCCTCTAATTCTGGTTTCCTTACTGTCCCCCAGTCCCCCACTACAGGTCACAGGGCCTTCTCCTGCTGCACCTCAAAGCTCCAGACTCAAAACCATCTTCGTCAGAAACAGTTTGATGTAACTGGTGTCTGTGTTTCTAACCCCCTGTATTTCTTTGTGCTCATTTTGTTATCTCCTATCCTCGTTAGTTTTTGTTCGTTCTTTTTTTTTACCTTGCATGTAAAATGCTTAGAGACTATACCTTTAAAGGCACTGTATAAAATAAAGTTGTTTCCTCTTTCTTTAGTAGTATGAGCATGAATAAGAGTAAGAACATGAGTATGAGTTTGAACATGAGAATTAGAATTAGGAGCATGAGTATCAGTATGAGTCTGAGTGTTAGTATTAGAGAAGATCACTTTATTGGCCATATCCAATTTTCTTGTATTTTTTCTGTCTTTTCACATACCCCAGCTTGCACTCCATGAGACACACAGACAGGGAGAGAGAAGCTTGTGGTCAGAGCGCAGGGTCAAACATTCATAGGGCGCCCCTGGAGCAGTTGGGGTTAAGGGCCTTGCTCAGGGGCCCAGCGGAGTAGGATTCCTCTGCTGGCCGCGGGATACGAACTGGCAACCTTTCAGTCACAGGCGCAGATCCTGAGCCACCGCACCAACCCAAAATCCTTACCCTCAAAGCACTGTATTTAAAGGCACTGTATATTAAAGCACTGTAAATTATATGTATATTAAAGTTCAGAGATATTCTTTATTAAAATGTCCTTTCATTCCTGCGTGATTAACGTCTTAAAAGGACTTACCTGGCAGCGGTGGGATTCGAACCCACGCCCCCGAAGAGACTGGAGCCTAAATCCAGCGCCTTAGACCGCTCGGCCACGCTACCTGACTGTACTAGTAGCGGCATGACTATGTGAATTAGTACCAGTGTGAGTACGAGTTTTCGTATCAGTGTGAGTATCGGTATTAGTGTAGAGTGTTAGTGTGAGTCGTGTGCTCACTATGCACCTGTAAGCAATGAGGAGGAGACAGCTGTGCCTCACCCACACCCCCCAGCTCCTGGCGCTCTGATCAGGGCAGTGTGTGTGAGCGAGAGGGAGGTCATTTCGCTTGCCTGGGTCACCAAGGGAAAAATAATTAGCGCTACCTGCCCCCCTCTAGGGTGTCCGCCCTCTCCATTTGAGCCGAGTCGGTTCCAATATCGCGAGCGCTCATGCGTTCAGCACGAGCACAAGGACAACAGAGACCCGGAAGGAAGTCATTACAGGATGAGTTCTGGGTCACAGCGAGATTACGGATTAGAAAAACAATCAAAACGAGCGGGACGGGATTCATTCGCTCGTCTTTGTGCGCGTGTCTCTTAAAGGGTATTGTTAATGGAGTAAAGCCCTGGAGCGAGACGATGTATCCAAACTTGCCTGTATAGATACACCGATACCCCACTTATGTGTCTGACGACGAATGATGATGATGATTATTATTATCCTTGTATTACTTCTAACTGCTCTCAACTCACAGCCTGATCTGGAAGGATTTTAATTCTGCTGTCCAGATAGGGGATTGTGTGTGTGTGTTCTTGAGAGTGCGGCTAAAAACATTGTATATATAACACGGAAGGTGATGATGATGATGATATTAACGTGAGCCAGCCCATTCCAACAGCTGTGTGGGAGAGGAGCTCTCTGGATTAGCGGTGCCGGGGGAGCCGATCTCTGCTGGGCTTCGCTCCAGTTGAGCTCCACGCCTCTCCGTCGCTCTGCGTGCTCGTTTTGACTACTAGAATGAAGGTTTCAGATTGACACGCTGTCGATCCGTGTAAATATTTCGCGCAAACCCCCTTTTCTGACATTTCGTTTTCAATTTATCCCTCCTCCACCTCAGCTCCGCGAGAAAATGGAAACACATTTTGCACACGTGCACGTGTCTGAGACACACAATTGCACATCACCTCCTTCCTACTGGGCCCGGTTCGGCGAATGCCCTGTGTTGTTGAACCCATCGCCATGCGGGGTGCTTTCTCCAGTCCCGGGAGACAGGGGTGTTGATTCCGAGACGCGTGACTTCGCCAGGCGTCAAGACTGACGCGCAGCGTTTTGTTTGTTGGGCAGATGTTCCTGGGATGATAAAACGTGACACCCCCCCTCTTGCCCGTCCCGAGACAGGTGAGAACCAGCCACGCGCCGGCCTGGGAAAGTTTGCAGCGCGCGAGCTGGGTGTCACTGATCTGAAGCTTCTGTGACGATTCTCCCCGACAATCCCCACACCTCTGTGATCGCCTTCGCTCAGAAAGGCGACTTCTCGTCACAGAAGGACAGCAGTAGGCGTTTACACGCCCAGTCATATACTGCACCACCTTTAAAACATTTACGACCGTACTCCATAGTAACAACAGTGTTAAAGGTGATACGTCAACGTAACATCTACTGCTACTTAATGCAGGAAATGTGCAATGAAGTCGCTGGAAAAGCACAGTAAAGTGCAGTAAAGTCTAGTGAAATCAGAATTAAAGCAAAGCAAAACCCAGTAAAGTCAGGTTAAAAGCACAGTGAAATCAAGGTAAAGACACAGTAAAGAGAAGTATAGCACAGGAACGTACAGTAAAGCAAGATCATGGGAGAGTGAAACCGTGGCCCCTGTGAAATAAACATTTCAGAGAGAGATTCAGGTACACTGTCCGCTCGCAGCCGGCTTTCTGCATTCATCTGGGATGAGCTGTATTACAATATATGTCGGGCATGAAGGAATGACAAAGAGAATTAAAAAAAAACCGCCTCCCAGTTGCTACTTCGGCCTGGGGCGAAGCGTGACCGTGGGAGCCTCCACGAGCTCCTCTTCTCAGGGGAAAGTTGGGTTTATAAGGTGCCGGAATGGCGGGGCGGTGAATATCAAAGGCGTCGCCGCCGCGAGAGAACTTCTCTCACCTGCTTGCCGGCTCGAGGCCGCCGCGTCTTTGTGCCCCTGCCGGCGCGGCGCGGCGCGTGTCCAGGTGATGAACACCGCGGCCCCGGGCGGTAGGGGAGGATAATGGACTGTTGAGTCAACTTGTGAAATAATCGACCTGACCCAACCCCCTGCCCCAGGGCTCGCGCAGGGCGTCTTGCGCTGCTCTAGAAAATAGTCTCTGTTCCCGCTGCACGCGTTGTGTTATTAATAGTGTATCAGAGAGGCTGGCTGCTCTCCAGACTCCGGCAGGAGCTGTGGTCACGCAATGAGCTGCAGCTCGGCGGAGTTTCCTCCTGCAGTCGGATTGTAAGCTGTGCTGGCAGGAGTGGGGATTCTGTTATAGAATGATGAAGATTTTATAAATTACATTTTTTAGACAACGTGGTATGTTAGATAATGTTCGTAGATTTAGCTGTTTGTTTTTTTAGAACGCTTACAGACATGAATACATTCGGAGTCACTGTTTGTGGTGGTCGGGGGGAGTGTCATTTCACGACACTCGTCATTTCTGTAACCTGTGATGAGACTGACCCGTGATTTTGATTTTGTTTTAAAAACCTTTGCGCTTATAGAGCGCTCTACAGGTAATGGGGACTCCCCTCCATTACCACCACCAGGGTGCAGCCCCACCTGGATGATGCACCAGTAGGCTCCCCACACACCAGCTCTCAGTGGGGAGGAGGGCAGAGTGATGAAGCCAGTCCAGAGAGGGGGATTATTAGGAGCCCATGGCTGGTAAAGACCAGGGAGATCTTTGGCCAACACACCGGGGTAACACCCCTACTCTTTTCGCAAATCGCTTCTGGCCTCGTGGTTGAAAGCTAACTGTAGTTTTTCGGGGTTTTGGCACGCGTCCATTGCTCCCCGCTGTTCCCACGGTGACGGGCGGCTGGGGGAGGCGGTACGCCTGAGCTTTACAGCACCTGAAGCACAGTAAACGTCCGCCTGTCCATTCTTCACGTTCTTCATTGTTCGATCGCTTGACCCACAGATTGACAGGCTGGCGGTTCACTGTTATGAATAGGGAGAGGGGCCAGTAGATAGATATTTGGGAGGGCGCAGTCTGTGCAGTGATGGTAATAAAGCACCACCCCCGCCGCCACAGGAAGGCTAGTGTGACTTGTGTCTTCACGCCTGCGGGGCGCGAGCCCCTCCGGAAGCAGAGGTGCGAAGGTGACACGCGCCACACTGCCTGCCTCGAGGTGTCACTCGGTTTGATGTCGCGGGATCAAAGAGGATGCTTTGAGCACGGCCCTGAAAATTACAATTAATTAAAACAAGAGAAAGAACGCTGCACTGTCGATAGTATTTCGCACCTATCCATGCGCCTTCTTACTTCGGGTCCTGTTGAGGCCAGCGAACTTGATTTCAGGTTAAAACAATTAGTGACTTTTTATTTCCAGAAGACTTTCTGGGCTAAATGCCCGAATTCATGAAGACTTTCTCCACTTTTTTATAGTTAGTTGATTCTCGTGTTTTTATTAAAAAATACCTTTGCAGATTTGATTTCAATATCACAGCGCGGTTCAAATAAACCGGCGCGACGGAGGCGCCTGCGCTCTGGTTTGCTCGCTTGCTGTCGCGGCGTCACACTGGGGATAACACTGAAGCCGTGCTCGCGAGAGGACTGCGTGTGCACAGAGACCCTCGCCTTCTCTCTGTCTCGCCCACCAGCGTCTCCGGGGGGGACATATTATGAGCTGAACTACCAGCTCATAATATGTCATAATATAATATGCCCACTATTGATAAACATACAGAAACGAGTATTAAAGTATTGGATGCACCTAAAAAACAGCGACCAAAAGTCCTACCACCACAAAGCCCTGTTGAGCCAAGAGCTGAGCCCAAAACAGAGCCCCCTGAGCCAGCTGGTCCTGAGGCTCACTGACCTGAGACACCGACACCAGCCAGCCTCAGGACAGCACTGCTAGAGAACCACAACCCAGATTAACCACATCACAGCACAGATCAAACAGCAATATCTCACACACTGGGACACACACACAAACACAACATAAACTGGAATGCTACAGAACCCTAAACAGACAATACACACTAGCCGATTATTTAACCAAGATAAGAAACAACAAAAAGAAACAGAACCTGACGAAGTACAGGCTCAGTGACCACAGCCTGGCCGTAGAAACTGGGCGACACAGGCAGACCTGGCTGCCCAGAGAGGACAGGCTGTGCTCCCACTGCGAGCGGGGATGTCACAGCCTGAGGAACAGTGAGTCTGTCTCCCAATAATGCTCCATCTGTTTACAGTATACATAAATACTTTACGATATGTCTTTGTTGTAAGTGTCTGTAATATGTCTGAGTTTATTTTACTTTTATTTTTGGTTTGTTTCATGTTAATTGTATTATTGTATTTGCTTTGGCAACACTGATTGTACCTATAATGCTAATAAAGCACCTTGAATTGAATTGAATTGAATATTACCAAGGGGGCTGTTTAGATGTTGCTCTTCAGCTGGAGGTGTCTGCAGGTTTTCAAGGTGTTTTTCACACATCAGCACGCAACACATGAGGCTGGTGGGCTGGGCCCAGTTCAGCCCAGGATGGAAATCTCTGAGAGCTGAGCTGGGGAGGCAGCCCGCAGGCGCAGGACCGGGGGTGTGTGGTCGGCCGGTGGACCAACCTGGGTCTCGTTCTTACTTTCAGGCGCGCTCACCCCATTTGTCTGAAATGCAAATGGAAAGATCAAAGAGGTGGGTTGCGCGTGTGTATGCGCTCCGGGGGGGTGTGATGCATGTGGCACGCTTTAGACGGTGTTGTATTTGTGTGTAAAGCAGGGTGGCAGGACGGGGCTGTTGTCCCAGACGGAAAGGTGCCAGAATCGCGCGTGCAGGCAGGGGAACGCGAGACCCCAGCGGGAGGGCGCGGCGCGACACACCTCGCGGTTTGGGCACCAAAACGACAAAGACAACACAACTGTTCCACACCCTCGGCACGGGGTGACCGCGAGCCGCCCGTGCCGACACGCCGCAGCCACACTTCCAGCCACAGCTCGAGGTACACGGTGTGAAATCCGCAGGGAAGCTCGTGGCAAGACATAACCGAGATGTACTCCTCAGTCTGGAACAGACTCTTAATACAAACACACCAGCAGAGACCCGGCAGGGCTCTAATTACTGGTATTAACTCATGCCCCACATAGCTATACTGAACCAAACACGAGTTCTGGCCGTTCTCCCGAGACTCTGCTCAGACATTATAGCTGTGTCATCTTACTGGCGAATTACCAGGTGAAGGGTAACACTTTCCTTTATTACGAATTTTTACGGATAGGCACTTTTGCTGGTCTTATAATGACCCCAGAATCAATTGCCAGTATTGTCAGTCTTGATTGTCAATTTAAAAATGAATCCCAAAAGATTCTACATTTTTTTTAAACCGACCAGTCGCAATTAGTAAAAGCAGTCATTTAAGTGTTATCGCAATGTTTTATAATTATGTTTATTACATCTACAAAACACTGTTCTAAAAGGTTTATGAAAACTTGGTATGAAATACACCACTATATTCAATAATTAGTTTCACCAACTTGTGGCTGGAGAGGCCCGCATCCCGTGACTATGGTAACCGCTTTGTTAGACCCCTCGCGCCACCTCTGAGGGAATTCTCGCTTCCCACGGCCGCGCGCTCTTCGGGGAGCGGAGAGTCATAAAAAGGGCGCGAAGGTGTGAGAGACAGACACCCTCGGCTCAGGCAAACGCTTTGAAATTCCCCGCCGTTTATAACGAGGGGACAATTCTGACAGGTAAAACAAATTCTAAGAAACAAGGAGGGCTGAAAACAAAAGGATTAGGTGCTGTAGGCGAAAGTTTCCCACGAGAAGGACTTACGCCTCGAGACCTGCTCCCACGACCACACGTCTTCTCCGAGGGAAACAAAAAAGTCACATAACAGGTAACTTAGGCTGGTTATCCCGTTTCTTTCCTCAGGGATGAATTTAATTTGATTTATTTTCATCTGTGTGCCTGTTAATGGGCAAACTAGTGTGTGGGGAGCTGCACAGACTGCCTGTACGTGCGTTGTCGCCTGAACGAGTCAGTCTGTATCCCTCCTTCAGGGGAGTGAGTGTTCAGTACACGTACCAGAGCAAAAGTACAACTAACTAACCTGTGTCGATGAACACGCCACACGTATTTCACTTAACAGATCGGTTACCAACTCACCCCGTGTTGGATTCGGGGTTACAGGAGCGGTGCGTGGCGTGTAATTAAATATTTTCACATTAACTCGTGAGTGTCAGGACCTATTCCACTACCGCTCCTCACCTCTCTCTTTCTCTTCCTCCTCACACCCCTTCGCCCTTATTCCCACGGGCGGCGAGCGTCTCTGATGTCCGCCACCCGCATCACAGCCGCGCAGGTGCTGAACTGCGGCCGCCGCCGCGAGGAGGGCGCGGGGGGGGGGGGGGAGGCGCGTGCACGAGAAGCTCGGAGGCGCGCTGGGTGAACTCGGCGCTTGGAAACGCCGGCGTTGGCGTGATCGAGAATAAAATCGTCTCACATCTGTGAAAGACCTTACACAACGAGATCTTTCTTTGAGGGTCTTTTTGAACCCATGGCACAGATATACGAATGGTGTTGTGGGAGTTTTAAACGAGCTACCAGCCATAGTTGTTACCCTGGGTGAGAGTAGAAACAGCTGGATGAGACCCCTCTCATCAAGACAGGAGGTAGCACTTTACACAAAGGGTAGTGGGAAGATGGAACAAGCCACTAAGCCAAGTTGTTGAAGCTGATACCCTGGCTTCCTTCATGAAGCTTCTGCACATAATCCCAACAGGGGTAGACAGGCTTGGTGGCTGCCTGCTGTTTGTCACTGCACATATGTTCTTCGGTTTCCTAACACTTCCACAGGAATCTCTGTCTCTACTGAAAGACCAGTGTCCTAGAGATACTTAGCCTAGGTTTCGATGAGGGATGCTTTGTATTGGTTTTTTTATCATTCCCACAGTGCAGCACAGTAGTGAATTTCTAGGTGAAGATACTGTCCATTAATAATGCACTTTATTGCAACAGCAGCATGGTACAGAGTCTTGCAACGCAGAAACATTCCAACGCACACTCATTCAATCAAGCACACTCAATCACTCCTCACAGCCCACTGCAACTCAGCAAGTTTTAGTTTTACCAGAATGTTTATTTGTTTATAACAAAATATACACATACACTTCTGGGAAAGAAAAAGGAACGTCCTTAAAAAAATAAATAAGGGTACAGGGCAGGGGGGCAAAGTCACGTCTCCCTGTAAATTGTACAGAAGGATAAAGCACCAAGGTTCTCCAGTTCTCATTCCTACAGAGCTGCTCTACAGGATCCTTCAATATTCATTCCAAACTCAGCTCATTTATACTTAACGAGCTTATTACCAAGCCTAAAAAGGGATTAATAAACTTGCAGTTTAAGACCCTAAACTTGGAAAAACAAGAATCAGAATGGGATGGCTTGATAATATTTACAATTTCCCCCTTCAAAAACAGAAGGTCTTTCTTGACATCTTTACAAACAACAGTCCTTCCTGCCCACCATGGATCCCACCGACTGAAACACTGGAACAGCAAATACCCATCATTTCTAACTGAATGCATAACATTTGAAAATAAAAGACGTCTAAAAGAAAAGTTCTCACAGAGAATAAAATACCATAGTTGCGTTTCGCTAGTCTACTGCTTGGCTACACAGAGCTCAAGAAACTGGGGCCAGGCTCAGAGCGCTCCAAACCCCCCCAATCACTGCAGAACCAGAACCACAGGAAAAGGAAAAACAGGATCTGGGTCTGATCTCTGGACAAGCAGCTCTCGCTGCAGGTCAGAAGTGAATCGTATTCTGAATAGTGTTCTGCAGGAGGAACTCGAGAGGAGAGCAACACAACGCGTGAGAGAGCCGTCCGGGGCCCCGGCTCCAGGTGCCGCCTCTCCGCATGCGTCTCTGTGCAGGTCACGTCGGATCCAGCCTGCTGGTCTACGGCCAGGGTCTCCACACTGCGCTGCCCTGGCTGTTATGCAGGGCCGAGGGGCTCTGCGCCTCAGGGAGAGTCCGCCCAGGCGTCCGGGTGACTCTGGGTGAGCGCCTGCGACAGTTGGGGTCCTCGGAAGCCAGCGGGGCTCTGTGGGGTGTCCGGCGAACAGACATGGCATGCGGCGTGGAGGTGGAGGGGCAGCCGGCGCCCCCGAGCGCGGTGCAGGGTGACAGCCCGCAGGGTGAGTCCGGGCGTCGCTCGGAAGGGGAGACTGTCTTCGCCCCGCCCTGTCTGGAGGGGGCGCTGGTCAGCTGTGTGGAGTCCGTCAGAGGGCCGGCAGCCCTGGCTCTCTCCATCAAGCACTGGCAGAATCGGTCGGCCAGCGCTCTCTGCTGTGCTCCCTCCTCCGCCTCTCTCCCGCTGGAGCGCAGGAAGCACACGGCTCGCTTCAGGCAGGCGGAGAACCCCTCCTGGTACTCCTGGTCCAGCCCGCTCCTCTGCTGCAGGAACAGGACAGCATTCTCCAGGATTTCTGCCTTCTCCGCCCGCGGGTTAGCCAGACTCTGAGGGAGAGAGAGGCATTAATACAGGTACTATATGTCCATGAGACAGAGGCACTGGGCAGGGGTAGGCTGTGTCCTGGTTTGAACCCCACAGCTCGACTGCTGTGGAAAGTCTCCTAAGTGGCAGATGATTGCTGCAAGCGGTCATTGCAAGGAGCCAAGTTGCACAGCGCCCCAGAGCCAACCAGAGGATAGTGGCAGTGTTGGGGTAGTGCGGGAGAAGGGAGAAAGGCGGCGGAGCTCACCTGCACGTGCGCCCCCTGCAGCAGCAGCTCTCTTAGGCTCTCCAGACTGCGGTTCATCCGCTCGCGCCGCCGCCTCTCCATCAGCGGCTTGAGAAGCTACAGGGCAGAGAGGGGGCGGGGTTAGAAGGCAATCTTGCAGATGGAGACAATACACGTTCACCAGGAAAGAACAGCGCACCAGAAAAAGTAAAGTAACGAGATGAACAACAACGTTTTACAGCATATTAATGGATCAACCAAGTAAAGTATGAAAATTAACGACACAGAAATTTAATGAATGTAAACGAACTTTGTCAGTGGAAGTAACAACGTCATTTTGTGCTTAATATTATATCATGAAACCTTCATGCCAAGAGCTTTAAAATGATCAAATGTGCGGTAACCATTCACCAGTTTAAATATCTTGACAAGTCATCTGAGTTTCTGCAGCGAAACATACAGAGCGTTTTCTACCTGCGGGAGGACTGCGGCAGGGTGCGACCTGAGCGCGTTTAGCAACTCGGGTTAGGAATAGCTCAACAAGTAGCAAAACTGCTCACAAGTTGCAAAAGATGCGCAGAGCTAAGGTATTAGTGTTCGGTGCGAACACACATCGAGTTCTATAGGAAATGAAATAAGGACAATCTGCTTTCAAGCGTGTTTCATATATCTCAAAAGATTTTAAACGCTTTTAAACTTTGGTTGAATACGCTATATGCTCAGTTCCTAAGTATAGCCCGCGTATAACTAAAATGAAAAGGGTGTAATGTATACGTGTGCTGTACATTAAAACCCCTACTGTATCTATAAAAGCGGTTTACCTTTCTGTTCGGCTTCTCGTCCTCCGGCTGTGTCGCTCCTAGCAGCTTCATCGCACTTCTGGTTCGGTTCTGACTGAGGCGATCCGGTGAGTCCGTGTGCGGAACAGCGGTAAACTGAGCGACTCTGATCAGGCTGTCGGTCGAGGTATGCCGGTGTCCACTTAGGGCTGCGAGATCGCTGCGTCTCTGTTACGAATGATACCTGCAGGCTGAGCGAGGGCAGGTTTTAAAAGTCGAAGCGGAAGGGGGGTTGAGTCTCCGCCCCCTCGCCCAGAAGGCCCCGCCCCCCTCGCCCTCTCCTTTTCCATTCAGTCCCGTTTAAAAAACGGGAGTGGTGCCGGTGCTCACAGAGCACGCCCGGAGTAATGGGTGTACCTCAGAAAGTCTCACTAGGGGGGCAAAATAAGTGGGGGGAAGGGGGTGATTTTCTGTGGAGTAAAATAACGAGTTCATGATAACCTCCTTGCAAAGCCATTATCACGATACCAGACGGTAGTATAGTGTGAGTTTAATACTTTCTAAAGGTCGAATACCTATTTTAAAAGCCCGTCGAGAACATACCGCTATTGTTCCGATCTAACGAACACACAAAAGGTAACAGTGCTCAGTGATGGTGAAGTTTCAAAATTTAAAGCACAGAAGGAATTGTTTTACACGCATCATCAAAGCCTCTGCATCTCCGAAAACATATTAAATGAGAGAGTGAAAGATTAATATTCTCGAGCTGTATACGTAGGCCTATCTCTCTGTGTGGCGTGTTGTATATACCATTCGGATTCTCGGCTGTGGTGCGGCTTTACAACTTTTAAAATACCTTCATTATTATATTAGTTCAGGTGGGTAGCTGCGTCAGCATCTGTAGTCTGCAAAGGAACAAGTCATAGGTTTGTTCCATGCTGGAAAGAGAAGAGAAAAAACACAACGTTACGGCTCTGTTTTCTCTCTTCCCTTTTCAGCATGCAATACACCTATTAGGTGTTCATTATTTTATGTTTTGCTTTTTGACGCAATGATGAAAAGCAAATTCTCTGATACTGTACAACTTTCATCCAGGGCTACGAACATCCCCTTATACTCGGGTCAACATTATGGCTGGGCACATTCCCGCAACCCTGTGTGTAAACACTTGACTCCTGGTCTCCTGCTCTCGGCTTTAAAAACGCACTTTCAGAAAGCGCGATCTGTGGCTCGAACGAATTTTAAATCTGTTTAACTCACATTTCAGTTTTGCAACGCGCCAGAGCGTGCGATGCGCAGTAACACGGGTACAGTATACGCGTGTGCTTTTATTGGGAGTATTTCTTAACCCACTCCAGGTGCTTGTATCGTTAGGTTTACGATACGAGTGATAATACAGCATCACCCAATGATCGTTGATCAAGTGTGGCTCAGCTGTGGGATTTATGAAGACTCAGTTACTGCTTGTGTGGAGGTGAACCCCCCCCACACACACACACAACGCGAAACACGAGTTCGTAGCCCGGATTCCCTTTCCCTTTCACACCGGCAATCTGAGGCCGATGGAGAGGTGTCGATGTGTGTGTGTGTGGGGGGGGGGATTCCAGTACACGCGCCTCGCCTGCAAAGCGAGAGATCCCCCCCTCTTCGGCGGCTTCAAAAGCTTTCAAGCGCGCCGACAGCTCCTCGCCGCAACCCGGCCATTCTGACAGGTCATAAAAGAAATGATGCCAATTACAATAGCCCGGGGTGACGAGCTGGGATTTCTCGGGAGAACTTTGGCCCAGAGCTGCTCCCACGCTCGCGCCTCTCCACCAGGATTTGGGGATTTTGGATGGAGTGAGGAAGAAGGAGGGGGGCATACTTTAATGACGATTTGAATACCACACCTGGAAGAGACTGCTGAAAAACAGACCGAATCTCACTAATTTAACCACTTTGCCAACCCAAGCCATAGAAGAACAGGAGGCACTGCTTTATGCAAAGGATGGTGGGAGTGGGGAACAAGCCGTGCAGCTCTCTTTCAAAATCACAGCTGGATGAGATTCTGGGGCCTGGTTGTGTCCATCTCGTTTATATCCTTTCCAGGGCTCTTATCCTGTTAAGATCTTGCCCAGCCTGACCTCCAGTCTAACTCGCATATTTTATTAAGGAGGTTAGTGGGGAAGAACTTTAGAATCGGTTCAGGAATACAGAACCGTTGTAAAAAAAAAAGGAAATTAAACCCGTCTTGATGGAATTAATAAAACGCCACAGACTCGGGGTTTGCGGCTTCCTCAGCGCGCTCGGAGCCGGTCTGCCCTATCCCGCGTTCCCCCGGGTGCCCCAACGCCCCGATCCCTTCGGACAGAGCAGCTCCTCTGCTGGTGCCACCCAGGACCTTCCGCGCGAAGGAAAGTGGGGTGTCGCGTGCGCGGAGCCCGGGGTTCATTGTGTCCACAAGCCACAAGCCCCGAAGTTCTGAAAATGCTCTCTGTGGAGTTCACGTGACCTTTGGCTGCTTTGAAAGCTCTATAAAACAAACAAAAAAAAGATTTATTAGGATGTTCGGATGTTCAGAATTTTCAGTTGAGAAAGACTCCCCCCCAAAGAAAGTAAACTAAAGTAACCTATTTTAATTTAATTCGTACAATGTGGCGCACAGGGGTTAGTGGGTGGTTTGGGGTGGAGAGCGCTGACGTGATGAATATTAGTTTTCAAACGCTCTCCTTGTTCCTGCTGCAAACCCCTTTCTGTCCCTTTTTAATTTCCTGCTTTCTCCTCGGTGCTTGTTATTCATGCAGGATTAATCCTCCCCGGGGGGCACGCCGTGCGGTAATTGCCGGAGCGGGCTCTCGGTGCGGGTTCTCGTCGAGCTCCGCCGAGCACTTCATTGCAATAAGAATGGGCCGGGCGCCGCGGGGGAGCGCGCTCTGGGATGCGCCGCTGCGGAGTGTTTGTTGGGGAGGCGGGGGGGGGGGGGGTGTGTGTCGCGCGCCATTGCTTCAGCGCACCGCTGGCTGCGCGAGCTCAATGCATCACTTTGGCCAACATCTGGCCTCGTGGCCCCTCGTCCAGCCCCGGTGATTAGAAGCTGTGTCTCGCTCTGCTGCAGCGCAATTAAACCCTCCATTCATGTGTTAAAGGCGACGGGACGGGGTGGGGGAACAGGCTACTGTCATGCTCCCCAGTGTCTCCTCTGCTGGTTCCTGAGCTCTGCAGGCGAGTTGGAAACACACATATCGAATAGCATGCATTCTCCCACCACTGGAGGTGCCTGGTGCTCTAATAATAACAATAATAATGCCGCTACAAGAAGAAAAATAATTTATTCAACATATAATTGCTTTCCACCTATATAGCAATTTTCTGGGCACTCCGCTCAAAGAACTTTACAGGTATTGAGGACTCCCCTCCAACCTACCAACAAGTACCCCCACCTGAATGATGCACCAGTAAAACTCACCACACATCAGCACTCAGTGGGGAGGAGAACCGAGTGGTGAAGCCAGTTCATAGATTGCTAGGAGGCTGTGCTTGGTAAAGGCCAGGGGGAACTTTGGCCAGGGCACCGGGGTTACACTCCAGGTCCAGTCCCTCTACAGCCCCCTTAGGCTCCCAGACCTGCTTTTCTGGACAGCTGGCTGCTGGGGTTGGAAGAGACGGAGCGCTGGAGTCCACAGCAACCCTGTTCCTGGAGGAACGCTGATGGATGGGCCTGCTGAGGTTTCTTAGTCCAGTCCCGACTGTCCAAAACAGGCGACGTCCAGGCCATGATCTCCAATGACCCAAACAGATCCTTACACAGTCTATCCTCAGCTTCCTGAGCGTTAATTCCGGTCCAGAGGCTCACTGCTAAATGATCAACTAATTAACACAGGTCAGACTGATTTTTTTTAAAGAAAATAAACTTTATTACCATTTTATTTTTACAAAAAATACAATTCTAACATAACATTTCTACAAGTTTAAAAAAGGTGGAACTCACTCTCCTTGAGGCTATCAATTAAAAAAAAATCAGATATGATAAGATAACCGGATATGATAGACAGGTCAGGGGAAAGAGCAAACGCAGCTTGAGGAAGTGAGGAAGTGACCCCTGAAACAGTCAGGAGCATGATGACCTTTTCTCTAGATAAAAAACGAACTCTAACTCTAGTTAGAAAACAGGCAAGCGATACCTGGAGAGCTGTTTCAATCACAACATTAATTAAGGGCTTGTTTTCCACTGCCCTAACAAGGTTTTATCTACAACAATGTGGTCACCGTTACCTATAACTTCTGCTCTGGAGTCAGTCCAGGGGAGTACAATCAGATCCATTTTGGACTCTAGCTCCTTCATCTTTAATAGGTTTCTCCGTTAAGACAGGGGTTTCCAATCCATTATTTAGGAATTTCCTTCCAGCCTAGCTAAACTGAAGTGACTAGGTGCTTGATCAGAATATCTGAAAGTCCTCCTCAGTGGCATTTAATTCAAATAGATATCCCACATTAGTTAAGCGGCGACGTCCTCACGTTAAAAGAGAAAGCAGTCGAGCAGTTCAAAATCATATGAAACCAATTCGGAAAGATAAAAATCAATTTGAGAAGCTTGCAAAGGAACAAGTCAAGATTTATTCCCTGCTGACAAGAGAAGAAAAACACAACGTTTCGGCTGTGGAGCCTTCTTTGGGTGTCAAAGTTTAGAAGCTTGTCTGGAGCACGAGGCAACGTATTGATATTGAATATTGATTGCAACGTCAGATAACATTACTTTTTTCCAGCTGAGCTGGAAGTGAGTTCTGAACGGGATTTGCCTGATTAAGCCCCAGGAGCAGAGAGCAGCACAGACGGGAGACCGGACCAGCAGGCGGGGGGCGAGGTGATTGAAAGCTGGTCAACAGCGCCCTCTGCCGTGCATCCTTTAAAGCGCATTTAAGAAACCCGATTCCCCGTGTGAAGCTCCACTGGGCTCTCACCTTTGTCTTTATTTTAACACAACAACAAAGGGCCCGTACGTACAAAAACCCAATGGGCTTTTAACAGACGCTGTGGCGGGAAGTCTTAGACAGCAACACTGCTTTGGGTGTGAATGTGAAGACGGGTTATTTCACACCAGTGCAACAAATACCCCAGTATGCAGGAAATTCCCCTTTTCACCAGAGCTGTGATACAATTTTCACTAGATGAGCGAGCAAACAAGAGAAGCCACAGCGAGACGGTTTAAGAAAACACAGCGTTGTAGGTTCAAAACGGACACAGAAGAGAGGACTGTACGGCCTCCTTTATCAGCAGCCGGCCCCTGAGTCGAGCTCGAACCCGGGTTTATTTCAAAAGCCGGCAGGGAACAAACAAGGCTGGGCACCTTGGTCCCGACTCCCACACCCCTTTGTGTAAAGAACAGCGTCCGGTTTCTAAAGCACATCGCTGTTGCTCCCATTGTTTTCCTGTGGGTTGCCGGTCCGAGTGTTTGAGGATGTTGAATACGTGCGTCAGGGGTCCCCTGTTCAAGACTTAAAAGGTTCAGTTTTGAGCCTGTCCGTGCGTGGCATTCCCGCAGCTTTTTTGTGAATTTCCAGTAGGAAAAACAGAAGCCGATTCTGGTGGGACTCGAACCCACAACCTTTGAATGACTTCATCGTCACTGTCTAGAAGTCCAACGCGCTATCCATTGCGCCACAGAACCGCCAACGAGCGCGGGTGGGGTTTGCCTCTCGGGGTGCTCGAGACTGGCTCGCTCGTTGTGGGGCACGTGCGGTCGACGCACTGCGAGAACACCAAGCATCACACGGGGAGCACGCGATGCAGCAGCCCGTCTAAAACGTACCCCGTTAGAGCCAAAATACCCAGGCGTTTGAACCCCGGAACCCGAGTCTATTCGGGGGGATACGGCGAGATCTGGGCTCATCCCTCCAGCGCCACATATCACACCCGCTGGCCGGCCTGCAGGGACGGGAGAAGCCGGCTCGAGCCGCTCGATGTACCACTGTGCTCGCTGAGCGTCCGGTCTGACCAGATCCCTCCGGCTCCTGGCTCCTCCCGACCCTCGCCCCTTGGAAGATCCCGATCCGCACCCCGATCCCAGCAGAGCGCTTCACCTCGTCTCTCCGCGGTCCGGTTCGCTCATCCGTTCCTGTGTTCGGTATCATCCCACAGGAACAGGTGACTCCTCACTGCGCCAGAGGTCTATCAGAAAACTCCCGTCCACACCGCTCGTGAACGCAGAAACCAGCTACCAAAGTGCGCCATATGACATGCACGCGAATGAATTCCCTTTTTAAGTGTCTTATCTCCCAGCGACAAACGGATCGCTCAGTGAAACCGAAGACACACAAAGAGCAATGCGAGGCGGTCAGCAGACGCTCAGCGTGGGCTCGATCCATCGTCCTTTCGATTAATCGCTAACCGACTGCGCCAGAGAGACTACAGTGCAACTTGCACCCTCTTGCTCACGTTGAAAACATGCGCTCGGTGTATTTCCTGTGCAGTCTACTCGAGTTTCATACGAAACAGCGACCATGGATCTGCAGAAATTTTTTCCAGTCGCTACTTCAAATCTTTACCTCTCTCTTAGGAGGAGCCCAATTAACAGAATAATTTCCCCATCTCTCAATAAATACAAAACAGTGTCCTTATGTCCAGACAGAAAAGAAAACAGATACAGAAGCCTATTAAATACATGAGATGATACCACACCTTCCTACCGCGCAGGACTGGACACCCTGCAGGCACACTGACCCCACAGGACCAGGACTGGACACCCTGCAGACACACTGACCCTGCAGGACCAGGACTGGACACCCTGCAGACACACTGACCCCCCAGGACCAGGACTGGACACCCTGCAGACACACTGACACCCCAGGACCAGGACTGGACACCCTGCAGACGCACTGACCCTGCAGGACCAGGACTGGACACCCTGCAGACACACTGACCCCCCAGGACCAGGACTGGACACCCTGCAGACACACTGACACCCCAGGACCAGGACTGGACACCCTGCAGACGCACTGACCCTGCAGGACCAGGACTGGACACCCTGCAGACACACTGACACCCCAGGACCAGGACTGGACACCCTGTAGACACACTGACCCTACAGGACCAGGTCTGGACACCCTTCGGACACACTGACACCACAGGACCAGGACTGGACACCCTGTAGACACACTGACCCTACAGGACCAGGTCTGGACACCCTGCAGACACACTGACCCCGCAGGACCAGGACTGGACACCCTGCAGACACACTGACACCCCAGGACCAGGACTGGACACCCTGCAGACGCACTGACCCTGCAGGACCAGGACTGGACACCCTGCAGACACACTGACACCACAGGACCAGGACTGGACACCCTGTAGACACACTGACCCTACAGGACCAGGTCTGGACACCCTGCAGACACACTGACCCCGCAGGACCAGGACTGGACACCCTGTAGACACACTGACACCACAGGACCAGGACTGGACACCCTGCAGACACACTGACCCTGCAGGACCAGGACTGGACACCCTGTAGACACACTGATCCTACCAGCTCATTGGTTGCCCTCCTGTATCCTGTACTGCAGCCACTGCTCTGTGGCGCAATGGATAGTGCATTGGACTTCTAGATGGTGACTGAGTGAAGTCATTCAAAGGTTGTGGGTTCGAGTCCCACCAGAGTCATTTTATAGAGGCTGAGCTATGTTTAAATTATTTTTTTTTCTTTTCTGTGCTTTGTTCATATAAGCCAATTATCATCTAAGGTAATGAATAGGCTTCTGTATGTCCATTCTTCACTGGAGTGTTCTCTTGTTGAGCTCAGTACATAACTCCTGTCCTCTCTACGCATCACTGGCTTCCAGTGAATTTAAAGTGACCTTTAAATATTCCCTGCAGGACCAGGGAACAGTCTCGATAGTCTAACTCTATGTTACCTTAAATGGTCACTGCATGAGCAACTATGGGGGCTGTAGGGGGTCAAATCTGTAGATGTGATGAAGACAACGGTGGAGACAGTGTGTCTGCTCTCTGTGTGAGAGCCGGGCAGCGAGAACAATCTGTGTTTTGGGAAGAAGAGACTCTGGACAAGTGGCGCTCACAGGAGAGAATGAAACAGAATTTCCTGCACGTCTGGGGACACTGTTCTTTTATGCAAATTGAATTCAATTGGTTGGAAATTCACCGTGTATCGTTTTCACTGAGCCCGAGAAGCTGTGTGTTGTACCTAAGTCTTTACTTAGCACGGCAGTCTCTGTGGCGCAATCGGTTAGCGCGTTCGGCTGTTAACCGAAAGGTTGGTGGTTCGAGCCCACCCAGGGACGCTGGTAGTCTTTTAATGAGCCACACCCTCCTCCCTTCATCTCTTCAGAACCGACCGATTTCCGCTTGTTTTCACAGAGCCCGCAGGAAGCAATAGTCTCGGAGACGCTTGTTTTCAGCTGTGCTAAATCAGTTTTGCCCGCAGTATTATTGGGGATCTGAGAGCCGATTTCTAGGGGTCATCAGTTTCTTGTGTGACATAAATGTGGCGCTTCTTTGTTTTGCGAGAAGCACTGGCGTACCAGGATCTTATTTACATTTTTCTGTCTAGTGGAAATGTATGTTTGGTTTATATTTTTATCAGGAACTTGTTTTTCTGCTCTTTTATATCGACAGGTGCTTGTAAAAGTGCAGGACGGTGCTGCTATTTGTGAGTTTGTTTTCTGGGCTCGCTGGCTCCTCTTCCTAACTCTCCTACTGTTGTTTCCACAGGACAAAACAAGCTGTTTTTAAGGTAGCAAAAACCTGGTTCTACTGGGGCTCGAACCCAGGACCTTCTGCGTGTAAAGCAGACGTGATAACCGCTACACTATAGAACCGCGGGTTGCCATCTTTTTTTTTAATCGCTCTTGGAGTTGCAGAGTGATCTTGCTGCTTATTTTAATGCCCGCTGTGCATATAATGAAAAAGCTTAGGTTAATTCCTCGAAGAAAAGCCTTTTGGTAGTTTGCATGTTATCGAAAACAACACTATTACCAACACTATAGTTCAAGACTTCCAGTCGTCTTCCTGGGTCATGACGTGTAAAATGACGTAATCAACGGACAATGACGCCTTCAGTCGCTCCAGTGGCGCAATCGGTCAGCGCGCGGTACTTATACAGCAGTGCTCAGCGGAGTCATGCCGAGGTTGTGAGTTCGAGCCTCACCTGGAGCAGTTCGTCTTTTGTTTGGAAAGATCGACACTGTTTTGTGTCAATCTGTCCAGTTGTGAAATTGGAGAGATGGGTTACCTGTGCTCCTCCTGGGATAGGTGAAGATGTGAAGTTCACGAGACTGCCAGAGGCATTTAAATAAGATCCCGGTACGCCAGGGCATCTCGCAAAACTTCAAAACAAGGAAACGCCACAGTAATGCCACGCACGAAGTATGAAACATCTAAAGAGACAGAAAATACGGGGCTGTAGGGGGTCAGATCTGTAGATGTGTTGAAGACAACAGTGGAAGGCAGTGCGATCAGTTGAAAACAAGCGGAAATCGGTCGATTGTGGAGAGATGAAGGGAGGAGGGTGTGGCTCATTAAAAGAGCATCTGCGTCCCTGGGTGGGCTCGAACCACCAACCTTTCGGTTAACAGCCGAATGCGCTAACCGATTGCGCCACAGAGACTCCTGAGACATGCTGCTTCTCATCGGACATGATGACCTTCTTCAAATAGCTAGCAACACCCTAAAATAGAGCGGGACAGGCCTGGTCCTGAGGGGTCAGTGAGTCTGCAGGCTGTCCAGTCTTGCTCCTTGGGGTTCAGTGTGCCCGCAGGGTGTCCGGCTTTTTTAAAGCTGTAGTGCATGAACTGGGAGGAGCAGTGAAATTGTTCATATCATGCCAATAGTGTCCTGATCAGGTCACGAAAACCTGCGGAAACACTGGCTCCTATGACAAGATTGTCCAACCTAGCTGTAAAAGGTCTTTCAGCACATCGGACACGTTCAGACTAGACATTCCCTCGGCAACACAACACAGGCCATGCACAAACACTGGGCTGCTGCTTGCACGCTGTAGCAATTTAAAACGTGTACTCTTAAAATAGCGCCACTGAGCCCCTCGTCCGTGTCTCACAGACGGACTTTTAACCTTAAACACGTCTGAACTTGCAGCAGCTCGACTTCTGCAGAAAACATTAACCGGACGCGCACGCTGCACGGGCCTGACAGAGCTGCTCGTGTCGGCTTTCCGCTGAGCTGCTCCGTTGAACCCGGGACACGGGGTTCAGATGCCTCACACGCTCAAGTGGGCATGCTCCCCGATCTGTGGTGCCGTGGCGCGCACGCCCGGGCTCGCGTTTCACAACCCACGAGAGGAGTTCGTCACCGATCTGGGCTTCTTAAAATCGGTCTATATTCTCCACCGCTACTGCACAGACTCTCACAAAGAGAACAGCGACCTGTTCGTCCCTGCGGCCGGCCAGCAGGTTTCAGAAGGCGATTCAGCTCTGCAGTCCTCATTGTTGGAAAATGAAACTTTTAAAATACTTCAAGGTGAACTCAAGCATTGATGATCGGTGCAGGGGGGTCGCCCCCCCACCCAGATCATCATCGGAATGTAAAGACTTGGAACGCGCGAGCTTTCTGAACACGTTAGTGCATTTACTGGCTCACTTCCGTCGCGAGTGGGCGTGTGAGCCCAGGAGCTCAGCAGGGCTGCTGTTTTAATGTGAGATGTCGTCTACACCGTTTGTGAGGGTCTCCTTCTTCCGTGGTCCAAGTCGGTTCCGGAGTTCCGAAATTGATTTTTGAAGGGCTACCTGTAAAAATACGTTTTCTGAAGAGAAGGGAGGGATATGTAAGGTCAGCAAACTTGCGGAATTGGACTGTATGATGAGGGCTTCGGGTTCGGCAGCAGCAGAGCCTAAAAAGGATTAACTGACCCCGACGTGATTTGAACACGCAACCTTCTGATCTGGAGTCAGACGCGCTACCGTTGCGCCACGAGGTCACACGCTGTAAAGGTCGGTGTCGGTACTACACGACGCTCATCCGAGGGGTCTGACGAGATCTGAGCACGGCTCGACTGTTCACAAACCAGATTTTAATCCCGCACACATTTCACATCTCCTCGCCGTGCAGGACTGATACTATGGCATACCCCAAACATTAAAACACAAAGCGAAATAGAGTATTTCTTCAACAAAGTGGTCCCTTCACAAAAATCTCCCTGTTGCTTCATCCCAGAAAGCAAAGCAGCGTGCCAAGTGTTTAAAAGAGCAAAAGTCGCGCAATCGACGCCATGTTGGCTCAATCCCAGGATTTTTATGACCGAACGAACCCTGGCAGAGCCAAAATGGCGGGAGCATGACCGTATCCCCAGGGGCGCGGTGATTACGATGGGGGGAAGTGGCCAAAGAAAGACAATAGCCTCTTCTGATTGGCCGATCTCCAGGCGCTCACGGGGGTGTGGCAATGACGCAGGGGAGAGAGAGAGTTTGTGTGGGTTCTTGTTTAATAAAAGTTTAAATGCTGCCCGAGGTAGCTTGTATTTTTGCTCATATAATGTCTCCACATTGAAATAACAAAGAGACGCTTTTGGTTTTGTGCCGAGTCGCAGATTTTTTTGGGGGGATTTTCAGAATCGGCACGGTCGTTTACAGCCAGGAAGGTCCTTGACTTCGAGTTCGAGCAGGCTGGGTGTACGGAACTCGCAGGAGTTGTGTCTCGGTTAACAGCAGCTGGCGCGTCTGAGAGACAGCGGATCGCCCAGCCCGGCGATGAAGATCGAGTTCGCCCCCCTGCACGTGCCGCTGCAGAGGCGGCTGCAGACCGCCGCCGTGGTGCAGTGGGTCTTCTCCTTCCTCGCGCTGGGTAAGAGGGACCGGGCAGTGCGAGCGCCGCGGGCGACAGCTCAGGTTCCCCGCGCACCTGTTAGGTGTTCGGTCTGACGTCATCGCTGCTACCTGTTCGTGAGATCGCGAGTACTCTTGCTGCTCCACTCTCAATCCCAATCCGACTCCGGCTGGTCGTGTCGGTGCGATGTCATCCTTAGTCATATTCTGCTCCAGCTGGCCGGGTGACGCGAGGTTGCGACACGGCGGGGTGTCGGAGTGGGCGCTTTGGTAACCGTGTCCCGGCCAGACCCTGGTGTCTGGTGAGGGATTGTGAAAGAAATCCAAGTGAGAGAAGGAGGTTGAAGACAGGCGACCCGTCTCCCTTTTGTCAATGTTAATGTGCTGTAGTGTCCAGTGTGTCTGTATTAACCCCTCTCTCTCAGTGCAGTGTTAATGTACTGTAGTGTCCAGTGTGTCTGTATTAACCCCTCTCTCAGTGCAGTGTTAATGTACTGTAGTCTCCAGTGTGTCTGTATTAACCCCTCTCTCAGTGCAGTGTTAATGTACTGTAGTGTCCAGTGTGTCTGTATTAACCCCTCTCTCTCAGTGCAGTGTTAATGTACTGTAGTGTCCAGTGTGTCTGTATTAACCCCTCTCTCAGTGCAGTGTTAATGGACTGTAGTGTCCAGTGTGTCTGTATTAACCCCTCTCTCTCTCAGTGCAGTGTTAATGGACTGTAGTGTCCAGTGTGTCTGTATTAACCCCTCTCTCTCAGTGCAGTGTTAATGTACTGTAGTGTCCAGTGTGTCTGTATTAACCCCTCTCTCAGTGCAGTGTTAATGGACTGTAGTGTCCAGTGTGTCTGTATTAACCCCTCTCTCTCAGTGCAGTGTTAATGGACTGTAGTGTCCAGTGTGTCTGTATTAACCCCTCTCTCTCAGTGCAGTGTTAATGTACTGTAGTGTCCAGTGTGTCTGTATTAACCCCTCTCTCTCTCAGTGCAGTGTTAATGTGCTGTAGTGTCCAGTGTGTCTGTATTAACCCTCTTCTCTCTTTTTCTCTCTCCCCTTAGCTCAGTGCTGTCTTGCAGTGTTTGTGTTGCTGTGTCTCAGCGATTACTGGCCCCTGGCTCTTCCATATGTCGGCTGGATGTATATTGACCGAGACACTCCAGTCACCGGAGGGCGCCGTTGTTACTGGGTCAGGAACTGGGCTATTTGGAGATACTTCAGGGACTACTTTCCCATCTCGGTGTGTAAATTACATCACACTGCCTGGACACTGTCTCACACACTGACACTGCACCACACTGACCCCACACTGCCTGGACACTCTCACACACATTGACAGTGCGCCACACTGACCCCACACTGCCTGGACACTCTCTCACACTGACAGTGAGCCACACTGACCCCACACTGCCTGGACACTCTCTCACACTGACACTGCACCACACTGACCCCACACTGCCTGGACACTCTCTCACACTGACAGTGAGCCACACTGACCCCACACTGCCTGGACACTCTCTCACACTGACAGTGAGCCACACTGACCCCACACTGCCTGGACACTCTCACTCACACTGACACTGCACCACACTGACCCCACACTGCCTGGACACTCTCTCACACTGACACTGCACCACACTGCCTCACACTGCCTGGACACTCACACACGCTGACAGTGCGCCACACTGACCCCACAGTGCCTGGACACTCTCTCACACTGACACTGCACCACACTGCCTCACACTGCCTGGACACTCTCTCACACTGACAGTGAGCCACACTGACCCCACAGTGCCTGGACACTCTCTCACACTGACACTGCACCACACTGCCTCACACTGCCTGGACACTCTCTCACACTGACAGTGAGCCACACTGACCCCACACTGCCTGGACACTCTCTCACACTGACACTGCACCACACTGACCCCACACTGACCCTCTGACCCCCCTCCTCCCTCTTAGCTGGTGAAGACTGTGGACCTCGACCCCAAACACAACTACCTGTTCGGTTTCCACCCCCACGGAGTGCTGGTCGCCGGGGCCTTTGGGAATTTCTGCACGGAGGCGTCGGGGTTCTCCCGGCTTTTCCCCGGACTCACCCCCTACCTGCTCATGCTCCCCTTCTGGTTCCGCGTCCCTTTCTTCCGGGAATACATCATGAGTGGAGGTGATGCGGGAGTGGGTACCCCTGTGTTCTGCGTCCCCAGTCAGTGATTTCTGTTCATATTCACCCCCTGCTCGTGCTGGGGCTCCTGAGTGGGGTTTGAAGTCGCCCCCTAATTAAAAACTGCCAGGCGACAGCAAGCTCTCCTGTTTCTTCGTGAGCACAGCCCATAGCCCGGCCCCCAGGGGCCTGGGAGAAAGGGCACCAGGATGAGGGGGAGACTCGCGCCCGTGACAGTCGGGACAGAGGGGGCAGAGGCTCTGTCGCTATCCCGCGTGGGGGAGATGGGGTGTCACTACGGCCTGCCTCTTGGCCACGAGTGCCTGTCTGTGTGGAGTCTGCACGTTCCCCCTGCGTAGGCTACTTCAGGGCAGTGAAACCAGCTCAGTCTGCCGTCAGGTCATTGGCTGGAGGTCGGGCGGAGAGACAGAGCAACGTGAGTGCTAGTTACCATCCGTGCTGTGTTCTCATGTTGCACAATGGCCTTGGCGAGACTGCTGATGTCAGCGGTGTCGATGCAGAGCCTTGACCTGCGGCCGGGAGGGCGTGCAGGGGGCGTGTGTGTGCGGGAGGGGATGTGCGCTGCCCCCTGGCCGCCCCTCTGCGCGTGCGCACCACTGGGCTGCGGGCCAGCGGAAGTCCGCCGCAGGGCAAAGGGAGAGGCCGTGACCCGGCGGCTCTGGGACTGCAGCTGGGGCCTTGGCTGGCTGTCTCCGACTGTCTTGAGTGACCACATGGGGATTCAGGCAGAATGAGCCGTCTGTCAGACACCAGAGGTGTGCAAAGACTTTCTCCACTTGTGCACACACCTGCACACAGAGTGTGAAGGACATACACAGAAAAACTCCTGTTACTGTACTGTGTTAGTGTACTGTAGTGTCCAGTGTGTCTGTATTAACCCCTCTCTCTCAGTGCAGTGTTAATGGACTGTAGTGTCCAGTGTGTCTGTATTAACCCCTCTCTCTCAGTGCAGTGTTAATGGACTGTAGTGTTCAGTGTGTCTGTATTAACCCCTCTCTCTCAGTGCAGTGTTAATGTACTGTAGTGTCCAGTGTGTCTGTATTAACCCCTCTCTCTCTCAGTGCAGTGTTAATGGACTGTAGTGTTCAGTGTGTCTGTATTAACCCCTCTCTCTCAGTGCAGTGTTAATGGACTGTAGTGTCCAGTGTGTCTGTATTAACCCCTCTCTCTCAGTGCAGTGTTAATGTACTGTAGTGTCCAGTGTGTCTGTATTAACCCCTCTCTCTCAGTGCAGTGTTAATGTACTGTAGTGTCCAGTGTGTCTGTATTAACCCCTCTCTCTCAGTGCAGTGTTAATGGACTGTAGTGGCCAGTGTGTCTGTATTAACCCCTCTCTCTCAGTGCAGTGTTAATGGACTGTAGTGTCCAGTGTGTCTGTATTAACCCCTCTCTCTCTCAGTGCAGTGTTAATGGACTGTAGTGTCCAGTGTGTCTGTATTAACCCCTCTCTCTCAGTGCAGTGTTAATGTACTGTAGTGTCCAGTGTGTCTGTATTAACCCCTCTCTCTCAGTGCAGTGTGTTTATATTAACCCATCTCTCTCTCAGGGTTGGTGTCCAGTGAGAAGAGCAGTGCGAGTCACATACTAAGCCAGCCAGGAGGGGGCAGTGTGGCAGTCATAGCGATAGGGGGTGCCCCTGAGTCGCTGGAGGCTCGGCCAGGGGCTCTGACTCTGCAGGTCCTCAACCGGAAGGGGTTCATCAAGCTCGCGCTGAAGCACGGGTCAGTTCGCCTCTCTGTGCTCCCCTGGCCTGTCGGCGCCCGGCTGCCGGATCAGGCTGTGGCCTGGTTGACCCTCTGTCTGCCTCTCCCAGCGCCCACCTGGTGCCGGTGTTTTCCTTTGGGGAGAACGAGCTGTTTGACCAGATGGAGAACCCCACGGGCTCGGCTCTGCGCGCAGCGCAGGAGAGGCTGCAGAAGGTGATGGGCATCGCTCTGCCCCTCTTCCACGCCAGGGGAGTCTTCCAGTACAGCTTCGGCCTGCTGCCCTACAGACAGCCTGTCCACACTGTGGGTAAGAGACACACAGAGAGAGAGAGACACAGCCTGTCCACACTGTGGGTAAGAGACACACCGAGAGAGAGAGACACAGCATGTCCTCACTGTGGGTAAGAGACACACCGAGAGAGAGAGACACAGCATGTCCACACTGTGGGTAAGAGACACGGAGAGAGACAGACAGCCTGTCCACACTGTGTGTAGGAGACACAGACAGACCAGCTGGGCCCAGTTGACCCCTCCTGTCTTGCTCTCTCTCAGTGGGCAGGCCAATCCCAGTGGAGCAGAACCTCAACCCCAGCCGTGAGGAGATCGACGCTCTGCACGGGCTCTACCTGGACAGTCTCAGCCAGCTGTTTGAGGAGAACAAGGCTCAGTATGGCATCGCTGCTCAGCGGCACCTCAACTTTATCTAGGACCTGTCTCAGCCCCCCCATCCTTCTGTATAGCACCTTTAACCATCCCCCCATCCCTTTGTATAGGTTCTTTCACTATCTGTATATATAAGACCTTTCTCCACCCCTCCATCCCTCTATATAGGCCCTAATTCCACACCTCAACCCCTCTGTATAGCACCCTTCACCACCCCTCCATCCTTCTATATAGCCCCTTTCACCAGCCCTCTATAACATCTTTCTCAACCCCTCTATATACAAGTAGCTCCTTCTGTATAGGACCTGTCTCCACCCCTCCATCGTTCTGTATAGGACCTGTCTCCACCCCTCCATCACTCTGTATAGGACCTGTCTCCACCCTTCCGTCTCTCTCTATAGGACCTGTCTCCACCCCTCCATTGTTCTGTATAGGACCTGTCTCCACCCTTCCGTCTCTCTCTATAGGACCTGTCTCCACCCCTCTATATAGCTCCTTTCTCCACCCCTCTATATAGCTCCTTTCTCCACCCCTCCACTTCCTCTTTATATTCCATCCCACTGCAAAGGATCTTTCACCAGCCTTTCCAGCAGAATGGCACTGATGGCGCAGCAGACTCCCCCAACAGCCACAGGGGGGCAGTGTTGCTCGAGCCACGCCAAGGCTACGGCTACCCAGGACAACTTGAGCCCAGCCTTCCCGGATTTCATGTGCTCTGGGTCCGAGACTCCCTGCTGTTTTGAAAGATGTTATTGTTCAGGGTTTCCCTTGTGCCTCCTTTTCAAATGACATGTTTGCTGCATCAAATACATACAGAGTATATTTTGTTACCAAATTTTGTGTTGACACTACAGCCATGCTGAATGAGCTCATTCATACTCCTGAGTGTGCGCCCACACGCCACACGCGCAGGGCACAGGTGCTAGCATCTCCGTCCACCAGGGGGCGCTATGGGGCATGCGAGTTGTTATGTTCAGAAAGTCCCTTGACTGTGTAAAGGGACATAGGAGCCACCATTCACTGTGTTTCCCACACGCTTGTGCCCCTAGACACAGCTGGGCTCACTGGTGCAGTCTGGGCTCAGTACCTTGCTCAACCTGGGTTTGAACCCCCAGCCGCTGCGCGGGCCTGGAGGCCCACTGGATCGCCGCTCCCAGAAGGGGCGCAGAGTGCGGAAACAGATCCAACTCCTCTGGGACCAGCCGGCCCCGACTCCGGGTCCCTGTAGGGCTGAAACAGACGGCCCCTGTGCCACCGAGACGCCAGGGCCCTGCTGGGGGCCAGTCTGCAGCCTGACCTGGCGCACTGCGTGCAGGGCCTGAAGTAGACGTTCAGGACAGAGGCCAACGCTCTGGACAAGCCGGAGCTCGGAAATCCCCGGAGGGAGGTACGGGACAATCCCTCCCAGCTTTGTCAGGGTGGGGGATGAGGAGCGCTCTCTTTAAAAGGACCGGGACCCGTGTGTGGGAAATGTCCATGTGGACCTATGACTGCACGAAGGTCTGGACGTGTTCCTGAACTCTGAGGGCACATAAATGTCTCGGTGTGGACAGTGTGGTTTTTACCAGGGATTGTTTACAAGGCTGATCAACGACTGTTGCCAAAGGATCTAACAATTAAACATTTACCACAGAAACTCGGTTGAAGTCTGTGATCATTTACAACAGTGTATGATTAGAGAGCCTGACTGTTCCTCAGGCTGGGTCAGGGGCTGTGATCACACCCTGGGCTGCAGCTCTGTTAGGTTCCCTCCCTCAGCAGGACTGGGAGCTGTTCTGATTCTGGGATCAGATTGATTATCTCTGGGAGGAATGTTTATCTCTGAATAACTGTATGTTTGTTATCTGTTTCTACGCTGGTGATCCTTGCAGGGAGAAAGAGCAGGAGGGACTGACCTTTAGTCTGAGATGAAGAGGTTAGTTTGCAAAACTATCAGCTGTTTCTGTGAGCGAGTGCGTGTATGCGATGTGTGTGGATGTGAGTGTGTGATTGTGCGTTACTGTGAGCGAGCGCATGTGTGCGATGTGTGTGGCTGTGAGTGTGTGATTGTGCGTCACTGTGAGCGAGCGCATGTGTGCGGCTGTGTGTGATTGTGTGCTATTGTGCGTCACTGAGCAAACACACGTGCGATAGTGTGTGACTGCGATCATGTGTGGGTGTGAGTGTGTGCGATTGTGCATCACTGAGTGAGTGCGATTGAGTGAGTGTGTGTCACTGTGAGCAAGCATGCGTGTCCGATTGTGCATCACTGTGAGGGAATGCGCGTGTGCAATTGTGTGACTGTCGGCAAGCGTCTGAGTGTACAGATCTCGTGTGATTGTAAAGTAGTGGAATTGTGTTAAAGTCACAGTAAAATGCAATAAAGTGCACTGAAATCCAAGTAAAAGCACAGCATTGTGTAGTAAAGCACAGTGAAATCAAGGTAAAAACACAGTAAAGTGCAGTAAACAATGAAAACATGGTGAAAGCACAGTGCTGTAAAGCCGAGTGACATCAGGGTTAAAACATGGTAAAGTGCAGTAAACCACACTGAAATCAGAGTAAAGTGCTGTTAGTCCCACTGATGCTGGTGAAAGAATAGGAAAATATAGTGTTACAGTGAAAAGTACAGTAAAGCCCAGTGAGATCAGAGTAAAAGCACAGTAAAGTGCATTAAAGCCCAGTGAGATCAGAGTAAAAGTACAGTAAAGTGCAGTAAAGCCCAGTGAGGTCAGGGGAAAAGCACAACAAAGTGCAGTAAACCTCTGTGAAAACGGGGTAAAAGAGTTAAGTGCTGTTAGTCCCAGTGAAATTGGAGCAAGTGTAGTAAATTACAGTATGGCGGTGAAAGTGCAGTAAAAACCCGGTGAGATTGAAGAAAGTGTAGTAAATTACAGTGTGGCGGTGAACGTGCGGTAAAAGCCGGGTAAGATTGAAGAAAGTGTAGTAAATTACAGTGTGGCTGTGAAAGTGCAGTAAAAGCCCGTTAAGATTGAAGAAACTGTAGTAAATTACAGTGTGGCGGTGAAAGTGCTGTAAAAACAGGGTAAGATTAAAGAAAGTATAGTAAATTACAGTGTGGCGGTGAGATTGAAGAAACTGTAGTAAATTACAGTGTGGCGGTGAAAGTGCAGTAAAAGCCCAGTGAGATTGAAGAAAGGGTAGTAAATTACAGTGTGGCGGTGACAGTGCAGTAAAAGCCGGGTAAGATTGAAGAAACTGTAGTAAATTACAGTGTGGCGGTGCGGTGATCTGGCGGGAGCGCGATTGTGAAACAGCGAGACTGGGTCGTTATCAGCGCTGTCTCGCTGTCAGCCTGGAGAAACATTGACCCGGACAAAGTGCAGAAGCCAGCGGGGAGACACCGGGAGACACCGGGAGCCAGCGGCGGCAGCGGCCGAACCGAGCGCGCAGGTAACCGGGGCGCCGGCACCGCCGACACCGTGAGCGCGTTCCGACCCACGGCAGGAAGCACGCAGAGCGGCTCCGAGTCCACTCGCTCGGAAAGGGAAATGAAATCGCCTCCGGCGCCAAACGAAGGCTCGTCAGAAGCCGGGCAGGTTTTTTTTCTGTGCAGAGCACTAGCTGGGTTGTAACATTTGCCTCATAGCAGCTCATCCATCCCGTAGCGCTGGAGGACTCCGCATCACGGCGTTGGCTGAACGTCTCCGGGGCGCATCGCACTTCCAAACGTGAAAATAACCGCTTGAACTGAGGGCTCGTTCAGCTGCAAAGCCCGTACAGCAGCGAGTTCGCTTGACTGGACACCGGACATCGGGGGTGCCGCTCTTCAGACCACGTGACAGGCGGAGGTCCTGCCCACGTGGTCAGTGAAGACCCAGGACAGTGGAAGAGCAGGGGTCTTCACTTCAGTGTGCAGGCTGAGCCCCCAGACTGGACTTTAACTCAGCGGGTGCAGCAGTGTCTTCCTCCTCCCCCTGACCTGTGCCTGGGCTGTGTTGCCCAGGAGGGGGCAGCACTGGAGCTGGGCAGGGGGGTGGTGGTGAAGGGGGTCCTCCCCTGTATGGGAAGCACTTTGGGATCCTCCTGGATCTCTGATACATGAATTATCATTACTTTGTGTGTCCACAGGCTGTGGTCATGGAGAAGGAGAAGACGACATGGAAAGAGTTCATAGAGAACATCAGTGTCCTGCAGTGGGTACTGACCTTCCTTATCATGGGTGAGATCTGCTGGCACACTGACACAGCTTGTATTAACCCCTCTCTCTCAGTGCAGTGTTAATGTACTGTAGTGTCCAGTGTGTCTGTATTAACCTCTCTCTCTCAGTGTAGTGTTAATGTACTGTAGTGTCCAGTGTGTTTGTATTAACCCCTCTCTCTCAGTGCCGTGTTAATGGACTGTAGTGTCCAGTGTGTCTGTATTAACCCCTCTCTCTCAGTGCAGTGTTAATGTACTGTAGTGTCCAGTGTGTCTGTATTAACCCCCCTCTCTCTCAGTGCAGTGTTAATGTACTGTAGTGTCCAGTGTGTCTGTATTAACCCCTCTCTCTCAGTGCAGTGTTAATGTACTGTAGTGTCCAGTGTGTCTGTATTAACCCCCCTCTCTCTCAGTGCAGTGGTAATGTACTGTAGTGTCCAGTGTGTCTGTATTAACCCCCCTCTCCCAGTGCAGTGTTAATGGACTGTAGTGTCCAGTGTGTTTGTATTAACCCTCTCTCTCACTGCAGTGTTGATGTACTGTAGTGTCCAGTGTGTCTGTATTAACCCCTCTCTCTCAGTGCAGTGTTAATGTACTGTAGTGTCCAGTGTGTCTGTATTAACCCCTCTCTCTCTCAGTGCAGTGTTAATGTACTGTAGTGTCCAGTGTGTCTGTATTAACCCCTCTCTCTCAGTGCAGTGTTAATGTACTGTAGTGTCCAGTGTGTCTGTATTAACCCCTCTCTCTCTCAGTGCAGTGTTAATGTACTGTAGTGTCCAGTGTGTCTGTATTAACCCCTCTCTCTCTCAGTGCAGTGTTAATGTACTGTAGTGTCCAGTGTGTCTGTATTAACCCCTCTCTCAGTGCAGTGTTAATGTACTGTAGTGTCCAGTGTGTCTGTATTAACCCCTCTCTCTCTCAGTGCAGTGTTAATGTACTGTAGTGTCCAGTGTGTCTGTATTAACCCCTCTCTCTCAGTGCAGTGTTAATGTACTGTAGTGTCCAGTGTGTCTGTATTAACCCCTCTCTCTCAGTGCAGTGTTAATGTACTGTAGTGCCCAGTTTGTCTGTATTAACCCCTCTCTCTCTCAGTGCAGTGTTAATATACTGTAGTGTCCAGTGTGTCTGTTTTAACCCCTCTCTTTCAGTGCAGTGTTAATGGACTGTAGTGTCCAGTGTATCTGTATTAACCTCTCTCTCTGTATAGGTATCTCCTGCACAATTTTGATGTTATACCTGATATTTACCTCTCTGTGGCTGCTGTCAGTGCTGTACTTCATCTGGATGGTGATAGATTGGGACACTCCAGAGAGAGGTACCATCACACTGAGACACTCACTACACAGACGCTTTGGCTCACCGCCTGACTGGCAAATAGAGTCACGGCATCACGGACACACACAGTCACTGGCTGTCTGACACACTCAAACAGTCACAGAGTGACACAGTGACTGACTATTGAAACGCAGACTACAGACTAAGATGATCTCAAACTAAAATGTATGTGCAGTGACACACTGATATTTTGACCCAGCGGCACAGTGACAGAATGTTGTTTTGATACAGTGACAGGGAGGCAATAACATGTGGTGCAATTCCCTGTGTCTCCTGCAGGGGGCAGGAGATCAGACTGGATCAGGAACTGGAGTGTTTGGAAACACATCAGGGATTATTACCCTGTCACGGTGAGAGACACTTTGTCTCACTGTCTCTCTCACAGCCTCAATCCCTGTCTCACTGTGTGTCTCACTGTCTCAATCCCCATCTCACTGTCTGTGTGTCTCACAGCCTCAATCCCTGACTCACTGTCTGTGTGTCTCACTGCCTCAATCCCCGTCTCACTGTCTGTGTGTCTCACTGTCTCAATCCCTGTCTCACTGTCTGTGTCTCACTGTCTCAATCCCTGTCTCACTGTCTCCCTGTCTGTCGGTTGTCAGCTGGTGAAGACAGCAGAATTAAGCCCCAGTAAAAACTTTGTGTTGGGGTACCACCCACATGGGATCATGTGTGCTGGAGCCTTCTCCTGCTTCAGCACTGAAGGAGCGGGATTCTCGGCAGCGTTCCCAGGAATTCAATCCCACCTCGCCACGCTGGCTGGCCTCTTCCGACTGCCTCTCTACCGAGACTACCTCATGAGTTCTGGTACTGCCCGTCTGCTCTCAGCCTGAGCTTTACGCTCAGTACAGTGTTAATGGACTGTAGTGTCCAGTGTGTCTGTATTAACCCCTCTCTCTCAGTGCAGTGTTAATGTACTGTAGTGTCCAGTGTGTCTGTATTAACCCCCTTCTCCCAGTGCAGTGTTAATGTACTGTAGTGTCCAGTGTGTCTGTATTAACCCCCCTCTCCCAGTGCAGTGTTAATGGACTGTAATGTCCAGTGTGTCTGTATTGACCCCCCTCTCCCAGTGCAGTGTTAATGGACTGTAGTGTCCAGTGTGTCTGTATTAACCCTTCTCTCTCAGTGCAGCGTTAATGTACTGTAGTGTCCAGTGTGTCTGTATTAACCCCTCTCTCTCTGTTTTGTAGGAATGATTCCAGTAAGTAAGCCCAGCCTGGAGTTTGTGCTATCTCGAAGTGGTACTGGTCATGCCGTGGTAATTGTGGTAGGGGGCGCTGCTGAGTCACTGAACTGCACTCCCGGGCTGAACGTGCTGGTGATGAGGGAGAGGAAGGGCTTTGTCCGGCTGGCTCTGGAATACGGGTGAGAGTGTGTCAGGCCTGGGAGAGAGGAGGAGGGTGAGAGGGCAGTGAGTATGTACTGAGTGGATTTGAATCATACTTTAGGCTCTGCCTGCTCTCCTGTCTTCCAGGGCGGATCTGGTGCCAGTGTACTCATTCGGGGAGAACGAGATCTTCGAGCAGTTGGTGTTTTCGGAGGGCAGCCTGGCCCGCAGTGTGCAGAAACTGTTCCAGAGGTTGGTGGGCTTCGCGCCCTGCCTCTTCCATGGGCAGAGATGGGGACTGCTGCCCTACAGGACTCCCATCACCACTGTGGGTCAGTCTGAGTGTGGATGTCCCCCTCTCTCTCAGTGCAGTGTTAATGTACTGTAGTGTCCAGTGTGTCTGTATTAACCCCTCTGTCTCAGTGCAGTGTTAATGTACTGGAGTGTCCAGTGTGTCTGTATTAACCCCTCTCTCTCAGTGCAGTGTTAATGTACTGTAGTGTCCAGTGTGTCCGTATTAACCCCTCTCTCTCTGTGCAGTGTTAATGTACTGTAGTGTCCAGTGTGTCTGTATTAACCCCTCTGTCTCAGTGCAGTGTTAATGTACTGGAGTGTCCAGTGTGTCTGTATTAACCCCTCTCTCTCAGTGCAGTGTTAATGTACTGGAGTGTCCAGTGTGTCTGTATTAACCCCTCTCTCTCAGTGCAGTGTTAATGGACTGTAGTGTCCAGTGTGTCTGTATTAACCCCTCTCTCTCAGTGCAGTGTTAATGTACTGTAGTGTCCAGTGTGTCTGTATTAACCCCTCTGTCTCAGTGCAGTGTTAATGTACTGTAGTGTCCACTGTGTATGTATTAACCCCTCTCTCTCAGTGCAGTGTTAATGTACTGTAGTGTCCAGTGAGTCTGTATTAACCCCACTCTCTCTCTTAGTGCAGTGTTAATATACTGGTCCAGTGTGTATGTATTAACCCCTCTCTCTCAGTGCAGTGTTAATGGACTGTAGTGTCCAGTGTGTCTGTATTAACCCCTCTTTCAGTGCAGTGTTAATGGACTGTAGTGTCCACTGTGTCTGTATTAACCCCCCTCTCTCTCAGTGCAGTGTTAAGGTACTGTAGTGTCCAGTGAGTCTGTATTAACCCCTCTGTCTCAGTGCAGTGTTAATGTACTGTAGTGTCCAGTGTGTCTGTATTAACCCCTCTCTCTCTCTTTCAGTGGGGAAGCCCATCCCTGTACCTCAGGTGTCCTGCCCATCTCAGGAGACAGTTGACCAGTATCACCAGCTGTACATGGAGGCCCTGGAGACTCTTTTCCACACATACAAGACCCGCTGTGGCCTGTCCGACACGCACGAGCTTCAGATCATCTAGAGACCTGCTCTCACACTCTCACCCTCACACTCTTGCACCTGACACTCTCCCAGCGACTCTCTGCTGCTCTCTCAGTAAGAGTGCAGTCAAGCCTGCACTGTTCAATAAACCCAGAGTTTCTGTCAGCTGCGCTGCTTGTGTCCTTTCACACTCCTCGCCTCACTTTTCTGGACACTCCACTCAAAGTGCTTTCCAGGTAATGGGGACTCCCCTCCACCACCAGTGTGCAGCCCCACCTGGATGAGGCGACGGCAGCCATAGTGCACCAGTACACTCCCCACACACCAGCTCTCAGTGGGGAGGAGAGCAGAGTGGTGAAGCCAGTTAAGTGATAGGGATTATTAGGAGACCATGACTGGTAAAGAGCAGGGGGAAATTTGGCCAGGACACCGGGGTAACACCCCTACTCATTCTGAGAAACACCCTGGGATTTTTAATGACCACAGAGAGTCAGGACCTTGGTCTCATCCGAAGGATATTGCCTTTTTACAGCATGGTATCCCTGTCACTATACTGGGGCATTAGGACCCACACACACCGCAGGGTGAGCGCCCCCTACTGGCCCCACTAACACCTCTTCCAGCAGCAGCCTTAGCTTTCCCAGGAGCCCTCCCATCCAGGTACTGACCAGGCTCACACCTGCTGAGCTTCAGTGAGTTGCAGGGTGATATGGATGTTGGCATTTGTTGGAAGAACACTCAAGAGATCACTTCATTCAAGTGCAGTTACATTTAACTCACCTGGGTTTCTGGTTTCAAGTGCTACAATCATGCAGCTGACTAATTAGACCAGCTGTGTAACAGAACTGGAGTGGAATAAAACAAAGACAACACCAGGTCCTGCAGGACTGAGCAGGACTGAGCAGGACAGCTCTGGAGTAAAGGAGGACTTTGCCACAGTGATCCTGGTCCTGAGGGGTCAGTGTGTCTGCAGGGTGTCCAGCCCTGGTCCTGGGGGGTCAGTGTGTCTGCAGGGTGTCCAGCCCTGGTCCTGAGGGGTCAGTGTGTCTGCAGGGTGTCCAGTCGTGGTCCTGGGGGGTCAGTGTGTCTGCAGGGTGTCCAGCCCTGGTCCTGAGGGGTCAGTGTGTCTGCAGCGTGTCCAGTCCTGGTCATGGGGGGTCAGTGTGTATGCAGGGTGTCTAACCCTGGTCCTGAGGGGTCAGTGTGTCTGCAGGGTGTCCAGTCGTGGTTCTGCAGGGTCAGTGTGTCAGCTGGGTGTGAAGGGTGTGAACCTGCTTCAGCAACATGGGTAAACAGCTTGTTCCCCGCTCCCACCCTTTGTGTAAACATGTACTTCCTCTTCCTGGTTTAAAATGCGCCTCCCCGTAGTTTTTTTTTTCCTATATATTTCCTCCGGTTGGTGTTTCACTGTTTATTTTGAAACAGTCCGCTAGGCTGACTAGGTAACTTTGAGAATTGTGAATCGGGTCCCCTCGCAATCTTCAGCTCTCATGAACTTGACTTCCCTCAGTAAAATAAATTGCGGATATGTCCCACACTGCGTGTGAATCTCGTTTTCCCTTTTCAAGTATTACGGTATTCTTATTAATTTACTGGTCTCTCGTCGTCCAATCAACGACGGCGATCTCTGGGTAAGTCTGTGATTGACATGTTATTGACCAATAGATGTGTTTGTTTACAATGTGAGAGGGAAGTTCCGCCTCTCAGGGTGCTTCCTTCAATTACAATGTGGCTCCAGCGCAGATAAACATTCATCGCTCTTCCTTAAAACTGAGTGTATTGACACACAGAATAACCGACTCAAACGTTTCCAGGCAGAAATCGATTGATACATGAATCACAGGTATTTATTCCCGTCGTGTCTCGGAATGAGCCTTGTCTGAAGCCGTGGTCTTCGTTTCGCCGGGCGGAGTTTGCAGACGGTCCCTCAGCGGCGCAGAGTCAGCGGCGGGAAGCGGCGGGATGGAGGAGCTGGACCTGAGTTGCTTTGCAGAGCTGAGGCGCACTTACATCTGCAGCATCTCGGAGGTACCTCCGCGGTTTCGGCTGCTGCTGTTGCAACACGCTCTCGGAACGCATTTCGATTACAGTGTCGTGTCCTGCGTTTTTGATTCCTGCTCTTATTTCTGTGTGCGAGTGCATTCAGCCCCGGTTTACGAACTCCTCACTACACGTCGTATTATGCTGCACATTTATCGCTCTGCCGATTGGAACACAATATGCGTAAAACAGGCTGGGGTCTTTGTCCCACTGCTCGGGCTCGATGACGCCGTGCGCGTTGTGTTTTGCTGTGTTTGATCGTGTGCCGTCCGTGCAGTCAACAGCCATCAAATTTCGCGTAGACTTTAAAATCCTCATGCTCACCTATAAGGCTCTACATGGCTTGGCACCTCAATACCTGTCTGAAGTATTATCGCCCTACTCCCAACCTCGCAACCTCCGCTCTTTAAATTCTGCCCTCCTTACTGTCCCCCAAGCCTGTCTACATTGTATGGGCGACAGGGCCTTCTCCTGTTATGCCCCCAAGCTCTGGAACTCTTTGCCCAAGGATATCAGAGAGTCATCTTCTCTAAACTCCTTCAAATCCAGACTCAAAACCCTCTTCTTCAGAAAAGCCTTTACTTAACTGGTCCCATTCTTCACCCCTCTGCTCTTCTTAGTACCACCTTCCACGGTCTCCTCTATTGTTATTTTTGTGTTGTTGTAATTGTAATTGTGTCTTATCTTGTGTATTCTTCTTATTTATTGTTGTATTCTTCTTATTTATTGTTATTGTCATCCTGTAAAACGCTTTGAGAAGCCACCTTTAAAGGCGCTATATAAAATAAAGTTTATTATTATTATTATTATTATTATTATTATTATTATTAACAGGGGTCCAAGCGTGCGGGGAAATCTCTTTGTGTGGCTTTGAATTTAGCTGCTTTGGCTGGCGGGCCAGTTAGTTTGTAGGGAAGTCGGCCGTGGTGCGAGTGTGCGCGTGTCTGCCTCTGCCTCTTGGGATAGACTCCGGCTCCCTCCGCCCACCCGCCCCTGACGTGAACAAAGAGGTTAGAAGATGGATGGAGTCTGAGAGACAGAGATAGACGTGTATAGAAATTGAAGGATGGGGAGGGGCAGTCCGTGTCCGTGCTGTATATGTCAGTGTGAGGATCAGGGCCTTTGGGTTAACCCTTCCCTTCCTGCTGTGTCCCAGGGCTTGAGCGAAGCGCTCTCCCTCATGTCCAGACTCAACTCCAACCTGCAGCTGTGGGCAGAGAGGACCGGCGAGCTGGAGCAGCTGGCTGTGGTGAGTGTCTGAGTGTCTGTTTCACCCCCACCCCCTCTCTCTCTCTCTCCCAGGTGTGTGTTTCACTCCCTCTCTCTCTTTCTCTCTCCCAGGTGTGTGTTTCACTCCCTCTCTCTCTCCCCCAGGTGTGTGTTTCACTCCTTCTCTCTCTCTCTCTCTCTCTCCCCCAGGTGTGTGTTTCACTCCTTCTCTCTCTCTCCCAGGTGTGTGTTTCACTCCCTCTCTCTCTTTCTCTCTCCCAGGTGTGTTTCATTCCCTCTCTCTCTCGCCCAGGTGTGTGTTTCACTCCCTCTCTCTCTTTCTCTCTCCCAGGTGTGTGTTTCACTCCCTCTCTCTCTTTCTCTCTCCCAGGTCTGTGTTTCACTCCCTCTCTCTCCCAGGTGTGTGTTTCACTCCCTCTCTCTCTCTCCCAGGTGTGGGCCACATTCCAGAGTAGGCTGGCCTCCCTCTCCTCTGCTCTGGCTGCTGTGGAAGGGAAAGGAGATGACAGACAGACTGACACTGAGGACAGTGGACACTAAAGACGTCCCGACCCCACCCTTGTGCCCAAGAGACTCCCAAGCCCTTCCTCTGCCCTCCTTTTCTGTCGGTGTTTCTGGCTGGATGAATATATGAAACATTTTCAAGGATGTTCGAGTAAAAAACGTAAATGCAAACATGCTGTCCCGTGTGTTTCTGCATGGTGGTTTTGCCAGTGCTCACAGTTTGAATGTTTTATAGTTTCATAAATTTTCCAGTATGGGAAATCACTGCCCAATTCCTCTTCTGCAAGCCAGCTGTCAGGTTCTGGAGACCACCGGGTCGGAAACTGAGTCAACGTCCTGTCCTGCTGTTGGCTGGCACGTTGTGGACCAGGCAGTGGTGGTTCTGAGTGCAGGTCGGGCCCTGCAGTACAGACAGGGCTGGCTCTGGTCTGGGCTGGTAACTTTGGACCTCAGTGAGAAAGATGAGGCTGGATTCAAGTCACGAGCAATGTGCTCGACAGCCTCCCCAGCACTAAGTTGCCTCCTGTGCACTTGGACAGGTGGGCTCAGGCTCCACCCTCCCCCTTCTCTGGTCGGTGCCCCTCTTACACAGTGACCTCTGTGGGTCCTGGCATTTTCAGGGACTTGGGGATCTCTGGGATATATTTGTTTGTTGGCTTCTACTTTGGCCCCAGTTAGCGCCAGCAGCAATTTCACCCTGCAACTCAGAGCTGGCAATCCCACTGGAGCTCAGCAGGTGTGGGCCTGGTCAGTACCTGGATGGGAGACTCCTGGGAAAAGCTAAGGTCTCTGCTGGAAGAGTTGACTGCGCTCACCCTGCAGTCTGTGTGGGTCCTAATGCCTCTATTGTGATGGGGACACTGTACTGTAAAAGGGCCCCATCCTTTGGATGAGATGTAAAACTGAGATTCTCTGTTATTGTTAAAAATCCCAGGGCATTTCTCAAGAAGAGTAGGGGTGTTACTGTGGCGTCCTGGCCATTACCAATCATGGCCTCCTAATAATCCTCATCTATGAACTGTCTTCATCACTCTGTTCTCCTCCCCACTATTAGCTGATGTGTGGTGAGTGTACTGGTGCACTATGGCTGCTGTTGCATCATCCTGGTGGGGCTGCACACTTGTGGTGGTGGAGGGGAGTTGCCATTACCTGTAAAGCGCTTTGAGTGGAGTGTCCAGAAAAGCACTATATGTGTAAGCAATTATTATTATTGGTGCACCACACAGTGTATACATCCTTAGGCAAAAGAGCTGATCTTGTGCCTGTACATCCGTGGAAACTATATAAACTACATATAAAATATAAATCTGTTGGAATGCACGTGACACTCTTGCCACTGGTTCTTGGTGTGTGCATGCTCAGATGCACGCGGGGCTGGGAGCTGTGAATCACAGAAACACAGCACCAGCCTGACTGATCTCAGCGTTTGCCCTAGCACACAGGTAAGTCACAGCTGGATAGGTGACCTGGCTTGACCTCCCACAACCCCTGCCTGCACCAGGTGGCAAGTGCTTACAGACCTGTGGGAGAGGATGATAAAGTACAACTTCCTTCGGAGGGTGGCCACTCAAACTTTAATGGCAATCATTGTTAAAAAAAAAAACAACAACAAAGAAAGATAAGAAGACACAATCTGATCTCTCACAGTCTCTCTGGCCACGGGGCAACAGGATTCAATACCACGCGTCATATTTCTCTCTCTCTGATCTCCCTAAAGATCGACCGCTCCACAGCTGGAGCTGCGGCACTGAAAAGTTCTACTCCGCTCTCTCGAGACCAGGGGCTGGCCGCAGTCATCACGGCCCGGCCTGGGTGCATGTCCCGGCTCTCTGCAAGACAGGAGGCCCGAGCTGGAACCAAGGAGAACGTTGGCAATGACAACACTCTCCAGCTTCTCTGTAGAGATCAACGGGTATCATACAGATGAAAAATACAAACTGCTCAAGGCCCACAGCTGATGATGACGAAGCAATGGAGGAGCAGGGGGAATATTTTGCCAAAATTCGGGAAAGCACGGGCGAACTCACCCCAGCCCAGTGGGCGCTCTGCCAAATTCAAGCTTGGGGGGGGGTCATATGACCTTTACTGTATTGCATCTGTGAGCCCTGCTGTCCTGCGGACTAGAGGTCGCGATAGCTCTGCTGTCCTGTGTGCTAGAGGTCACATGAGCACTGCTGTCCTGTATGCTAGGTCGCGTGAGCTCTGCTGTCCTGTGTGCTAGAGGTCACATGAGCGCTGCTGTCCTGTATGCTAGGTCGCGTGAGCTCTGCTGTCCTGTGCGCTAGAGGTCACGTGAGCTCTGCTGTCCTGTAGGCTAGGTCGCGTGAGCGCTGCTGTTCTGTGCGCTAGAGGTCACGTGAGCTCTGCTGTCCTGTAGGCTAGGTCGCGTGAGCTCTGCTGTCCTGTGCGCTAGAGGTCACGTGAGCTCTGCTGTCCTGTAGGCTAGGTCACGTGAGCTCTGCTGTTCTGTGCGCTAGAGGTCACGTGAGCTCTGCTGTCCTGTATGCTAGGTCGTGTGAGCTCTGCTGTTCTGTGCGCTAGAGGTCACGTGAGCTCTGCTGTCCTGTATGCTAGGTCGCGTGAGCTCTGCTGTTCTGTGCGCTAGAGGTCACGTGAGCTCTGCTGTCCTGTAGGCTAGGTCTCATGAGCTCTGCTGTCCTGTGCGCTAGATGTCGCGTGAGCTGTTTCCTGTGCATTAGAGGTTGTGTGAACTCTGCCGATATGTATCCCAGTAGTCGTGAGCTCTGCTCTCCTGTGCACTAGAGGTCACATGAGGTCTTCTGTCCTGTGCACTAGAGGAAGCATGAGGTCTGCTGTCCTGTGTGCTAGAGGTCACATGAGCTTGTGTCCTGTGCACTAGAGGTAGTGAAAGCTCTGCTGATATGTATCCCAGTAGTCACGTGAGCTTGGCCATCCTGTGCACTAGAAGCGGAAGTTCTGCGATCCTGTACAGTGGACGTCGTGTGAGCTCTGCTGTCCTGTGTGCAAGAAAAAGTATAGCGCTCTGCTGTCCTGTAACCTAGTAGTCATGTGAGCTCTCCGGCACACTGCCTGCTTGGAGAACCAGTAGGCACAGCTGGCTCATGAGCCCTTTCCTTTACAAATTCCAGAAGGCAGGATGACTGGGTACCCCCAGTGGCTCAAACAACACCCCTTTCTGTATCTGAAAGACATATTTCTTTATTGCCCACCCCCCCCATCTTTAAGGCTGACAGCCCAGGCAGAGAATCCTCTGCAAAAAGCAAGAACAGCTGAATACAATCCATGTTGAACAAGCGGCAAACCTCCAGGTGAACAGTCAGGAAGACGGGGCAAAGGTCACACACCAGCCTTCCCGGAGACGGATCGCTTTCCCGAAAGAGCCCTCGAGGCCGAGAAGGCGCAGAGCTCCGGCCTCTGGCAGCCAGGGGGGTCGGGCTGGCCCTGCAGGCGCCCCCAGTGTCAGCGCAAGCCCAGCCCTCTGTCCCTTCACCGGGCCCCACATGGGCTGCCCTCACCCCTGACCCCTGACCCCACAACAAGCTGATGCAGACTGGGGGCGACTCTCCCCAGCAATACAGAGACGCTCCTTCCTTGATGTTAAGGGGTCCGAGCCGGAGATCATCTGGAACTGGTAAAAAGACAAAGCCGTAGGGAGAGCTGCCCTGCATTCCAAACCCAGGAGCGCCGGCGGTTTTACTTCTTTTATTAACAGTTCCATTGTGGGGAAAAAAAAATCAAACGCAAAAAAAATCAACAAGGGGTTGTCAAAGCACGCAAATGGAGTCTGAACACCTCTGCGTCGAAACGGAGGCGCGTCATCGTCTCGGTCCCCGGTGTCGCTCTGTGGGCATCTCGTCCAGCTAATCCGGACGCCCGCCCAGCTGACCCCCCCTCCCACCCGCGGAAAAGTCATGTGCTGGTTCGTGTCGGGTGTCGGGGGGCCGAGTTGGCGTCTCTCCGCGTCCTCCTCCGCCGAGCTCCGCTGTCCGGCTCACGGGCTCGTGGGCTACTTCCGCGCAGACGAGGGCCCTTTGTGGAACAGGTAGATCGGCCGCTGGAACCCTGCAACCGAGGCGACACGCAGAGGTCAGCCGCGGGCGGACACGGGGGGCAGCGATGGAGGGGGGGGTCAGGAAGGGAGACGGACCGGCGCACCACACCTTTCGAGGAGCTCTTGGGCGTCCCGATCAGCTCGTAGCTGGAGAAGCCCACCTCCGGCCCGGTCAGGTAGGAGCTGAACTGGTCAGGCTTGAAACGGATGCTGTAGTAGTTCTTATAGATGGTCTCCTGCACCGGAGAGAGAGGGAGAGAGTGCAGAGAGGGGAAGAAAGGGGACAGAGGAGAGCGGAGAAAGGAGAAAGGCAGAGAGAGAGAGAGAGAGGAGAGAGGAGGAGAAAGCGAGGGTGGAAGGAGGGGAGAAATGGAGGAAGAGAAAACAGAGAGGATAGAGAAGAAGAACAAGCAGAGAGAAAAGCTAATTAGTGACAGAGCCACACAACAAAGTACACCATGGCACATATTACACTGGCCGGAGGGACAAAAGGGGAATCTGGAGACCTCCCTCTCCCCCCTCACCGTTAGTTTCTTCCTCTTGCCATACGAGGCCCAGGGCTGGGGCTCCAGGATGAAGATGCCCCCTGGCTGCAGGTGGCGGTAGACGCGCTTGAAGAGGCGCTGCAGGCCGGCATCACCCCAGTTCAGGTGCACCCACTTGGTCATGCTGAGGCACAGGATGACGTCGTACTCTGGCTTCTGGGACACGAGGAGCTCGTCATTGGGCAGGACATAATTACCCTGAGACAGAGGAGCATGAAGCAGATCAGGCAGGCGTACTCCTGCGAGGGGTGAGTTACAGAGCTCACTGTTCTGTTAGACATGCATACAGGCATACACTAAAACACACATGCATTGATACAGTGAAGCACACACACAGTAGAAGACCATCACAGTCTGCACACACACAAAAAGTCAGTGAGACACTGTCACAGTCTGCACGCGCACACAGTCAGTCTGCACAGACACCGAGTCAGTGCGACACCATCAGTCTGCACAGACACCGAGTCAGTGTAACACCGTCACAGTCTGCACGCGCACACAGTCTGGACAGACACCGTCACAGTCTGCACGCGCACACAGTCAGTCTGGACAGACACCGTCACAGTCTGCACGCGCACACAGTCAGTCTGGACAGACACCGTCACAGTCTGCACGCGCACACAGTCAGTCTGGACAGACACCGTCACAGTCTGCACGCGCACACAGTCAGTCTGGACAGACACCGTCACAGTCTGCACGCGCACACAGTCAGTCTGGACAGACACCGTCACAGTCTGCACGCGCACACAGTCAGTCTGGACAGACACCGAGTCAGTGAGACACTGTCACAGTCTGCACGCGCACACAGTCAGTGCGACAGTCTGCACAGTCTGCACGCGCACACAGTCAGTCTGCACAGACACCGAGTCAGTGCGACACCGTCACACTCTGCACAGACACCAAGTCAGTGCGACCCCGTCACAGTCTGCACGCGCACACAGTCAGTGCGACCCCGTCACAGTCTGCACGCGCACACAGTCAGTGCGACCCCGTCACAGTCTGCACGCGCACACAGTCAGTGCGACCCCGTCACAGTCTGCACGCGCACACAGTCAGTGCGACCCCGTCACAGTCTGCACAGACACCAAGTCAGTGCGACACCGTCACACTCTGAACAGACACCAAGTCAGTGCGACACCGTCACACTCTGCACGCGCACACAGTCAGTCTGCACAGACAGCGAGTCAGTGCGACACCGTCAATCTGCACGCGCACAGTCAGTGCGACACCATCACACTCTGCACAGACACCAAGTCAGTGCGACACCGTCACACTCTGCACGCGCACACAGTCAGTCTGCACAGACAGCGAGTCAGTGCGACACCGTCAATCTGCACGCGCACAGTCAGTGCGACACCATCACACTCTGCACAGACACCAAGTCAGTGCGACCCCGTCACAGTCTGCACGCGCACAGTCAGTCTGGACAGACAGTGCAACACCGTCAGTCTGGACGCGCACACAGTCAGTGCGACAGTATGCACAGACACCAAGTCAGTGCGACACCGTCACACTCTGCACAGACACCAAGTCAGTGTGACACCGTCACAGTCTGCACAGACACCAAGTCAGTGTGACACCGTCACAGTCTGCACGCGCACACAGTCAGTCTGCACAGACACCGAGTCAGTGCGACACCGTCAATCTGCACGCACACAGTCGGTGCGACACCGCCACGGTCTGCACGCGCACACAGTCGGTGCGACACCGCCACGGTCTGCACGCGCACACAGTCAGTCTGCACAGTCAGTGCAACACCATCAGTCTGGACGCGCACACAGTCAGTGCGACAGTTTGCACAGACACCAAGTCAGTACGACACCGTCACAGTCTGCACAGACACCAAGTCAGTGCGACACCGTCACACTCTGCACAGACACCTAGTCAGTGCGACCCCGTCACAGTCTGCACGCGCACACAGTCAGTGCGACCCCGTCACAGTCTGCACAGACACCAAGTCGGTGCGACCCCGTCACAGTCTGCACAGACACCAAGTCGGTGCGACCCCGTCACAGTCTGCACAGACACCAAGTCGGTGCGACCCCGTCACAGTCTGCACAGACACCAAGTCGGTGCGACACCGTCACAGTCTGCACAGACACCAAGTCGGTGCGACACCGTCACAGTCTGCACAGACACCAAGTCGGTGCGACACCGTCACAGTCTGCACAGACACCAAGTCGGTGCGACACCGTCACAGTCTGCACGCGCGCACAGTCGGTGCGACCCCGTCACAGTCTGCACGCGCGCACAGTCAGTGCGACCCCGTCACAGTCTGCACGCGCGCACAGTCAGTGCGACACCGTCACAGTCTGCACGCGCGCACAGTCAGTGCGACCCCGTCACAGTCTGCACGCGCGCACAGTCAGTGCGACCCCGTCACAGTCTGCACGCGCGCACAGTCAGTGCGACCCCGTCACAGTCTGCACGCGCACAGTCAGTGCGACCCCGTCACAGTCTGCACGCGCGCACAGTCAGTGCGACCCCGTCACAGTCTGCACGCGCGCACAGTCAGTGCGACCCCGTCACAGTCTGCACGCGCGCACAGTCAGTGCGACCCCGTCACAGTCTGCACGCGCGCACAGTCAGTGCGACCCCGTCACAGTCTGCACGCGCGCACAGTCAGTGCGACCCCGTCACAGTCTGCACGCGCGCACAGTCAGTGCGACCCCGTCACAGTCTGCACGCGCGCACAGTCAGTGCGACCCCGTCACAGTCTGCACGCGCGCACAGTCAGTGCGACACCGTCACACTCTGCACGCGCACACAGTCAGTGCGACACCGTCACACTCTGCACGCGCACACAGTCTGTCTGCACAGTCAGTGCAACACCGTCAGTCTGGACGCGCACACAGTCAGTGCGACAGTCTGCGCAGACACCAAGTCGGTGCGACACCGTCACACTCTGCACAGACACCAAGTCGGTGCGACACCGTCACACTCTGCACAGACACCAAGTCGGTGCGACACCGTCACACTCTGCACAGACACCAAGTCGGTGCGACACCGTCACAGTCTGCACGCGCACACAGTCTGTCTGCACAGTCAGTGCAACACCGTCAGTCTGGACGCGCACACAGTCAGTGCGACAGTCTGCACAGACACCAAGTCGGTGCGACACCGTCACACTCTGCACAGACACCAAGTCGGTGCGACACCGTCACACTCTGCACAGACACCAAGTCGGTGCGACACCGTCACACTCTGCACAGACACCAAGTCGGTGCGACACCGTCACACTCTGCACGCGCACACAGTCTGTCTGCACAGTCAGTGCAACACCGTCAGTCTGGACGCGCACACAGTCAGTGCGACAGTCTGCACAGACACCAAGTCGGTGCGACACCGTCACACTCTGCACAGACACCAAGTCGGTGCGACACCGTCACACTCTGCACAGACACCAAGTCGGTGCGACACCGTCACAGTCTGCACGCGCACACAGTCTGTCTGCACAGTCAGTGCAACACCGTCAGTCTGGACGCGCACACAGTCAGTGCGACAGTCTGCACAGACACCAAGTCAGTGCGACACCGTCACAGTCTGCACGCGCACACAGTCAGTGGGACACCGTCACAGTCTGTGAAACAGTGACCCGCTGGAACCGACAGTGAAACATTGACCCGCTGGGACCGATTCTTGGCACAGCCGCCAGCGGTGCTCACCTTCGACTAGGACTCACCTGCACGAACGTGACGTTGGCGGGGAAGTCTCCCGGAGCCGAAGGGGCGGGCTGAGCCACAGGCGGGGCGGCGATGGGCCCCCGGCAGATCCGCAGGGAGATGGGGAAGGGGTGTCTGGCGGCGGGAGGCGCTGGCAGGCGGCTCTGGGAGCCGGTGGAGTCTTCTGCCACGTTCCCCGTCCTCTTTTCCTCCTGCTCCTCCTGCTGCACCTGTATGGCCGCCTCCTCCTCCTGGTTCCCCAGAGAGGCTCCCTCACGATCCTGCTCCTGCTCCCGATCCTGCTGGTGATCCTGCTCCCGATCCTGCTGGTGATCCCGATCCAGCTCCTGCTCGTGCTGGCGATCCTGCTCCTGATCCAGATCCAGATCCCGCTCGTGTTGGTGATCCTGCTCCTGATCCCGATCCAGATCCTGTGCTCGATCCGGCTCCTGCTTCCGTTCCTGACCCAGATCCCGACCCCGCTCCTGCTCCGCCGCCCCCTCCCTGCGCCGCTGCCGCGCCTCCTCGGCCGCCAGCTCGGACAGGTAGTGCCGGACGTTCTGCCGCGCGGCGTGCACCAGCGCGCCGTCGATGTCCAGGCCGGTGACGCGGGCCGGCTGCCAGTTCTTGGCGAGGGTCAGCGTCAGGTGGCCCGTGTTGCAGCCCAGGTCCAGCACGGCCTTGCCCCGGAACCACTCGGGCCGCAGCACCCTGACGCGCGGGTCCTCGCTCCAGCCAGGGTTGCGGTAGCCGTAGTACTTGTTGTAGTTTCCGTACTGGAACTTGCGCTGCTGCTGCTGCTGCTGCTGGCGGCGCCGCCGGTGCGTCCCGGCGCCCCCGCGGGCGCACGAGGCCGAGGCGGCGCCGCCCGGCGCCCCCATCCCGCCGGCGCCCCCGCCCACGGGGGTCTGGAAGGTTTGGGCTTGCTGCCGGGCCGCCCGCCCCTTCTCCGGGGTGACCTTGCGGCCGCCCGCGGCGGGGCCCGGCCCGGCGGCGGCCGAGGAGGAGTCGGACTTGCTGGACGTGCGCCGGCGCTTGCGGTGCCTCGCCGGGCAGGAGGGCGGCGCCGCCGAGCCCGGGGGGGCCGAGGCGCAGGAGGAGGGGTCGGCGGCGCTGGGCGGCAGGATGGGCTGCACCACCTCGTCGCGGCAGTTGATGGAGGTGTTGAGCTCGTAGGGCCGCGGGGACTCCGGCACGGGCGTGAGGCCGGCCCCGGGCGCGGCGCCCTCGGCGGGGGCCTGCGGGACCGCGCTCCCGGGCACGGAGGAGGACAGCGCCACCCCAGCGCCCCGGCCCTCGCGCAGGGCGCCTGCCCGGCCCGGCTCGGCGGGGTCCGGCTGCGTGGAGACGCCCCCCCCGCCGCCGCCGCCGCCGCCGTGGTGCCGGTGCCGGTGCCGCTTGCGGCCCCCGCCGCCCGTCTTCATGGGCGACACCAGCAGGCCGGTCTCGCCGCCGGCGCAGTTCAGGTTGAGCGGGTCGGTGATGTCCTTGGGGATCAGGATCTCCACCGGGTCGCGGCTCTTGGCGGGCAGCGGCGAGGACTTGGGCGTCTCGGCGTTCAGCGCGCGGTTCACCTCCTCGTCCAGCAGGCTGTTGAGGTTCAGGGGGTCGAAGATGTTGCCCCCCAGGAGGAAGTTGGTGGGCAGCACGGGGTCGCTCTCCGAGTTGGCACGCCGCCGCCTCTTGCTGAAGCCGGGGTGCTTGAACCCCACGTTCACGCTGTTCCTGCGCTTGAAGGCCTTCTGCTGCTGCTGCTGCTGCTGCTGCTGCTGCTGCTGGAGCCCATTCTTGGGCCTGGCGGCGCCGCAATCCCGGCCCGGCTGCTCCGCCGGCTCCGTGCCCGCTTGGGCGGCGGCGCCCCCCTGCGGGCGGGGGGCGCTACTGTGGTCGCCGGCGCACTCCCCCTCCGGCTGCGCGCGGCGGTGGGGCTGGTCCTGGGGCCCGCTGGCGCCCGGCCCGGCCGGCTCCTTGTCCACCGACATCTCGATCATCTCCTGCTGGGCCCCGGGGCGACGCCGGCGGCACTGCGCATGGACCTGCGGAGCAGACACAGGGGGGCGAGAGTCAGCGCGGCACGGCGGCGGGGAGCACCGCGTCTCCCACCCCTCCCATCCCGCTCACCTCATCGGCCGCCCGACGATCACTCTAGCCCCTCTCACCTCTACAACAACTCCCCCCCCAGCCTCCTCTGGCCTTGAGAGCACCAGCACACTTTCCCCGACAAAGATGTGTTTCACAGAAACCAGGCAGTCAAGCAGCCCGTCCCTGCAGAAAACAGAATTCCTTCAGCGGCTGACAAACGTCTTTCTTTTGTGTGTTTTTTTTTTTTAGTCCTCGGCACTAGGAGCTGCTAGGCTTTGCGAATGAGCTGCCGAGTCTCTTGTCCATGTGCTTTGTGGTAGCAGCAAAGCAGGAAAAAAAAAAAACGTTGTCTATTCGTCCGGCAGCGTCAGCCCACCCTCTCCCGTGCGTGCCCCTGCGTGCTCCCGCCCCCTCCCGGCAGCGAGGAAGCAATTTGCATAACCACGCCCCCGCGTCGCCAAACGTCCCCCCGCGCTCATGAATAATTCATGAGACATAGGAGCTCTATGGAGGCAAGAAAAAAAGCGCACACATACATACACACACGGAGACACAGATACACACATACACGCAGCCTGGTCGCCGTATTCTCCGCCTTCCCGTTTGCTGAAGCTGCACCCCCAACTTTCCCTCCCCCGAGTTTTTTTAGTAAGTCAATCGGAAAAATTAAATCCACCCAACAACTGACTTGGCGAGAGACATTTTTTTTTCTGGATCGTGCCCGCAAGTTTTGTTTTTTCTTAAATATATATTTATACATTAAAAGTACCACACGAAATCAAAAAGTATGAAATCTGCAAGACCCACCCCCTCCAAGAAATCAGTTTTCGTCTGAACTGAATTATTTAAAAAACAAAAAAACAATTTTTTTGTTTGAACTCGCAGTCAGTGTGTGTGTGAGTGTCAGTGAGCTCTCTCTCGCTGGACCCCCCTCTCGCGGCTCTAATCAGCGAGACTAGCTCGAGCTGCTGGATCTCGCGCTGCGTTTTGGCGTCTCCTCGAGCTTTATATGTCTCTCGTGTAGCCCAGGAAAAAAAGACTGGCAGCCACGCCAGCCAATCAGAGGAGGAAATACCTCCCCGCCTTTCTTCATCTGACCAATAGGAAGGAACGGGGGGAGAGGCGAAACGACTAACCTCGTCTCTTCCTCCCTCCTTTTCCCTGTAGGTCTCTAGTACAGTGCCTGACAAAAATACATTTCCCACAAGGGCTGGACGCTATTTTTATAAACCAACGCCCTAATATGCGAAAAACAAATGAAAATAATTTCACTGCGTCTCGGCTGACTTTCAGCGTTGGCCTGTTTTTTTTAATTACAACCGACAGCACTTTTTCTCCCTGTTCAGACAGGAAACCGCCGCGGCCACCCCAACCCGTGTAAACAACCTGGTGTTTCACTGCCGCCGGAACGAATCTCGCTCTTTCTCCGGCACAGCCGCACCCACACAAAGGACGATAAAATGCTCGCACGCTGAATAGTGTGATGTGTCTTCGAGAAAGAAAGTCGTAGCGGTTAAAACGCGGTCCCCGCCCCCTCCCCCTTCCACCGCTTCCCCTCCCCCCAGCACTCGGCGCTCGCCTGCGACAGCACGTGAGGCAGGTCCTCGAGCCTTCCGTGGAGGATTCTGGGACATGTAGTTTTCCCAGTCGCGACAGTCCACTCCAGACGGTTTCGCGACTGGAGAGCTTCTTCCTAAACGTGCACAGTGAAGCGCAAGGCGTGTTATAAACGCACCTCTTGCCACTGACGCCTTCTTAAGCACGTCAGTCTTTTACCCTCTGATGACCGTCTTCGAGTTACAAAGCTCACCACAGCGAATTCACCGTGAAGAACTAACGTTGTTCAGTGACCCCGTGCTTCACGCAGCGGCATCTACACGACTAGATGCTTGCAAAATCAAGCCCCCCCCTTCGTTCGATACAACGTTATTCACTCCTCCACTTCATTTTATTACAATAACGCCACCCGCAGTGGAGCGTTTTAGAACTGTCCCCTGCGCACAGGTGCCGGTTGAGTGACAGAGGTCAGTCCTCTCTCGTGTGATGTTCCCACCCGCGGGCCCGGGCTGGACCGACTTCACGCCTCCAGGCCCCCGTGTCGCCCGAACGGCGCACACGTTCCCACGAAGCGTTAACCAGGAGTAAGCGCCACTCGCACCACCCAGGCAACGTACACAATAAATCGAGTGGCCTGTGGTCTGTCGCAGTTTCGGCCTCCCTTGTCCATTAATCCCGGTTCGGCGGAGCTTTTTAACCAGGTGCGGCACATAACCCCCTTCCACAGCCCCGCGAACACCAGCAGTGAGTTACTGTGATGTGTTGCTGCTACTGACCTCCGTTTCCATCGCGTTCCTTGAACACACAGGCGCCCGGAGTGCACAAATCCTGTCGCAACACGCGAAGCACAGGAGTCGGGAAACCAGCGAACCGGTTGTCAGCCAGTGCTGGATAAAATCCGAGGAGGTAGAACAGGTAAATAAGAATAGTCCAGTTGGCAGCATCCATAAAGATAACTGGTAAGAATGTGTCCACAAACACCACTCGTTGAGGTAAATACATTACAGATTAACGTGGTTTAGTCGTCGTTCTGGCGCTCTTCTGACGTCATGATACATCGTTAACAGCTGGAACAGCATTTCTTGTATATTTTCTCCCGCTTTGTGATATTCTTTCTTTACAACGATAACAGAATACAGTAATATCCCTCAGACGTCAGGCCTACGTGCAAAGAAATAACATTGAAATAAATGCCAGTATTTCCATGTAAACGTGCCACTCGCCTGCTATCGCAACTACACTGACTCCGTTGGCGAGGGCAAGTGAACGAGAAACCGTAGTGCTGAGGAGCCGAGGACTGTGACATTTTTTTGATCCCTTGCATACATGATATAACCGCTCTTTTGTAGAGTGTTTTTACACAATGTATTATTCCGTATTGTCTTAGATCTTAGATCTGGCTCGAGACCGCCCTCGGCCCAGCGTGCTCGGAGGGCGGCAAGGCGCGCGAGACCTACCCCGTTGCCCGCGCGAGTCCTCGCCTCGCTGCCCCTAAAAAACGGCTCTAAAACTTGTGACGAATTTGGTTCAGCTTTGTGTTCTCCATCTCCGAGTTTTAATTGTTACGACAGAAACCAGGCGGTTTTGTGGAGAATGGACGAAGGAAAAGGTAAAAAAGGAGCGTTTTTTCTCTTTTAAGCTTGTTCCAGCCTGGGTAGGCAAGGCCCGGTCCAGCTGTGGGATTTCCGTCACGGTACCCGCGACCGGTGTTACTTGGGACCAATGACTTTTTTATGAATTTATTCTACATTTGCTTGTGTTCTGTTCACATTTTCCCGAGTTTTTATTTGAAAGATGTGATACCCCTCTTTGAACGGATAACATGTTACTTTCAGTCGCTTTTCCCAACCAATTTACAAACCTTATCGCCATTGGTTCTTTAGTTTTCTTTTAAAATGTAAAGAAATGGATGAGATCGCAACTAAATGAATACACTTCATAAATCCGAAGTCATTGTTTTCAGTAAAAGAAACAACAGTTTCTATCCACCGTACAGAAAATGTGATTCGATTACATTTGACTGCAATTTAACAGACAGATCGTCAATCTGTCTTCGATGTGAATTACATAGACAATTGGGGCTTTCATTATTTAAATCTTTCCTTTTTCGGGTGTCTGGTCTGGAAGGAAATTGACAGTACGTTTTAACAATGTTTATATGAGACCCACCACCAAATATTGTACATTGAGGTTTAATAATATTGGAAACCGGGTTGAGAACCTTTCAAAAACCAAATTACTACAAATCTCAAGTGACTCCCTAAAGTAAATGTGGGTAAATTATGTAAAACACATACATAATTCAAAGACCTGCACGTGTCTGAGACCAAGGTTGTGTATGTGAGACTGCAAGCGTGAATGTGTTACTTAAGAGTGTGTGAGTCCTTGAGAGTCTGTCTGTGGGTGTGTGTGAGTCTTGATAGTGTGTCTGGGGTGTGTGTGTGAATCTTGAGAGTGTATTTGGGTGTGGGTGAGTCCCGAGAGTGTGTCTTGATGAACTCACCTGCTGTGTTTTCTCAAATAAGGCGACAGTGGTGCAGTGGTTAGCGCTGAAGCCCAGTAGCACTGGGGCCCAGGCTGCTATCTGTGTGGAGTTTGCGTGTTCTCCCTGTGTTTGCGTGGGTTTCCTCCCACAGTCCAAAGCCATGCTGGCAGGTTCATTGACTTCTGGGAACACTGGCGCTGGTGTGAGTGTCTGTGTGTGTACCCTTTGCACAAAGGGTGGTGGGAGTGTGGATCAAGCTGTCCAGATGTGTTGCTAAAGCCGATATCCTGGGCCCTTTCATGAAACAGCTGGACAAGATCTTGGGATCGATTGGCTACCAACTATCAAACCTGGCACATGTGCCAACAGGCCTGCTCTCGCCTGCCACCTTCCTCCTGTGCTTCAAGAGTGATTCCTGAAATCTGACAGCGAGTCCTCCGGCAGCTTGTCCAGCCGGCGTTCTTGGATTTAAGCACGACACCGTTTCAGATGTGTGTGTCCCTAGTTTATGTCCCATCAGTATGTCTTTGTGTTGTGCAGAGAAGCTGAAGATGAAGAAGCCAAAGTTCGCTCCCCCAGTCGCCCTGGGTGGGCCGGGCGACGGACAGGGGAAAGGGCCGCAGGAGGAGAGGGGAGCAGGAGTGAGGGAGAGGGAGAAGGCGGCGGGGTCGAGAGGAAGGCCGGGTCGGAAGGCCGGCGAGGAGAGCCCGGGACGGGGAATCGGAGCAGGGAGAAGCGCAGGAGAGGAATCCGCAGAGGTGTTGGGAGAGGGGCCGATTCCTCGGACGGGGAAGAGCGGGTCAGCGGCTGCGGGCGGCAAGAGGCCCGAGGAGCGGAGCCTGAGGGTGCCGGGGCTGGAGGGCCAGGCAAGGGAGCTCCTGGGGCCTGGGAGGACAGGGGGGGAGAGAAGGAGGAAGGGGAAGGCTGTAGGCCCCGGTGGAGGTTCGGGAAGGGGAGAGGGGTGGGAGGAGAAGGCCCTCAGGGGGGAAGAGGAGGAGGGCACTGCGCGGCCAGGCCCAGCTGGGATAAAGGAGAGCCTGGCAGGCTGCACAGGTGGAAAGGGCTGGGCGGGATTGCAGCCCGGAGGCAAGAGAGCGGGAGCCGCAGAGCCGAGCGGGAGGAAGAAGGACAGAGCGGGCGGCCAGCGCGGAGACAGGCCACTGCCCGGAGGGACGGGCTCTGTCCTGAAAGAGGGAGCAAAGGAGGGAGACCGGCCCAAAAGCGACAACAATAAACCAAAGATGAAAACTGGGGAGTCAGACCAGGAGCCTGAGGAGAAACCTAGAGGCCTACCTGTCTGGAGGACAACAGGGGAAGAGAGGGCAGGGACCCCAAAAAACAGCAAGGTAACAGAGGAGTGTGGGTTAGTAATAATAATAATAATAATTAGAGGGTTAGAGGGAGTGTGGGGGTGAGAGAGGAGTGTGGGTTAGAGAGGGGGTGAGAGAGGAGTGTGGGTTAGAGAGGGGGTGAGAGAGGAGTGTGGGTTAGAGAGGGGTTGAGGGAGGGTGGGGTGAGAGAGGAGTGTGGGTTAGAGAGGGGGTGAGAGAGGAGTGTGGGTTAGAGAGGGGTTGAGGGAGGGTGGGGTGAGAGAGGAGTGTGGGTTAGAGAGGGGGTGAGAGAGGAGTGTGGGTCAGAGAGGGGGTGAGAGAGGGTGGGGTGAGAGAGGAGTGTGGGTTAGAGAGGGGGTGAGAGAGGAGTGTGGGTTAGAGAGGGGGTGAGGGAGGGTGGGGTGAGAGAGGAGTGTGGTTTAGAGAAGGGGTGAGGGGGGGGGGAATGCTCATTGTGGTCTGCCTTTGCCCCGCCTGGCTCTTGTCTCCAATCTCCCTGTGCTGCCCATCCAAAAGATCAAGAAGGTAGCTGGAGACAAACGTCTCAGCCTCTGTCTTCTTCAGGATGGGGCCTCCTCAGTTTGGGAAGAGTGCTGTCCCAGCCCCTTTCTGTCTGACAGCCAGTACAACGCCATCTTCCAGGCGGTGCTGGACAAGTCTCTGGACAAGTGTCTGGGTAAGAGATGAGTAGTCAGCGTCATGTGGTGTTGCTGATGTGAGGTGTGTATGATCACACATAGCAAACCTTCAGCACCAGGACATTAGGAATTGTAGTGAGAAAAGTGGTTCTGCCTGCACTGTTCACTATTGATATGAAGTTGTCTGTTTTGGCTCTGCTTTAGAGCAGAAGACTATCAGTGCTTTTTGGCAGCTTGCCAGCCCTGTGTTACAGTGGATTTACAGTGTAAGCCCCTTTGAAGCCAATTAAAAATATTTTTCATGAAACAGAGTACCTCAGTAAACTTATGCGGCGGTGGCTGTATGCCTGAATGTGTCCTGTGTGTGTGTATGTTTGCCGCAGACGATGCCAGGACTGTGCTGAGCGAGGTGGAACTCCTGCAGGCCAGCATCGATGAAGACAGTCAAAGGTGAGGAGGCGAGGACCCAGAGGTGTCTCGGTCCCGATCCAGTGTCATCACAGCTGGGAAAAGCTGTTGAATTGACCCAGTTAAGCTGATAATGAACTGATTATGGTCTTTAAGAGCTGTGCTAGAATGAGGACCTATAGACTCACCAGTCCTCCGGGACCTGGAATACAGACCAATAAACTTTTATCACACTGTGACTAGAATTCTGCAAGGAGGTAATTTAATCATCGAACCTAAAACAGTCTTATTCTTTATTATGGTTAGTTGGTATGGCGCTGCAGAGTTTAGCATTGCAGCCTCACGGTGCTGGGGCCCTGCAATCAATTCCAGACCTGGGCTGCCGTCTGTGTGGAGTTTGTATGTTCCCCCCGTGTTCTCATGGGTTTCCTCCCACAGTCCAAAGAGATGCCGGTAGGTTAACTGGCCTCTGAGAAGACTGGAGTGGTATGAGTTTGTGTCTGTCTGCTCTGGATAGGCTCCGGCTCCCCCACGACCCTGAATCAGACAACAGGAGACTTTATTCAAGGCCACTTAGTGCAGTAAATTATAGAGTTACTTAACAAAAGGAACAGGGAAGAATGCGGCATACAAAATAACAGGTTAAGAAAAATGACAGCCCTTGCTGTGGTGGAATAATGATTCATTCCAGTTATCGATTAGAAATGTGTAAATACAATTTCTGCTTTACTGCAACTGTTGTTGGGGTCACACAGAGGTCAGGACAAACGCCCCGAGTACAGGGACAGCGATGTGAGACTGGCTCCTGGCCACAAGAAGAGACATGCTCAGCAAGGAAATGGGCAACGCAGAGGAGAGCTGCTGCACAGCCAGAAGAAGGAGCAGGAGGAGGAGGAAGGAGGGGAGGACAGCGATTCCAGTCAGGAGGACTGTGAGTTGAACTGTTGTCCAGCTGAGTTGTTTCAAACTGGGGGGATGGGGCTTGTGCAGTGGCTAGGGCTGGGGGTTGAGAAAGTGAGACTATCCGGTGTTTCACTTCTTATTCCAAAACCAGCCTTACCCTTACGAACTGTAACCATTCTGTTCTGTATTTGTGCCTATTACCATGATTTTACCATGCCTACACCGAGCGTTTGCTCAAACATTCACGGCAATCTCACTGTGCTGTACAGTGTCGAACCCCACTCACCCCCCACTCACATCACTAGAAGCAGGAGCCAGACATCTGTCCCCTGGGATTGCGGCCCAGGTAGCCCACCTCTGTCACCATTCCCCTGCCTTTGCAGCAGTGCCTGGGGGCAGACGCCCAGGCCGTACAGCCAGGTGTCACCCCTTCAGCCTAGCGAGTGAAAGACAGTTCAGCCTGCATTTGCAGAATGCAAGGTTTGGCTGTCATTGCTGGACTCACCTGTGCCCTGCTGTGCGGATGCAGGGAGCTCATGGGTGCAGTGCAGCAGGCCCAGCTGTGGGAAGTGGAGGCAGCTGAACTCTGACGTCGACCTCTCCGCTCTGCCTGAAGACTGGACCTGCTCTCAAAACACAGGTACGGCAAAGGGGACCAGACGGCCCTCGGGGCCACACAGGGATCTTCCTGCTTTCCGATCTACCTCGATGACTTCACTGAACCAACGAGTGACTTGATGGGTCCTAATGCTCTTGCAGGGCGAGGTGATGCACTGGCAGCAGTGTTTGCCACTCAGAGAAGAGCTGAGACAAGTCGTGAGAGCAGATAGCTGAGAGGGTGGCCTGGCGGAGCTAAACATTACTAATTTGTTCCACACACTGATCATCCCTCTTTAAAGAGAGGTGTCTTAGAGCAGCTTATGATAAAAACTGAAATTTTGCCCAACTTCTTGTCCTGTAACGCACCAGCAGGTGCTTCCAGGGAAAGACTGCTCCTGGAGCAGTCCCATGGAAGCAAGCCCAATTAGTGGGTTGTCATGCTGGACAGGCCACAGCTGTGGCAGCTTAAAGATCTTTGCAAGGCCTCACACTGTCAGCCTGCCCTACCAGAACATGTCACGGGGTTTGCTTTACCAGGACTTTTTCACACCGGCTCTGTGTTGCAGTGCTGAGCAGGTCTCGCGTGCTTCCCTATCACTATCTCTGTGTGCCGTAGGCCCAGCACACAAGAGCTGCAGCTGCCCTGAAGAAAGATGGGAGGAGGGCAGAAGAGAGGTCGTTAACAGCCTGGTTCCTGGCTCCATTGTGTGGGCTCGGCAGTTCGGCTACCCCTGGTAAGGAACTAAAAAGACACACAGACAGACATGTACAGACATTACCCCTGGTAAGGAGCTAGAAAGACATAGACATGTACAGACATTACCCCTGGTAAGGAGCTAGAAAGACACAGACATGTACAGACATTACCCCTGGTAAGGAGCTAGAAGGACACACAGACAGACATGTACAGACATTACCCCTGGTAAGGAGCTAGAAAGACATAGACATGTACAGACATTACCCCTGGTAAGGAGCTAGAAAGACATAGACATGTACAGACATTACCCCTGGTAAGGAGCTAGAAAGACACAGACATACATGTACAGACATTACCCCTGGTAAGGAGCTAGAAAGACATAGACAGACATGTACAGACTTTACCCCTGGTAAGGAGCTAGAAAGACACAGACAGACATGTACAGACATTACCCCTGGTAAGGAGCTAGAAAGACACAGACAGACATGTACAGACATTACCCCTGGTAAGGAGCTAGAAAGACATAGACAGACATGTACAGACATTACCCCTGGTAAGGAGCTAGAAAGACAAGCAGACAGACAAGATATATTTGCTCATTAAAAATGAGAAGAACTTGGTCTCCTCTGAGCCTGGGCCTCCCCTCTGGACCCATAATGTATCTGGTTTTAACTCCCATCAGAGCTCCATGTTGCTTAACTAGGTCCAATTAAAGCTTAATTGAACTTAACGGAGTATGTAAAAGTGAATTGAAGGTTTCAGTGTGGCACAGAGCAGGAGTGAGATGCGCTTTACAGGCACAAGTGTGAAAGTGAGGCAGTGTTCAATGGCTGGGACGCTGGGTTCCTAATTGGAAGGCTATGGGATCAAGTCCCTGTGGCCACTGCTGTTTTACCCTTTGAACAAAGGCACTTTCCCCAGCTCCCCAGCTTCAGTCCACCCGGGTATATCAGTGACTGAGATGGACTAGCTTTTCCTTCAGGTGAGAGGCACTCACTCTCAGCCCGCTTAACGCCACACTAACCAAAATCTGCTCAGGCCTGTGGTCTTTCAGGTGTGAGTACAGACTGTGTTCGAGATACTGTACTGTGTCAGCTCAGGTATTTCCAGTCTGCACCAAGCAGTGTGTGTAGTGCCTCTGGATATTGCTCAGTCCTCACCTTATGATTGGCTGTGGTTTGGCCAGTAGAGGTCTCTCTCGGCTCAGAATTGGAACAGCAGTCTGAAGATATGACTCATGGCCACAGTGAAGGCCAGTACACCTGTAAAGACACCTTACAGTAACTCTTCACACATTACCATAGTTAACTCACTATATTTACTCTCCTGGCACAGCTTGGTCACAAGAAAGACCTGGTTGAACTCTGAAGCACAGTTGCCCCCTCTATCAGACTCTACTGAACAAAGCCATATGTCACCTGCACCAACAGCTCAGACACGTGGCCTGTGCTGTATGTATGACAGGTGCTGGCTGTCTGCCTGCCAGCGCACAGTATGGATGGATACATGACTTTACCTGGGCAATTGTTGCTCTTTGTGAAGGTGGCCGGCCATGGTGGAGAAGGACCCAGAGACGGGGGACTACATGGAGTTTCAGAATTCGAGGATTTCTCCAGTGAGGCTACAGTTCTTCTCTCCACCTGTAACCTCCACCTGTAGCTGTAACCTCCACCTGTAGCCCTTGTTAAGTTACACATTTTAAAGAAAGGGCTATAACAGTGTTTCACAGGGGCCGCTGTTGACATATAGAATCACCTTGAACTATAACCTCTGGGATAGTTAGTGCTGCAAAAAAGTCTACATACAGTATACCATACACAAGCACGACAATACGCATCATGAAGACTGCACAGGTAACTATGAATTTTGGTCAAGGAAAACGACAACCCTAAGAAAGATGTTCACATCTCACAAGGGGAGTTCTGGTTTTAGTAAGCTAAAGGCATCTTCCCGAAGGAAGTTTACGAAACAGGTAGAACCCTGGGCAGAAGGGGTCATCAGCAGTCTTTCCTGCCCGTTTCTTGTCTCTGGAATTGTACAAATGGAGAACTGTGATGTTTGCAGCGATATTGGTATCAGTTTTGGAAGCTCACTGGGGCATTTTCAAGAGGGATGAGCTTGGGGAGGGTGCCAGTAGGTGCATAGGTCAACTAGCCCCTGCATTCAACACACATGCATGTCTGCACAGTGAATTTAAGAGTGCCTGAAAGTGCGCTGGACGGTTTCAGACTGGTTCTGAGCTGCTGGTGCAGGCCTGTTTGTCGATTAATGCTGTCTGCTGTGCAGTCCCACTACCATGTGACATACTTCAGTGACCCAGTCAGCCGTGCCTGGGTACCCGAGCCCATGGTGAGGGCATTCCAGAAATTCAACCCAGACATCAGTGGGGCTGTGAGTATGCAGTACTTCATTTCTTCACCACAGGAACTGGTAACTGTGCTCTTAAGAGACCCAGCCTTTCAGATGTTTGTCAGTTTCTATTCTTATTTGGAACTTGCAATTTTCTGTTATTATACCCCAAACCACAGATCATTAATGAACTCTATAGCAGCAGACTTGCTGCTACAGTACTCTTCTTCAACACATCACCTGTCAGAGACCTTAGTGTGTCAATAGCTTAACTTGTATCTTAAGTTTAACATAATGTTAAGTAAGACATCTTTTTCCCTTAACTGGGATGTTGACCACGTTGTGTTCAGCTGCTTTATATGACAGGCTTAAACTCAAGGAACACTGTTAGGAGGGAAGATTTAACCAGACCTGCACAGTTACAGTGTCTTGTGGTTATCATTCCAGCTGCATTCTGAAGGACTTTATTAGCTTGCTCAGTTTACTAATTGCGGGACATTAACATGCTTTGTCTGTATGCTGACTGAGGTTTCAGGACTGGATTGTGACTTGGGAGACAGAGCTGGGCAACCTGATTGAAAGATTTCTGTGTCTAGCTCTCGGACAGGAATTGCTTGGTGCACTGCGATATGCCGACACTCTTAACGGCTCTCTTCCGTAGAAACCACAAATGAAGAAGAAGATCGTCGGAGCGCTGGATATGGCAAAAAAGGCCCAGAAGCTGTCCGTTAAGGTAGAGTCGCACGCAGTCCATTCCACTCTGTCTCTCACTCCCACTCTCTTCAAATCTAGTGCTTTCTTTGCTTGACCATTTGCTGCAGTGCTGCTCGACAGTGGTGAAGTGACAAATTTAATCCCTCCCTGATCACAGTGCTGAACCAGATTTTACCAGACCTGCAGAAGGGTGTGTGTGTGTATAAAACACACCAGAGAAGGGAAATTTGTGTATAAAACACAGTGGAGAAGGGAAATGTGTGTGTAAAACACACTGGAGAAGAGGACGTGTTTGTAAAATACACTAGAGAAGAGTGTGTGTAATACGTGCTGGAGGACTGTGTGTGTAAAATGTACTGAAAGAGGGTGTGCGTGTAAAACTTTGGACAATGTGTGCCTAAACTACACTGGAGAAGAGTGTCTGTAAAAGACTGGAGAAGAGTGTGTAAAACACAGAAGGAAGGTGTGTGTGTAAGGCACTGGAGCTGGATACCATCCAGCTGACAGGCCCTTTTCCTGTGTCCTCCAGAAGCGGACAACTGTGTTCGGGTTCAAGAATCGATACCACCCTGGCGACGAGAAGGGCTCAGCGGAAGACAGTGATTTGGAAGGTACCACAGAAGCCACAGTGTGCTGTCTGTAGTCCTCTGAACATTTGCCTTTCAGCTTGTTCCCTAGGAAATTCTTGACTTTTCTGAAAGATTACCAGTTTTGTTGTGGTCTCAGACAGACTCAGCTGGTCACTGTGCTGCCACAGTACCCCGCGACACGTGTTTCTTATAGGCATTGACTATGGCAGCATATCAGATAAAAATTTAAAATGATCTTTCTAAAGACTAAGGGCAGTAACTAAGAGCAGACAAGTGCCCTCTACCTAGTCTTGGAGGTTTGATGTAGAGCTCTTTACTTAATATTTTCAGGGTTTAACAATCGGATTTCTCTCATTAATTAGGCCTAGAAGTGTCTTAGCTCATAGGGCTCACATCACTGATACACAGGTGTACATGAGAGGACACCAGGTTTTCTGCTCTGCCAGGAGAAGCCTTACAGAGCAGAAGGGTGATAGTTCTATGATGCCTGTGACTTGAGACACAAACGCCTGACAACCGGAAGGAGATGAGCTGCTGCAGAGCATGGTCGCTGTTACCAGAGAGTCTTTACTATCCCCAGGAAGCAATTTGCTTTACAGCAGCAGACAATATAAAGAAAACCCACAAACAATACACTAAACAATATTTTTTTAAGCAAGGTTATTGGCACAAGTATACAGTAAATGAGAGCTGAAATCTATTTATTTTTAGATTGGAAGATCTGTGTCTGTGTTCCGAGGGGAGTAATTGGAATTCAGGGGGTGTGAAGAGTCCACTCCAATGGAATATGCTTTACACAAAACTCATAAGCGACAGGGCCGAAAGATCAGCACCAATGACTTTCCGACATAGCTCTGTAACTGCACAGGCTGCTATCCAGTGAAACCGGAGCACCGTGGAGCACGGTGGCTTGGTCCATGTAAGGACCAAAGGGAGAACTACAGCAGCAGACGTGCTGGTAGTTCTTAGAGCTGTGGAGGGTAGAGTGTGGGCCCTGGTGAACAGCAGGGATGCCGGCACCCCATTCTGTTTGGGCTGAATGCAACAGTTCTCTCCTCACAGCTGAGAGAATGGGCCTTGGTGCCTCGCTGTGGCTTAGCCTGGGGCCTTCTGCTAATCGTGAAGCAGAGGTCAGGACTGTGTTCTGCTGCTGTTTGTTTTCCAGAGTGCCTGTATATGATCATAGAAGGAAGTCCTGTCAGGAAGCGCCAGGGAAAATACAGGAAACGCAAAGGTGAGATTTGTTCAGGATGTGAAAGGGCTATGCAGCCGGGCACACAGGGAGGAACCATGTGCTCACAGTCATGTATATTTGTACATTAACCTCGTAGAGCTACTCAGGGTAAATTCTAACACACTTACTCTACGGCACCTTTCTGTCAGGGAGGGTTGTGTAAAATAGGAGGAGGCCTTGACCTAGCCATCCCAGGTGGATAAGACTGGGTCCCCATTTTGCAGCGTCCCATGCTTTGACACCAAGGTAGAGGCAACACTGTACAGTGCACACACACAAGAGTAGTAGATCAGATTACCATGAAAAAAATCTGATTTCTATTCAAATCAAGTTCGGTAAGCCATAGCAAGTACTTCCTGTGGAGGTGAAGTCTTTAGATTTTTATGGTGACGTTGCACTTGACTGGAACTGTAATGCTGAGGTCATGTGGGGACATAAGGAGTGTGAGTGGGTTAAACTCTTAGAATACCATCACTAGGGAACGCTGGCAGGGACTGGAAGTGTACAGTAGCTCAGGGTTGGAAGAAAAACAGGAGGAAGTGGACAAGATGGTTTCTTGGAGAAGTTTGTTATCGTTAAAAGTGTGAGGGACACATAAGCCAGGGGCAAGCAGAAGTTGCGGACATCAGGGAGAACGATGAGAGTAATGAGGGCCAAACTGAGTACAGCAGGAGAGAATACTGCCACTGCTGGAGATGAAAGAGTATATGAGGATGCTTGTTCAGCCAACTGGTCACAGTTTATTGGAAACGGGACCTGTGAAAACATGTTGCTGAGACTGTGTTCCCAAACAGCAAAGACACTTGTCAGACGAGTCCCACGGGAGGAGGTTGTAGTTGAAAAGAAGAAGTTGGTAGACTCGAAGTAAGTTGACACATTTTTGCATGAAATTTAAACCGTGTGGCTCCAGAGAAGAAGGCAGATTGGGAAAAGAAGGCAGCAACGACTGGTAGCATTTCCAGAAGACTATATTCTCACTCCGTATCTGGTGTGAACATGTTAAGCTCAACTGACTGAAGTAAGAAGAAAATTCTCTGCACACTGAGAGAAACAATCAGGGAGAAGAAGCGCAGCCTGCTCTGGTCCTGGAGCAACACTGTGCCTGCTGGTTTGTGCTCCAGCCGAGTTCCTCATCACATCACAGATTGATTTCCATTTTATATTTGAGTTTGTTTTTTTCAATTTGCTTTTAGCTCTTAAAAAGCTGAGTGGGATTTGGTCCCCTTGAAATTCTCTCTCTTCGGGACCTAGATCGTTCAGTTCCTTCACCCTGTCCAGTCCTTTCCTGACCTGCACCCTGTCCAGGTACTGTAGGACTTTCCCTTAAGTCCCAGAGCAGCAATATCTTTTCTGCAACACGGTGACCAAAATTGGACTCAGTATTCCAAATGTGAAGCGATCAGAAGACACATGACACCACCTGGATGGGAATCCAGTCCCAGCAATGGAGTAAAGTACCTCACTCCAGGTACAACAGTAGTCTCTGAACCCACAGCCCACCAGTTGTGAGTCCAGAGACTTACCAACAATGCTACGCTGCCCCCCTTGTTGTAAATCATGTACTTTAATTGGGGTATTCTCTAAACCAAAGACTGAGGGCAGAAAAGATCTAAAGTAGCAAACTGATCATTTACTGGCAGTGGTTAGCACTGGTGATTAAGGGCCCAGTTGGAATGGAGCCCAGCAGACACAGGGAGGCTCCTACAGGACCAGGACTGAGAACCACTAGTGTGCAGGACTGTGCAACAGTGGCATTAGGGGAGCAAGGTTCTTCCTAAGATAGAAAAGAGCCCTGAGGACGACTGTGTCTGAAGAGAAGACGTGTGTCCTGTTTGTGGGCAGCTCTAAACCTGGAGACAGAGCCCTGGTGTGGGATGTTCTGTCCCTGGAGCAGGAGATTGCAGCAGCTCTGGATTAGTGTGAGCTGGTAGCAGGTTTACAGCAACGACTTTGCAAAGGAAGGCTGAGTGAACCCAAGAACAGTGAGTAGTTTTAACATTGTTTAGAATTTCTGCAATTTACTGTTCTGTTTAAAACTTGTGATTATATAAATACACATATTAAATCTACAAATGCAACTTATGATTATATAAATACACATTTTTAATCTACAAATGCCCCTTATTATGTATACTACAGTGTATTGTTGAATTTACCAGGTTGCTGCTACTGCCTGTTTTCTTGTACTCCTGTGCTCTTAATGGGTTCTTGTAATGTTCTGCATAGCGTCACTGTGAGACTTGTGCAGTGTTACAAAGTTCCTCTAGGTGGCAGAAGTCATTTGTGTTTTCTGCCTCATGTTCTGGGCTGTTCACTATGAGGCTGTGGGGTGGCAGGCAGAGAATATTGCAAAATGCTTTTCTGGTTCTGACTGTTCTGCAAAATGCAAAATGTTGAAACAGAGTAAAATGTGGTTCTTTCCAAGGCTTTCCCTGTTTTACCAAGAGCTCACAAGCCGAGAAGCCATTCGACCCGTCTAGCTCATTTGTTGTTCATTTATCTGAGGATCAGGGAACTGCAGCGTCTTGGCTAGACAGCTTGCACCTGGCACCCACCAACATTGATGACTGGACTGTGCAAACTACTTTTTTTACCAATAACTTGATGTATTTCTATGTTTAGACACAAGTTTTTAGAAGAGAAACCCTTAAAGTTGTTTCGCTTTCACAATTATTTAAGTATCAAGTGATATCTGTGACAAAAGACTGTTCAGCTAAAGAAAAAACTGGGGAAATGTCTTTATGCTTCAAAGTAACAGTACAGAAATTCGTGAGTTAATCCCCTTCTCTGCTGGTAAGCTAGAAGTATATTTGTTTCAGGGATACATTATGATAAAAATAAGTAGCAGCCTGCTGTAACCTGCAGGCTCACCACACCTGTGCATTTACCAGCAGCAGGCTCAGCCTTAATGAGTTTACAGATCAGGAGTAACGAGTCAATCATCAAGCAGCATGTGGGCGGAATTACTCTAGCTATGATCACAGGATCATGGAAGAGTGTAGGAAACTTTACAGAGAATTGTTTCTTAATTATTTCACTTGACATTTGCGAATAAGCCACTTCCTGTGCACATGGACTCCAGCTGACTTGGGAAACTGGGAAGAAATGAGAGTATCAGTCGTTTTCGAGAATCAGATGATTAGCTCTCCTGCACACCACGACCTGACCCCAGTGCACACCTCAGTGTTTACCCCTGACAGCACTGGCACACAGTGACCTGACCCCAGTGCACACCTCAGTGTTTACCCCTGACAGCACTGGCACACAGTGACCTGACCCCAGTGCCACACCTCCATGTTTACCCCTACAGCCACACAGCACACAGTGACCTGACCCCAGTGCCTCATCTCCATGTTTACCCCTGACAGCACTGGCACACAGTGACCTGACCCCAGTGCCTCATCTCCATGTTTACCCCTGACAGCACTGGCACACAGTGACCTGACCCCAGTGCCTCATCTCCATGTTTACCCCTGACAGCACTGGCACACAGTGACCTGACCCCAGTGCCTCATCTCCATGTTTACCCCTGACAGCACTGGCACACAGTGACCTGACCCCAGTGCCTCATCTCCATGTTTACCCCTGACAGCACTGGCACACAGTGACCTGACCCCAGTGCCTCATCTCCATGTTTACCCCTGACAGCACTGGCACCGAAGAGTCCCCAAGACCAGGAGGTGCCCGAGCTGGGTGGCGAGGTGGCTGGTGGGACAGAGGCTGACAACAGTGCGCGCCCACCGGAGAAACGAGGGAAGAATGAAGTGAGCGTTGCAGTGGAGAGAGGAGTGGGACATGAGAGGGGGGACTCACGAGGCACTGTGGACATACTGAGGGGCAGGAAGGCTGGGCTGAATACCTTCAGCTCAGAGGAGCCCGAACAAGAAGGAGCAGAGCTGGAGGAGGAGGGAGAGATTGTACTCTTTCTGTGTGAGGAAGACTGAAGGTCTCTCTGGAAGCCCTTCTAGCACATAGCAGTCACAGTGTACGAGCCAGGCCCTTCAGAGGGTAATTCAAAAGATTACTTCATTGATTCGTATAATACTCTGACTTTACAAAGACTGTATCTAAAAAAATATGTAAGACAAGCACGTGGGCTTTCTGAGATGGTTGTGCCACTGCAGTCCACTGAGACGGGGAGTGTCCAAGAGGTGGTGCACAGTTGATCATCGTCACTAGGGTTGGGTGGGGTTCAGACAGTTCAGATACCCCGGGGGCTACTGCACAACAGCGCCACCTGTGGCAGACTGGGTCACCTCTAATCTTATGGTGACACAGGTAAGAGATTCATAGCCTCTTCAGTCAGCACTTGCTCACCTGTCAGGTCATTGTAAATAGGCTTTTGTTCTGTTTGTGGTTCAAAATGTTAAATCACTTAATACTAGTTCATTGTAACAGGATATAACTTAACATGAGTGCAATGTGTAATGTGTATTCCAATGTTAACAGGAAACTGTTTATTACAGGTGTACTACGTGATGAGTAGGAAATTGCATCAATTTGAATTTACTGTGTGACATTACAGCATTCAGCATGTTCACTGGAAATTAATACCAGTTCAGTGTACCACATGTATTCACAGTGTTAATAGGAGACTGGTAATACCAGTTCAGTGTAGCATATGCATTCAAGTGTTAATAGCAGACTGTTAATACCAGTTCAGTGTACCACATGTTCATAGTGTTAATAGGAGACTGTTAATACCAGTTCAGTGTACCACATGTGTTCACAGTGTTAATAGCAGACTGTTAATACCAGTTCAGTGTACCTCATGCATTCAAGTGTTCACAGCAGACTGTTAATACTAGTTCAGTGTACCACATGTGTTCACAGTATTAATAGGACACAGTTAATACCAGTTCACTGTACCACATGTGTTCACAGTGTTAATAGCAGACTGTTAATACCAGTTCAGTGTACCACATGTGTTCACAGTGTTAATAGCAGACTGTTAATACCAGTTCAGTGTACCACATGTGTTCACAGTGTTAATAGCAGACTGTTTATACCAGTTCAGTGTACCACGTGTTCACAGTGTTGTAAGATTATCAATACATATTGTAACCTGTTCATGTTTAGACAAGTGGTTCTTACTGTGAAGACTGCAGAGGCTGGCAGCCTCATCCTTGTATGTGAGTGCACCTCAGGACTCAGTTCTGTGCAGGCAAATAGCTTACAACTGTATCAGAAAGGCACAAGCAGGCCTAGGACAAGGGTCCCCAGAGAGACTAAAAATCATATAATCTAGAACGGAAATCAAAATGTCAGGATCCAGTAATTATGCCCCTATACCAAAATACAAGGAATTTGAAAAACAATACAGGAGATTGAAGCAGTTGCATCAACAAGCAGTCATGATGCAGTGGAATTGTAGAGTGACAGCTGACGGAAGGACAGTGATGAATACAATAGAGTGAGGTAGACTGTGAAGGTGGAAGAGGCAGAGGTGTAGGTACCATCCGTCATGAGGAGCGTTCAGACACAGCAGCGCCACCTGGAGGGGGTGAGACTGTACAGGTTGCAGTCAAAAATCAATTAAAAGGGCCTAGTGTTTCTGGCATGCCACAAACCCCCGAGTCCTTGTAGATCAGGTGTTATTCTTGTTGTCCATCTGTGAAACCATTCCAGAGAGAGAGGGAGGAGAGAGGTGGTGTTGGCTTACAGCCACTCATGAAAAGGACATTTGTTCATGACGCTGATTCTGCTACAGCACCTATCTGAGTGAAATCACATGGTAAGACCGACAAAGATTTGCCGAATGAAGGTGTGACACAAACCCCATCAAAGCAACGGCAATTCATCAATAGAGGGCAGCAGGTGACCTGTGATCACTGGTACACATCACTTCTCTGCTCTACAGCGTGCCCTTGTTCAGCAACACATTCCAGCAGCTCGTGGGTTTCTCAGCGCTGCCCCGGCAGAAGCCTTTCTGTTGAACAACAACAGTGTCACCCCAAATTAAAAATGGCTTAAAATACAGGACAGAAAAACAAAACACTAACCACAGAAAACAATGGCCTCGTGGTCTGGTGAATGGTTTTGTCCCTCAGAGTTTGTGTTGATAGGAAAACAGCTATCGCCAGCTTCCTGCTTAGTCTTTGTTTTTTGTTTTTGTTGGTGTTGACAGTACAGGTTATTTTAAAACAATAAGTGAGAGTTTTGGAACAGAGAGAAAGGATTCTAGTTTAGGGGTTACTTTAGATTCCCACTTTTAGCATTGGAGGGTGGTAACTAATGCTAACTTGGTCTTGGGTCCTAGGGGTCAGACCCTCTATCAACAGTTTACCTGCAGGAAGGTCTCTACCATGATCACTTCCACCTTTCTGTACAGGACCTACCCTCATTTCAAACCTTCTCCCGCCCTGCAAAGCCTGGAGAAACTGCAGCCAGTTGTCGTGTTCCAGTTTAGTTTTGAAACTCAAGGTTGCAGTCTAGGAAGGGCTGGAGCAGAGAGTGGATCCATGAAACCAGTGTCTGTATCCTGGAGGCCTGTGACTGCTGGTTATTGTTCCACCTGGGTGCTTAATCAGCAGTGCTAATTAGTGCCTTTAATTAATCTGCTTCCTGGTTTCAAAAATACCTTATCTTAAGTACATTTCCACCACCCTGAGCACAGATCTGCATGCTCTCTCCTCAAGTGCTAATTAAGAATCTGCACCCTTATTCCTGACTGAACTAGTAACTAGGGCCAGACCTGAACAAGCTGTAACTGAGCCTGTATTGGTTTTGCTCTGTTCCACTGTCACTATCCTGCTGCTGCTGCGCAGTGGGTAAGATTTCAGCTCTCACACCTGAATGAGGACATTCCTGAAATCCTGGTTCTCGTCATCCCAGCATTTGGGGGCTCCTGTCACGGCTCTGCCGACCCCTGCCCTGACAAACAAGACACTCGGAATGATAGAAAATAACAATTAAAACAGCATGAAAGATAATCACGCTAATTATCCTGATCACAGAGTGGAGGGTAAATAATTACCATGTTTGGAATATAAACAAGTAAAGCCACTGTTTTCTTATTTAAGTCCATGTTTGAAAATTCAAATTCAAATTGGTTTTAGAAGCCTAGAATACAGCATTTTAGAGATATTTATGAAAAATGTGATTTGAAAGCCCGTTTATTTGAATATATTGGATGCCAGATTTTGAGGGTGCATCCAATATATTCAAATAAATAAATGAGGTATTGGTAATTGGTATTGCACTAAAGATTTGAGTTTGTATTTTAATTTTCAGTTGGTTTTAGAAGCCTAGTATTAGGCATTTTAGAAATATTTATGAAAATGTGTGGAATGAAAACCTCTGGATACTGGCTTTGGAGAGTGCAGTTACTGAGCCTTAAAGCTGAAGAAAGTGGGGGAGAAGAGGAAGACTGAGGGAGAAGAGTTGTGAGAGATGAGGATGCAGAGTGAGAGAGAGAGGAGAGAGGAGCAGTGAGGAAGACTAAGGGAGAAGAAAAAGACTGAGAGAAGAGTCATGAGAGATGGTGCAGAGCAAGAGAGAGGAGCAGTGAGGAAGACTGAGGGAGAAGATTCATGAGAGATGAGGACGAAGAGAGAGGAGCAGTGAGGAAGACTAAGGGAGAAGAGTCGTGAGGGACGAGGACACAGAGAGGAGCAGTGAGGAAGACTAAGGGAGAAGAAGAAGACTAAGGGAGAAGAGTTGTGAGAGATGATGGTGCAGAGCAACAGAGAGGGAGGAGAGAGGAGCAGTGAGGAAGACTAGGAGAAGAGTCGTGAGAGAGGAGGACGCAGAGAGAGATAGAGGAGCAGTGAGAAGGGTTGGAGATGTGAGGGAGGAGAGAGGAGCAGTGAGGAAGGGAGGGAGAGGAGATACAGCGAGAGGGAGGAGAGAGGAGCAGTGAGGAAGGGAGGGAAAGAGAGGAGAGAGGAGCAGTGAGGAAGAGAGGGAGAGGAGATGCAGGGAGAGGGAGGAGAGAGGAGCAGTGAGGAAGGGAGGGAGAGGGAGGAGAGAGGAGCAGTGAGGAAGGGAGGGAGAGGAGATGCAGGGAGAGGGAGGAGAGAGGAGCAGTGAGGAAGGGAGGGAGAGGAGATGCAGGGAGAGGGAGGAGAGAGGAGCAGTGAGGAAGGGAGGGAGAGGGAGGAGAGAGGAGCAGTGAGGAAGGGAGAGAGACGGAGGAGATAGGAGCACTGAGGAAGGGAGAGGGAGGAGAGTGGAGCAGTGAGGAAGAGAGGGAGAGAAGATGCAGGGAGAGGGAGGAGAGAGGAGCAGTGAGGAAGGGAGGGAGAAGAGATGCAGGGAAAGGGAGGAAAGAGGAGCAGTGAGGAAGAGAGGGAGAGGAGATGCAGGGAGAGGGAGGAGGAGCGGGAGAGAGGAAGCCAGGGCCTGAGAGTGAGAGCAGGTCAAGGCTGCGCTTGGGAGAGAGGGGGTGGACAGCAGGGAGAAAACAGGAAAGGCTGAACAATAGCCTGGCCCAGCCCAGCGCCTGCCTCTGTGTAGGGACAGATCGTTTAACACTCGCCCCAGCATGGCACCAGTGCCGAGAGGCCCACCTTCCTCATGAGCCAGCACTTACCCCTGCCGTCTTCACGCCAGAGTCACAAAGCTGCACAGCGCCTGCCGACACACCAGCACTGGGGCTTCCTTCGGTAAGAGCATCTCTAACACCTCCGGAAGAACATCTGCACATCTGGTATGATTTTAAGAAAGATGACATCAGACACAGAGAGCGAGAACTCCGATAACTGGAACTGAGCGTTTGAGAAAGATTTTACTGATGAGGACTACTGCTGTAGCGGAATATTGGCAGAGACTTAGTCCAGACTACAGGGAGAAAGCCCCAAGCAGCGGAGGAGGTGTTCAAGCTGCTATACAGGAGAGCAGAACGGTACTGGATACTGCACTGACAACACTGTAACACAGAGGTGCTGTGACCTCCAGGCAAGGAAACGATACGCTAGGGAGGGCAGGGCCTGCAGTCTCCAGACCGAGGGGTAACGCAGGCTGGCATTGGCGTGACAGAGGAAGAGAGCGTGAGGATGGCGTCTCCCCAGGCCTGAAGGTCCCGCTGCCCAGACACGCCTGTTTCATCGCCCCCCCCCCCGGCACCGTTCCCAATCTCTGCCCGTGCGGGGGGGTCTGCGGAACGCGCCCCCGCTGCCTGCACCAAGCCTCCAGCCGCCAGAGATCGACAGGTGGGTCCGAGGGCTGGGGAGCGAGAGAGTCAGACAGGCGAGTCGATGGCAGATATTGTGAGCGACTGTGAGCCAGGCTGAGAGAGACGAGTGCGGAGAAAGGGAGAGTGAACACTAGGAAACATTAAGAAGGCCGGTGCTGCAGACATGGATGGGCATGATACTTGATACAGAATAGAAGAGTCTGCGGAGAGCTCCCACCGCCTGTTCTGTGCCTGGTCTCTGCAGACAGATACAGAGCCATACAGGAGAAATAGATGGACAGACGCTATGAAATAGGGTGGCACAGTGGCAGAGTTGTTACCATAGCAGCTTTGTAGCCCTGGGGCCCTGGGTTCTGCTCCAGACCTAGGGTGCTGTCTGTGCGGAGTTTGCATGTTCTCCCCATTTCCTCCAGGTGCTCTAGTTTTCTCCCACAGTCCAAAGACATACTGGTAGACAGTAGTTCAGATGGGTAGCTGCGTCAGCATGCGTAGGCTGCAAAGGAACAAGTAATAGGTTTATTCCATGCTGAAAAAAAGAAGAGAGAGGCCATGGAGCCTTCTTCAGGTGTCTGAAGAACTGATACTGGTAGACATACTGGCTTCTGGAGATACTGGCCCTGCTTTGAGTGTGGGTGTATTTGTTTCTGTGTTACCTGTGATAGCTTTGCGCTCGTTGCTTTCTGGTATAGGCTCCAGCTCCCCCACAACCCTGAAATGGATAAAGTGGTAAGAAAATGTATGGATACGAGGAATTATAGAAATTTATATTATTTAGCTCTTGCTGTTTCACAATGCTGAGGAGGGTAGAACTGTCTGAACAGACTTTTGTGTATTATCCTGTTTTGTACCCCCTGGGGATAAACGGTTCAGCGATTGCATTTCTGTTTGAATTAGTAATGTTGTACTCACTCCGTGTGTCACTCACTTGCGAGTACAATATAAACACAGGAGTGCAGGAGTGGGGTTACACATGAAAGGAAATGACTTTTCCCATCTTGCCCACTTTATAGTACTCAGATGATCTGATGACCTCATCCAACTATTTCTTTCAAAATAACAGGATATCAGCTCCAATCACATGGTTGGCTAGGTTGTTGCAAACCCCTACAACTCTTTGTGTAAAGAAGAAATGCCTGCTGTTCTCAGTTTTAAAATAACTTCCTTTTAGTTTAATAATAATAATCATCATCATCATCATCATCATCATCATCATCTTCCCACTTATATAGCACCTTTGTGGACACTCCACTCAAAACACTTTACAGGCTGTCAGTGTCAGTGGGCAGGACCCGGGAAGTCTTCTCTGATCCAGGTTTGAGAGATCGAGTCCCTCGGGGCTGTCAGTGTTAGACCCAGGAAGTCTTCTCTGGACAGATACCAGAGTAATGTTGCCTTTTCTGTCACATGGTCTAGTGCAGTTTTAGCATAACACCCCTTAGTTAAAGTTCTGCACTTCTAACTACACAGATTAATGCTTTTTTCTTGCTTCCCCCATATTGTGTAGAAAACTGAAGTGATTTGTCAGAATTGACATCGAGATTTTTTTGACACAACTTTTGGGGAAGCTCAGCGTTTCCCATCTTGATTGTGTATTTTTTTTGCTTCTTACATGTAACACTCTGCTCCCAGCCAGGTGAAATGTCACCTGAGAGGTGTTTGCCCAGTCTAGAATTTGGTCTAAGCCTTTGAAAATTTCCTTTTTAGCTTCTACTGTGTTTGCTAATCCTTCTATTTAATCTAATCATCTGTTTCATCATCTGCAAACTTGACAAGTTTATGTATCTAGATATTACTGTGAAACACTGTCACAAGTGCTTCTAAAAGAGATCGCTGTGTCACTCTATTAACAACATCACCCCCGTTTAAACTTTCACCTCTTTAAGCTACAGTACAGTAAACTTCACCTCAATTAACTAATGATGTTTGAAATGTTTCACTGTGAACACTTCCAAACAATATGAAATTACAATGCATTTCATAGCAACTTTCTTATTACTAATCTCAGCCTGTTACTAATACCCAAGGGGCTGATTAATACATTTCTGGAGCACAGGCACAATTCCCTAACACTTAGAAAGGCTATTGATGCACACAGACAGCACGGCTCATCCCCCTTTACTTATTTGTTTTCTCACTGTAAAAGAACAATAACGTCATCTACTGATCCTGAGAGATCCAGCTAAATCCCTGCTGTGCCACAACCACTGGGATAAAGTGGGGGGAGATGAGAGGAGAGAAGGAGGGATAAAAGAGACAGGAATGGCAGGGGGAGGGATGAGAGGAAAGAAGAAGGGATGGGACAAGGAAGGAGGGATAGGAGAAGAGAAGGAGGGATGAGAGGAGATGGGGGGATGGGAGAGACAGGAATGGCAGAGGGAGGGATGAGAGGAGAGAAGGAGTGATGGGAAGGGAAAAAGGGGGAAGAGAGGAGAGAAGGAGGGATGGCAGGAGAGAAAGGGGGATGGGAGGAGAGAAGGAGGGATGGGAGGAAAAAAGGGATGAGAAGAGAAGGAAGGAAGGGAGGAGAGAAGGAGGGATAGGAGGAGAGAAAGGGGGATGGGAGGAGAGAAGGAGGGCACAGCGGCGTGACAGAGAAGAGCAGTCCTTCATGTGTGCCCTTCCCACACAGGGAGCAGTGGTTGTCCTCTTACACACAGAGAGAGGGGCAGTTAATGTCTCATTAGTGCTGTACCCCCTGGGAGACAGGGAATGAGTGGGAGAGAGGGGCAGTTAATCTCTCATTAGTGCTGTACCCCCTGAGAGACAGGGAATGATGGGGAGAGGGGCAGTTAATCTCTCGTTAGTGCCGTGCTCCCCGAGAGACAGGGAATGATGGGGAGAGGGGCAGTTAATCTCTTGTTAGTGCTGTGCCCCCCGAGAGACAGGGAATGAGAGGGAGAGGGGCAGTTAATCTCTCGTTAGGGCTGTATGCACACTGGGGGTGGGGGTGGGGATCTATACTCTGTCTGCCTGGCTCCCGACAGCAGCAGATTTGTAACATCTGCCCAGCAACTGAGAGGCTGTGACAGCAGACGGGCTGGGAAACAAAGGACAATTAAGGCACAATTAAAGAGGAGGTCTGAAGGCTCCTGCAGCCTCCCAGTACAGATATAGGACATTGGCTGGGGCCAGTTCTCTCAAAACCCTGACTCTGGGATTTCTGCTCTTTCTGATAATCCGAACTTTGCAAGGATCGTGGCAGAAACAGTCACGGGACCAGATGAAAACACTGCCTGGGAATCTGATGATAACGTATTCTGTTAGGAGCTGAGACGTGGGCGATCCTGGTTTTCAGACACAGATAATCATTTATCTGTGTGCACAAGGGAGGGCCGCGCCACTGTCAGTGAAGGCAGGACAGCTCCATTCGCAGCCTGTCCTGCCCTATCTACTCCAGAGTTTTACAGCAACTGGATCCTTAATTACTATATAGACACTCTGGCTTACCTGTTTAAGAATTAACAGGGTTTTCTCAAAAGTCTGGAACAGGGGGCCCTGAGTGGAGCTGCCCTGAAATAAAGGAATTTTATTTCATTTTTGCACTGAAATAAACCCACTGGGGTCTGATTATAGCGCTGATCTTTAGGGATGGCATTAACCTGTTCAATAGCGACCACAGCATTCAAGAATCCAATGCTCTGTGAGCGTTTGCAATGCCTGGTGAGATGCTGTAGGTTTGGCTGATCGCGCCTGGGGTAGAGGGCAGCCTCCTGGCCTCAGGATGAGGGCTCCAACCCCGTCCAGAGTCCGTGACCCCAGGGGCAACAGCAAGATGGGGACCATTGTGAAAAGAGGGGTTTGTGTGGGACATACAGAGCTCATTTGCTAACGCGGGGGGTTAGGAAGAGCTGTGTGAGATGGACTTGTCCTTGTTATCCCTCCCCAAGTGCAGTTCATGCTGTGTGTGTCCTGGTAAATACTGGTTTTCCGAGCATGGGGAAGCGTGGGGCCGGCTTCCTTTACTTCAGTCGTGGCGATGGAAATCCTGAATAACTGCCAGAGAGCTTCCCCCAGCCTGCGCTTCCTCACATCCCTGAAAAATGGTTACATACGCGCCCGCAGGAAGGCAAACAGAGAATGGTCGCATTGCGGGAGGGCCGGGCACGTTCCTGTTAGCAAGGAGAATTTTCCATCCATCCATTTTCTAACTGCATGATCCAATACAGGGTCACAGGAGGAGAATGTATCTCAGGGATCCCACCTGTATCTCAGGGATCACTGACAAATCGGTACAATCGGTGAATTGATTCATTCAGTCAAGTCAGAGATTCGTCTTGACTGCTCTCTGTGCTTGAATGGGTGAGGTACAGGCTGTAGTGAAAAATATACCTGTGGCTACAGAGCCATCCTGTAGCTCAAGAGGTGACAGACTTCTGCACAGGAAGCCACAATGAGGTAAAGAACAAGTGTCCGTTTACTAAAGAGGTCCAGTGCAGAAAAATAATTCCCGAAAGAAAGTGAAAACAGACATCAGAAATTAGCCCTAGGCTGTAGCTGTGCAGAGCACTCACTACAGCTTTGGATCAGACCTTTCAGAACAGCCAAACAATGGTCCTGCGCACAGGCAAGGTTAGGTTTATGTACAGCCAGGTCCAAAAAAAGACTGGCAGCTACACCATGAGCACAGGTTCTGCAACCCAACACAGTGCAGAAAGAGTCAAGAGACAAACACAGAGTCTGTAACCCCGACATGTTCAGAAGAGTCAGGAGACAAACACAGGGCCTGTAACCCCAACACAGGTCAGGAAGAGTCAAGAGACAAATAGAGTCTGTAACCCTAACACAGGGCAGGAAAAGTCGGGAGACAAACACACCAACAAGAATCAACAACAGCAAAAGGTAATACACAAGAAATAAATAACACCAAACTACAAGAACAAAATGCATGAGCGATTCAGAATAACAAAGGTGAATAAGCTAAAACAATGTCCTTTTCTTTATATGTACCCTTGGCTGGGGATGATGTTGACCCTGGACATCCCTGTTACAGGACAGACCTCAGATGTCACATATGAAAAGCCATGTGATGTATCTGTCACAAGCCCTTGGACTAGAGGGTGTTTCATCAGGTTCCTGCCGTTTCAGGAGTAAAACCTAGGGATCTGGGGGTTACATTCTTGTACAGAGGGGGGTTTTAAACACAGCAGCAGGGTAAATATCCTTGATAAATACTCCCAACTAGCAGCTGGGTGAATATCCTTCATAACTTCTCCCAACCAGCAGCTGGGTGAATATCCTTCATAACTTCTCCCAACCAGCAGCTGGGTGAATATCCTTCATAACTTCTCCCAACCAGCAGCTGGGTGAATATCCTTCATAACTTCTCCCAACCAGCAGCTGGGTGAATATCCTGTAGAAGTACTCCAGACCTGGAGCCTCCCGAATATCCTCAGCCTACTAAAAGAATTATAGCCCACACTGGAGAAATGAGCTCTAGATGAACACACTCTGCTAGAATGTGTGGGACTGGGCTGTTAAGCTGCTTGTTTTCCTCGGAGCTCGTTTATTACAAGTTCACCCTCTGGAGTAACACACTCGCATTCTGTGGGAAACATAACAGCTTGGAGAGAAAAACAGGATGCTGCAGATGGGAATGACCTGGCACCAGACGACACTGACACACTGTACTGTACACTGACACACACTGTACTGCACGCTGACACACACACTGTACTGCACGCTGACACACACACTGTAGTGTACACTGACACACACTGTACTGCACGCTGACACACACACTGTACTGCACGCTGACACACACACTGTACTGTACACTGACACACACTGTACTGCACGCTGACACACACACTGTACTGTACACTGACACACACTGTACTGCACGCTGACAAACACAGTGTACTGTACGCTGACACACACTGTACTGCACGCTGACACACACTGTACTGTACGCTGACACACACAGTGTACTGCACGCTGACACACACTGTACTGCACGGTGACACACAGACTGTACCGCACGCTGACACACACACTGTACTGCACGCTGACACACAGTGTACTGCACACTGACACACACACTGTACCGCACGCTCACACACAGTGTACTGCACGCCCACACACACAGTGTACTGCATGCTGACACACACTACACTGACACACACTGTACTCTGACACACAGACTGTACTGTACACTGACACACTGTACACTGACACACACACTGTACTGTACGCTGACACACACACTACACTGACACACACACTGTACACTGACACACACTCTACTGCTCACTGACACACACACTGTACTCTGACACACACTATGTACTGTACACTGACACACTGTACACTGACACACACTCTACTGCTCACTGACACACAAACTGTACTGCCACACACACAATGTAAAACACACTGTACCGCACACTGTGGTTTTCTCAGGGCCACTGGTTAACCATGAATTACTCGGGCTTGACCGCGGCACGCCGCAACGCGCTCACTCACGGTGTCGCCGGCACGGCTTCAGGCTCCGGTCCTGCGGCGCTAGAGCTCAACAACCCGCCGAGGACCGCAGCTTTAAAACGAACACAAAAAGCACTTCTTAAAGGCATACGCCCTGTGTCAAACCTCCCGATCCTAAACAGCCTCGGCAGCCGACGCGCGTCCCCTTTAAAACATGAATTATGCCGGTTATACATAAATCCAATCATACCCCCCACCACCCCCCTCTTCCACCCCCTCCTTTCCCCCCCGACAGCTAAAAAACGCTGTTTTTTTATTTCGGGGTGGAAATCAGAAAGGAGCCAGGCCCGCGCCGTGGCACGTTCAAACCCACAGTACTGCGTGTACGGTACGCGGGGGGCTGGGGTGGCGATCTCGGGAAAGCGCGCCGGGCAGGGAGCTGCCCCGCACAGCCAGGCCGCTGCCGGCGAGAGGAAGCCCGGCCGGGGCGGCGATGCGGTGACGCCGTTTTTCCCAGCTAGCAGGAGCCCGCACTGGTACAGTATGTGGGAGCGACGGGAGGCGGGCAGGGGCAGGGGCAGCGCCTCAGCCCCGGCTGCCGGGCGTGTGGGTGTGCGCGGCGAGCCCACTGGGGGTGGCAGAGTGGGAGTGGGCTCTCACGCTCCAGCCCCGTACCTCAGGCACGCGTTGCCACTTCCGAGACGCGGCGTGACGGACCTCTGACCGACAGCTCCGACCCCTTGGTCATTGTCGGTCAAAGAGGGTGCGCACAATAGAAATACAGTACTGTCGTGATCTGTCGTGGTCCTGTACAGGGAATTATTGATGAAACGATATGACATGATCTAGGCATCTGTAAGTTATATGGGGGACCCGGGGTCGCTTTTAGCAGCGCCGGACAATATGTGCTCGTAACGCCCGGTGTAAGGAAGTCTACAAGCGTGCTGCGGTGGTCGGGTCGGGCAGTTTGCCCGGGAGTAGCGGGTTTTATTGAAGGTAGCAGGAGCACAAGCACGGCCGAGCACGAGCAGCCGGGAGACGGAGCGAGAGAGCCGGGGGTGGAGCAGAGATGCGCCCGGGGGCAGAGCGGCGAGCAGACCGCGGACTCGGACAGCGCGGCGACGCGCGACAGGCGGCCGGCTCCGGCGTCAGCAGGCGGTGGGCTCTCCTGCCTCGCGGCACTGCAGCGCGGCCGAGATCTCCCCACTCGCGGGGAAGACAGGAAACGCTCCCGAGTTAGAGTCGGTGATGCAACAACAGGACAGTAGTGTGGTCTGTTACAGCGGGACTGCGCTAGGGCAGTGCTGGACTGTTGCGTTTCATCCGGCTGAGTTGGTTAAGCTCAGTAATCTTACAACTAGTACTGCTACTACAGCAACTGGTACTACTGCTCCTATTACTGCAGTTACTGTCACTACTGTTCCTATTACTACAGTTACTGTCACTACTGCTCCTATTACTGCAGTTACTGACACTACTGCTCCTATTACTGCAGTTACAGACACTACTGCTACTATTACTGCAGTTACTGTCACTACTGCTCCTATTACTGCAGTAACTGACACTACTGCTCCTATTACTGCAGTTACTGACACTACTGCTCCTATTACTGCAGTAACTGACACTACTGCTCCTATTACTGCAGTTACTGACACTACTGCTCCTATTACTGCAGTTACTGTCACTACTGCTCCTATTACTGCAGTTACTGACACTACTGCTACTATTACTGCAGTTACTGTCACTACTGCTCCTATTACTGCAGTTACTGACACTACTGCTCCTATTACTGCAGTAACTGACACTACTGCTCCTATTACTGCAGTTACTGTCACTACTGCTCCTATTACTGCAGTTACTGACACTACTGCTCCTATTACAGCAGTAACTGACACTACTGCTCCTATTACTGCAGTAACTGACACTACTGCTCCTATTACTGCAGTTACTGTCACTACTGCTCCTATTACTGCAGTAACTGTCACTACTGCTCCTATTACTGCAGTTACTGTCACTACTGCTCCTATTACTGCAGTTACTGACACTACTGTTCCTATTACTGCAGTTACTGACACTACTGCTCCTATTACTTCGGTTACAGACAATACTGCTCCTATTACTGCAGTTACTGTCACTACTGCTCCTATTACTGCAGTTACTGTCACTACTGCTCCTATTACTGCAGTAACTGATGCTACTGCTCCTATCACTGCAGTTACTTCTCCTATTACTGCAGTTACTGTCACTACTGCTCCTATTACTTCGGTTACTGACACTACTGCTCCTATTACTGCAGTTACTGTCACTACTGCTCCTATTACTTCGGTTACTGACACTATTGCTCCTATTACTGCAGTTACTGTCACTACTGCTCCTATTACTGCAGTAACTGTCACTACTGCTCCTATTACTGCAGTTACTGTCACTACTGCTCCTATTACTGCAATTACTGACACTACTGCTCCTATTACTGCAGTTACTGACACTACTGCTCCTATTACTGCAGTTACTGTCACTACTGCTCCTATTACTGCAGTAACTGATGCTACTGCTCCTATCACTGCAGTTACTTCTCCTATTACTGCAGTTACTGTCACTACTGCTCCTATTACTTTGGTTACTGACACTACTGCTCCTATTACTGCAGTTACTTCTCCTATTACTGCAGTTACTGTCACTACTGCTCCTATTACTGCAGTAACGGACACTACTGTTCCCATTACTGTAGTTACTGACACTACTGCTCCTATTACTTCGGTTACTGACACTACTGCTCCTATTACTGCAGTTACTGTCACTACTGCTCCTATTACTGCAGTTACTGTCACTACTGCTCCTATTACTGCAGTAACTGATGCTACTGCTCCTATCACTGCAGTTACTTCTCCTATTACTGCAGTTACTGTCACTACTGCTCCTATTACTTCGGTTACTGACACTACTGCTCCTATTACTGCAGTTACTGACACTACTGCTCCTATTACTTCAGTTACTGTCACTACTGCTCCTATTACTGCAGTAACTGACACTACTGCTCCTATTACTGCAGTTACTGTCACTACTGCTCCTATTACTGCAGTAACTGACACTACTGCTCCTATTACTGCAGTTACTGACACTACTGCTCCTATTACTGCAGTAACTGATGCTACTGCTCCTATCACTGCAGTTACTTCTCCTATTACTGCAGTTACTGTCACTACTGCTCCTATTACTTCGGTTACTGACACTACTGCTCCTATTACTGCAGTTACTGACACTACTGCTCCTATTACTTCAGTTACTGTCACTACTGCTCCTATTACTGCAGTAACTGACACTACTGCTCCTATTACTGCAGTTACTGACACTACTGCTCCTATTACTGCAGTTACTGAATCTACTGCTACTATTACTGCAGTTACTGTCACTACTGCTCCTATTACTGCAGTAACTGACACTACTGCTCCTATTACTGCAGTTACTGTCACTACTGCTCCTATTACTGCAGTAACTGACACTACTGCTCCTATTACTTCAGTTAAAGACACTACTGCTACTATTACTGTAGTTACTTCTCCTATTACTGCAGTTACTGACACTACTGCTCCTATTACTGCAGTTACTGACACTACTGCTCCTATTACTGCAGTAACTGACGCTACTGCTCCTATTACTGCAGTTACTGTCACTACTGCTCCTATTACTGCAGTAACTGTCACTACTGCTCCTATTACTGCAGTAACTGTCACTACTGCTCCTATTACTGCAGTTACTGTCACTACTGCTCCTATTACTGCAATTACTGACGCAACAGCTCCTATTACTGCAGTTACTTCTCCTATTACAGCAGTTACGGACTCTACCGCTTTTATTCGTTTAACGCTTTGCTGGCTTCGTTAGGTTTAGGAAAAGGCGAGTGCTCTTTAATGTCTCGACCTGGTGGGGACGATCTGGATGTCGTGTTAATCGCGCACTGAGCCCTGCGAGCGCAGCGATGACGGCGGAGCCTGAGCTCAGACCGGCTGTGCGCCTGAGGCCCGGGGCAGGACTTGTGGCAGCTGCGTGTCCTACTTCCCGGCTCGCTTTCAAAAGCCTTTGTTCTGTCCGACCGAGGCCGCCGCGGCCTGTCATTGGCCGCCTTAGCGGCGCGTGCGACCGCGCTGGTTTCCAGCGGGATCATAGCAACAAGGCACGAGAGCGCCTTCCCTAACCCGGTGGCAGCCGAGCCGTGGGCTCGGGGATCCACAGACACTCCTGTCTGGGAAATTAACCCCGAGGTCGAAGAAGGCGTTACGTTATCGATACAGTTCTGTCCAGCCATCAGAAATGATCATTTTCTTTTATCGGTACATAAAAAACCCCCAGCGGCACAAAACGACGCGATTCTCCTCCAGCTCAAGCCCGTGTGTGTGTGTGAAAACGCGTTGCGGCGTCGTTAGTGTTTGTTTTCGAGACAAAGAGAAGAATTGTACTCGATTACACAAATAATTGTCAATAATTTCCCGCAATGCCTGATTGTCCCGACCTCTTTGTTACTGACGGTTGTGGTTGTGTTAGATTTCCCCTAGGTACTGTATGATGATAAATGTTGAATAAACTGTATAACCCCTCTCTCTCAGTGCAGTGTTAATGTACTGTAGTGTCCAGTGTGTCTGTATTAACCCTTCTCTCTCAGTGCAGTGTTAATGTACTGTAGTGTCCAGTGTGTCTGTATTAACCCCTTATCTCAGTGCAGTGTTAATGGACTGTAGTGTCCAGTGTGTCTGTATTAACCTGTCTCTTTGTATATATATCTATTGCCTATTATATGACTGTCCCCTGATCCAGCTTGACATAGATCTGGAACTGTAGTCACCTGTTCTTTCTGTGTTACTCCTAGGAAGTAATACAGTAGTGTCATTGGAGCTGGAGGACTGGGCTGGGTCCCTGCTATCCCAGCATGCCCCCACGTCCATCATCAGGAGAGCTATGGGGCCTACATCTAATGCCTCCGCGCATCCTGGTAGACTGCTGCCTGCCCAACGGCATGCTGGTCAACCTGGAGTGCCTGCGTGAGGCCACACTGCTCAGCATCAAACAGCAGCTGTTTACTGAGGCGCGCAAGTACCCCCTCTACCACCTGTTACAGGTACAGCACACTGACAGCCCCTGTCTGTCACCTGTTACAGGTACAGCACACTGACAGCCCCCTGTCTGTCACCTGTTACAGGTACAGCACACTGACAGCCCCCTGTCACCTGTTACAGGTGCAGCACACTGACAACCCCCTGTCTGTCACCTGTTACAGGTACAGCACACTGACAGCCCTCTGTCTGTCACCTGTTACAGGTGCAGCACACTGACAACCCCCTGTCTGTCACCTGTTACAGGTGCAGCACACTGACAACCCCCTGTCTGTCACCTGTTACAGGTGCAGCACACTGACAACCCCCTGTCACCTGTTACAGGTACAGCACACTGACAGCCCCCTGTCTGTCACCTGTTACAGGTACAGCACACTGACAGCCCCTGTCTGTCACCTGTTACAGGTACAGCACACTGACAGCCCCCCGTCTGTCACCTGTTACAGGTACAGCACACTGACAGCCCCCTGTCACCTGTTACAGGTACAGCACACTGACAGCCCCCTGTCTGTCACCTGTTACAGGTACAGCACATTGACAGCCCCTGTCTGTCACCTGTTACAGGTACAGCACACTGACAGCCCCCTGTCACCTGTTACAGGCACAGCACACTGACAGCCCCCTGTCTGTCACCTGTTACAGGTACAGCACACTGACAGCCCCCTGTCTGTCACCTGTTACAGGTACAGCACACTGACAACCCCCTGTCACCTGTTACAGGTACAGCACACTGACAGCCCCCTGTCTGTCACCTGTTACAGGTACAGCACATTGACAGCCCCCTGTCTGTCACCTGTTACAGGTACAGCACACTGACAGCCCCCTGTCACCTGTTACAGGTACAGCACACTGACAGCCCCCTGTCTGTCACCTGTTACAGGTACAGCACACTGACAGCCCCCTGTCTGTCACCTGTTACAGGTACAGCACACTGACAACCCCCTGTCACCTGTTACAGGTACAGCACACTGACAGCCCCCTGTCTGTCACCTGTTACAGGTACAGCACACTGACAGCCCCCTGTCACCTGTTACAGGTACAGCACACTGACAGCCCCTCGTCTGTCACCTGTTACAGGTACAGCACACTGACAGCCCCCTGTCTGTCACCTGTTACAGGTACAGCACACTGACAGCCCCTCGTCTGTCACCTGTTACAGGTACAGCACACTGACAGCCCCCCGTCTGTCACCTGTTACAGGTACAGCACACTGACAGCCCCCTGTCACCTGTTACAGGTGCAGCACACTGACAACCCCCTGTCTGTCACCTGTTACAGGTGCAGCACACTGACAACCCCCTGTCTGTCACCTGTTACAGGTGCAGCACACTGACAACCCCCTGTCTGTCACCTGTTACAGGTACAGCACACTGACAGCCCCCTGTCACCTGTTACAGGTACAGCACACTGACAGCCCCCTGTCTGTCACCTGTTACAGGTACAGCACACTGACAGCCCCCCGTCTGTCACCTGTTACAGGTACAGCACACTGACAGCCCCCCGTCTGTCACCTGTTACAGGTACAGCACACTGACAGCCCCCTGTCACCTGTTACAGGTACAGCACACTGACAGCCCCCTGTCTGTCACCTGTTACAGGTACAGCACACTGACAGCCCCCTGTCTGTCACCTGTTACAGGTACAGCACACTGACAGCCCCCTGTCTGTGACCTGTTACAGGTACAGCACACTGACAGCCCCCTGTCACCTGTTACAGGTACAGCACACTGACAGCCCCCTGTCTGTCACCTGTTACAGGTGCAGCACACTGACAACCCCCTGTCACCTGTTACAGGTACAGCACACTGACAGCCCCCTGTCTGTCACCTGTTACAGGTACAGCACACTGACAGCCCCCTGTCTGTCACCTGTTACAGGTACAGCACACTGACAGCCCCCTGTCTGTGACCTGTTACAGGTACAGCACACTGACAGCCCCCTGTCACCTGTTACAGGTACAGCACACTGACAGCCCCCTGTCTGTCACCTGTTACAGGTGCAGCACACTGACAACCCCCTGTCACCTGTTACAGGTACAGCACACTGACAGCCCCCTGTCTGTCACCTGTTACAGGTACAGCACACTGACGGCCCCCTGTCTGTCACCTGTTACAGGTACAGCACACTGACAGCCCCTCGTCTGTCACCTGTTACAGGTGCAGCACACTGACAGCCCCCTGTCTGTGACCTGTTACAGGTACAGCACACTGACAGCCCCCTGTCACCTGTTACAGGTACAGCACACTGACAGCCCCCTGTCTGTCACCTGTTACAGGTGCAGCACACTGACAACCCCCTGTCACCTGTTACAGGTACAGCACACTGACAGCCCCCTGTCTGTCACCTGTTACAGGTACAGCACACTGACAGCCCCCTGTCACCTGTTACAGGTACAGCACACTGACAGCCCCCTGTCACCTGTTACAGGTACAGCACACTGACAGCCCCCTGTCACCTGTTACAGGTACAGCACACTGACAGCCCCCTGTCTGTCACCTGTTACAGGTACAGCACACTGACAGCCCCCTGTCTGTCACCTGTTACAGGTACAGCACACTGACAGCCCCCTGTCTGTCACCTGTTACAGGTACAGCACACTGACAGCCCCTGTCTGTCACCTGTTACAGGTACAGCACACTGACAGCCCCCTGTCACCTGTTACAGGTGCAGCACACTGACAGCCCCCTGTCTGTCACCTGTTACAGGTACAGCACACTGACAGCCCCTGTCTGTCACCTGTTACAGGTACAGCACACTGACAGCCCCCTGTCACCTGTTACAGGTACAGCACACTGACAGCCCCCTGTCTGTCACCTGTTACAGGTACAGCACACTGACAGCCCCCTGTCTGTCACCTGTTACAGGTACAGCACACTGACAGCCCCCTGTCACCTGTTACAGGTACAGCACACTGACAGCCCCCTGTCACCTGTTACAGGTACAGCACACTGACAGCCCCCTGTCTGTCACCTGTTACAGGTACAGCACACTGACAACCCCCTGTCACCATTAATCCCTCCTCTTTCCCCCGTCTCTCGCTCAGGAGGAGTCGTGCTATATCTTCGTGGGTGTAACACAGGAGGCAGAGAGGGAGGAGTTCTATGACGAGACGCGGCGCCTGTGTGACCTGCGCCTCTTTCACCCCATTCTGAAGGTCATCGAGCCCGTAGGAAACCGAGAGGAGAAAATCCTGAACAGAGAAATTGGTCAGAGCACACCTCCTCTCTCCCTGCTTCTCCTTTCCCCTCTGTCACTGTCCTCTCCCCGTCCCTGTCTCCCTGCTGGCTGCCTGAGGCCTGTGTTCCCATGCTGGGGTTTTCTGCGCAGGCTTCGCCATCGGCATGCCCATCTGCGAGTTTGAGCTGGTGAAGGACCCGGAGGTGCAGGACTTCAGACGGAGCATTCTGAGCGTGTGCCGGGAGGCCATGGAGGAGCGCGAGGGGGGGGGCGCCCACAGCCAGGCACTGTACGTCTATCCTCCCAACGTCGAGTCCTCGCCCGAACTGCCCCAGCACATCTACTGCAAACTGGACAAGGGTCAGTACTGAATGGACAGTGTGCTCACGGCATCTGCAGCTCACTGTCACTGTATCTGCACTGTAACACAGTCACTGTATCTACACCAGACTGTATCTGCACTGCAACAGTCGCTGTATCTACACTGCGACACAGTCACTGTATCTACACCAGACTGTATCTGCACTGTAACACAGTCACTGTATCTACACCAGACTGTATCTACACTGTAACACAGTCACTGTATCTACACCAGACTGTATCTACACTGTAACACAGTCACTGTATCTACACCAGACTGTATCTGCACTGCAACACAGTCACTGTATCTACACCAGACTGTATCTACACTGTAACACAGTCACTGCATCTACACCAGACTGTATCTACACTGTAACACAGTCACTGCATCTACACCAGACTGTATCTACACTGCAACACAGTCACTGTATCTACACCAGACTGTATCTACACTGTAACACAGTCACTGCATCTACACCAGACTGTATCTACACTGCAACACAGTCACTGTATCTACACCAGACTGTATCTACACTGTAACACAGTCACTGTATCTACACCAGACTGTATCTGCACTGCAACAGTCGCTGTATCTACACTGCGACACAGTCACTGTATCTACACCAGACTGTATCTGCACTGTAACACAGTCACTGTATCTACACCAGACTGTATCTACACTGTAACACAGTCACTGTATCTACACCAGACTGTATCTGCACTGCAACACAGTCACTGTATCTACACCAGACTGTATCTGCACTGCAACACAGTCGCTGTATCTACACTGTAACACAGTCACTGCATCTACACCAGACTGTATCTACACTGCAACACAGTCACTGTATCTACACCAGACTGTATCTACACTGTAACACAGTCACTGCATCTACACCAGACTGTATCTACACTGCAACACAGTCACTGTATCTACACCAGACTGTATCTACACTGTAACACAGTCACTGTATCTACACTGCAACACAGTCACTGTATCTACACCAGACTGTATCTGCACTGCAACACAGTCGCTGTATCTACACTGTAACACAGTCACTGCATCTACACCAGACTGTATCTACACTGCAACACAGTCACTGTATCTACACCAGACTGTATCTACACTGTAACACAGTCACTGTATCTACACTGCGACACAGTCACTGTATCTACACCAGACTGTATCTGCACTGCAACACAGTCACTGTATCTACACTAGACTGTATCTACACTGTAACACAGTCACTGTATCTACACCAGACTGTATCTACACTGTGCCACACTGTCACTGTAACAGTCACTGTATCTACACCACACTCTATCTACACTACTGCACTGCACTGATATTGATCTCTAATGTTTGTCAGACGTATTTTTGCTCTAGCGCCCTCTGTCTGTGCCTCGCAGGGCGCCTGATTGTGACGATCTGGGTCATAGTGTCCCCGTCCAATGACAAACAGAAGTACACCCTGAAGACGCCCCACGACTCGCTGCCCGAGCAGCTGATCGCCGAAGCCATCCGCAAGAAGACGCGCAGCATGCACCTGTCTCCCGAGCAGCTGCGGCTGTGCGTGCAGGAGTACCAGGGCCAGTACATCCTGAAGGTGTGCGGCTGTGACGAGTACCTGCTGGAGAAGTACCCGCTCAGCCAGTACAAGGTGAGGGGCAGCGGGAGGCAGGTGGGCCGGCTGGGGGAGGGAGGGGCAGAGGGCGGGACTAAGAGGCGCTCACCTGCTCTCCCCTCCCTCCCCGGCCCTCAGTACATCCGCAGCTGCATCACCATCGGCCGCCTGCCGCACCTCATGCTGGTGTCCAAGGACAGTCTGTACAGCCAGCTCCCGGCCAGCGGGTTTGTCACCCCCTCCTACAGCCGCCGCACGCCCCAGCCCAGCCCCTGCCTCGGTGGGGCCGACCCCAGCCCCCCGCGCCCGCTCTGGGCCTTCAGCAGCCCGCTCAGAGTCCGGCTGCTCTGCGCCACCTACGTCAACGTCAACATCCGGGACATTGACAAGGTGAGCCCCCTCTTCTGAGCAAGCGGCACGATCATCAGAGCGCAGGACAGTGCGGGACCACAGAGGGAGATCCGGGTACTGGAACAGTGAAGCCCAGGGAGATCAGGGTACAAGAGCAGTATAGCCCAGTGAGATCAGGGTACAAGATTAGTACAGCCCAGTGAGATCAGGGTACAAGAGCAGTATAGCCCAGTGAGATCAGGGTACAAGATTAGTACAGCCCAGTGAGATCAGGGTACAAGATTAGTACAGCCCAGTGAGATCAGGGTACAGGAGCAGTACAGCCCAGTGAGATCAGGGTACAAGAGCAGTACACCTCAGTGAGATCAGGGTACAAGAGCAGTATAGCCCAGTGAGATCAGGGTACAAGATTAGTACAGCCCAGTGAGATCAGGTACAAGAGCAGTACAGCTCAGTGAGATCAGGGTACAGGAGCAGTACAGCCCAAGGAGATCAGGGTACAGGAGCAGTACAGCCCAAGGAGATCAGGGTACAGGAGCAGTACAGCCCAGTGAGATCAGGGTACAAGATTAGTACAGCCCAGTGAGATCAGGGTACAAGAGCAGTATAGCCCAGTGAGATCAGGGTACAAGATTAGTACAGCCCAGTGAGATCAGGTACAAGAGCAGTACAGCTCAGTGAGATCAGGGTACAGGAGCAGTACAGCCCAGTGAGATCAGGGTACAGGAGCAGTACAGCCCAGTGAGATCAGGGTACAAGAGCAGTACACCTCAGTGAGATCAGGGTACAGGAGCAGTACAGCCCAGTGAGATCAGGGTACAAGATTAGTACAGCGCAGTGAGATCAGGTACAAGAGCAGTACAGCCCAGGGAGATCAGGGTACAGGAGCAGCGAAGCCCAAGGAGATCAGGGTACAAGAGCAGTATAGCCCAGTGAGATCAGGGTACAAGATTAGTACAGCCCAGTGAGATCAGGGTACAAGAGCAGTATAGCCCAGTGAGATCAGGGTACAAGATTAGTACAGCCCAGTGAGATCAGGTACAAGAGCAGTACAGCTCAGTGAGATCAGGGTACAAGAGCAGTACAGCCCAGTGAGATCAGGGTACAAGAGCAGTACACCTCAGTGAGATCAGGGTACAAGAGCAGTATAGCCCAGTGAGATCAGGGTACAAGATTAGTACAGCCCAGTGAGATCAGGTACAAGAGCAGTACAGCTCAGTGAGATCAGGGTACAGGCGCAGTACAGCCCAGTGAGATCAGGGTTCAGGAGCAGTACAGCCCAGTGAGATCAGGGTACAAGAGCAGTACACCTCAGTGAGATCAGGGTACAGGAGCAGTACAGCCCAGTGAGATCAGGGTACAAGATTAGTACAGCGCAGTGAGATCAGGTACAAGAGCAGTACAGCCCAGGGAGATCAGGGTACAGGAGCAGCGAAGCCCAAGGAGATCAGGGTACAAGAGCAGTATAGCCCAGTGAGATCAGGGTACAAGATTAGTACAGCCCAGTGAGATCAGGGTACAAGAGCAGTATAGCCCAGTGAGATCAGGGTACAAGATTAGTACAGCCCAGTGAGATCAGGTACAAGAGCAGTACAGCTCAGTGAGATCAGGGTACAAGATCAGTACAGCCCAGTGAGATCAGGGTACAAGAGCAGTACACCTCAGTGAGATCAGGGTACAAGAGCAGTATAGCCCAGTGAGATCAGGGTACAAGATTAGTACAGCCCAGTGAGATCAGGTACAAGAGCAGTACAGCTCAGTGAGATCAGGGTACAGGAGCAGTACAGCCCAGTGAGATCAGGGTACAGGAGCAGTACAGCCCAGTGAGATCAGGGTACAAGAGCAGTACACCTCAGTGAGATCAGGGTACAGGAGCAGTACAGCCCAGTGAGATCAGGGTACAAGATTAGTACAGCGCAGTGAGATCAGGTACAAGAGCAGTACAGCCCAGGGAGATCAGGGTACAGGAGCAGCGAAGCCCAAGGAGATCAGGGTACAAGAGCAGTACAGCTCAGTGAGATCAGGGTACAAGAGCAGTATAGCCCAGTGAGATCAGGGTACAAGATTAGTACAGCCCAGTGAGATCAGGGTACAAGAGCAGTATAGCCCAGTGAGATCAGGGTACAAGAGCAGTACAGCTCAGTGAGATCAGGGTACAAGAGCAGTATAGCCCAGTGAGATCAGGGTACAAGATTAGTACAGCCCAGTGAGATCAGGTACAAGAGCAGTACAGCTCAGTGAGATCAGGGTACAGGAGCAGTACAGCCCAGTGAGATCAGGGTACAAGATTAGTACAGCGCAGTGAGATCAGGTACAAGAGCAGTACAGCCCAGGGAGATCAGGGTACAGGAGCAGTGAAGCCCAAGGAGATCAGGGTACAAGAGCAGTACAGCTCAGTGAGATCAGGGTACAAGAGCAGTATAGCCCAGTGAGATCAGGGTACAAGATTAGTACAGCCCAGTGAGATCAGGTACAAGAGCAGTACAGCTCAGTGAGATCAGGGTACAGGAGCAGTGATGCCCAGAGAGACTGGGTACAAGGTGTAAAGGGAGGAGAGTGGGGGAATAGAGGGGGGAGGGGGTGACAGACTGCTACTTCATTATATAAACCGTATCTGTGTGCCAGATCTACGTGCGGACGGGTATCTACCACGGAGGGGAGCCGCTGTGTGACAACGTGAACACCCAGAGAGTGCCCTGCTCCAATCCCAGGTACTGCAGCTCTGCCCTTGTCAGAGTACACTGTGCAGTGCCAATACAGGGCGACACAGGCACTGGAACACAACACAGCTCTGAGGCCCTACTACACTCGCTAGACAGTATTGTGCTAGACTAGACTGCAGTGCTGTACGCTCTCCTCTGCCGCGCTGTGTTGAACCTGACTGCCTGTCTTGTGCTTTCCCAGGTGGAATGAGTGGCTGACGTATGACATTCCATTATTTGACCTCCCCCGCTCCGCCCGCCTCTGTCTCTCCATCTGCTCGGTCAAAGGCCGTAAGGGGGCCAAAGAGGTACTGTCCCACATGCACTGAGACCGAATCTCACTGTTTATATTGAAAATACTTGGTGCAGTACATTACTTTGCAGTGTTTATTGCAGTGTATCTCCTGTACAGTGTGTGTAGGTATACCAGCCTGTATTGAGATGTATTGCAGTGTAGCTGTCTGTGTTTATTGCAGTGTATCTCCTGTACAGTGTGTGTGGGTATACCAGCCTGTACTGGGATGTACTGCAGTGTATCTCTCTGTGTTTATTGCAGTGTATCTCCTGTACAGTGTGTGTAGGTATACCAGCCTGTATTGAGATGTACTGCAGTGTATCTCTCTGTGTTTATTGCAGTGTATCTCCTGTACAGTGTGTGTGGGTATACCAGTCTGTATTGAGATGTACTGCAGTGTATCTCTCTGTGTTTATTGCAGTGTATCTCCTGTACAGTGTGTGTGGGTATACCAGCCTGTACTGAGATGTACTGCAGTGTAGCTGTCTGTGTTTATTGCAGTGTATCTCCTGTACAGTGTGTGTGGGTATACCAGCCTGTACTGAGATGTATTGCAGTGTAGCTCTCTGTGTTTATTGCAGTGTATCTCCTGTACAGTGTGTGTGGGTATACCAGCCTGTATTGAGATGTATTGCAGTGTAGCTCTCTGTGTTTATTGCAGTGTATCTCCTGTACAGTGTGTGTGGGTATACCAGTCTGTACTGAGATGTACTGCAGTGTATCTCTCTCTGTTTATTGCAGTGTATCTCCTGTACAGTGTGTGTGGGTATACCAGCCTGTATTGAGATGTATTGCAGTGTAGCTCTCTGTGTTTATTGCAGTGTATCTCCTGTACAGTGTGTGTGGGTATACCAGCCTGTACTGAGATGTACTGCAGTGTAGCTGTCTGTGTTTATTGCAGTGTATCTCCTGTACAGTGTGTGTGGGTATACCAGCCTGTATTGAGATGTATTGCAGTGTAGCTCTCTGTGTTTATTGCAGTGTATCTCCTGTACAGTGTGTGTGGGTATACCAGCCTGTACTGAGATGTACTGCAGTGTAGCTGTCTGTGTTTATTGCAGTGTATCTCCTGTACAGTGTGTGTGGGTATACCAGCCTGTATTGAGATGTATTGCAGTGTAGCTGTCTGTGTTTATTGCAGTGTATCTCCTGTACAGTGTGTGTAGGTATACCATCCTGTATTGAGATGTATTGCAGTGTATCTCTCTGTGTTTATTGCAGTGTATCTCCTGTACAGTGTGTGTAGGTATACCAGCCTGTATTGAGATGTATTGCAGTGTAGCTGTCTGTGTTTATTGCAGTGTATCTCCTGTACAGTGTGTGTGGGTATACCAGCCTGTACTGAGATGTATTGCAGTGTAGCTGTCTGTGTTTATTGCAGTGTATCTCCTGTACAGTGTGTGTGGGTATACCAGCCTGTATTGAGATGTATTGCAGTGTAGCTGTCTGTGTTTATTGCAGTGTATCTCCTGTACAGTGTGTGTGGGTATACCAGCCTGTACTGAGATGTACTGCAGTGTAGCTCTCTGTCTCTCTGTGTTGCAGGAGCACTGTCCGCTGGCCTGGGGTAATGTCAACCTGTTTGACTACAAGGATACTCTGGTCAATGGGAAGATAACCCTTGGCCTGTGGCCTGTGCCCCATGGCCTGGAGGACCTGCTGAACCCCATCGGGGTTGCAGGATCAAACCCCAACAAGGTGGGTTGGGGGTACTATAGAGTGCTGTACCATGCTACACTTCACTCACTCTGCAGCTCTGTACTGTACTCTGCAACTGTACTTCACTACACCCTGCTGTTGTGTTCTGTACTGCACAGTACTGTACTTCACTAAACTCTACTGTCCTGTACTGCACTGTCCTGTACTTCACAGTACTGTATTACAGTTCACTCTAGTGTCTTATGCTGTACAATACTATACTACACTACACTCTAGTGTCCTGTACTGCACAGTAGTGTGCTCTACTACACCCTAGCGTGCTATACTGCACAGTACTGTACTACACTTCAGACTACAATATAGTGCACTGCATTTCACTCTGCTGCTGTGTTGAATTGCACTGTATGATGATGATGAAACCTGTTATCCGTGTGCAGGAGACGCCATGTGTGGAGCTAGAGTTCCCCTGGTTCAGCCATGCAGTCCGGTTCCCGGATGAGCAGCAGGTGGAGGAACACGCCAACTGGACCATCTCCCGGGAGCTGGGGTACAACTGCTGCCTGCTGGGAATGGTGAGAGAGAGACAGATGGACTGAGCGAAACTCACTGAGCTCCCCCTGCTGGACAGGAGATCACAAACAGGCCTGCAGCCCTGTTGACTTTCTATCAGATCGCTAGCTGTTCTGATTCTGCAGGAGAGGGAGTTCTGGGATTACTAGATGTGTGATTTTGAGGAAGAATGGCAGTCTAGAGTGGCATGGTGGCGCAGTGGTTAGCACTGCTGCATTGCAGCACTGGAGCCCCATGGTCAATTCCAGACCTGCGTTGCTGTCTGTGTGGCATTTGCATGGTCTCACCATATTCACATGGGTTTCCTCCGATAGTCCAAAGACAGGCTGGTAGACATATTGGCTTCTGGGAGAGCTGGCCCTGGTGTAAGAGTGTGTGTTTCTGTCTGTGTGTCTGCCCTGCGATGGACTGGTGTCCTGTCCAGGGTGTACCCTGCCCTGCCGTTGCATGCTGGGATAGGCCCCGGCTCTTCCGCGACCCAGAGCTGGAAGAAGAGGGTAGAAGATGGATGTGTGTCTGTCTGATCCTCGAGTCAGCCCTGCGGCTGTCTGTGACTGGGAGGCACGGGACAGGGAGGGGGTTTGGCAGTCTGACTGTCTCCTCCCTCCTGCTCTCGCCCCCAGAGCAATCGCCTGGCCTGCGACAGCAGCGTGTCCCAGACGGACGTGGACCAGCTGCGCAGTATCTGCAGCCGCGACCCCCTGTACGAGCTGTCGGAGCAGGAGAAGGACTTCCTCTGGAGACACCGGTGCCTGTCTCTCTCTGTCTCCCTAGCTGCCTCTCTCTGTTCTCCCGTCTGCCTGTCCGGCCGCATTTCATTGACCACTCTCTGTCTCGCAGGCATTACTGTGTCAATATCCCGGAGAGTCTGCCTAAACTGTTGCTTTCTGTGAAGTGGAACTCAAGGGACGAAGTGTCTCAGGTATAGAGAGATTGACCAGTGTGTCTGTATTAACCCCTCTCTCTCAGTGCAGTGTTAATGTACTGTAGTGTCCAGTGTGTCTGTATTAACCCCTCTCTCTCAGTGCAGTGTTAATGTACTGTAGTGTCCAGTGTGTCTGTATTAACCCCTCTCTCAGTGCAGTGTTAATGGACTGTAGTGTCCAGTGTGTCTGTATTAACCCCTCTCTCTCAGTGCAGTGTTAATGGACTGTAGTGTCCAGTGTGTCTGTATTAACCCCTCTCTCAGTGCAGTGTTAATGGACTGTAGTGTCCAGTGTGTCTGTATTAACCCCTCTCTCTCAATGCAGTGTTAATGTACTGTAGTGTCCAGTGTGTCTGTATTAACCCCTCTCTCTCTCAGTGCAGTGTTAATGGACTGTAGTGTCCAGTGTGTCTGTATTAACCCCTCTCTCTCAGGGCAGTGTTAATGTACTGTAGTGTCCAGTGTGTCTGTATTAACCCCTCTCTCTCTCAGTGCAGTGTTAATGGACTGTAGTGTCCAGTGGGTCTGTATTAACCTCTCTCTCTGTATGAAGATGTACTGCCTGCTGCGTGACTGGCCCCTGATCCAGCCAGAGTTAGCCCTGGAGCTCCTGGACTGTAACTTCCCTGACCCGGTGGTGAGGGAGTTTGCGCTGCGCTGCCTGGTGCAGGGCCTGACAGACGACAAGCTGAGCCAGTACCTGCTGCAGCTGGTCCAGGTGAGCGCTGGGCGCTGCTCCAGGGTCTGTCCCTGATGGACTGGGATATGTTCATCTATAGAGTGTGTATATGGATGTCTGTCTGCGGGTAATGTGTTAGAAACAGCGTGCACTCAGCCTGTGTACAGGGTGTCCGTCTGTCTTCGTAGCCTGATCTCTTCAGGTCTCTGGATGGGGAGGAGGTACATTACCTCTGAGGAAAACCAGGCTGCTGCTGTCAGTGGTGATCTTGACCAGCCGGTGCCCATTTCCCTCTGGACAGAAGCTGTCATGTGCACTAGTACGCTAGCAGGCTGGACTGGGGCTCTGCTGTCAGGGGTGCCACTCTTCAGACCACACGACAGACAGAGGTCCTGAACACGTGGTCAGTGAAGACCCCAGGACAGTGGAAGAGCTGGGGTCTTAACCCCAGTGTCCAGGCTGAACCCCAGACTGGCCTTTAACTCAGCTGGTGCAGCAGTGTCTCCCTCCTCCCCCTGACCTGTGCACGGGGGGGGGGCAGCTGTGTGTTGCCCAGGAGGGGGCAGCACTGCAGTTGGGGGTGAAGTTGATGTCTCCCTCTATGTGCAAAGAGTTTAGGAATCCTTCCGTGTGAAAAGCAGTACTCTGTATAAACACAAGTATTTCGCAACACCTGCAGGTGCTGAAGTACGAGATGTATCTGGACAACCCTCTTGCTCGCTTCCTGATTAAGAAAGCCCTGACCAATCAGAGGATAGGACACTTCTTTTTCTGGCACCTCAAGTGAGTCACAGTGTCTGTCTCTGCAAATCGCTCTATAGTCTTCATCTCTCGTGTAAATCTGTATTAACCCCTCTCTCTCAGTGCAGTGTTAATGTACTGTAGTGTCCAGTGTGTCTGTATTAACCCCTCTCTCTCAGTGCAGTGTTAATGGACTGTAGTGTCCAGTGTGTCTGTATTAACCCCTCTCTCTCAGTGCAGTGTTAATGTACTGTAGTGTCCAGTGTGTCTGTATTAACCCCTCTCTCTCAGTGCAGTGTTAATGGACTGTAGTGTCCAGTGTGTCTGTATTAACCCCTCTCTCTCAGTGCAGTGTTAGTGTACTGTAGTGTCCAGTGTGTCTGTATTAACCCCTCTCTCTCAGTGCAGTGTTAATGGACTGTAGTGTCCAGTGTGTCTGTATTAACCCCTCTCTCTCAGTGCAGTGTTAATGGACTGTAGTGTCCAGTGTGTCTGTATTAACCCCCCTCTCTCTAAGTGCAGTGTTAATGGACTGTAGTGTCCAGTGTGTCTGTATTAACCCCTCTCTCTCTCAGTGCAGTGTTAATGTACTGTAGTGTCCAGTGTGTCTGTATTAACCCCTCTCTCTCTAAGTGGAGTGTTAATGGACTGTAGTGTCCAGTGTGTCTGTATTAACCCCTCTCTCTCAGTGCAGTGTTAATGGACTGTAGTGTCCAGTGTGTCTGTATTAACCCCTCTCTCTCAGTGCAGTGTTAATGGACTGTAGTGTCCAGTGTGTCTGTATGAACCCCCCTCTCTCTCAGTGCAGTGTTAATGTACTGTAGTGTCCAGTGTGTCTGTATTAACCCCTCTCTCTCAGTGCAGTGTTAATGGACTGGAGTGTCCAGTGTGTCTGTATTAACCCCTCTGTCCCTCAGGTCAGAGATGCACAATAAGACAGTGTCCCGACGGTTCGGGCTGCTGCTGGAGGCGTTCTGCCGGGGCTGTGGCATGTACCTGAAGCACCTGAACCGACAGGTGGAGGCCATGGAGAAGCTCATCAACCTGACCGACACCCTGAAGCAGGAGAAGAAGGACGAGACCCAGAAGGTACTCCTCACCAGTTGTCCCCAGGTCGGGCCTGTGTGTCTGACGTGTCTCCGCTGCGGGAGACCGGGGGACACGTGCCTGTCTCGCCGTGCGGGGAGCTCTGCAGGCCCCGAGAGGACAGGGGCGACGTTCCTGCACGAGGCCCTGCAGATCGGGGGCAGAGCAGTCTCAGCCCCTGGCAGTGCCAGGCTCATGGCTTGATTCCGCGGCATGTGGGCACCGAGCTCACGCTGTGCTCCGGGCATTCCCTCGACTGCTGGAGCCACTCCACAGCTCTGACTGTGCCGTTCTCTGCATGTCAGCTGTCAGTCTCAGAGTGTGGGGCTTCGTTAGTTAATTACTCTCCTTTCTTCAGACCCAGATGAAGTTCCTGGTCGAGCACATGAGCCGGCCGGACTACATGGAGGCTCTGCAGGGCTTTGTCTGTCCACTGAACCCTGTACACCAGCTGGGCAACCTCAGGTACCTGTCTCACTCTCTCTCTCTGTCCACTGAACCCTGTACACCAGCTGGGCAACCTCAGGTACCTGTCTCACTCTCTCTCTCTGTCCACTGAACCCTGTACACCAGCTGGGCAACCTCAGGTACCTGTCTCACTCTCTCTCTCTATCCACTGAACCCTGTACACCAGCCGGGCAACCTCAGGTGCCTGTCTCACTCTCTCTCTCTGTCCGCTGAACCCTGTACACCAGCCAGTCAATCTCAGGTACCTGTCTCACTCTCTCTCTCTGTCCACTGAACCCTGTACACCAACCGGGCAACCTCAGGTACCTGTCTCACGCTCTCTCTCTGTCCGCTGAACCCTGTACACCAGCCGGTCAATCTCAGGTACCTGTCTCACTCTCTCTCTCTGTCTACTGAACCCTGTACACCAGCCGGGCAACCTCAGGTACCTGTCTCACTCTCTCTCTCTGTCCACTGAACCCGTACACCAGCCGGTCAATCTCAGGTACCTGTCTCACTCTCTCTCTCTCTGTCCGCTGAACCCTGTACACCAGCCGGTCAATCTCAGGTACCTGTCTCACTCTCTCTCTCTCTGTCTACTGAACCCTGTACACCAGCCGGGCAACCTCAGGTGCCTGTCTCACTCTCTCTGTACACCAGCTAAGACACAGTGTAGTGACTCACTGTGGGTTATTACTTCTCATGAACTGCATCTGCTGCTCCCTGCACATCCGTGAAGATAAGAGGCTGTTCTCAGCCCGACTGAATCTAGACGTGTCAGGATGGACTCTGCGCTTGACACAGCAGGGCCCAGAGCTCAGCAGGCGATTTCGCCCCAGACCTGGGCTTCTGTGCAGAGGAGGTAAAGAGCAAACTTGTGCACAGCAGGGAGTGCGCCCTGTCGTGCTGAGCCCCTGTCTCCCTCTCAGGCTGGAGGAGTGCCGCATCATGTCCTCAGCGAAGCGCCCCCTGTGGCTGAACTGGGAGAACCCCGACATCATGAGCGAGCTGCTCTTCACCAACAACGAGATCATCTTCAAGAACGGAGATGGTGAGGCAGCGGTGGGGGGGAGTGTGTGTGCTAAGAACAGCGGGAAACTCTTGCTGGCGTGTGTTTGTCTGGAGTGGTGGAGAAATCACACACAAATCCCGAGAGCTTAGAGATGACCCTCTGAATGGAGAGGTGACACAGGCTGCTGGGATGGACTGTCTGTGTCAATTAAAGAGTTGAAACCAACTAGCGATTGTGCTATTTGATGAATTAGTGAATGAAGTGTCAGTGAACCACCGATCACACAAGGAGTCGCAGTGGAGGGTGTGTTTGAACAGTATGTCCGTGTCCTGTGTTGTGTGTAAAAAAGAAAACAAGCAGATACTCCCGTGTGAGTGCCCAGGGGCTGAGCAGCTTGGCTCCCTCCACTCCACTCGATCAGTCTGCTCGGCTGTGCGGGACACAGCTGTGGACAAGGGCTGTGAGTCAGTGTGTGAGCAGCGTAGGGGCGTGTGTGTAACTGTGGGGCTGTGTTGCAGACCTACGGCAGGACATGCTGACTCTTCAGATCATCCGGATCATGGAGAACATCTGGCAGAACCAGGGGCTGGACCTCCGGTACCAATTTCTCTCTCAGTGCAGTGTTAATGTACTGTAGTGTCCAGTGTGTCTGTATTAACCCCTCTCTCTCAGTGCAGTGTTAATGTACTGTAGTGTCCAGTGTGTCTGTATTAACCCCTCTCTCTCTCCCAGTGCAGTGTTAATGGACTGTAGTGTCCAGTGTGTCTCTATTAACCCCTCTCTCTCAGTGCACGGTTAATATACTGTAGTGTCCAGTGTGTCTGTATTAACCCCTCTCTCTCCGTGCAGTGTTAATGGACTGTAGTGTCCAGTGTGTCTGTATTAACCCCTCTGTCTCTCAGTGCAGTGTTAATGTACTGTAATGTCCAGTGTGTCTGTATTAACCCCTCTCTCTCAGTGCAGTGTTAATGGACTGTAGTGTCCAGTGTGTCTGTATTAACCCCTCTGTCTCTCAGTGCAGTGTTAATGTACTGTAATGTCCAGTGTGTCTGTATTAACCCCTCTCTCTTAGTGCAGTGTTAATGGACTGTAGTGTCCAGTGTGTCTGTATTAACCCCTCTGTCTCTCAGTGCAGTGTTAATGTACTGTAATGTCCAGTGTGTCTGTATTAACCCCTCTCTCTCAGTGCAGTGTTAATGGACTGTAGTGTCCAGTGTGTCTGTATTAACCCCTCTCTCTCAGTGCAGTGTTAATGGACTGTAGTGTCCAGTGTGTCTGTATTAACCCCTCTCTCTCACTGCAGTGTTAATGTACTGTAGTGTCCAGGGTGTCTGTATTAACCCCTCTCTCTGCCTGTAGGATGCTGCCCTATGGCTGTCTGTCGATAGGGGACTGTGTGGGACTGATCGAGGTGGTGAAGAACTCTCATACCATTATGCAGATCCAGTGTAAGGGTGGCCTGAAGGGGGCTCTGCAGTTCAACAGCAACACACTGCACCACTGGATCAAGGACAAGAACCGGGGCGAGGCGTAAGGACCCGCCCTCTCTGCCTTCCTGCCATGACGTCTCCCCCTGTCCCTGCTCTCACTCCCCGTCTGCCTGCCCTACTGTCATTCTCACTACCTGTCGAGCTGCTCTGCTCTTTCACTCCTGACCCACCTGTCTTTCTGTCTAGCCGTAACACTCTCGAACCCCTGCTTGTCGTCTCTCAGGTACGACCGGGCGATTGACCTGTTCACGCGCTCCTGTGCGGGCTACTGTGTTGCCACCTTCATCCTGGGCATCGGCGACAGGCACAACAGCAACATCATGGTGAAGGAGAATGGACAGGTCAGACAGATGGACAGACGCGCTCACTGACTCTCCATGGGACTCTGAGTGACTCTTTGGGTGACTGGCACACTGACACACCATGTGACTCTCTGAGTGCCTCTCTGAGTGACTGGCACACTGGCACTGAGTGACTCTGAGTGACTCTGAGTGACTCTGAGTGCCTCTGAGTGACTGGCACACTGGCACTGAGTGACTCTGAGTGACTCTTTGGGTGACTGGCACACTGACACACCATGTGACTCTCTGAGTGCCTCTCTGAGTGACTGGCACACTGGCACTGAGTGACTCTGAGTGACTCTGAGTGACTCTGAGTGACTGGCACACTGAATTTCTGGCTTTCTTAGGGTAATGCATTAACTCCACACCGCCTTGGTGCAGTGTTAAGTGCAGTGTGTATTCACTCTGTAGGCATCTCTCACTTAACCCCCCCCTCTCTCCCAGTGCAGTGTGCTTTAACCCCCCTCTCTCCCAGTGCAGTGTGCTTTAACCCCCCTCTCTCCCAGTGCAGTATGCTTTAACCCCCCTCTCTTCCAGTGCAGTGTGCTTTAACCCCCCTCTCTCTCCCAGTGCAGTGTGCTTTAACCCCCCTCTCTCCCAGTGCAGTGTGCTTTAACCCCCCTCTCTCTCCCAGTGCAGTGTGCTTTAACCCCCCTCTCTCCCAGTGCAGTGTGCTTTAACCCCCCTCTCTCCCAGTGCAGTGTGCTTTAACCCCCCTCTCTTCCAGTGCAGTGTGCTTTAACCCCCCTCTCTCTCCCAGTGCAGTGTGCTTTAACCCCCCTCTCTCCCAGTGCAGTGTGCTTTAACCCCCCTCTCTCTCCCAGTGCAGTGTGCTTTAACCCCCCTCTCTCCCAGTGCAGTGTGCTTTAACCCCCCTCTCTCTCCCAGTGCAGTGTGCTTTAACCCCCCTCTCTCTCCCAGTGCAGTGTGCTTTAACCCTTCTCTCTCTCTCCCAGTGCAGTGTGCTTTAACCCCCCTCTCTCTCCCAGTGCAGTGTGCTTTAACCCCCCTCTCTCTCTCCCAGTGCAGTATGCATCAACCCTTCTCTCTCCCAGTGCAGTGTGCTTTAACCCCCCTCTCTCCCAGTGCAGTGTGCTTTAACCCCCCTCTCTCTCCCAGTGCAGTGTGCTTTAACCCCCCTCTCTCCCAGTGCAGTGTGCTTTAACCCCCCTCTCTCCCAGTGCAGTGTGCTTTAACCCCCCTCTCTCTCCCAGTGCAGTGTGCTTTAACCCCCCTCTCTCCCAGTGCAGTGTGCATCAACCCCCCTCTGTCTCCCAGTGCAGTGTGCTTTAACCCCCCTCTCTCCCAGTGCAGTGTGCTTTAACCCCCCTCTCTCTCCCAGTGCAGTGTGCTTTAACCCCCCTCTCTCTCCCAGTGCAGTGTGCTTTAACCCCCCTCTCTCCCAGTGCAGTGTGCATCAACCCCCCCCCCCTCCCAGTGGAGTGTGCATCAACCCGTCTCTCTCCCATTGTGGTGTGGATTCACACTCCCAGTATCGATTAATTCTGTCTCTCCGTGTAGTGCACATTAATCCCCGTCTCTCTGTGCAGTGTGCATTAACAACTCTTTCCTCTCTCAGCTGTTCCACATTGATTTTGGACACTTCCTTGACCACAAGAAGAAGAAGTTTGGGTACAAGCGAGAGCGTGTTCCCTTTGTCCTGACACAGGACTTCCTTATTGTCATCAGCAAGGGGACACCAGAGTGCACCAAGACCAAGGAGTTTGAGAGGTGAGATTGCTACACCCTGTAACTCACAGATACACTCTCAAACACTCACAGTCTCTTCCTCTATGTCTGTCCAGGTGTCGTGTTAATGGACTGTAGTGTCCAGTGTGTCTGTATTAACCCCTCTCTCTGTCAGTGCTGTGTTAATGTACTGTCCAGTGTGTCTGTAGTAACCTCTCTCTCTCACTGCAGTGTTATTATGTGTCTTATTAACTCTGCCAGGTTCCAGGAGATGTGCTATAAGGCATACCTGGCAATCCGACAGCATGCCAACCTCTTCATCAACCTCTTCTCCCTGCTACTGGGCTGTGGCATGCCAGAGCTACAGTCCTTTGATGACATTGCCTACCTGCGCAAGACGCTGGCACTGGAGAAGAGCCAACAGGAGGCGCTAGAGTACTTCACCAAGCAAATGAATGATGCCCACCATGGAGGCTGGAGTACTAAGATGGACTGGATTTTCCACACCATCCGGCACATGCCCAATGACCACTGACCAGAGACTGGCACACTGATGGGCACACTTCCCAATGACCACTGACAGAGACTGGTACACTGCCCAATGACCACTGACAGAGATTGGCACACTGATAGGCACACTTCCCAATGCCCACTGACAGAGACTGGCACACTGATAGGCACACTTCCCAATGCCCACTGACAGAGACTGGCACACTTCCCAATGACCACTGACAGAGACTGGTACACTGCCCAATGACCACTGACAGAGATTGGCACACTGATAGGCACACTTCCCAATGCCCACTGACAGAGACTGGCACACTGATAGGCACACTTCCCAATGCCCACTGACAGAGACTGGCACACTGCCCAATGCCCACTGACAGAGACTGGCACACTGCCCAATGACCACTGACAGAGATGGGCACACTGCCCAGTGCCTACTGATAGAGACTGGCACACTGCCCAATGCCCACTGACAGAGACTGGCACACTGCCCAATGACCACTGACAGAGATGGGCACACTGCCCAGTGCCTACTGATAGAGACTGGCACACTGCCCAATGCCCACTGACAGAGACTGGCACACTGATGGGCACGCTGCCCAGTGCTCTGACAGACATGAGCACGCTGCCCAGTGCTCTGACAGACATGAGCACACTGCCCAGTGCCCACTGACAGAGACTGGCACACTGCCCAGTGCCCACTGACAGAGACGGGTACACTGACTCAACAAACATGAGACAATCAGACCTACAAGCAAATAAGTGTCTTTCGGGACCTGGCCCTCCGACTGAGCGACTGGCACACCTACACCCCCGAGAGACGCAGGCTTCACACAGCCGGGCACTGGACTGGACCCGACCAGACTGGACTCTTGCTGCACTCAGATGGGCCCGTAGTGCTGCTGTGGCCGTGGAGCAGAGCACTACGACATTGACTGCGCTGGGCAGGGAAGCTAGATGTATTCACACACTGCACTACGCAATTGTATTTACTGCACTACAGTGCTATTCTAGAGTCGCACTGCACACGTGAACTGCACTAAGTAACAATCCCTAATCATCATCATCATCATCTTGCTATGGTAGGCCTCTCTGCTGCTGTATTCGGGTCTGTCACTGCTCTATCACCTCGACACCCGTGAGCTCCTTCATGGGGTCTGAAGAGTCTCTCTCGTCTCCGATACAGCATGTGCAATAAGACTGATCATTCCTCTCCTTCTTCGTGTTCGTGGGAATTGTGATGATGATGATGATGATGATGATGATGATGTTAATGACATTACCCTCCCAAGTGGGAAGTTGTAGTCTTCCGATCTTCGGCACGTGAGACCCAGAAACATTTTCTTTTTTAATCCTGTTTGTTGTGTTGGACGTGTTGGGCTCCCCTCCTCCCGGTCCGGTTCTTACAGGAGCCTGCGTGAGTCTGGAAGGCGGGATAACATCACCCCCCATCCCCCTTTCCCATGGGGAGAAGGATCGCTGTGCGCTTGTCCGTTCTCCCCACCGGAGGGGTGTGCGTGCCCTGCGGGAAACAGGCTGGAAGGGATTGCGATAGCTTGACCTCTGCAGGTCCCCCCACAGTAAAGAGAAGATCACTTTCTTGGCCATATACAATGTCTCGTATTAGGAATTTGTCTTTTCGCATACCCCAGCTTGCTCTCCATGAGACACACAGACAGGGAGAGAAGCTTGGGGTCAAAGCGCAGGGTCAGCCATTTCTATAGCGCCCCTGGAGCAGTTGGGGTTAAGGGCCTTGCTCAGGGGCCCAACGGAGTAGGATTCCTCTGCCGGCCTCGGGATACGAACCAGCAACCTTCCAGCCACAGGCGCAGATCCTGAGCCACAGAGCCACCGCACTGCCCCAAGGTCACATGACCTCTGCCGGGTCCCCCACGGCGAAGGTCGCGTGACCTCTGCTGCAGCCGGGTCCCCCACAGTGAAGGTCGCGTGACCTCTGCTGCAGCCCATCCCACCGCAGGCCTTTCAGATGTCTCCCTTGCACTACAGGTTCACCACTGCGCGGCTCCTCGTTTTGCACAAACGGATTCCGAAGCAATACTGCTCGTTAAGGTTGTGACCGACGAGCCGGAGAGACTTTTCGCCCTCCCCTCTCGCTTGACCGTGCTGTTGTTGTCGTGCGTGTTTTTCTAAGCAATCGGTGTACTGGTTTTGATAAAGAGTTTGTATACTGGTCCAACTATTGTCCCCTGTATTGAATCAATATCGATGGGACTGACTTCTTCACTGTAATGGTCTCCCGTTTTTTTTACTTGTTTTGATATGTATTTAATAAAAGTGTTTCAGTGATGTGAAATGAGTCTGTTCCTGGTGTCTGCTTTCACTAGTGTTTGTCTGAAAGGAAACTAGCTGACGCACAAAGCCTAGAGCCAAGCCAGGCCTGCTGGAGGAAAACAGGCCCCACCCCTCCTCCTGCTGGTTGCTGCCGAGTCCTCGGTTTGCTCATCAAGCCCCTCCCTCTTAGTGCGAAGAGGTCTTGGACCCCCCCAGTTAGAGATTCAATGTCATGAAAACCAGCAGCTGTGCCCAATTCAGATGACTGACCTCTGGGGGGCGGGGGGCGGGGCTGGAGTCTTCAGATCTTTCCTCCTGCTTGAGAGGTCAATTAAACAATTTATCCCATTAACTTCTAAAATGGACACATACAGGCTTTGTTGGAAGATCACACAAGACTTCACTTCATTCAGGGTGCAGCTTGACTCTCCTGGGAGTCTAGTTAATGTGCTACAAGCATGTAGTTCAGCTGGGTAGCTGCATAAGAAGGCTTGACAGCCGAAACGTTGTTTTCTCTCCTCTTTTCAGCCTTGAATAAACATGTTACTTGTTCCCCTACAATCATGCAGCTGACTAATTAATTGGACCAGCTGTGTAAGAGCTGGAGTGGAATAAATCCCAAACGACACCAGGCCATGCAGGACTGAGCCGTTTGACACGTCTGCATGGAGCACATGAAGAGAGGCCACTGTCTGCAGGGGTCTTGCTGAGCCGAGCCAATCACCGGCTCTTCCCCGCCCTTTCGCTGCTGGAGGTGTAAAAGACCTGTGGGACCCTTCCTGGGCTGGAGCTGCGCCCCCTTTCCTAAAGGTGCTGAGCTCTTGCACAACCAGCAAACCACTAAGGAGTCCTTTTTGAATTGATGTCAGTTCTGCAACTGAACACGTCCTCTTTTCAAGAGTGGGAGGCAATCAGAGGGGCCTTATGAACCTGACTCAGGGGCTCAATTCAGCAACCGAGGGTCCTGCAGAAAAGCACGAGGACACTGGGGTCACCAGAGGGTTCAGAGCCCTTTGAACACTGGGGAGCGCTGAACCAGTCTGCACTTCCGCTGTGTGAAGAATCTCTCCCTGCAGGGTAAGAACCAAACTGCACAGCTTGTCAAATCTCACAGGTGAGGGTGCAAGACAGGATGTGAAGCAACAATGCTCTGCTTGCTGGCAACAGGCTCGTGTTGGAAAGCTTTATTAGAGATCCGATTGGAAGTAAGTACAGTAGTAACACACTGCGCACACTGTCCCCTCCTATCAAACCAAAGTCTCTCAATCCCCCAGAAACACCCTGTTCCGCCTACTGTTTGACCATCTACCTCAGGCCCAGGAAAGACAAATACAGCTGTGGTGTTGGTGCTGCCTCCTTTTATGTGCATGGTGTTGTGTCCTACTTGAATCACACCTAGGGCAAGGATCTCAAGCGCAGTTTATGGAGGTCCTGGTGTCTTGCGACTTTTATTCTAACCTGCTTAGTCAGTTAAACAACTGAACATCATTGTTTCTAAATAAGATGTGTGAAGGGTATTTTTTTCCCCTAAAGTCTTTAGCACTTGATTAGACGAGATATTCATTTCATTAAAGGTACAGTGACCTGTAAGTCACCCATCTTAGAAGTTCTACAATTAGGCAGCTACTCAAATAGTTAGGCCAGCTCTCACTACCAAACGCCCCAGGAATGAGTCTGACACCCCTGATCTAGAGCTTCCAGTCTACAACCTTTGATCATGAGGCGCCTTTAGACTTTTGGAGCCGATTTATCTTGTCACTGAGAATGGGTGGGGAAACAAGGCAGGACCTCCCTGAGCTGCTGATTACCCTCCCTCCCGCTCCGGCTATCATGTCAGGTCTCCTGTCGGCCGACTGCTTCCAGCGCGAGAGAGCGCTGGACACGCCCCCCCGTGTGACCAGAAGCTCTTTCTCCATCCCTGCACCCGTGATCACGACTACTGTGACAGGCTCTGCAGCACAGAGCCGTTATTTGTGGTATCAGGATAGATATATTTTCCTCAGCTCAGATTTAAGCAATTCCTCCAACGGCCACAAGGGGGCGAGGGTGTGAGGCAAGACACCCTTACAGGAGTTGGCAGAGGTGGCAGAAGGAACGACTGGCCCACCTGCTTAAGGGCTCAAGCGGTTCTGCGAGTCCTAAGACTCTCGGGCTGGAAAAAGAGTGCCTCCGGGCTGGAGAGAGACTCACCTACCAGATCGTCGACGCTGTTAACACGCGTGCACACCGAAGCAATGAAAGTCAACATTCCAGAGTCATCACCAGAAGTGATCTGCTTTCTCAGCACCAAGTTCGTTCCCAGGGTTAAGTCTGGGAGCCTGGAAAACCGGCTCTTGTGGAATATCCTGTTTTCCTACAGACCGGCTCTGTGGGAGAATCCAACTCTCCCTCTTACAGCTCATGTGTGAGATGGATTAGCGGGCAAACCCCAGGGGTTCTGACATCGCTGGTCCCAGTCTGGGTTCTAGCACCAGCCCACTGGGACCGGCGTCCCCCGAGGGGGGTGCACAGAACTGGCCAGAAGCCTCCAGGGATGGGTGGGCTCGATTCGGGTGCTGTGCAACAGCGCCGCCCCGGTGGCGAGTTGGGGGAGGGAGCCTGCGATGGGGCAGCAGTGTCGGCGAGAGGTGTGCTGCCTCGCTGTGCTGCGGGGCACCACGCTCTGCGCACGTCAGGCGTGCGGTTTCTCACTCTGAAACTGAGGAGGTCTCAGGGAGGTGACAGGATTCCCACAGACGCCTTCGAATTGGTAGCAAACAAAAGAGGATTGTCACAAATCTGGGCCGAGCCTGGTACTGAAAGAGCCAACCTTTTTTTTTTTAAATCACAAACAGATATAATAAATTATGGGAATCACTGTTCCCGATAATACAGTGTTGCTTTCCAGACTGTTTCCTGGAAACTCTTCAAGGTGTTACTGGATCCCAATAACACTGGCAAGGCAGCGCCTAGTTGAGGTCACAGAGCAGAGCGAGGTCGTGCAAGGGCGTGTGAACTTTGACCTGCACCGCTGGTCTCCACGCTGCCCTCTGAGGAATCAGCCAGTGCCCCGCCCCCCACTGCTCTATGACATCACCGCAGATTGGTAGCAGATGCTGCTTTCTGATTGGACGACAGTATAACTGTCATAATTATGGGAGGCACTGCTCCCGATAATTACTGCTTACATTGGTAACGAGCTCATTATTACTTGGCAATAAAAAAAAGAATCAATAGCAATCGCTGATAAATTAACACTAATTAAAGACACACCCAAACAAGACAGGTGCTGCTGCCACTGCCAGACAACAGAAAAACAACTACATTAAAGGGAGCTTCATACACCCCACTAACACACAGATGGGAGGGCGCCTGTCAGTCGGTCAGATCGTCAATGAGACAGTGTCAGGCTGTCAGTCAGTCAGTCCGTCAATGAGACAGTCAGTGAGTCAGTGTCAGCCTGTCAGTGTGTCAGTCAGTCAGACTGTCAATGAAACAGTCAGTGTCAGCCTGTCAGTGTGTCAGTCAGTCAGATTGTCAATGAGACAGTCCGTGTGTCAGCGTCAGTGAGTCAGTGCATCAGTCAGTATCAGTGTCCGTGTATCAGCATCAGTGCATCAGTCAGTATCAGTGAGTCAGCATCAGTGTGTCAGTCAGTATCAGTGTCCGTGTGTCAGCGTCAGTGAGTCAGTGCGTCAGTCAGTGTCAGTGACAGTCAGTATCAGTGTCTCTGTGTCAGCGTCAGTGAGTCAGTGCGTCAGTCAGTATCAGTGTTTGTGTGTCAGCGTCAGTGCGTCAGTGTCAATGTCCATGTGTCAGCGTCAGTCAGTATCAGTGTCCATGTGTCAGCGTCAGTACGTCACTCAGTGTCAATGTCCGTGAGTCAGCATCAGTGTGTCAGTCAGTATCAGTGTCCGTGTGTCAGCGTCAGTGAGTCAGTGCGTCAGTCAGTGTCAGTGTGTCAGCGACAGTCAGTATCAGTGTCTCTGTGTCAGCGTCAGTGAGTCAGTGCGTCAGTCAGTATCAGTGTTTTTGTGTCAGCGTCAGTGCGTCAGTGTCAATGTCCATGTGTCAGCGTCAGTCAGTATCAGTGTCCATGTGTCAGCGTCAGTACATCACTCAGTGTCAATGTCCGTGAGTCAGCATCAGTGTGTCAGTCAGTATCAGTGTCCGTGTGTCAGCGTCAGTGAGTCAGTGCGTCAGTCAGTGTCAGTGTGTCAGCGACAGTCAGTATCAGTGTCTCTGTGTCAGCGTCAGTGAGTCAGTGCGTCAGTCAGTATCAGTGTTTGTGTGTCAGCGTCAGTGCGTCAGTGTCAATGTCCATGTGTCAGCGTCAGTACGTCAGTCAGTGTCCGTGTCCGTGTGTCAGCATCAGTGAGTCAGTGCGTCAGTCAGCGTCAATGTCCGTGTGTCAGCGTCAATGCATCAGTCAGTATCACTGTCCGTGTGTCAGCATCAGTGCATCACTCAGTGTCAATGTCCATGTGTCAGCGTCATTGCGTCAGTCAGTATCAATGTAAGTGTGTCAGCGTCAGTGCGTCAGTCAGTGTCAATGTCCGTGTGTTAGCGTCAGTGCGTCAGTCAGTGTCAGTGAGTCAGCGTCAGTGAGTCAGTGTCAATGTCTGTGTATCAGTGTCAGTGTCACCAGCTCTAAAAGAGGTTGTCAATATTCCAGACGTCTCCACTCAGAGCGTTTGCTGCCCCCTGCAGAGTCCAGGTGAGCAGTGCCAGCTGTTTGCGGAACCGCGCCTCGTCAAACTTCTCCGGGTTCGAGCGCAGCAAAGCCAGGTGCTCTGTGAGCGCGCTCAGTGTGTGATCGCCGCGGCCGTGCAGCACGTGGCGGAAGGGAGTCTCCACGGCGGAAACATACTGAGACAGGAAGTAGTACTCCACCTGCACAGACACACAATACACCGCCAGTGAGTCAGACAGACAGATAGACAGGAAGTACAGACAGGTAAACAGGAAGTAGTACTCCACCTGCGCAGACACACAACACACCGCCATTGAGTCAGACAGACAGATAGACAGGAAGTACAGACAGGTAAACAGGAAGTAGTACTCCACCTGCGCAGACACACAACACACCGCCATTGCGTCAGACAGACAGGTAGACAGGAAGTACAGACAGGTAAACAGGAAGTAGTACTCCACCTGCACAGACACACAATACACCGCCAGTGAGTCAGACTGACAGATAGACAGGAAGTACAGACAGGTAAACAGGAAGTAGTACTCCACCTGCGCAGACACACAACACACCGCCATTGAGTCAGACAGACAGGTAGACAGGAAGTACAGACAGGTAAACAGGAAGTAGTACTCCACCTGCACAGACACACAATACACCGCCAGTGAGTCAGACTGACAGATAGACAGGAAGTACAGACAGGTAAACAGGAAGTAGTACTTCACACACAACACACCACTGAGCAGCTAGAACAACAGCGACACAGACAGGGCAATGAGTACAGACCCTCATGATCCGCATGTTGTACAGGCGTGTTATCTTGTCATCCTGGACATCGCTGTTCAGAATGGTTTCTCTCAGCTTCTCAGCTGCACGGTTATAATCCCCACGCGCTGTGAACACCCAGTGAGGAGAGAGGCCCCGCTCCTACAGAGAAAGACAGGTTTATACATACTGCACCAAGAGAGAGACAGGTCTATACACACTGCACAGAGAAAGAGAGACAGGTTAATACACACAGCACTAAGAGAGAGATAGGGTAATACACATAGCACTGAGGGAGAGACACAGGTTAATACACACTACACAAAGAAAGAGAGACAGGTTAATAGACACAGCACTAAGAGAGAGAGATAGGTTAATACACACTGCATTGAGAGAGAGACAGGTTAATACACACTGCACTGAGGGAGAGAGACAGGGTAATACACACCACACTGAGAGAGTGGGTAACTGACACACAGGACAGGGCACAGTATATATAGAGTACACATGAGTGTTAATGTACACTATGGCACCCACAGGTCAACACAAAGAGTGCTTCTAGCTCCTGCCCAGCCAGCCCAGACCCTCCCAGACAGAGACCAGAGACCCCTGCTCCCCCGTCAGGCCGGCCCATACCTGCAGCTCGGCCGAGTACTTGCTGAGCTGGGCGCTGAACTGCAGCGTGGTCTCGCTGTAGCAGGGGAAGTCCAGCGGCACGATGTGGTCATGCGCCAGGCGCAGCGCCATCTGGCCCACCAGCTCGGCCACAGCCAGCGCCACCTCGGGCAGCCGGCCCTGCAGGAACTCCTGCAGCCGGTCCGCCGTGTCCAGCGGTGTGTTGGTGAAGGGGTAGGGCCGCGCCTCCTGCGGTGAGGAGAGAGTGTGTCAGGGTGTCACTGTGCAGTGCAGAGGGGTGTCACGGTGTCACTGTGCAGTGCAGAGGGGTGTCACGGTGTCACTGTGCAGTGCAGAGGGGTGTCAGGGTGTCACTGTGCAGTGCAGAGGGGTGTCAGGGTGTCACTGTGCAGTGCAGAGGGGTGTCACGGTGTCACTGTGCAGTGCAGAGGGGTGTCAGGGTGTCACTGTGCAGTGCAGAGGGGTGTCAGGGTGTCACTGTGCAGTGCAGAGGGGTGTCACGGTGTCACTGTGCAGTGCAGAGGGGTGTCACGGTGTCACTGTGCAGTGCAGAGGGGTGTCAGGGTGTCACTGTGCAGTGCAGAGGGGTGTCAGGGTGTCACTGTGCAGTGCAGAGGGGTGTCACGGTGTCACTGTGCAGTGCAGAGGGGTGTCACGGTGTCACTGTGCAGTGCAGAGGGGTGTCAGGGTGTCACTGTGCAGTGCAGAGGGGTGTCACGGTGTCACTGTGCAGTGCAGAGGGGTGTCACTATGCAGTGTAGAGGGGTGTCAGGGTATGCACAAGCATCTAGATTCGTCTGTATGTCAGTGTTTATCCATATGCACCATATTCAGAAGTGCACAGTACATTATAGTATATATACACAGCAGTGGACAGAGTGGTGTACAGGAATGCATTAAACAGGACTGTATATAACAGTGTATACATAGCAATGGACAGTCCAATACTGTATATAGGAGTGCATATATATACTGTAGCAGTGGACAGTACTGTATACAGGAGTGTACATACTGTACACCAGAAAACTGCAGCGTATATAGAAAGTTATGTACAGGTAGTTGTACCTCAGTGAACTGTAGCTCCATGGCCGGTACTCCTGCAAAGGCTGTAAAGCTGTAGGCCCCACTGTTCAGAAACAGCGGCTTCACTCTGAGACAGAGACACAATTAATCCACCTCTTTCTGCTGTTATTACATGCTTGTGAACCCCGTTATTGACAGTATAGCACTGCGTCAGGAACAAGTCAAGGTTTATTCCACGCTAAGAAGAGAAGAAAAGAAACACAACGTTTCAGTGAGGGAACACATCCGAAGAAGGCTCCACAGCCGAAACGTTGTGTTTCCTTTCTTCTCTTTTCAGCACAGGAATAAACCTGTACTTGTTCCTTTGCAGCCTACGCCTGCTGACGCAGCCCCCTACTCGAACCAACACTGCGTCACGTGTTTCTACACATTATCCCACACAGCTCCCGTACATCAGTATAGCACCATCACGGCAAGCTACCCCAGGGTGGGGACACTCACAATGGACTCCCCCAGGAGCTGCCCTGGCTCTGGGTGTAGCTGTTGATCGTCTGGCCGGCGTGCTTGGGGTGCTCCACCTGAGGAGGACAGTGAAGGAAGCAGATGACAGATGAAGATGTAGGAGAGAGAGGCAGTAGGGAAAGGGGGAGAGGAAGGAAGAGGGAGGGAGGAGGTGGGATTTGAGGGGGGAAGGGAGAGCAGGAGAGGGAGACGGAGAGAGAGAGGGACTGTTATCTTGCTCCAAACCCACCAAAATGAGAGAGACTTGCTTCCTCCTCACTTGTGAGTCAACAAGCTGCCCCGGGCTCCACCCTGCTGATGATCCTACCAGCACAGCAGGCGGGACAGTGGAGGCATACCCTGCACCGCCACCTCAAGCCAACAGGAGGCGCTCCTGAGCTTCACAGGTAGTAAGGATGATTAAATCAAAATCCACATTAGCTCCTTAAGCCCATCTTTGACCAGCCCACTGTTACTGTGATTCCACAATCAGAGGCGGCATGGCCAGGGCTGTCTTGCTCCTCAGCAGCGCCCTCCTGTGGCTGTTTGTGGCATGGCATGTGGTGTGCTGCTCCCTAAGAGATTTCCAGTGGCCCCCTTCCCAGATTCCCGACCTCTTGCCCAAGAACAGTGAGGGTCAATGTGATGGCCTGCAGCCCCTCTAAGCTAGTTTGTGACGTCTTGCAACACTGCTTCTTCTGGAATTAATTTTTGACCTGGGCTACTTAAAAATAAATTGTAATGTTCTTTTTCCTGTGAAGATGTTACAGTTTCCAGTTCTTTACACTAACCTGGTTCATGGCTACTTCAACAAGTTTGGCCAGCAGGGGGCTGGAGTAGACTGACAGCTTGTCATCCCCTGGAAGACAAAGGAGCCAAGCACTGTGAGCATCAGAGGATAAGAGCACTGAGGGAGGGGCTGCGGGCAGAGGAGGGGATGTGAACAGGCTGTGATGACAGAGGGAGGAGCTGGAGGCGGGGCTGGGGGTGTGAACAGTCTGTGAGGACAGAGGGAGGAGCTGGAGGCGTGGCTGGGGGAGTGAACAGCCTGTGAGGACAGAGGGAGGGGCTGGAGGCGGGGCTGGGGGAGTGAACAGCCTATGATGGCAGAGGGGGGGGCTGGAGGCGGGGCTGGGGGAGTGAACAGCCTATGATGGCAGAGGGAGGGGCTGGGGGTGTGAAAAGCCTGTGATGACAGAGGGAGGAGCTGGAGGCGGGGCTGGGGGAGTGAACAGCCTGTGAGGACAGAGGGAGGAGCTGGGGCGGGGCTGGGGGTGTGAACAGCCTGTGGTGACAGAGGGAGTGGCTGGAGGCGGGGCTGGGGGAGTGAACAGCCTGTGATGACAGGAGGAGGAGCTGGAGCTGGGGCTGGGGGATGTACAGCCTGTGATGACAGGAGGAGGAGCTGGAGCTGGGGCTGGGGGAGTGAACAGCCTGTGAGGACAGAGGGAGGGGCTAGTGGTGGACAGAAATGGAGGAAGAGGAAGAGGAAGACGGATAAAAGGAGGGAGGGCAGAAACAGAGAAAAGGAAAGGAAAGGAGATTCTTCTTACCCAGAACTGCACGGTCCAGACTGAAATAGGCGATTGCCTTCAGGTGCAACATGGAGAGGTAACCCTGACAAAAAAAGGGGGCAATGGTCACAACACCTGTGCCACTGTGACACAGACATATTGATACTAATTTCTAGGGCAGGACTCGCCAACACAATGCAGTGGTATATATGGTCAACCAGACATGATATTCTGATGTGTTCCAGGGGAACTTCGCCGAGGGCCCACCCAGTACTGTGTCTAAGACTTAATGGAGCATATACAGTACACAGCTACACACCTAAAAAAAAAGCAGCCTTTAAACCGCAGTTCCTACCTCCAGCCACTCGGTGGCGCCAACACTGCCAAAGTCACCTGCATCCCAGCTGACGAACAGCAGACTCCTCCTAGGCTGGAACCCTGAGGGAGACCAGCCAAGGAGAGATGGAAAGAGAGGGAAAAACATAAGAAAAGGGACAGCCTGAGTCACTGGCCAGTTGTGACCCCAGTTCCCCAAGAGGAGGTGCACCAGAGGAGCCACAGCAAGGAGGAGCCTCACAACAGCTCTCATCTGTGAGGGGTGCTGTCCTGCAAGGCACTGTGGGGCTGCCTGTCCTCTCTCTGAGCAGCACAAGAGTTGCTGAGACGAACTGAGATACAGTACCTACCGCATGTGAACTGGACTTGGAAATGAAAATGTCGAAAATAAACAATAAAATCAGCAAGAAAGGTTGTGAGAGAGATTGTGAGTGCAGTGTGCTGTGCTGGCAAGCGGAGGGCGATGGTAGGTGAGCTCTCCCAGTGACAGGTGCAGGAGACTGACCGTTCTGGACCATGGCGCTGAATGTACGGGCCAGCTCCATCAGGATGGCAGTGCCAACAGCCGACTTGGCTGCCCCTGGATCCCAAGAGTCTCGCTGGGCACCAATAATGATGTACTGATCTGGAGAAAAAGAGAGAGAGAGAGAGAGGGGCATTGATACACACAAGCTGGACAGCATGGTACATTACTTCACAACACACAACAGTCAGTGAGGCTGCCGGTCAGTGTATCAGTATCAGTCAGGGTGTCAGTCTCTGTATCAGTCACTCAGTCAGGGTGTGCTCAATCTGTCAGGCTGTCCGTCAGTGTATCAGTATCAGTCAGGGTGTCAGTCTGTGAATCAGTCACTCAGTATGTATTCAATCTGTCAGGCTGTCAGTCAGTGTATCAGTATCAGTCAGGGTGTCAGTCTCTGGATCAGTCACTCAGTCAGGGTGTGCTCAATCTGTCAGGCTGTCAGTCAGTGTGTCAGAATCAGTCAGGGTGTCAGTCTGTGAATCGGTCACTCAGTATGTATTCAATCTGTAAGGCTGTCAGTCACTGTGTCAGAATCAGTCAAATTGTCACTGTCAGTTTGTCTGTGAATCAGTCAGTCAGGGTGTAGTCAGTCTGTGTAGCAGGGTGTCAATATGTAACTCACCTGGCTCACTGTATCCCTCTATGGAGCTAAAGATGTTGTTGAGCAGTATCGCACTCATGCTGTTGTAGACACCCAGCCTGATCTGGCGGCCATCGCCTGAGTTGAGCCCTGGTCCCAAAGCGTAACGGACATAGGGCAGGCGTCCCTGCCACCCTCGTGGAGACACAGGTCCAGAGAGCTGACTGATATTTTAAAATTAGACCAAAAGATAGAGACATTAATACAGACACACTGGACACTACAGTACATTAACACTGCACTGAGAGAGAGACGAGTTAATACAGACACACTGGACACTACAGTACATTAACACTGCACTGAGAGAGAGGGGTTAATACAGACACACTGGACACTACAGTACATTAACACTGCACTGAGAGAGAAGGGTTAATACAGACACACTGGACACTACCGTACATTAACACTGCACTGAGACAGAGGGGTTAATACAGACACACTGGTCACTACAGTCCATTAACACTGCACTGAGAGAGAGAGGGGTTAATACAGACACACTGGACACTACAGTACATTAACACTGCACTGAGAGAGAGACGAGTTAATACAGACACACTGGTCACTACAGTCCATTAACACTGCACTGAGAGAGAGAGGGGTTAATACAGACACACTGGACACTACAGTACATTAACACTGCACTGAGACAGAGGGTTGGGGGCAGGTCTACCTCAGCAGCTTGGATGCCACGTTGGCACTGATGGGCAGGGCAGGTATTGAGGGCAGGCCCGAGGACTTGGTGGGTGGGAACTGGGTGTGGTTAAAGGAGGGGAAGCCAGGGGTGAAGGGGTCACCCGTGCCCATGTGCACCTGTGATTGTTTAGGAATAAGAAGCAGAGGTCACAGTTCATCTGCAAGCATGAATTCTATTTAACAATATATGGTAAATTGTGTTAATGGAAACCAATGCCCAATTTACCATCTCTGAATACCGAAAGAAAGTATTGCACTGTCCTGTACTGCAGTGTATTATTTTATACTGTCCTCTAACAGAGAGTGTGATATTGTACCACCTCTAATGAGTATAGGCATGCTGTTCCTGTTCACCATTGCACTCACATGCTCTGAGATTGCCACACTGCTGTCCAGGCCTAGTCTACGGGGGTCCTGGGGTACATCTGCGGGGTCAGGGTAAATCAAGACCCCCACAGCTCCAGCCTGCTGGGCGTTGGCCACCTTCTCTGCGAAACTGAGCTGCCCAACCCGCACGATCACCACATTGCCTTCTGCTGGTACTCCCAGGGACTGCACCAGCTCAAAATCCTCCCTGCGGCCGTAGTTCACATAGACCAGCCCCCCCTACAGAGAGGGAGGGGGAGACATGAGAAGGGAAGGAAAATGAGAGAAGGGTGGATAGGTTTAATACAGACACACTGGACACTACAGTCCATTAACACTGCACTGAGAGAGAGGGGTTAATACAGACACACTGGACACTACAGTCCATTAACACTGCACTGAGAGAGAGAGAGGGGTTAATACAGACACACTGGACACTACAGTCCATTAACACTGCACTGAGAGAGAGAGGTTAATACAGACACATGGGACACTACAGTCCATTAACACTGCACTGAGAGAGAGAGAGGGGTTAATAAAGACACACTGGACACTACAGTCCATTAACACTGCACTGAGAGAGAGGGGTTAATACAGACACTGGACACTACAGTACATCAACACTGCACTGAGAGAGAGAGGGGTTATATCATTACCTTGACAGTGCCAGTGCCGCTGTAGGCACAGTAGGAGTCCAGTGGTCTCTCCAGTTGGATCTGTTCAATCACATTGCCATTTCTGTCCACGACTGAGAGGGTGTTTGGCTGTGTCCTGGACAGTCAGACAGACACAGTGAGAGACAGACAGGTTATAGTGGTTCCAGACACAGACAGACTGCTGCACAGAGCCTGACAGGAGAGTGAGGACTGTGCACACCCCCTGTCAGATCACTCACCCTGGGACTCTGCACAGAGCCTGACAGGAGAGTGAGGACTGTGCACACCCTCCTCTGACACCCCCTGTCAGATCACTTCACCCTGGGACTCTGCACAGAAACTGACAGGAGAGTGAGGACTCTGCACACCCTCCTCTGACACCCCCTGTCAGATCGCTCACCCTGGGACTCTGCACAGAGCCTGACAGGAGAGTGAGGACTGTGCACACCCTCCTCTGACACCCCCTGTCAGATCACTCACCCTGGGACTCTGCACAGAGCCTGACAGGAGAGTGAGGACTGTGCACACCCTCCTCTGACACCCCCTGTCAGATCACTCACCCTGGGACTGGGCAGTGTGAGTGTGTGCCTGCACTGGGCCGTATTACCTGGACGGGAACTGCAGGTTGGCGAAATGGGAGTCGGTCCAGGTGTGATCCATCTTCAGCTGCCTGAAGAACTCCAGCACCTCCGTCGCCAGGCTGTTCCCCTCCGAGGACCCCGGAGGATGAGGCATCCTGCTGAAGTGCCTGAGTGAAGAAACAGAACCAGGAGAATACTGTGTCGCAGCAATGTTGGGGTATCAGCGTGCCTGTGTGTCACAGTGCCTCCATGTCTGTGGGGTACACAGCAGGTCACTAGTGTATCAGCACATCGGTGTGCAAGCGAGTCGGTGCATCAGATTGCGAGTGTCAATGAGTCAGCTCATCAGTGTGGTCAGTGAGTCCATACTGTATCAACACATCAGTGTGTCACTGAGTCACTGTGACACAGTATCTGATCACTAGCGTGTTTGTGAGTCAGTGTGAAACGCTATGCGTATCCGTGAGTCAGTGTGAAATTGTATCTGCACCCTAGTGTGTCAGTGAGTCAGTGTGAAATGGTATCTGTACACTAGTGTGTCAGTGTGTCAACGTGACTCGGGATCTGTACACACATCAGCCTCTCTCACCCCACAGTGCTGCCTATGGTCTCCTCCTTCAGGTATTTCCTCAGCATCTCTCTCAGCTCCCCCAGGTACAGGACCCCATCCTCAGATGAAGAGTCCAGGACAGCGGAGTCATCCACCGGCACCAGCTCCCCCTCAGACTCCTCGCAGGAGTAGCACGACCCACGGAATGTGACATAGCCCAATAGGAATGCTGCAACAACAGAAAACCCGCCCTCAGCACAGGACTCGGACTCTGATTGGTGGCCGGTACACTAATGCAGAACATTATTCAGCATCATACTGTATTGACCCATATTTCTGGATTGTATTACCCTTTAGTCCCAAACAGGGGAGGATGCCATGCTTGGCAGGTTATTGACAAAGTCAACAACACAATGGATTGAAAATAAGGACCAGCAGGAAACAGAGATCCAAGGATGCAAGAGGACTTTAAGAACTGAACCACTGATGGGGAACGGGAGGCACTTTACACTAAGGGTGGTGGGTGTCTGGAAGAACAGGCCCAGCTCCAGCTGTGTTATTGAAACTGACACCCAGAGAGCTGTGAAGAAACAGCTGGAGAGGATCCCAGGATCAATGTGCTTCACAGACAGGCTGAGCAGGGTGCCTCTCCTTTGTGACCATTCTACTGTAACCAGAATGATACTGATGGATTATATACTGGACTGGACTGGGCTGGACCGGTGTTGTACTGCATTGCTCTATTACTACATATGAACAATCTACAGTGAACACTAGCACTGTAAACCTGTGCTAAATATGGGTAGTATGTAGGACAGCAGTATCCCTCCATTAAATCTGAGCAGTGTGTACAGCAGTATACCTGTAGTGAATATCAGCAGTGTAATCAGAGCGAGGTAAAAGCCGGCTCGTCTCCGGTCTCTGGGCTTCCGTAGCACCAGCGCGGTGATGTCACTGGTAAGCCCCGGCTCCAAGTCCTCCTCAGCCTCCGATTCGACGAGCTTCATCTCCACCCGGCAGTCTCCGCCTTCCTCTCCGTCCCCTTCCTCCAGGCCCCGCCCACACCGCCTCTGCCGGTATATAGAGCAAGAGGTCTGGGGGGCGGGGTTAGAATGCTGGGGAGAGGGCGGGATTAACACATTAACAAAGGCCACCACTGTGCTTCCATACTGCAGTCTGAGAGCAACGGAGATGGATAAATGCACTCATATCCAGACAAGCAGAGAGCGCGAGGTAGGGGAAGGTGAAGGAGAGGCTGAGGAAAGGAGTGACAGAGAGGGGGGGCAGGAGCTCTTACCCCACTCAGCAGGGATCGAACGGTGTCCATGTGATCATGCGGGACTCCTCCGTAGCAGCCTGTCAGCACACAACACATGGGCAATCAGGCCTCTGTGGCTGGCCACGCCATGCCACGCCGGGCTCGAGAGGGCACGTCCACGCGGACTGGCCACCCAACAGCCAGCTCCCACGCGGGAATCCTCAGGGAGCTGCCCGCACAGCTGGCACCGCTGTCTCCTCACTCTGCCACCAGATCCTGCCATGTCACAGATCCCTCCCTGATCCCTGTCCCCCTGCCCTCTCTTGCCTCTATCTTTCCTTCTCCCTCCGTCCTTCCCTTCCCATGCCTCTTTCTTCTCTGGCGATCAGCTGCTCCCCGTTCCCTCAGCTGGTCTGATCGGCATGCCCACTGAAGAAACACCCACCCCCCACAATAAGAAACCCAGACGAGCTACGTCAGTGACAGCAAGTGACACGTGGACAAACATTCCCCTCTCCCTGCATAAGGATGATAAGTCTGAAGCCAGCGATAAGGAGATCCACCCAGTCTGACACACTAACACATACTGCACCTGCCTAGCTGCAGTCTTAATATACTGTAGTGTCCAGTGTGTCTGTATTAACCCCTCTCTCTCAGTGCAGTGTTAATGTACTGTAGTGTCCAGTGTGTCTGTATTAACCCCTCTCTCTCAGTGCAGTGTTAATGTACTGTAGTGTCCAGTGTGTCTGTATTAACCCCTCTCTCAGTGCAGTGTTAATGGACTGTAGTGTCCAGTGTGTCCTTATTAACCCCTCTCTCTCTCAGTGCAGTGTTAATGGACTGTAGTGTCCAGTGTGTCTGTATTAACCCCTCTCTCTCAGTGCAGTGTTAATGGACTGTAGTGTCCAGTGTGTCTGTATTAACCCCTCTCTCAGTGCAGTGTTAATGGACTGTAGTGTCCAGTGTGTCCTTATTAACCCCTCTCTCTCAGTGCAGTGTTAATGGACTGTAGTGTCCAGTGTGTCCTTATTAACCCCTCTCTCTCAGTGCGGTGTTAAAGGACTGTAGTGTCCAGTGTGTCTGTATTAACCCCTCTCTCAGTGCAGTGTTAATGTACTGTAGTGTCCAGTGTGTCTCTATTAACCCCTCTCTCTCTCAGTGCAGTGTTAATGGACTGTAGTGTCCAGTGTGTCTGTATTAACCCCTCTCTCTCAGTGCAGTGTTAATGGACTGTAGTGTCCAGTGTGTCTGTATTAACCCCTCTCTCTCAGTGCAGTGTTAATGGACTGTAGTGTCCAGTGTGTCCTTATTAACCCCTCTCTCTCAGTGCAGTGTTAATTAGGATCCTGTTCGTTGCCTTTTTTTTTTAAATCCTTCCAGGAATGTACAGGGTTCTGATCCTCTTTGTTAATCACGCAGTAAGCAGGAGCCTGGGGCTGGGAGAGAGGTAATCCGTGAAAGTGAACATACCAACACTCCCAGCCTGGCACCAGGGCTGCAGACCAGGGGGAGGGGGGAGCTCTTGCTTGAGAGCAGTAGTCAGACTCATCACAGCCCAGCGTAGCCCAGATCGGCTTGTTTATCCTACTGTCAGAGTGCCCAAGTGCTTCCTGCATGGGGAGAGTTCCCTGACCCCCTGCTCCAGTAACACTGCACTGCCATTGGCCAGTCCAGAGTGCCAAAACAGAGACAGAGCTGGGGGAGAAGTGTGTGTTTGTTGACTCTGTTAGGAGCTGTGTAACTTTATTAACCACACTTCAAACACCACTACTCTCTCAGTGCACTGCTCTCCTAGGCCCCTCTGTAGTGTCCAGTGTGTCTGTATTAACCCCTCTCTCTCAGTGCAGTGTTAATGTACTGTAGTGTCCAGTGTGTCATGAACCCCTCTCTCTCTCAGTGCAGTGTTAATGTACTGTAGTGTCCAGTGTGTCTGTATTAACCTCTCTCTCTCAGTGCAGTGTTAATGGACTGTAGTGTCCAGTGTGTCTGTATGAACCCCTCTCTCTCTCAGTGCAGTGTTAATGTACTGTAGTGTCCAGTGTGTCTGTATTAACCCCTCTCTCTCAGTGCAGTGTTAATGTACTGTAGTGTACAGTCAGAGAAAGACACTCTGATCATGAACAGCAAACACAAAAGGGATATTTTATATTTATTTTGTTGTTAACACAGTACAGTTGGGTATATTACAAAATTAATCTAAAAAAGCTGCTTTTAACTGCTTTTCCAGAATGACTTACTCTTGCACAAAACTTATCATTTCCATCTCCAAATAAATTATCAAAATTCATGTAAGGAGGGCAGATGATTCAGCATAATGCTAGATCTACAAAACTCATCTTTACAATCTAAAACACTCCCGATTAGGCAACTTCTGAAACAAGTGTTAGAAAACGATAACAGACATTATGTAAAGTTCACAGTGATTTTCTTAACAGCAAAGCTTTTAGAAGAGCAGAGCACTCACCCTCTGTGGTCCCTCTCGGTGACTAGTCTGTCAGTCTGCCAGCCCAGACCTGCCACTGAACTGCCGAGGCTCCGCCCCTCACCAGAGCCCGCCCACTCACCCTCGCAACTCTGGCTTGCCATTGGCCAGAGGGAGGGGCCCTGGCGAACCAGGGTTTCCCTTGTTACGGGTCTGTTGCTGAAGCACAGCAGCACAACTCTTGAGAATCAATTCAGAATCCATGGTTCCCACCTTGCCCACTTGGCTCCTTGTCATGTGTCAAGGATCTCCCCCAAGCTATTCCTGACACAAGCTCCCAGGGAATGTACATCTCGTTCCAGACACCCACAACTCCCTGTGTTAAGAGCGGCTCCCTCTTGACCCTGATACTCCTGGTTTTGATTTCCTATTGTCTACATGGGTCCTTCTTTCACTGCTGATGCCATAACAATGCTCCAGCTTTTCCCAGTGCTGATATGAAGCATTCACCCTGCTGTCTCCTACCTGGGCTGAAGAGATTAAGTTCCTTCAGCCATTCTGCTTCTTTTCATTTAACTGAAAGCTATATTTAACTGGAATCTCCACTGGTTTAAGAAGAGCTTCACGGCTGCAGCTGCTGTACAGGTTCTCCTACACATCGCAGGCTCTGTGGCACCTTCTCGGTGATGTCATCACGAGCTCCGAGGCACCCTCTCTGCATTGTAAGCGGGGCACATCCTGCCAGAGTACGGTCACCCCCAGCTCTCCCACCTGTATCTGTACCAGGAGCACTGCTGCCATTGATGAGCAGTGGCATGACCTGGATTCGAACCTGCGACCAATCAAATTTCCCAGCAGGCGAGGCCACTCTGGAGCCCCCTGACACTGCGAAAGACACTGTCGCCTTCCAGGACAGCACTGGCCTCTCTAAGCGCAGAGGCACACGCTGCCCTGTCGCTCCACAGCGGCCTGTCGGTCAGGAGCCCAACCCACCCGGCAGAACCAGTGGCTCCTCAGCGGTCTGTCAGTCAGCAGCTAGACCAGTAGGACAGAACCAGTCACTCCACAGCGGTCTGCCAGTCAGCAGCTAGACCAGTAGGACAGAACCAGTGGCTCCACAGCAGTCTGTCAGTCAGCAGCTAGACCAGTAGGACAGAACCAGTGGCTCCACAGCGGTCTGTCAGTCAGCAGCTAGACCAGTAGGACAGAACCAGTGGCTCCACAGCGGTCTGTCAGTCAGCAGCTAGACCAGTAGGACAGAACCAGTGGCTCCACAGCGGTCTGTCAGTCAGCAGCTAGACCAGTAGGACAGAACCAGTCACTCCACAGCGGTCTGCCAGTCAGCAGCTAGACCAGTAGGACAGAACCAGTCACTCCACAGCGGTCTGTCAGTCAGCAGCTAGACCAGTAGGACAGAACCAGTCACTCCACAGCGGTCTGTCAGTCAGCAGCTAGACCAGTAGGACAGAACCAGTCACTCCACAGCGGTCTGCCAGTCAGCAGCTAGACCAGTAGGACAGAACCAGTGGCTCCACAGCGGTCTGTCAGTCAGCAGCTAGACCAGTAGGACAGAACCAGTCGCTCCACAGCGGTCTGTCAGTCAGCAGCTAGACCAGTAGGACAGAACCAGTCACTCCACAGCGGTCTGCCAGTCAGCAGCTAGACCAGTAGGACAGAACCAGTGGCTCCACAGCGGTCTGTCAGTCAGCAGCTAGACCAGTAGGACAGAACCAGTCACTCCACAGCGGTCTGCCAGTCAGCAGCTAGACCAGTAGGACAGAACCAGTCACTCCACAGCGGTCTGCCAGTCAGCAGCTAGACCAGTAGGACAGAACCAGTGGCTCCACAGCAGTCTGTCAGTCAGCAGCTAGACCAGTAGGATAGAACCAGTGGCTCCACAGCGGTCTGTCAGTCAGCAGCTAGACCAGTAGGACAGAACCAGTGGCTCCACAGCAGTCTGTCAGTCAGCAGCTAGACCAGTAGGACAGAACCAGTCGCTCCACAGCGGTCTGTCAGTCAGCAGCTAGACCAGTAGGACAGAACCAGTGGCTCCACAGCAGTCTGTCAGTCAGCAGCTAGACCAGTAGGACAGAACCAGTGGCTCCACAGCAGTCTGTCAGTCAGCAGCTAGACCAGTAGGACAGAACCAGTGGCTCCACAGCGGTCTGTCAGTCAGCAGCTAGACCAGTAGGACAGAACCAGTGGCTCCACAGCGGTCTGTCAGTCAGCAGCTAGACCAGTAGGAAAGAACCAGTGGCTCCACAGCGGTCTGTCAGTCAGCAGCTAGACCAGTAGGACAGAACCAGTGGCTCCACAGCGGTCTGTCAGTCAGCAGCTAGACCAGTAGGACAGAACCAGTCACTCCACAGCGGTCTGCCAGTCAGCAGCTAGACCAGTAGGACAGAACCAGTGGCTCCACAGCGGTCTGTCAGTCAGCAGCTAGACCAGTAGGACAGAACCAGTCACTCCACAGCGGTCTGTCAGTCAGCAGCTAGACCAGTAGGACAGAACCAGTGGCTCCACAGCGGTCTGTCAGTCAGCAGCTAGACCAGTAGGACAGAACCAGTCACTCCACAGCTGTCTGCCAGTCAGCAGCTAGACCAGTAGGACAGAACCAGTGGCTCCACAGCAGTCTGTCAGTCAGCAGCTAGACCAGTAGGACAGAACCAGTGGCTCCACAGCGGTCTGTCAGTCAGCAGCTAGACCAGTAGGACAGAACCAGTCACTCCACAGCTGTCTGCCAGTCAGCAGCTAGACCAGTAGGACAGAACCAGTGGCTCCACAGCGGTCTGTCAGTCAGCAGCTAGACCAGTAGGACAGAACCAGTGGCTCCACAGCGGTCTGCCAGTCAGCAGCTAGACCAGTAGGACAGAACCAGTCACTCCACAGCGGTCTGCCAGTCAGCAGCTAGACCAGTAGGACAGAACCAGTGGCTCCACAGCGGTCTGTCAGTCAGCAGCTAGACCAGTAGGACAGAACCAGTCGCTCCACAGCGGTCTGCCAGTCAGCAGCTAGACCAGTAGGACAGAACCAGTGGCTCCACAGCGGTCTGTCAGTCAGCAGCTAGACCAGTAGGACAGAACCAGTGGCTCCACAGCGGTCTGTCAGTCAGCAGCTAGACCAGTAGGAAAGAACCAGTCACTCCACAGCGGTCTGCCAGTCAGCAGCTAGACCAGTAGGACAGAACCAGTGGCTCCTCAGCAGTCTGTCAGTCAGCAGCTAGACCAGTAGGACAGAACCAGTGGCTCCACAGCGGTCTGTCAGTCAGCAGCTAGACCAGTAGGACAGAACCAGTCACTCCACAGCGGTCTGTCAGTCAGCAGCTAGACCAGTAGGACAGAACCAGTCACTCCACAGCGGTCTGCCAGTCAGCAGCTAGACCAGTAGGACAGAACCAGTGGCTCCACAGCGGTCTGTCAGTCAGCAGCTAGACCAGTAGGACAGAACCAGTGGCTCCACAGCGGTCTGTCAGTCAGCAGCTAGACCAGTAGGACAGAACCAGTGGCTCCACAGCGGTCTGTCAGTCAGCAGCTAGACCAGTAGGACAGAACCAGTGGCTCCACAGCGGTCTGTCAGTCAGCAGCTAGACCAGTAGGACAGAACCAGTCACTCCACAGCGGTCTGTCAGTCAGCAGCTAGACCAGTAGGACAGAACCAGTCACTCCACAGCGGTCTGTCAGTCAGCAGCTAGACCAGTAGGACAGAACCAGTGGCTCCACAGCGGTCTGCCAGTCAGCAGCTAGACCAGTAGGACAGAACCAGTGGCTCCACAGCGGTCTGCCAGTCAGCAGCTAGACCAGTAGGACAGAACCAGTGGCTCCACAGCGGTCTGTCAGTCAGCAGCTAGACCAGTAGGACAGAACCAGTCACTCCACAGCGGTCTGTCAGTCAGCAGCTAGACCAGTAGGACAGAACCAGTCGCTCCACAGCGGTCTGCCAGTCAGCAGCTAGACCAGTAGGACAGAACCAGTCACTCCACAGCGGTCTGCCAGTCAGCAGCTAGACCAGTAGGACAGAACCAGTGGCTCCACAGCGGTCTGTCAGTCAGCAGCTAGACCAGTAGGAAAGAACCAGTGGCTCCACAGCGGTCTGTCAGTCAGCAGCTAGACCAGTAGGACAGAACCAGTGGCTCCACAGCGGTCTGTCAGTCAGCAGCTAGACCAGTAGGAAAGAACCAGTCACTCCACAGCGGTCTGCCAGTCAGCAGCTAGACCAGTAGGACAGAACCAGTGGCTCCACAGCGGTCTGTCAGTCAGCAGCTAGACCAGTAGGACAGAACCAGTCACTCCACAGCGGTCTGCCAGTCAGCAGCTAGACCAGTAGGACAGAACCAGTCACTCCACAGCGGTCTGTCAGTCAGCAGCTAGACCAGTAGGACAGAACCAGTGGCTCCACAGCGGTCTGTCAGTCAGCAGCTAGACCAGTAGGACAGAACCAGTCACTCCACAGCGGTCTGCCAGTCAGCAGCTAGACCAGTAGGACAGAACCAGTGGCTCCACAGCGGTCTGCCAGTCAGCAGCTAGACCAGTAGGACAGAACCAGTCACTCCACAGCGGTCTGTCAGTCAATTACTTCGAAGCGCTCCCAGTCTCTGGAAAGAGGTGTGGTGAATGACCTACAAGACTGCGCAGGATCAGAGCAGCAGACTCCCTACCTACCGGCAGGAGACATCGCAGCTGCAATCTGAGCCACAGCAGTAGGGGTATTCTCCAATATTCTGGAGAGCAGTGGATATACAGTTTATACTATAGTATATTTATTATACATAATGCCTTTTGTTTAAAATAAAAATCAAGACACTTTAAAAAAAGATTAAAAAACTCAAAAGTGCATCACAAAAACAAGACAAATTTGAAATAAATTCTAGTTAAGCAGAAAGTCGCGGCAGTCTCTGGGTAGCCTGCTAACACCTGTGGCAAAACAAGACCTTCACTGCACAGCAGTGTGATCCATTCCAGCTTTTACTGTGTTGTTAGACTCCCACTGCACAGCAATCTGATCCACACCAGCTTTTATGGTATTGTTAAGACTCCCACTGCACAGCAGTGTGATCCATTCCAGCTTTTACTGTGTCATAAGACTCCCACTGCACAGCAGTCTGATCCACTCCAGGATTTACAGAGTTAATCCACCCCAGGTTTCACAGCACTGTCAGTCAGACTCCATTCTTAGACCTGTCAGTTCAGATTTTAGCAGCTGCTGGAGACTCTTATACAACAATCATAGACGAAATGAATTCAGGGGTAGTGTAACTCCAAGTTGGCCTGTGCAAATGAACGCAAGCAGAGTGCCTGAAAGCTCCAGCGCCTGGTGTGACTAGCGAGAGCGGGAGGGGACCAGGTCGCTGTCTCGCTCTCTCACGGCGTGTACTCCATCTCTCTCAGCTCGGCGCAGGTCAGCTGCGGGTGTGCTGGGATCTTGGTGATGAAGTCGCGATCCCCCCGGGAGAACCTCTTCACCTGGCAGCTCCCTGGAGAAGCACAGACACCACTGGAGGTGAAAGAGGAACAAATGGAACTGTGCTGTGTGACGCTGTGCAGAGTGGGGGTGTGCTGTGTGACGCTGTGCTGTGTGACGCTGTGCAGAGTGGGGGTGTGCTGTGTGACGCTGTGCTGTGTGACGCTGTGCAGAGTGGGGGTGTGCAGTGTGACGCTGTGCAGAGTGGGGGTGTGCTGTGTGACGCTGTGCAGAGTGGGGGTGTGCTGTGTGACGCTGTGCTGTGTGACGCTGTGCAGCGTGGGGGTGTGCTGTGTGACGCTGTGCTGTGTGACGCTGTGCAGAGTGGGGGTGTGCTGTGTGACGCTGTGCAGAGTGGGGGTGTGCAGTGTGACGCTGTGCTGTGTGACGCTGTGCAGAGTGGGGGTGTGCTGTGTGACGCTGTGCAGAGTGGGGGTGTGCTGTGTGACGCTGTGCTGTGTGACGCTGTGCAGAGTGGGGGTGTGCTGTGTGACGCTGTGCAGAGTGGGGGTGTGCAGTGTGACGCTGTGCAGAGTGGGGATGTGCTGTGTGACGCTGTGCAGAGTGGGGGTGTGCTGTGTGACGCTGTGCAGAGTGGGGGTGTGCAGTGTGACGCTGTGCAGAGTGGGGGTGTGCAGAGTGGGGGTGTGCTGTGTGACGCTGTGCAGAGTGGGGGTGTGCAGTGTGACGCTGTGCAGAGTGGGGGTGTGCAGAGTGGGGATGTGCTGTGTGACGCTGTGCAGAGTGGGGGTGTGCTGTGTGACGCTGTGCAGAGTGGGGATGTGCTGTGTGACGCTGTGCAGAGTGGGGGTGTGCTGTGTGACGCTGTGCAGAGTGGGGATGTGCAGTGTGACGCTGTGCAGAGTGGGGGTGTGCAGTGTGACGCTGTGCAGAGTGGGGGTGTGCTGTGTGACGCTGTGCAGAGTGGGGGTGTGCTGTGTGACGCTGTGCAGAGTGGGGGTGTGCAGTGTGACGCTGTGCAGAGTGGGGGTGTGCTGTGTGACGCTGTGCAGAGTGGGGATGTGCAGTGTGACGCTGTGCAGAGTGGGGGTGTGCTGTGTGACGCTGTGCAGAGTGGGGGTGTGCTGTGTGACGCTGTGCAGCGTGGGGGTGTGCTGTGTGACGCTGTGCAGCGTGGGGGTGTGCTGTGTGACGCTGTGCAGAGTGGGGGTGTGCAGTGTGACGCTGTGCAGCGTGGGGGTGTGCTGTGTGACGCTGTGCTGTGTGACGCTGTGCAGCGTGGGGGTGTGCTGTGTGACGCTGTGCTGTGTGACGCTGTGCAGAGTGGGGGTGTGCAGTGTGACGCTGTGCAGAGTGGGGGTGTGCAGTGTGACGCTGTGCAGAGTGGGGGTGTGCTGTGTGACGCTGTGCTGTGTGACGCTGTGCAGCGTGGGGGTGTGCTGTGTGACGCTGTGCTGTGTGACGCTGTGCAGAGTGGGGGTGTGCAGTGTGACGCTGTGCAGAGTGGGGGTGTGCTGTGTGACGCTGTGCAGAGTGGGGGTGTGCAGTGTGACGCTGTGCAGAGTGGGGGTGTGCTGTGTGACGCTGTGCAGAGTGGGGGTGTGCTGTGTGACGCTGTGCAGAGTGGGGGTGTGCAGAGTGGGGGGTGTGCTGTGTGACGCTGTGCAGAGTGGGGGTGTGCTGTGTGACGCTGTGCAGAGTGGGGATGTGCAGAGTGGGGGGTGTGCTGTGTGACGCTGTGCAGAGTGGGGGTGTGCTGTGTGACGCTGTGCAGAGTGGGGATGTGCTGTGTGACGCTGTGCAGAGTGGGGATGTGCTGTGTGACGCTGTGCTGTGTGACGCTGTGCAGCGTGGGGGTGTGCTGTGTGACGCTGTGCAGCGTGGGGGTGTGCAGTGTGACGCTGTGCAGAGTGGGGATGTGCTGTGTGACGCTGTGCAGAGTGGGGGTGTGCTGTGTGACGCTGTGCAGAGTGGGGATGTGCTGTGTGACGCTGTGCAGAGTGGGGATGTGCAGTGTGACGCTGTGCAGAGTGGGGATGTGCAGTGTGACGCTGTGCAGAGTGGGGATGTGCTGTGTGACGCTGTGCAGAGTGGGGGGTGTGCTGTGTGACGCTGTGCAGAGTGGGGATGTGCTGTGTGACGCTGTGCAGAGTGGGGGTGTGCAGTGTGACGCTGTGCAGAGTGGGGATGTGCTGTGTGACGCTGTGCAGAGTGGGGGTGTGCAGTGTGACGCTGTGCAGCGTGGGGGTGTGCAGTGTGACGCTGTGCAGAGTGGGGGTGTGCTGTGTGACGCTGTGCAGAGTGGGGGTGTGCAGTGTGACGCTGTGCAGCGTGGGGGTGTGCAGTGTGACGCTGTGCTGTGTGACGCTGTGCAGAGTGGGGGTGTGCAGTGTGACGCTGTGCAGAGTGGGGGTGTGCTGTGTGACGCTGTGCTGTGTGACGCTGTGCAGAGTGGGGGTGTGCTGTGTGACGCTGTGCAGAGTGGGGGTGTGCAGTGTGACGCTGTGCAGAGTGGGGGTGTGCAGTGTGACGCTGTGCAGAGTGGGGGTGTGCTGTGTGACGCTGTGCAGAGTGGGGGTGTGCTGTGTGACGCTGTGCAGAGTGGGGGTGTGCAGAGTGGGGGGTGTGCTGTGTGACGCTGTGCAGAGTGGGGGTGTGCTGTGTGACGCTGTGCAGAGTGGGGATGTGCTGTGTGACGCTGTGCAGAGTGGGGATGTGCTGTGTGACGCTGTGCAGAGTGGGGATGTGCTGTGTGACGCTGTGCAGAGTGGGGGTGTGCTGTGTGACGCTGTGCAGAGTGGGGGGTGTGCTGTGTGACGCTGTGCAGAGTGGGGATGTGCAGTGTGACGCTGTGCAGAGTGGGGATGTGCAGTGTGACGCTGTGCAGCGTGGGGGTGTGCAGTGTGACGCTGTGCAGAGTGGGGGTGTGCTGTGTGACGCTGTGCAGAGTGGGGGTGTGCAGTGTGACGCTGTGCAGAGTGGGGGGTGTGCTGTGTGACGCTGTGCAGAGTGGGGATGTGCTGTGTGACGCTGTGCAGAGTGGGGATGTGCAGTGTGACGCTGTGCAGAGTGGGGATGTGCAGTGTGACGCTGTGCAGCGTGGGGGTGTGCAGTGTGACGCTGTGCAGAGTGGGGGTGTGCTGTGTGACGCTGTGCAGAGTGGGGGTGTGCAGTGTGACGCTGTGCAGCGTGGGGGTGTGCAGTGTGACGCTGTGCAGAGTGGGGGTGTGCTGTGTGACGCTGTGCAGAGTGGGGGTGTGCAGTGTGACGCTGTGCAGCGTGGGGGTGTGCTGTGTGACGCTGTGCAGCGTGGGGGTGTGCAGTGTGACGCTGTGCAGAGTGGGGATGTGCTGTGTGACGCTGTGCAGAGTGGGGGTGTGCAGTGTGACGCTGTGCAGCGTGGGGGTGTGCAGAGTGGGGGTGTGCAGTAGTGGGGCTGTCCTGTGTAGCTGCTTCCTGTCTCACCGTGTCTCAGGCTGGGGTCTCTGGAGCCCAGGCGGCAGGAAAGGCTGATGCTGCGACAGACCAGTGAGCTGACGCACAGTGCAGAGAGGTAGAGGAGCAGGAGGTCCTCACTCTGTACCGAGACCTGTAGAAGGAACACAGCAGTGCTGTATCACACAGACAGCAGAGTGATCTGTTACAATGTGCCTCTATCACACAATCATTCTCTGCTCTCAGCACCATCTCCTTTTCCTCTCGCTCACTCTGTTCTCAGGACTCCTCCCTCGATGGATGACCCTCAGGTGACCTCTGGCTCTGATGTGCGTCTGCAGCCCCTCCCACTCTGAGGGACCCAATGACAGCAGCGCTGGGACTGTCGGAGTTGAGAACCACACCTGGGCCTCCCCACTGCCATCCTCCACCACAGCCCTGGACAGACATACAGACACTGCTAAAGACACTTGGACAGACTGACCCAGTGGCTTACTGATGGACAATCAGAAATGACAGAGATACACAGACTGCAGTTGCCCAGCCACATTCTTACTTTGCCTCTGCCTGGAAGACTCCACTGTCAGAGTGACAGGGGGGGTAATTCCTGGTGCAGCGACCCTGTTGGACACAGAAACACAAGACTATAACACAAGCTAAAGGACAAAAGAGCTATAACTTCACAGAAACACCCATCTTCCTCAGATCTGTAGAGACTGTAAAGACACTCAGAACAGCTCATCTGTAACTTCATATTTACACTCATCATCAGATCTGTAGACTGTAAAGACACTCAGAACAGCTCATCTGTATCTTCACATTCACACTCATCACCATTAGATCTGGAGATACATTCACAATTTTGGCTTATCTAAGCAGATAAAGTGTACAGATACAGGGGGAATTTACAAGAGACGGACCTGTTTGAAGACACTGCTGCACAGTGAGCACACCCACTGCAGCTGCAGGAAGAGGACGCACACTACATGACATCGCACACGACCCATAATGCACCGGGGCTGCCCAGCTCCCCACTCCCCCAGGAGCATGATGGGAAGGGGAGTTTCGGAGGAGGGATGGCCTGAGGAGTCCGCAGGCCTGATGATAGGAAAAAGGCAAGAAGAAGCCCATGAATCCATTGAGAATAAAAAGACACATCATAGATGAACAGAGATAATCAATCATCATAATAAAAGTCGTCAAATAAAATGAGTTCTCATGCATTCTTACACATTCCCCAGTGCACACTTGCTCAGTTCAGAATTACCACAAGCTTCTGTGTGTCTTAGCTCATAGCAGACAGTCCCACCTGCTCAAACCCACCATGTGAGGGCCACAGAGTTCAACCTGTGTCCCGAGAGAGGTTCTTTCTCTGAGGCCACGAATGTTTATGGCTTCAGACATGAGTAGGTGTCACCTGGTCTATTACCGATCAGAGACAGAGAAGGAAAGAGAGAGAGTGTGAGGAACGGACAGAGAGAGATAGAGAGGGAGTGTGAGGAACAGACAAAGAGGGACTGTGAGGAATGGACAGAGAGGGACGGAGAGCAAGAGATTTCAGACTCACCAGCTTTGTCCGTTTCCCAGCTGTTCAACTGTCACACAGCTGAGTGGCACAGAGCGGCAGTACACACTGTGGGCCCTAAGACACAACAACACAACACACAACACAACCTGAGTGTCACACAGCTGGCTCAGAGTGGCTGTACACACTGTGGGCCCTAAGACACAACAACACAACACAACCTAACTGAAACATGGCTGAGTGGCACCATGTGCAGCACACAAAGTGGGTCACGTTCATAGGTTTTCATCATAAGTTCCGCATTACAGAGGGATGATCAGTGTGTGGAACGAATGAGTAATGTTTAGCTCCGCCAGGCCACCCTCTCAGCTATCTGCTCTTACGACTTGTCTCAGCTGTGCTCTGAGCGGCAAACACTGTTGCCAGTGCATCACTTAGCCCTGTGAGAATGAGCCTTCACTGCCCCCTGTTCCACACTACAGTCCCAGCTCCAGACCCGACCAAGTACCTATCAGGCACCCTGTACTTCCCACACTGACCGGGAGACTCTCCTGTGGAATTTCTGGAACAGCACAGTGGCTCCTGGGATGAGACCAGGAGTGTAGGGATTGTGGGATAGTTCAATGTAGACCTGAAGAGAGATCCAGGGCGTAAGACAATCACACACTGTCAGCCTCGCACCAGGAGCCTTCTCCACTGCCACACCTAGAGGAGTAAATACAGACACACTGGACACTACAGTACACTAACACTGCACTGAGAGAGAGGGGTTAATACAGACACACTGGACACTACAGTCCATTAACACTGCCCTGAGAGAGAGGGGTTAATACAGACACACTGGACACTACAGTCCATTAACACTGCACTGAGAGAGAGGGGTTAATACAGACACACTGGACACTACAGTCCATTAACACTGCACTGAGAGAGAGAGGAGTAAATACAGACACACTGGACACTACGGTACATTAACACTGCACTGAGAGAGAGGGGTTAATACAGACACACTGGACACTACAGTACATTAACACTGCCCTGAGAGAGAGGGGTTAATACAGACACACTGGACACTACAGTCCATTAACACTGCACTGAGAGAGAGGGGTTAATACAGACACACTGGACACTACAGCACATTAACACTGCACTGAGAGAGAGAGGGGTTAATACAGACACACTGGGCACTACAGTACATTAACACTGCACTGAGAGAGAGAGGGGTTAATACAGACACACTGGACACTACAGTACACTAACACTGCACTGAGAGAGAGAGGGGTTAATACAGACACACTGGACACTACAGTACACTAACACTGCACTGAGAGAGAGAGGTTAATACAGACACACTGGACACTACAGTCCATTAACACTGCACTGAGAGAGAAGGGTTAATACAGACACACTGAACACTACAGTCCATTAACACTGCACTGAGAGAGAAGGGTTAATACAGACACACTGAACACTACAGTCCATTAACACTGCACTGAGAGAGAGGGGTTAATACAGACACACTGGACACTACAGTCCATTAACACTAACAGAAAGATGACGTACAGTCAGGCACTTACCACACAAGCTGGGCTGTAGCTGGACATCAGGAGTCTTGTCTCTAAAACCCTGCAGTGTGATTCTCTGGGATATTCGGCCCTTGAATGAGACGAGGGAGAAGAGAGTCCTGCGAGCAAGAGCAAAACAGAGAGAATAAATTAAAAAAGGGAAGCAAGTCCAAGCCACACAGCAGTCTGATCCACTCCAGGATTTACAGTCCTGTCACCAGACTCCTGTTGCCCAGTAGTCTGATCCACTCCAGGATTTACAGTCTTATCACCAGACTCCTGCTGCCCAGCAGTCTGGTCCACTCCAGGATTTACAGTCCTGTCACCTGACTCCCGCTGCCCAGCAGTCTGGTCCACTCCAGGATTTACAGTCCTGTCACCTGACTCCCGCTGCCCAGCAGTCTGATCCACGTCAGGCTCTGCCGGCTGCACGAGGCTCCTGTACAGAAGCAGCTGCAGGAGCTGGAGATGCAAGCTTGTTTCCGTACCGCAACTCGATCTGCACAGACCGAGGTGGAGCGACAATTCGAAGGAAACACGTGATCTGAAGGGCCTGCGTATGATGAGAACACAAGAGAAGCTGCAATAGAGAGAAGGCCGTTCGGCCCATCTGGTTCGTTTCAATTTGAGTAGCTAATTAAGCTCTGGATCTCACCCAGCTGTTCCTGGAAACTTATTGGCTTCAATGACGGTGCAAAGCTTGTTCACCACTTCCACCACCCTTTGCGTAAAGAAGAGCCTCTCGTTCTCAGTTTTAAATATCATCTTAGTTTCCGCCTGTGGGCTTTAAACAAGTCCACTGGGTTGACGTCATCAGCACCTTGGGAAAGGAAGCCCTGGAGTGGATGAGCATGCAGGGCGCTGGGAGTCTGGTCTGTTATTCACAAGAACAATAATGCCTTTACCTGCCGCTCAGAACTTCAGACACCGACAGTATCCTGTGATCACTGCTCTCTGACACCTGAAGGAACACAGGACAAAAGGATAAGATTTTATCCCACTGTAAAGTGGATTTATATCTACAGCTTCAGGAATAAGAGTCAGCCTCCTCCTACTAAACGTGCTCGGTCACCTGTTTCGGCGCTGGCACAGGGGCCAGTGCCAGCGTGTGGATCTGCCAGTGTGGGAGCACTGGGAGGGAGCGTGCCTCAGGGCACTGGGGACCAGTATAGGTGGGGCGAGAGGGGCTGGAGAGAACGCTGGGGTCCTGAGAGAGAGAGAGAGAGATAGAAGGGTCAAGGCATGGAGCGAAAGGGACCGCATGGACACTCGCAGACGTGGGGCGAGGCGGTACTGACCGCGGTGTCCGGCGCGACCAGCCTGTACAGGCAGCCCGGCTGCAGGAGGTGGAACCAGCGCACGGCCCCGCCCAGGAAGAGCAGCTGCACCTGCCAGCATTTCGACCAGTTGCAATGGAGGAAAAGGGAATCATGTTCAAAGTCAATACCAGACATCATTTTATGATGAAAACACTAGATGTCCCTCTATGTCCGTTTATACTGGACAGTTGGCAACATCATCCAAAAACTACAAGTATTTAAAACAGCACTCTTACACACTGAGTCTGCCATGACAGCACTAGTAATAGTAGGTATTTTTGCCTACAATTCTGCTATTGCAATTTTAGAGTTGCAAGCCTTGGGAGACCAGATACAGCACAAAGCACAAAGCTTTCATTCCCTATATTCCTGCAGAGAATTAGACGAACAGGACCAGACATTTCCGCCATGTGACCATCAGCACTGCAGTAGCGCATCTTACCCTGCAGGGGGCACCATTGTCTCCACTCTCTGTCTCCTCCGGGGGGAGATGGGTGTTATTGGAGTCCCCTGCACATACACGGGGCTCCCCAAGCAGCACAGCAGATGCTCCAAAGCTCATCTTGAGCCCAGCCGGACCAGGTACCTGGTTGGAGGCCATATTGCGGAAGGACAGGCCCTCCTTCTCCAGGACCCGGAAGAGCACTGACACGCAGGGCGGCGGGGTCGCGACCTCTGACCGGATAGATCCAGCTGAGGTCAGAGTGCAGGCAGGGCTCGATGACAGTGGGGCAGCTCTCGGACCCGCTCCCTTTGTGCTCTGCACTCCTGCCCCCCATTCCGACTCTTCTGCATCTTCAGCGACACCTCTCAATCTCTTCCTCGCTCCGCCCAGCCCCTCCGGGTCTCCCGAAGTCTTCCTCGCCCCGCCCAGCCCCTCTGGGTCTCCCGGAGTCTTCCTCGCCCCGCCCAGCCCCTCTGGGTCTCCCGGAGTCTTCCTCACGCCGGGGCTCTGTGTCTGTCCTGCGCTGCGGAGCCGAGACATGGCCGCCGACGGGCTGAGCAGCTCCAGGTCACCAACACAGAACTGAACATATACCCTGCAGGACAGAGGAGACAGAGAGTAGGCCACTGTACTACTGAACACTGAGAGCAGAGCAGGCCACTGTACTACTGAACACTGAGAGCAGAGATTATTGTACTACTGAACACTGAGAGCAGAGATCATTGTACTACTGAACACTGAGAGCAGAGATCACTGTAGTACTGAACACTGAAAGCAGAGCAAGCCACTGTACTACTGAACACTGAGAGAAGAGATCACTGTACTACTGAACACTGAGAGAAGAGCAGGCCACTGCATTCCTGAATCTTAAGAGAAGGGGATCACTGTATTCTTGATCATTACTAAAGTGGGGGGTTACTGTATTCCTGAACACTGTGAGGGAGGGATCCTGTACTCCTGGATTCCCGATCTATAAGAGTCGGGAGGTCACCGTATTTCCTATTCCAAAGCCGCGCTGCAGTGCCGGCACAGCTACCGGGCTCCAGCCTGGCCCGGCCTGGCTCCGCTGCCCTCATCGACCCCGAGCTGCCCGCGCGGGTGTTTGCTCAGGCTGACCCCCAGGGCCGCTGGCAGGAAAGGGCCGGTGTTTGTCTTGGAACAAGCCAGGGTCCCGACGAGAAAACTCAAGAGCCGTGCGGGAAGCTTCCCTGCTGCTATCAGTTCCTTCACCTCTCTTGGGGTCGGCCACCAATCGGAGCAGACGGACAGGACGCGGGGGGGGTGGCCTCAGTCGCTTGCTCAATTAATGAAAATCCGCAGGGAGAGTCTCCGTCATCGTGTTTGTTCCAGAGAGATTACGTTCATTCAGCCATTGAGAAAGCGAAGAGATTGTCGGTGCCAAACTGCTCAAGAGACAAACACAACCTGTTCCAAAGTCAGAGCTCAGACCCAAGTCCAGACACAGACCTTTAAACCCTGCCTCCGGACACACTGAAGGACAGCTGTTCCAATGACAGGTTAGAGGGCCTGGCTCAAAGTCTCAAGCTCCCTGTGGGGTTTTTCCTACAGGACCGGCCTGGTACCTGCAGCTCCGCTCTTTAATGTACTGCTGCTGATCCAGGTGTCTCCAGGACGGGAATTCAGTCTTCAGGAATCTCTCTGTCACTATGGAGAAGCGACGAACTGAGACCAGACAGCCTGGAGACAGAGAGACAGGAGAGAGAGGGATTAACCTCCAACACAGATACTCCGACAGGCACCCTGGCACTCTGACAGGGGTGCAGACACTGTGACACCACACTGGCACCCTGGCACTCTGACAGGGGTGCAGACACCGTGACACCACACTGACACTCGGACAGGGTGCAGACACTCCAACAGGCACCCTGGCACACCGACAGGGGTGTCGACACTCCGACAGGCACTCTGGCACTCTGACAGGGGTGCAGACACTGTGACACCACACTGGCACTCTGACAGGGGTGCAGACACTGTGACACCACACTGGCACTCTGACAGGGGTGCAGACACTGTGACACCACACTGGCACTCTGACAGGGGTGCAGACACTGTGACACCCCACTGGCACACCGACAGGGGTGCAGACACTGTGACACCCCACTGGCACACCGACAGGGGTGCAGACACTGTGACACCCCACTGGCACACCGACAGGGGTGCAGACACTGTGACACCACACTGGCACTCTGACAGGGGTGCAGACACTGTGACACCCCACTGGCACACCGACAGGGGTGCAGACACTGTGACACCACACTGGCACTCTGACAGGGGTGCAGACACTGTGACACCACACTGGCACTCTGACAGGGGTGCAGACACTGTGACACCCCACTGGCACACCGACAGGGGTGCAGACACTGTGACACCCCACTGGCACACCGACAGGGGTGCAGACACTGTGACACCACACTGGCACACCGACAGGGGTGCAGACACTGTGACACCACACTGGCACTCCGACAGGCGCTCAGACAGGGAGAGACAGCTGAGTCTTGATGACAGGGCCGGCTGCGTTACCGATCCAGGCCGTGTCGCTGAGGGCGCGCTGCGTGTCCCCATCCCTCTCCACGCACACACACTCCACCGCCCCCGTCTGGTCCAGCAGCTGCAGGCGGCCACTGCGGCCGCAGGGCTTCAGCACGCCGGCCAGCACCTGCGCACAGACAGAGCAGCTCAGTTCACGCGCCGGGGCAGGCAACGCCCGCGGAGTCTCGCGCACGGGCAAGGACTGATCACTGGCCAGCGTCTGCTCCAGCAGCAAGGCATCACCTAACCGGACTCGCTCTGCTGAAGCCCGGTCTCGCCTGGGTCACACCCACAGCGAATGTTTGCCCAGGCAGCTGCCTGTGTGCCACTCTGTAGGAGCAGATTTGTGGTCAGTGAAGACCCCAGGACAGTGGAAGAGCAGGAGTCTTAACCCCAGTGTCCAGGCTGAACCCCAGGCAGTGTCTCCCTCCTCCCCCTGACGTGTGCGCAGGCTGGCTGTATATTGCCCAGGTAGGGGCAGTACAGAAAAAGGGGGAGAAGTGGGTCCCCTCTTGTATGGGGAGCACTTTGGGATCCTTATAAGTGCCATATAAATGCATGGAATTATCATCACAAACATTATGCAGTCCAGTCTAAGGTACTACACTCCAGTCCAGTTTGTCACATTCCAGTCCAGTCCATTGTATTCCAGTCTGTCGTACTCCAGTCCAGACAGTCGTACTCCAGCCCAGTGAAGATCACTTTATTGGCCATATACAATTTCTTGTATTAGGAATTTGTCTTTTCGCATACCCCAGCTTCCTCTCCATGAGACACACAGGCACACAGACAGGGAGAGAGAAGCTTGGGGTCAGAGCGCAGGGTCAGCCATTTATACATCCCCCTGGAGCAGTTGGGGTTAAGGGCCTTGCTCAGGGGCCCAATGGAGTAGGATTCCTCTACCAGCCACAGGATACGAACCGGCAACCTTCCAGCCACAGGCGCAGATCCTTAGGATCTTAGAACCACACTGCCCGTCTGTTGTACTCCAGTTCAGTCCAGTGTGTTGTTCTTCACACTAGTCTAGTCCAGACGGTTGTACTCCAGTCCAGTGTGTTGTTCTCCACATTAGTCTCGTCCAGACGGTCGTACTCCAGTCCAGTCCAGTATGTTGTTCTCCAGTCCAGTCCAGACGGTCGTACTCCAGTCCAGTCCAGTATGTTGTCCTCCAGTCCAGTCCAGACGGTCGTACTCCAGTCCAGTCCAGTATGTTGTCCTCCAGTCCAGTCCAGACGGTCGTACTCCAGTCCAGTCCTGTCTGTTGTTCTCCAGTCCAGTCCAGACGGTCGTACTCCAGTCCAGTCCAGACGGTCGTACTCCAGTCCAGTCCAGTCTGTTGTTCTCCAGTCCAGTCCAGACGGTCGTACTCCAGTCCAGTCCAGACGGTCGTACTCCAGTCCAGTCCTGTCTGTTTTTCTCCAGTCCAGTCCAGACGGTCGTACTCCAGTCCAGTCCAGTCTGTTTTTCTCCAGTCCAGTCCAGACAGTCGTACTCCAGTCCAGTCCAGTCTGTTTTTCTCCAGTCCAGTCCAGACAGTCGTACTCCAGTCCAGTCCAGTCTGTTTTCTCCAGTCCAGTCCAGATGGTCGTACTCCAGTCCAGCCCAGTCTAGACGGTCGTACTCCAGTCCAGTCTGTTGTTCTCCACACTAGTCCTGTCCAGACAGTAGTACTCCAGTCCAGTCCAGTCAAGTCCAGTCCAGTCCAAGCAGTCCAGACAGTAGTACTTACCACCTGTCTGTTGTTCTCCAGTCGAGACGGTCTTACACCAGTCCAGTCTGTTGTTCTCCACACTAGTCCTGTCCAGACAGTAGTACTCCAGTCCAGTCTGTTGTTCTCCAGTCCAGTCCAGTCCATCCAGACAGTAGTACTGCAGTCCAGTCCAGTCTGTCGTTCTCCAGTCCAGTCCAGTCCAGTCCAGTCCATCCAGACAGTAGTACTGCAGTCCAGTCCAGTCTGTCATTCTGCAGTCCAGTCCAGTCCAGTCCAGTCCAGTCCAGACAGTAGTACTCCAGTCCAGAGCAGGTTAGTGACTCACAGCGGGCGGCCGCAGGCTCCAGGCTGGCTGGGAGAGCACAGACCAGGCCAAGAAGGGGTTCAGCTCAGCACTGGTCAGGTGGGGGGCCGTGGGGGGCAGCAGCGAGGGCAGACACAGGGAGTCCCAGCCCAGAGACTCCCCCAGAGAGACCAGCTCGCTGACAGAGGGGGTCTGACAGGGGGGAGCAGCGTTGACACTGTACTGAAAGACAGAGAGAAGAAGACAGAGTCGGGGAGTTACTACACAGAGCTGAGGGGGAGGGCAGCTGTAATTCTTTTTACTCCTGTCCACATCAACTCACAGTCGCACCCCTTTACACTGGGGCTCCCTCACCTCCACCAGGGGGCAGCAGTGTGGCTCCTCCAGCATCTCTCTGTATATGTCCCTCCGCCCCGGGGCTCCTGCTTCCGAGTCTGCCAGCAGGGAGCGCAGGAACCGTCCCGCCACGGCACGCATCCGGCCTGGCCGCACGACCCGGGGACACAGCCTGGGAGCAGAGAGGACACAGCACGACGGCAGAGACAGAGGTTTAAAAACTCAGTCATGGAGCAGAAGACTACATGTGCCTGATAGCTTAGCTACACAAACACAGACCAATGTGCTCACAGTGAGGGAACAGGGGAGAAACTTTCAGCACCGGCTGTTGCTTATTCACTCGATCATGATGAACACTGCAAAACCTGCAGAGGGTCTCCCTGCTGTGCAATAGGAGTCTGACAGAACTGCAAAACCTGCAGAGGGTCTCCCTGCTGTGCAATAGGAGTCTGACAGAACTGCAAAACCTGCAGAGGGTCTCCCTGCTGTGCAATAGGAGTCTGACAGAACTGCAAAACCTGCAGAGGGTCTCCCTGCTGTGCAATAGGAGTCTGACAGAACTGCAAAACCTGCAGAGGGTCTCCCTGCTGTGCAATAGGAGTCTGACAGAACTGCAAAACCTGGAGTGGATCTCACTGCTGTGCAATGGGGGACTGACAGAACTGTAAAACCTGGAGTGGATCTCCCTGCTGTGCAACGGGAGTCTGACAGAACTGTAAAACCTGGAGGGGATCTTCAATGTGCAACTGATCTTCTGTGCAATGAGAGTCTGGTCTGCTACCACAGACACTGATGATCAGCTTTTTCAGTTTTGAAGAAACAACTCCATTAAAAGTTTTTGATGTTGGCAGGAGAACACACAAGCATTGCCCAGACACTAAGGAAGAGGCTGGCTCTCCCAGGATAAACGTCCTCACCTTTCTGCACTGCCTCAACAACTCCTCTCTCCATCATCCTCCCTCCCCCTCCTACTCCCCTGACATCTATTCATGTCTCTGCTCCAGTCATCCTTCTTCCTCGTCCTTATGTTTCTCCAAACCATCGCTCCCTCCGTCTCTCCGTCGTTGGAGATACCTCTCTCCGAGTGTGGCGGCACAGTGACATGCCCACAGGTACTGGGACACGCCCAGCTCTCTCTCCAGCAGCACACGGACATACAGGCTCTTCTGGTGATGAAAGGGCACGAACTCCGACCCCACTGCGCTGAACCCCTCGATCTGCAGAGCGGTCCGCAGACAGCAGCAAAGCAACGTGGGCGGGAAATGAGGTGAGGGGCGGTACATGAAGTGGACATGGCTGAGCTGCAGAGAGAAAGAGAAAGGGGTTAATACAGACACACTGGACACTACAGTCCATTAACACTGCACTGAGAGAGAGAGGGGTTAATACAGACACACTGGACACTACAGTCCATTAACACTGCACTGAGAGAGAGGGGTTAATACAGACACACTGGACACTACAGTCCATTAACACTGCACTGAGAGAGAGAAGGGTTAATACAGACACACTGGACACTACAGTCCATTAACACTGCACTGAGAGAGAGAGGGTTTAATACAGACACACTGGACACTACAGTCCATTAACACTGCACTGAGAGAGAGGGGGGTTAATACAGACACACTGGACACTACAGTACATTAACACTGCACTGAGAGAGATGGGGGTTAATACAGACCCACTGGACACTACATTATATTAACACTGCACTGAGAGAGAAGGGTTAATACAGACACACTGGACACTACAGTCCATTAACACTGCACTGAGAGAGAGAGGGGTTAATACAGACACACTGGACACTACAGTCCATTAACACTGCACTGAGAGAGAGGGGTTAATACAGACACACTGGACACTACAGTCCATTAACACTATACTGAGAGAGAGGGGTTAATACAGACACACAGGACACTACAGTCCATTAACACTGCACTGAGAGAGAGAAGGGTTAATACAGACACACTGGACACTACAGTCCATTAACACTGCACTGAGAGAGAGAGGGGTTAATACAGACACACTGGACACTACAGTCCATTAACACTGCACTGAGAGAGAGGGGTTAATACAGACACACTGGACACTACAGTCCATTAACACTATACTGAGAGAGAGGGGTTAATACAGACACACTGGACACTACAGTCCATTAACATTGCACTGAGAGAGAGAGGGGTTAATACAGACACACTGGACACTACAGTACATTAATACTGCACTGAGAGAGAAGGGTTAATACAGACACACTGGACACTACAGTACATTAACACTGCACTGAGAGAGAGGGGTTAATACAGACACACTGGACACTACAGTCCATTAACACTGCACTGAGAGAGAGAGGGGTTAATACAGACACACTGGACACTACAGTCCATTAACACTGCACTGAGAGAGAGGGGGGTTAATACAGACACACTGGACACTACATTATATTAACACTGCACTGAGAGAGAAGGGTTAATACAGACACACTGGACACTACAGTCCATTAACACTGCACTGAGAGAGAGGGGGGTTAATACAAACCCACTGGACACTACATTATATTAACACTGCACTGAGAGAGAAGGGTTAATACAGACACACTGGACACTACAGTCCATTAACACTGCACTGAGAGAGAGAGGGGTTAATACAGACACACTGGACACTACAGTCCATTAACACTGCACTGAGAGAGAGGGGTTAATACAGACACACTGGACACTACAGTCCATTAACACTATACTGAGAGAGAGGGGTTAATACAGACACACAGGACACTACAGTCCATTAACACTGCACTGAGAGAGAGAAGGGTTAATACAGACACACTGGACACTACAGTCCATTAACATTGCACTGAGAGAGAGAGGGGTTAATACAGACACACTGGACACTACAGTACATTAACACTGCACTGAGAGAGAAGGGTTAATACAGACACACTGGACACTACAGTACATTAACACTGCACTGAGAGAGAGGGGTTAATACAGACACACTGGACACTACAGTCCATTAACACTGCACTGAGAGAGAGAGGGGTTAATACAGACACACTGGACACTACAGTCCATTAACACTGCACTGAGAGAGAGAGGGGTTAATACAGACACACTGGACACTACAGTCCATTAACACTATACTGAGAGAGAGGGGTTAATACAGACACACTGGACACTACAGTACATTAACACTGCACTGACAGAGAGAGGGGTTAATACAGACACACTGGACACTACAGTCCATTAACACTGCACTGACAGAGAGAGGGGTTAATACAGACACACTGGACACTACAGTCCATTAACACTGCACTGAGAGAGAGGGGTTAATACAGACACACTGGACACTACAGTCCATTAACACTGCACTGAGAGAGAGGGGTTAATACAGACACACTGGACACTACAGTCCATTAACACTGCACTGAGAGAGAGAGGGGTTAAAACAGACCCACTGGCCACTACAGTATATTAACACTGCACTGAGAGAGAGGGGTTAATACAGACACACTGTACACTACAGTATATTAACACTGCACTGAGAGAGAGATGAAGAAAAGATACAGAAGAAGTAATTAAGAAACAAGATGCTGGAAGGTCAATCATTCTCTTCCTCTCACTCACCTTAACCTCTGCTCCAGGCCTCAGGCCCCGACCATAGTTCAGAACCTGCTGATAGGCCAGGCAGAGCCCCACCTCCCCATCAAGCTCATAAAGCCCTGCCTCTGCGATCAGCACCCGTGAAATCACTCCCTGTCAGAGGGTGAGATAGAGCTTAGAAGCCACACAACACTGCCTGACGCTCACACTCTCAGTGCACTTCTCCTGGATCAGACTGCAGTGCACTGGGACTCTGGATGACAACTTTGTAAAACCTGGGATGGATTAGACTGCTGTGTAGTGAGAGTCTTTTCTACGATCCTTGACACACTGGGCGACAGTCATGCTCACCTTATAATCAATGACTTTGGACCGCTTGGCTGTGCATCGGAGGACTGGCTTAACAGAGACAGGCTGTCGGTCAGTCTTTGGGCCTGTAGTTCTGTCTCGTTCAGGATCCATCTGTCCTGCTGTCTGTTCTTGTGTCCATGTGTCTCCTGCTGTCTGTTCTTCTTTCTGTGTGTCTCCTTCTGTCTGTTCTTGTGTCCATGTATCTCCTGTTCTCTGTTCTTCTGTCTCTGTGTCTGTCAGTGTCTGTCCTTCTGTCTGTGTGTCTCCTGCTGGCTGTCCTTCTGTCTCTGTGTCTGTCAGTGTCTGTCCTTCTGTCTGTGTGTCTCCTGCTGTCTGTTCGTCTGTCTCTGTGTCTGTCAGTGTCTGTCCTTCTGTCTGTCCTTGTGTCCGCGTATCTCCTGCTGTCTGTTCTTGTGTCCATCTGCTCAGCAATGCCTGTGTATCTGCCTGGGCCTGCCCAGGTGTCTCCCAGGGTGCCTTGAAGTGTTTCAGGGGCCACAGGCGAGACTGGGGAGTTGGGCAGAGAACCAGTTGCGCGGCCACACGGCGTAGTGTGCACACACGCAGCCCGGAGATGACCACAGAAACGCCAACGCTCAGACAGTGCCGCCAGTGCAGCAGAGAGGGGTTCTGTGGGAGACAAGACAGAAACTGTGAACAAGTTATGCTCCTCATCTCTCTCAGTGCAGTGTTAACGTACTATAGTGTCCAGTGTGTCTGTATTAGCCCCTCTTTCTCAGTGCAGTGTTCATGTACTGTAGTGTCCAGTGTATCTGTATTAACCCCTCTCTCTCAGTGCAGTGTTAATGGACTGTAGTGTCCAGTGTGTCTGTATTAACCCCTCTCTCTCTCTCAGTGCAGTGTTAATGGACTGTAGTGTCCAGTGTGTCTGTGTTAACCCCTCTCTCTCAGTGCAGTGTTAATGGACTGTAGTGTCCAGTGTGTCTGTATTAACCCCTCTCTCTCTCTCAGTGCAGTGTTAATGGACTGTAGTGTCCAGTGTGTCTGTATTAACCCCTCTTTCTCAGCGCAGTGTTAATGTACTCTAGTGTCCATTGTGTCTGTGTTAACCCCTCTCTCTCTCAGTGCAGTGTTAATGGACTGTAGTGTCCAGTGTGTCTGTATTAACCCGTCTCTCTCAGTGCAGTGTTAATGGACTGTAGTGTCCAGTGTGTCTGTATTAACCCCTCTCTCTCAGTGCAGTGTTAATGTACTGTAGTGTCCTGTGTGTCTGTATTAACCCCTCTCTCTCAGTGCAGTGTTAGTGTACTGTAGTGTCCAGTGTGTCTGTATTAACCCCTCTCTCTCTCAGTGCAGTGTTAATGTACTGTAGTGTCCAGTGTGTCTGTATTAACCCCTCTCTCTCTCAGTGCAGTGTTAATGGACTGTAGTGTCCAGTGTGTCTGTATTAACCCCTCTCTCTCAGTGCAGTGTTAATGGACTGTAGTGTCCAGTGTGTCTGTATTAACCCCTCTCTCTCAGTGCAGTGTTAATGTACTGTAGTGTCCTGTGTGTCTGTATCAACCCTCTCTCTCAGTGCAGTGTTAGTGTACTGTAGTGTCCAGTGTGTCTGTATTAACCCCTCTCTCTCAGTACAGTGTTAATGGACTGTAGTGTCAAGTGTGTCTGTGTCAACCCCTCACTCACCGTGACCAGCATGGGCACACTATTCTCTCTCTCTCTGTCACTCAGTGTGAAGCAGAAGAAAGTCTTCCCAGCAATGTTGAGCAGGGGGCAGAGTAGGGATACCTGCCCACAGACCACCAGCCTGACACCAGGACTACGAAACCTGGAAAACAGACAGAAAGAGGAACCAGTTGTTCCTGACTGGTCACTACAATACACACTTTCTTTGTCACCCATGATATGTTTTATAGTCTCCCTCTTCCTCACCGCTGTTTGAGGAGCCTGGCAGTTTCATGTGGTCTTAAGGCTCCCTGAAACAGGGGTTCTTCAGGTTCAAGGGTCAAAGGGCTGGGTAGTATAGGCAGTGGGGGGCAGCACAGCTCAAGATAACCCTCTACTTTCTGTCCAGAACTTGCAGCATTCTGGGGGATGTAGTTCCAGTTTGGAAACAGCATCAACCGACCCAGCCAATCAGTAGACAGATGGAGAACCTACAAGGACAACAGTTTTATTAAAATCAACAGGTATGTGCTATACTGTAGCACGCTGTATCCAATTATAGTTTTTTATAGTATATAAAAAGATCTTTCAAGCACACCTCACAATACAAAGAACCACTTCCATCCTTCAGACTCAAACTCCCATCATACACAGCTTCCCCGCCCAGGCTGTTGCTATGGTGATCTGTCAGGCAGCCAATCAGCAGAAGGTTGTCCCGGGGCAAGACTCTGCAGTTAGCTACACGCCGCTCACCCTCCTGGGCCCATTCTCGGAACTGACTTGTGCTCCAGGTCACATGACTGCAGCATGGCGTGTGTTGCCTAGCAACCAGCTCTCCCATGGAGACCAGCCTGGCAGAGACAACGTGGTAGGAGACATATCAGACAACAGAGTGCGTGCTAAAGAGGCACCGAGAAAGAGAGGTTCAGACACAGACAAAATTTAAGCACCATGTAGACCAAGTAGAGGAAAGATTGCGACCTGAATTCCATGACATTGTGAGTCTTTGCCCTAGCTGTACCTTAATTAGCAAAATGGGTTAATTGACCAATTAGGGATCAATTCTGTTGTTAACTTATTACAAGAGTCAAAGCATAGGAGGGTCTTGTGTAGAAGCAACACCACATGCTCCAACTTTCAAGCTTATTTTGAAATAAACTTGCAGAAAAAGCTGAAAAGTGAGAATGTATCTAGTGCAGTAATGCAGTCTTGTAGAACAAACAGAACATTTGTGGAGAGGAACACGTGTTTATCTTAGTGGAGTCTTTAGAGGACATGACTGGAAACTACAGAACAGCACAAATAAAACAGGGGGCTTTTCTTTACACAAAGGGTTGTGGAATTCCGGAACAGGGAGCCAGGCAAATTGCAGAAACCGATGCCCTGACTGTGTGGAAGAAATGGCTTCAGTCTGTGGAGGAGTCTTCTGCAGCTTGGAAAATATGGGTGGATTATCCAGGTGTGCAATGGAAGTTAGATTATCAGCACTGTAAAATATGGAGTGATAGACTACGGTGCAAAGGGAGCTGGGTCTGCCTTTAAAATGGTATATACCTGTAGCTGAGAGGCACCGAGTCTGGGCCGGCGCCCAGCGCCTGCTGTGTCGTCCTGACAACAGCCAATGCGAGCACGGCGACACAGCTCCCAGCAAGCTCTCCCACAGAAAGCAGGTTCTTCTCAGTGAAACAGTAGACATCCTGGAGCCACTGAACTTCCTGAGAGACAGAGTGATAGGGAACCACAGCTAGAGTCTGAAACTGCAGACATAAAGAGGCACCGCAGCTGCAGACAGAATCCACGGATGCACACAGTAACGACAGAGAAACCATAGCTAGAGACAGATGGAGAAAGACAGACAGAAACCACACCTAGAGACAGATGGGGAACAGAGGAACAGAGACAGAAAGCACAGCAGCAGACTGGATTGATGGAGAGAGAACAGGCAGACAAGTACAAAAGCAGCATATCTGCTCTCCATTCAGGGTGTTCATGTACTGCTCTATAAATATCAACAATCTGCATGAACATCTGCATCAGGCTCTGCAGGATGCACAGAATGCCTGAGATGGTCCAGATGCCATTTTACCAAGCATGGAATTTCCATAAACACATGAGAACCAGTATAATAAATATGGCCAGGCTTTAAAAAAGATCTGTATAACACACAGTAGATACTGTGTCTGATAAAGCTGCAGCAGGTACAAGCCCAGAGATACGACTGTGTCAGACCTGCATGGTCACTCACAGGCCACTACTGTCACTGTGGTACAAGACAGCTGCAGCAGGTACAAGCCCAGAGATACGACTGTGTGAGACCTGCATGGTCACTCACTGGCCACTACTGTCACTGTGGTATAAGACAGCAGTAGTCCTGAAATATATGACTGTGTCCACACCTGACGGATTGCCCTTGTGTGATAATTAACGAGTTGTGGGGCACACAGAGAGACTCCACCTGGGAAGACTGGACCGCTGGGCTAATTGCATTACAGTGGACAGATGACATGAACCTAAGGGGGCGCACGCACAACATTTAGAACATTTGAAAGAAATGATATAATCGTTTCTTGCAGGGAAGCGATGCAGACAGAGATGGAAACGCAGTACAACCAGACTCCCAACCTCTGAAGCTCGCCTCCAAATGTGAGCGCGTTTTCTCTCGTCTCGTCACATCTTCCCGAAGACTAATCGTAAAGGGTCGTGCTTTAATCATTTTCCTCTTTATATTAGAACTCAGTGCAAGACTAGGTTTATTACCTGTTGTGTGTTTTGTCATTTGCCAGGGGGTATTAGGATGTATACAGTATGTACTGTATAAGGTACGGGAGAGCTTGGTCATAGCGTGCGCATTTTTGTTATCCTTGGACAATTAAAAGCCCCACACAGGAGACAGATTAGTATGTTTACATGGTAAATATCTTATTAACGACTTGAGAATACTGTACTTCATGATTGGTGCCAACAGAGCTATTTGAAATGAATAGAAAAGGTGATTAAAGAGAGACTGACAGATGCAGACAGGGGGACGGAGAAAGACGCAGAATGACAGATGCAGACAGGGGGACGGAGACAGACACAGACTGACAGACGCAGACTGACGGATGCAGACAGGAGGACGGAGATAGACACAGACTGACGGATGCAGACAGGAGGACGGAGATAGACACAGACTGACGGATGCAGACAGGAGGACGGAGACAGATGCAGACAGGGGGACGAAGACAGACAGAGTGACAGATGCAGACAGGAAGACGGAGACAGACCGATGCCGGAATCGTCTGTAGAGGCTTGTATTATTGACTCAACAAAAGACAGCTCCAGGCACTTACTGCTTGGCTGGGCGACTGAAACTCTCTCAGAAACTCGTCCATGTTCCTCCCGGCGGGAGCGGACAGCAAACACACACAGCCTGCAACGAAGACTGGGTCTGTTCCAAGACGAAATAACGAAACTATCGGGAACGACTGTCTAAAACTGCGATCTAAGCGGAAAAAGGTCGTACATAAACCTTCAACCGAGGGTACATCAGACGCGTCTCATTGACGCGCAAACTTTTTGAAAAGATCAAAACATCCGGCCCAGGAGATGACGTCACCGGAAACGTAACGCCGCGAACCGCCTACGTTACCATGTTTGGACGCCATCTTATTACAGTCAGCTATCAATGCGGAGACCTCTTTATCCGCCTTAGCAAATGTACAGAAAACGAGAGCAAATTGTCTGCAACTGCGTTAGTTCTTTCTAATGGTTAATGAATGAGTTCAAATATACATGTCCGTTTTAATTCTATATGATTAATTTAGGTGGCCTTACAGCCATCAGCTTGCGGTTGTCACATAAGAGAAAACAACTTGAGATATACTGTAACTTGTACAATACTAACAATACGCAGCCATGGTATGGAGTGTGTGGTGTTGGCGCCCCCTTGTGTCAGTAAGGCTGTTCCCTACGGTCCTGTGTCTGTGTGGAAATTGCATTCCTGAGACAGAGATTGGTCTTGTTTGCAGGTAGTCCATCTCTATAGCAGTGCGTATTACAAGGACACGGCCGCAGTAACCGATGAAACAGAAGCGTCTGTTTCAGGGACTCCAATCTTGCAATGACCTAGCTGGTCCAGAGTAATGATCTTAAAGAGCCTTGTAACAGTTCCCCGACTATCCATCTTGCCATCTCATTTTTGTTACAAAATAGTTATCTTGCAGTGGCTGAACGGTTTCACAAAATCCGTGGGATGACAATCCGTTTTCAAGCCAGATAATTCAATTTAGAACTATTTCCCCTTTACAAAAGCCTTGTGGAGAGAGTACCCATTCACACAGCAGGACTTTATTATAGAAACCTGAGTGCCCGAGAATTCAACAGCATTAGTATCACACTCTGGATTTGAGCTCAGACTCACTAGTCTGGAGTCCAGAGCTCCTACCCACTACTCCACACTTCTGCCACATATAATTCCATAAAATACAGAAAAACAATTCCAGAGCAGTGATATTTCAGTGATTCGCGTGTTTCAAAACATAGCAGGTCCAGAAAAATAATCCCCCCTGTTACTGTTCCACAGCACTGATCGTACAACAGTAATAATGCATAACTGTTCAACATTACTGATCTTACAACAGAAATAACTGTTCAACATTACTGATCTTACTGATCTTACAACAGGTGACTGTTCTATAGTAATGAAAGGTAAAAAATAACTAGTTTGGATTATTGATTTTACAACAGTAAAATAAATAACTGTTCTGGGTTATTGCTCTTACAATGGCTCCGTAGTTGCAGAATTCGGAGCCAAGAATGTCCATGTTCGTCTCACGTGTTAGTGTTCCTGAGGCTTGCTCTCACACTGGCGTCAGTGTGCCCAGCAGTACACTCTATAGGGTCCCGCTCTACAGAAAGGATAGTACATTGTCCAAGTTAAACAGCAACACTTCCCGGCTAATTCAAACAGCTGTACAGCGGAAACTGCACTGTGAAGCAATGAGGTTGGGTGCACATAAAAAACAGCAACATGGGAAAGGACTGCACAGGGCACTGTTCTCCAGTGTGCACGAATACCACTGGATTTCATCAAGGGCACCAATGTCACTTGTGCTCACTAGAGGGCGCCATGTGTTAGTAGGATGTTACTAGGCTATGGAAGCCGGCAGTGAGTTCCCCATGGTCCTGTCTGAGTGTGGACCCAGTCTCCCTGCACCACAGTGCCCCGTCCTCCACACAGGACAACTGACTTTGAAAGTCCCTGGTGGACACTGGCAGTCCATGGCAGCGTGTTCCCTATGTGAGCCCAGTCTCTGCTCCACAGTGCCCAGTCTTCACCACAGCACTGTAATGAATGGGCCGCCTGTATGTGCCTTACGCCTGCAGGAGAACAAATACAGCTGTTTTGGGAAGGCAGGGCTTCTTCTTTAATTAGGGGCGTATTTCTTGTTCTCCCCAGGGAAGGGGTACTCGGGGACGTTGTTGTAGTGTCCCATCAGGAAGATCCCAATGGTCCCAATGGAGAATAGCAGGATGGCCGCCCAGAAACACACCTTGTCGATCATTTTCCCGATCAGCACCCAGCTCTCCATCTCCTGAGAGAGACAGAGAGAGCAGGCAGAGTAATTGCAGCATCAGCACACTGCCCCAGTGACAGTGCTGTATTCACGGGTCACAGTCGTGACCATGGCGTACAAGTGTGCCTATATAGTGTCAATGTGGTGCCAGTGAACCTGTGAAATACCAATGCCCCATCTTTCATACTAGTGTGACAGTGTGTCTTGTGAAATGCCCATGTCCTCTCTGTTATGGTACTAGTCCAATCTCGTGCACATGCAGTGTCAGTGTAGTGCTACAGTGCCAGCATGTCTGTGAAATGCCGATCTCCTGTGTGTCATACTAGTGTGGCACAGTTGTGCCCATGCAGTGCCAGTGCTCACCGAGCCAATGTCGTTCTGCTCACGGGTGCTCTGTGCAATGAAGTTGCAGGCGTCCACACACTCCTTGATCTCAGGGGCACAATGCGCCAGGCTTTTATAAAGGCTGGCTGTGGTGCCCACGTCAATACCATCTGCTGGGGGGCAGCACAGAGAGCGAGAGTCAGACGGAGATTCATCCCTCCTGCTCCCTCCCATGCCCTCACCCCCCCTCCCTCATCTCCCTCCCCCCTGCCCCTCGTCACCGTAGGGCTCCTGGTGCGAGCGCGAGATGCCGTGTCTCTCTCTCTGCCTCTCGAACATCATCTCGCTGCGTGGCTGCTTCAGCACGTACTCCTCCGCCCGCTGTATCAGGCCGAATGAGCTGCGGCGGCGCACCGCGGGCGCCTCCTCCCCGCCCCCCTCCTCCGCCGCGGGGAGGGTCAAGCGCAGGATCCGCGGGACCACCTCCAGGAACACCTGAGAGCGGAGACAGGGACAGCACTGCAGAGCACTTCCTTCTTTCTTTAAAACTGACACACTAGCAATTCCTCATCACCGATGTTGCACACTTGCACATGGCAGGTGTGTGGCCAGCATGCGACAGGACTGCGACAGGCGTGTGTCAAGTGTGAGGATGGATAGTGACAGGTATGCGCCAGGTGTTTGACAAGCGTGTGAATATAGAGTGACAGGTGTGTGGATTGAGCCTGATAGATGTGTGACAGGTGTGTGGATGGAGCCTGATAGATATGTGACAGGTGTGTGGATGGAGCCTGATAGATATGTGACAGGTGTGTAGATGGAGCCTGATAGATGTGTGACAGGTGTGTGGATGGAGCCTGATAGATATGTGACAGGTGTGTGGATATAGTGTGACAGTTGTGTGACAGGTGTTTTGATGGAGCCTGATAGATATGTGACAGGTGTGTGGATGAATCCTGATAGATGTGTGACAGGTGTTTGGATGAAGCCTGATAGATATGTGACAGGTGTGTGGATGGAGGCTGATAAATGTGTGACAGGTGTGTAGATGAAACCTGACAGATGTGTGACAGGTGTGTAGATGAAACCTGACAGATGTGTGACAGGTGTGTGGATGGAGCCTGATAGATGTGTGACAGGTGTGTAGATGGAGCCTGATAGATGTGTGACAGGTGTGTGGATGGAGCCTGATAGATGTGTGACAGGTGTGTTGATGGAGGCTGATATATGTGTGACAGGTGTGTGGATGGAGGCTGATAGATGTGTGACAGGTGTGTAGATGAAACCTGACAGATGTGTGACAGGTGTGTAGATGAAACCTGACAGATGTGTGACAGGTGTGTAGATGGAGCCTGATAGATGTGTGACAGGTGTGTGGATGGAGCCTGATAGATGTGTGACAGATGTGTGGATGGAGCCTGATAGATGTGTGACAGGCATACGATGGGTATGTGGATGGAGAGTGACAGGTGTGCAGCAGGTATGCAACAGGTTTTTCAGAGGTGTTAAAGGCATGTAACAGGCATGTGACAGGCATGTGGATGCAATGTGATAGGTATGTGACAGGGGCACTCCAGTCGTGTGACAGGTGTGTGGATGGAGAGTGACAGGTGAGCAGCAGGTATGCGACAGGCATGTGGATGGAATGTGATAGGTGCAGTATGTGCACTGCAGGTGTCTGACACGTGTGTGACAGGTGCAGCAGGCGTGTTCATACATGTCGAATGCCGTGGGACATGGTGTGCGTATTGGGACTGCGCAGGGAGATGTTGAGCACGATGACACAGTTGGTCACGATGAGAGTGGCTACAAACATCGAAAAAATCAGGTACCTGCCAGAGACAGGGAGGAGGGAGGAAGAGGAAGAGGAGGGGAAAAAAAAGCTGAATTAGCCAAGGAGACAGCAGTCCATCCAGCCGGTGACACTTGATAGTGTGAAAGACAGCTTGAAGCAAAACTAAAAAAAAAGATCATTTTCACAAGCCCATAGGGAGGGAAATAGTTGTTTTAAAGCTAAATTTGTTAAAGAGATAAAGAGAACCAAAGACATTGGACACAGAAACTGGATACAGACAGACCTGACCGCCCAGAGAGGACAGGCTCAGTGACCACAGCCAGGATGTAGAAACTGGACAGACCTGACTGTCCAGAGAGGACAGGCACAGTGACCACGGCCTGGACATAAAATTTTGTACAGCATTTTCTGCTGCACTGTGAGAAATACTCCAGGATTAGACAAACCTTCTTCCATAAAATAAGAAATCAGCCAGAAAGAGAGAAATCTATTGGTTGATTATTACTGTCCTGTCCTATGCTGTGAACTGTCCCTTGCTTTGCTCGCAGTGTCAAGGGCCTGTGGAGACCGACTCACTTCCCGATGAGGGGCACTGACAGCGACGTCTCCGGGATCTGCTGGGCAATCAGGAACAGGAAAACCGTCTGAGCCAGGAGCACCGAGATGGACACTGTCAGCTTCTGCCCTCCAGCTGGAAAAGGAGAAAGGCATAGGTGAACAGGGCAGCAGGGAGAAACAGAGACACAGGTGACTTGGGATAAGGATATATTGGAAATAAGGATAGAGGGAGATGGATTATGATCAGGAGAGAGGGATTGGGACAGAGGGTGAGAGTTTGCAACAGAGGGAAAGGGATTGGGACAGAGGGAGAGGGATTGGAACCAGAAGAGAGGGATTAGGACCACAAGAGGGATTGGGACAGAAGTAGATGGATGAGGACCAGTAGAGGGGGATTGGGACAGAGGGAGAAGGATTGGGACCAAGAGAGAGGGCTTGGGACAGAGGGAGAGGAACTGGGACCAGGAGAGAGGGATTGGGTACAGAGGGAGAGGGATTGGGACCAGAGGGAGAGGGATTGGGACCAGGAGAGAGGGGCTGGGACCAGAGGGAGAGGTATTGGGACCAGGAGACAGGGCTTGGGACAGAGGGAGAGGAACTGGGACCAGGAGAGAGGGATTGGGTACAGAGGGAGAGGGATTGGGACCAGAGGGAGAGGGATTAGGACCAGGAGAGAGGGGCTGGGACCAGAGGGAGAGGTATTGGGACCAGGAGACAGGGCTTGGGACAGAGGGAGAGGAACTGGGACCAGGAGAGAGGGGTTAGGACCAAAAGAGAGGGATTGGGACAGAAGGAGAGGAACTGGGACCAGGAGAGAGGGATTGGGTACAGAGGGAGAGGGATTGGGACCAGAGGGAGAGGGATTAGGACCAGGAGAGGGGGGCTGGGACCAGAGGGAGAGGTATTGGGACCAGGAGACAGGGGTTGGGACAGAGGGAGAGGAACTGGGACCAGGAGAGAGGGGTTAGAACCAGAAGAGAGGGATTGGGACAGAGGAAGAGGAACTGGGACCAGGAGAGAGGGGGTATGAGGTGCAAGCATGCAACTTCCTGTCTGACCTTGTGCAGGCAGGAAGTAGGCTAGCACAACTAGCGAGGAGATGAGCACGCATGGCACGATGATGTTGATGATGTAGAACAGGGGCTTCCGCTGGATGATGAGATTGAAGTGCACTTCCTGGTACTCCAGATCATCAGGAGTGTACCTCCTGTTGATGACCTTGCGGGCAGGGCGGTGCCTGATTGCCCATTCCCCATTCTCTGTGGAGAGATGATATGTCAATCAAGTGTGAGCCAGGCCACCATTGGCTACAGCTGAGAGATCCATTTTATGCTTACACCCCAAACCCCTCCCACCAGGTCTGATACTGCAGCTTCTTGAAGAAAACGTCAACACATTGCTCACAATAATTTCAAAATATTGTAAACACTGTGTCTATACAGTGTGTACAGTGAGTACAGTCTGTATACAGTGTGTATGCTATGCACTATATAGTTCACACTGTGCGTATAGAAGTATGTACCAGTGAAGGCTTCAGGGTCAATGTCCACCCATTCTATGGTCTTGCCTGTGTCAACCGCCAGAATGATGTCGATCTCATTAGCGCTGTACGTCTGTGACCTGCAAAGGTCAGAGGTCAGCATCAGGTCACACAAAAATAATCTGGCAATAAAATTTGAAAAGAGAGTGGCACGGAAAAAAGGAAGAAGGATGCGAGAGACAAGGAGAGAGATCAGAGAAGGAAATGAATCGGTGGCTGGAGATCAGAGGAACAGATTCAAATCAGGGCCTCTATTCTGGGGTCATGTTTGCATGCGCTGCTTGTTCCTCCAGGAGAGAACAGACTCTGGTCTCTCTCTCTGTCCTGCAGCTCTCAAATCGCTCTCCTGCCATCACCCTCTCCAGATCTGCACTGCACAAGTAAGAACTGTCTCCTGTGTGTGTGTGATGGGTGTTCAGTACAGAACTGTCTCCTGTGTATGTGTGTGATGTGTGTTCAGTACAGAACTGTCTCCTGTGTATGTGTCTGATGCGTGTTCAGTACAGAACTGCCTCCTGTGTATGTGTGTGATGGGTGTTCAGTACAGAACTGTCTCCTGCGTATGTGTGTGATGCGTGTTCAGTACAGAACTGCCTCCTGTGTGTGTGTGTGATGCATGTTCAGTACAGAACTGTCTCCTGTGTATGTGTCTGATGCGTGTTCAGTACAGAACTGCCTCCTGTGTATGTGTGTGATGTGTGTTCAGTACAGAACTGTCTCCTGTGTATGTGTGTGATGCATGTTCAGTACAGAACTGTCTCCTGTGTGTGTGTGTGTGTGTGTGTGTGTGTGTGTGTGTGTGTGTTTGTGTGTGATGTGTGTTCAGTACAGAACTCTGGTTTAATTACAGCTGTTAAATGTCAAAGGCTCTCAGCTGGTCATTTCTATTTTCACTCCACCCTCACCTGAAGACCAGGGTGCAGTTCTGCCAGTCGAAGGGGAAGTAGGTGACCTCCACAGAGCAGGCGCTCCTGTAGATGGCTGGGGGCAGCCAGTACATACTGCCATCAGGGTAGATCAGCACATTGGCATAGTAGGCCACATCGAACTTCCCATCGATACTGAGAGAGAGGGGAGGAGGGGGACACAGGGAAGAGCGAGAGAGAGGAGAGGAGAGAAAGGAGAGAGAGGGGGGAGAGGAGAGGGCAGACAGGGAACGACAGGTATTACTGTCCAGATAGGGAAAGTGAGTGCAATGTTAACACGAGAGACAGAGAGTGGGCCAGCCTGCAGGACACAGGGCACTGCCCCCTAACACAGGGCCGCTGGCACTGGGAGCTCTGGGGAGGACAGAGAGACTGGGACGGGGGACTGGGGAGGGAGGGAGAGACTGGGACTGGGAGGACTGGGGAGGAAAGAGAGAGACTGGGAGGACTGCGGAGGAGAGAGAGGGATTGGGACTGGGGGGACTGGGGAGGAAAGAGAGAGACTGGGAGGACTGGGGAGGAGAGAGAGATTGGGACTGGGGGGATTGGGACTGGGAGGACCGGGGAGGCGAGAGAGAGACTGGGACTGGGGGGACTGGGGAGAGAGAGAGAGACTGAGATGGGGCAAGAGATGCCCCTAGACTTTGGAAGAGGGGGCGGAGTAGACAGGGGAGGGTGCAAGTGATCTGCAAGGATGACCGTTGAAGCACTTTGAAAAGACTGGCAATGAGACGAGAAAGAGCAGCAGGGCTCTAGTGAGCGTGAAGGGAAAGACAGAGGAGTGGCTCCTCCTGCCGCCGCTCCTGCTCACTTGTTCTCCAGCACGATGTCGGGGAGCCACACCATGTTGTAGGGCACGCGCACCACGGAGATGTCATCGTGCTCCGAGGAGTTCCACGCCAGGCGGTAGTCGTTCCATTGCTGAGAGGAGACAGAGAGATCACACAACACACTCCTTCTGAGTGTCTGACCAGGTGAGACACAGCAAGGAGAAACAGAGCTGACAGAGGACAGGCTCAGTGACCACAGCCTGGACACAGAAACTGGACACAGGCAGACCTGGCTGCCCAGAGAGGACAGGCTCAGTGACCACAGCCTGGACATTGAAACTGGACACAGGCAGACCTGACTGTCCAGAGAGGACAGGCTCAGTGACCACAGCCTGGACATTGAAACTGGACACAGACAGACCTGGCTGTCCGGAGAGGACAGGCCCAGTGACCACAGCCTGGACATAGAAACTGGACACAGGCAGACCTGGCTGTCCAGAGAGGACAGAAACTGGACACAGGCAGACTGTGGCTGCCCAGAGAGGACATTCTCAGAGACCAAAGCCTGGACACAGAAACTGGACACAGACAGACCTGGCTGTCCAGAGAGGACAGGCTCAGTGACCACAGCCTGGACATTGAAACTGGACACAGACAGACCTGGCTGTCCGGAGAGATCAGGCCTAGTGACCACAGAAAGAGGTATACCTTCTGCAGCACTGTCAGAAATACTCCAGGATCAGACAAACATTCTTCCCCAAAATAACTAATCTAATCCCAGAATTCCCACTCCTGCCAAAATCAGAATAGCTTCCAAATCTCCAGGGAAGGAAACCCAACAGAGAGCTGCAGATCAGTGCGTGCCACAGCCTGAGCAACAGACAGTCACCCTCGCTAATAATAATAATGGCATTGTCCTGAGTGACAGGCAATATTTCACTAATTGTTATTCCTTTGGCAGAACTCTGATTCACCACTCACGGCAATAACGCTCTTTCAGTTGAAAAACAAAATGAGACAGAATTGACAGAAAGAGACAAGATGTTACTCACAATCTCTATCCACACGTTGGTGGTCAGTGCCTCCTCTTTCTCATTCTGAAAATGAAAGCAGAGCTCAGTTCTTTCACTGAGGCTTGGTGTTTGCAACGTGTGTTGTTATGTAGTTTGTGTGGGCGGCGGTATCACTTCTTATGTGATTTGTTTGCTACCGTCCTGTGGCAATATATTCATATATGCATATTGTATGCAGGGCAATGCAGTGGTTATCATTACTGCCTCGCAGTGCTGGGGCCCCGGGTTCGATTCCTGGGGTGCTGTCTGTGTGGAGTTTGTATGTTCTCCCCATGTTCACAAGGGTTTCCTCCCACAGTCCAGAAACACACCGGTAGGTTAACTGGCTCCAGAGAAGACTGGACTGGATGGATGGTTATTGCCACACAATTGTATGCAGTGTAGTGTTGTGGGGAAGCAGATGTGTACTTAAGTAGAGGCACAGTTATGTAGTGTAGATTTGTATAGGTATGATGTTGCACAGGTACAGCTCAACACTTGTGTGGTTGTGTAGTGAAGGAGCTGTGCAGATATGTACCAGAGAGATGAGGTTGGTCAAAGTCAGCTTGACCTGGACCTGCACTTTGTCTCCTGGCTGCCTGGCCGGTCGAATCCTCTTGTTATATCCACTCATCAGGTCTTTAAGTAGCCGTGACTCCTGGTTCTCACATACTGAGAGAGAGAGGGGTTAATAGAGACACACTGGACACTACAGTCCATTAACACTGCACTGAGAGAGAGAGGGGTTAATACAGACACACTGGACACTATAGAACATTAACACTGCACTGAGAGAGAGGGGTTAATACAGACACACTGGACACTACAGTCCATTAACACTGCACTGAGAGAGAGAGGGGTTAATACAGACACACTGGACACTATAGTACATTAACACTGCACTGAGAGAGAGGGGTTAATACAGACACACTGCACACTACAGTCCATTAACACTGCACTGAGAGAGAGGGTTTAATACAGACACACTGGACACTACAGTCCATTAACACTGCACTGAGAGAGAGATGGGTTAATACAGACACACTGGACACTATACTACATTAACACTGGACTGAGAGAGAGGGGTTAATACAGACACACTGGACACTACAGTACACTAACACTGCACTGAGAGAGAGGGGTTAATACAGACACACTGGACACTATAGTACATTAACACTGGACTGAGAGAGAGGGGTTAATACAGACACACTGGACACTACAGTCCATTAACACTGCACTGAGAGAGAGGGGTTAATACAGACACACTGGACACTACAGTACATTAACACTGCACTGAGAGAGAGGGGTTAATACAGACACACTGGACACTACAGTACATTAACACTGCACTGAGAGAGAGGGGTTAATACAGACACACTGGACACTACAGTCTATTAACACTGCACTGAGAGAGAGAGGGGTTAATACAGACACACTGGACACTACAGTCCATTAACACTGCACTGAGAGAGAGAGAGAGGGGTTAACACAGACACACTGGACACTACAGTACATTAACACTGCACTGAGAGAGAGGGGTTAACACAGACACACTGGACACTACAGTGCATTAACACTGCACTGAGAGAGAGAGGGGTTAATACAGACACACTGGACACTACAGTACATTAACACTGCACTGAGAGAGAGAGGGGTTAATACAGACACACTGGACACTACAGTCCATTAACACTGCACTGAGAGAGAGAGGGGTTAACACAGACACACTGGACACTACTGTACATTAACACTGCACTGAGAGAGAGGGGTTAATACAGACACACTGGACACTACAGTCCATTAACACTGCATTGAGAGAGAGGGGGGTTAATACAGACACACTGGACACTACAGTACATTAACACTGCACTGAGAGAGAGAGGGGTTAATACAGACACACTGGACACTACAGTCCATTAACACTGCACTGAGAGAGAGGGGTTAATACAAGCACACTGCACTGAGAGAGAGGGGTTAATACAGACACACTGGACACTACAGTCCATTAACACTGCACTGAGAGAGAGAGAGAGAGAGGGGTTAACACAGACACACTGGACACTACAGTACATTAACACTGCACTGAGAGAGAGAGGGGTTAACACAGACACACTGGACACTACAGTACATTAACACTGCACTGAGAGAGAGAGGGGTTAATACAGACACACTGGACACTACAGTACATTAACACTGCACTGAGAGAGAGAGGGGTTAATACAGACACACTGGACACTACAGTCCATTAACACTGCACTGAGAGAGAGAGGGGTTAACACAGACACACTGGACACTACTGTACATTAACACTGCACTGAGAGAGAGGGGTTAATACAGACACACTGGACACTACAGTCCATTAACACTGCACTGAGAGAGAGAGGGGTTAATACAGACACACTGGACACTACAGTACATTAACACTGCACTGAGAGAGAGGGGTTAATACAGACACACTGGACACTACAGTCCATTAACACTGCACTGAGAGAGAGGGGTTAATACAAGCACACTGCACTGAGAGAGAGGGGTTAATACAGACACACTGGACACTACAGTACATTAACATCGTACTAGTAGGGAGGGGTGGTGATTACAGCAGAGACAGAAGTAAAGACCTATTGCGCAATGAGAAAGACAAACGTAACGTAAACTGTATAACATCCGAATCTCCATGAGTTGGAAGTGTATTAAAGATACGCGCCCAAGCGCTGTAGTGTGACATTGTACACAACCATGACAGCAGAAGTCATGCAGTCTTAGCGCTGTAACTCGACGCAGAACCATTACCGTAATTACTCACGTACCGTGCAGCGCGCACAGAGAAAACAGCACCGCGGCCAGAACCAGCCTGACGGTCAGGGATCGGGGACGCATGGCGACTCGGCACCGCAGCGGGGCTCCCGGCGCGCTTCTGGGCTCGGTTCCGCTGCTCGGCAGAGCGGGATTCGGACTCGCGGTTCCCCCGGGTCCGCTCGCCTCTCTCTCTCCTCCCCCAGCCCCCCTCACACGCCAGCTGTTGGCCTGCGGGGTATCGCGTTTCACAGCCCGGGGCGATAACTTTCCCTTAAAGACACACCGGGCGGCGGCGGCGGCGGTTAGCCCTGCAGCAGGCACGACGCCTTGCGATAGCACTTCTTACCGCAGCAGTGAGAGGTGCGAACGGACATGACAACCGTGCGTTTCAAACTGCCGACAAATGCCCAATAAGCATTTGTAAAGATCCCGTTCAGATTGCAAGCTGCGGGATACCGAATATTTCCATTCCAGCAGCAGTAGCAGGTATATTTGTGATCGATCACACCAGTGGTTTTACAGCGCTGTACATGGCCTGCAGTAATCCAGGCTGAAGAATACTGGCGGGGTCAGCGCCACCAGGAAGGGAATGAACGGGGTGATCTTCGGGCAGGTCACTGCTCGCCTGTGGGGCAGGGCGTCTCCTCACACCCCAGATGGACAAGCGCAGGATCTTCATCACCGGATACTCGAGCCCCTTGGCTTCCAGAAACGATATTATTAACACAGAGCAGCGACTCCGGATGGTTTCAGAAACGAATGTTGCTTATTCCCCTACCGAGTCAATCCCAAGACTTTGGTCCATTCTGAAAAAAAAGTGCCTTCACCCGTTCACATTCACCCTTTCACATTCCCCCGTGCAGCCAGGAGGCCGGACGGGCTGAACTGAAGGGAGTCGCTAACGGACCAGCGGTTCACTGCGCTTTACTACACTGTACTGCGCTTTTACCATGGTACTGCGCTTTACTACACTTTACTGCGCTTTAACCATGGTACTGCACTTTCACACCCTCATTCCACTGCGTTTTTACCATGATCTCATGTTTTTACCTGATTTCTCCGTTTTACCGCACTTCCCTGTGCTTTTATCATGGTACTGCAGTTTCACACCCTCATTCCACTGGGCTTTACTACACTTTACTGCGCTTTTACCGTGACCTCACGTTTCTACCGTGTTTTACCCTGATTTCACTGTTTTACCGCACTTCACTGTGCTTTTATAATGATGTTACTGTTCACTGCACCTTACCGCACTTCTGCCCTGACTCCACTGTGCTTTACTACACTTTACTGAGCTTTACCGTGCTTTTAACTTTATCACTGCTTTACTGCACTTTTAGCGTGATATTACTGTTTTACTACACTTCAGTGTGCTTTTACCATTATGTTATTGTTTAACTGCACTTTACCGCACTTTCACCCTGTTTCCAAGTGTGCTTTGTTACACTTTACTGACCTTTACTGCGCTTGATCACTGCTGTACTGTTCTTTACTGTTTTACCCTGATTTCACTGTCGTTTACTGTACTTTGGCCTTGATCACCGCATTACTGCTCCCTTACCCTGATATCAATGTGCATTACTATGTTTTTACCCTGCTTTCAGTTTGATGTGTTTTACCTTGAACTCGGCTTTACTGCTCTCTTACCCTGATTTCACTGTGCTTTACTATGTTTTTACTGTGGTTTACTCTGCTTTTACCTTGATCACCGCTTTGATGCTCTCTTACCCTGATGTCACTGTGAAGTACCGTGCTTTTACCTTGATCACCGCTTTGATGCTCTCTTACCCTGATGTCACTGTGAAGTACCGTGCTTTTACCTTGATCACCGCTTTGCTGATATCTTACCCTGATTTCGCTCTGCTATACTATGCTTGCACCCTGATTTCATTGTGAAGTACCGTGCTTTTGCCTTGATCTCCGCGTTGCTGCTCTTACCCTGATTTCTCTGTGGCTTTTACCCGGACTTGAGCTTTACGGTGATTTCCTGCGCGGTGCCCGGGGGGAGGGACGTGCTCGGACTGCAGCTCGCGCGGAGGGGGGCGGGGCTCGGGGGCTGTTTTTCCTCCTTTTTTTCCCCCCTTTAACTCGCGGTTACCATGGCAGCAACCCCTGGACCCGAGACGCTATAAAAGCCGGGGTCATTAATTAACGGGGAGGGAAACACATCAGACATCAAAACACGGAGCGCCGTAGAACTCAAAACAAAAAAAGGCGAAAAAACCGAGGTTTGCACAATTACATCCTGTTTGCTTGAACGCTATCACGATGCACAGGCACAGCAGCAGGTGTGTCTGGAGGTAATGGAGCCTGTCCCGGGGGAGAGACTCTCTGTCCCGCTGTGGGAACGCAGTTCTCTGAATGCGTCTGCGGAGACGAGACGGAACAAGAAATCTCAGAGGGGAAAAAAAGAACGAACAAGCGCAAAACGCATTCGTCGTAATTTTTTAAAAGAAAAAGGGGCGACGTTAGGACGCGTCGGTTCGGATAGTGACGGTCCCGGGACCGGCTCCGGGCGACACCGCAGCACCCCGGCTCCTCCCTCTGCAAAACACCTGCGATAAGCGCCTCTGGCTCCTCACGGACTTTGTGCCCCGGGAGCGGCGCTCGGATCGCAGGCTGGGCCCGGTCTGGGAAAGCAGCCCGATCTCCGCTCGGAGCCAGCTGTCGCGCCGCCGTGACCCGACTGGGCTGGATTAAGTGCGTGGTCTAGGGGTGACCGTGCGTGTATGTGTGCGTAGTGCGTGTAGTGTGTGTGTATATGAGTGTGTTAGTGTGTGCTGGGACTGTGTGTGTTATGACCGTGTGTTAGTGTGTCTGTATGGGTGTCTTTATGCTATATGAGTATGTTCGTGTGTGTGGTGTTACTGTGTGTATGAGTGTGTGTGTTGACGTTTATGTGAGTGTGTTAGTGTGTGCTGGGACTGTGTATGTTATGACTGTGTGTTTGCTGTGTTAGTGTGTCTGTATGGGTGTCTTTATGCTATATGAGTATGTTCGTGTGTGTAGTGTTAGTGTGTGTATGAGTGTGTGTGTGCTGCCCAGGGTCAGAGGAGTATCCATTACTCCTGTCTATAAATACCCAGGATCACTGACCAGCACAGGGAGGTAGCAGGAAGTGCTGTATCCGGGTTCACAGGCGCAGAAAGTGTCTGTTACTCTCCCAGCAGGATAGTGAGGGGAGAGCTGTTCATCTGCCTGTCTGTCTGCCAGTCTATCAGTGTGTCTCCCTGCCTGTCTGTCTCCCTGCCTTGTCAGTCAGTCTGTCAGTGTGTCTCCCTGCCTGTTAGTCAGTCTGTCAGTGTGTCTCCCTGCCTGTCTGTCTGTCTGCCAGTCTATAAGTGTGTCTCCCTGCCTGTCAGTCAGTCTGTCGGTGTGTCTCCCTGCCTTCCTACCTGTCTGACAGTCTGCAGAGATCTGTCACCGTGAATCCCTGCTCCAGTTGTTCTCCGAGCAGCTGTGTGCCTCTGGAGCTCAGAACGCCTCTGTCTCTCCCCTGCAGGCCAGTCTGCAGTCTGCGGACAGGAGGGTCCATCAGGCCACCCAGGGACCAGGAGCCCCCAGGAATGGATCCCCAGGTAACAGGAAACAGCCCTTCTTCCCCTGGAGTCTGGATGGCTTGTAATGTCTGAAAACAAGTGAGAAAAGGGATGATGCGTCTTCTCCCACTCTCTGCAGAACTCAGAGGACGCCCCCTGTAGGCGACCTGAGGTTCTTATTATCCCGATGACCCCCAGACTCTGTTCCACCACGGATAACCCCCTGGTCTCACCCCTGACCTCCGGCACTCCAACATCGCCGACAGGGCCCTTATCGCCCCTGTCACCTACCTCCCCACAGGCGGGCTCCCCCAGTAAAGACAGTGAGTCTCTCAGTGCAGTGGTAATGTACTGTAGTGTCCAGTGTGTCTGTATTAACCCATCTCTCTCGGTGCAGTGTTAATGGACTGTAGTGTCCAGTGTGTCTATATTAACCCCTCTCTCTCAGTGCAGTGTTAATGTACTGTAGTGTCCAGTGTGTCTGTATTAACCCCTCTCTCTCAGTGCAGTGTTAATGGACTGTAGTGTCCAGTGTGTCTGTATTAACCCCTCTCTCTCTCAGTGCAGTGTTAATGTACTGTAGTGTCCAGTGTGCCTGTATTAACCCCTCTCTCTCAGTGCAGTGTTAATGTACTGTAGTGTCCAGTGTGTCTATATTAACCCCTCTCTCTCAGTGCAGTGTTAATGTACTGTAGTGTCCAGTGTGTCTGTATTAACCCCTCTCTCTCAGTGCAGTGTTAATGGACTGTGGTGTTCAGTGTGTCTGTATTAACCCCTCTCTCTCAATGCAATGTTAATGTACTGTAGTGTCCAGTGTGTCTGTATTAACCCCTCTCTCTCAGTGCAGTGTTAATGGACTGTAGTGTCCAGTGTGTCTGTATTAACCCCTCTCTCTCAATGCAATGTTAATGGACTGTAGTGTCCAGTGTGTCTGTATTAACCCCTCTCTCTCAGTGCAGTGTTAATGTACTGTAGTGTCCAGTGTGTCTGTACTAACCCCTCTCTCTCAGTGCAGTGTTAATGGACTGTAGTGTCCAGTGTGTCTGTATTAACATGTCTCTTTCTCTCACAGGGTGTCTCTCTCTCAGCAGCCCTGAGTTGCTGTCGGAGCTGAAGACTGGTCGGACTCTCAGACACGTTTCCCCCAGCAGTGGACTGACCAGAGTGTTTTCTGGCCGCGGTCGAGCGGTCAGTCTGCCTGTCCGTGTGGCTCTGTGTATCCGTTTGTCCCTCCACCTCCCCCTCTGGCTGCGTGTCTCTCGGTGTTGGTGTGTGTTTCGGTCTGCATGCTCTTCCTATACTCCTTCTTTGTGAAGTGACCACAGATGTACACAAACGAACGAGGATGGAATGCCCCTGACGCCCCTTTCTGTGTGTGTCATCCAGAATCGCCCCCTGAGCCCCGACTCCTTCCCGCCCACCACAGCACCGCCACCTGCTTTGCCTCCTGGGATAGCCAATGGGAGGAGAGGAGAGGCGGGCAGCATGCCTCTACCCAACGGGATGGGGAACTGACCTCACGGCTGTCCTACTCAGGAAGTACTCTGTACATATGTTAGTCAGCCAGGTATTATAGGGTAGGATTATACTGTAAATATGCTGAGATACTCTGCTGCCAGTCATGTGATGGGTTAGCATTCCCAGGCTTTCACTTAAAGAGGATTTGTGTAACTGCAATAACCTTCCCCCCGGAAGCAAGGACCCATACTGCAGGATACTCGGATGGGAAGGGCTGTTTGTCCTTTTAGAGAATTCCTGCCTTTAACAACAATAAAGACACTCCCTCTGTGCTCACAGTCCGTCATGGGCTTTCTGCTGTTCTCCCCTCTCGGTGAACTACCGTCTGTCTTCCTCCTGTTTGGCACGTTTCACCTTATTGACTGTTTTCCTTCTCTCCCCCTCTCTCTCTTTCCCGTCTGTCCGATACCTCGCGTGACTGGCTGACAGGGGAAATGAACTCCTGAAATGAAACGTCCTCCCAGGGGAATGACCTCTTTACAAAGCAAGCGTCGTGTTTTCCTTCTCCAAGGGCCACAGGAGCATTACATGTGACGCGAGTGCCTGGGGCAATTTCACTCTGACAATGGGAGCCAGTTGCGTCAAGATTAACATTTCAGAAAGGAAAACCAGAACCTGCCGGAAGGGGTGGACACAACTTGAATGGTGTTTTTTTTTTAAACGGCGATACACGGGGGATGTGGTGAAAGGAACAGGAAATGAGAAATCAAGATGGAACACATTGCCATGGGGAGGCGTCGGAGACATATCAACATCTCATATCAGTCATATCAACAGCTCAGGCCACCACATGCTCCGCCATTTTAAACAGCTCCGAGTGGGGGTGTGTCCTGAAAGCACAGTTTATCTGAGGAGCCCCTCCAGCAGAGGACAGGGCAGGTGGGTTTTTAATTCAGAGGCTCCTCACTGCACTGAGGTGCCAAGCCATATAGAGCCTTATAGATGAGCAGGAGGATTAGTCCACATGGAATTTGACAGGAAGCCAGTGCAAGGACACCAGGATAGGAGTAATGTGATCAGTTCCACTAGACCTGGTTAAGGATTCTGGCTGCTGAATTATGGACACATGGACGTTTTTTCAATGTGCAGTAGATACCCCAGCAAGTAGGCCATTGCAGTACTCAATTTGAGAGAAAATGAAATAATTGCTTACACTTATATAGTACTTTTCTGGATACTCCACTCAAAGCGCTTTACAGGTGATGGGGATCCCCTCCACCACCACCAGTGGGCAGCCCCACCTGGATAACACATGATCACAGAGAGTCAGGACCTTGGTTTTATATCTCATTTGAAGGACGGAGCCTTTTTACAGTATAGTGTCCCTGTCACTATACTGGGGCATTAGGACACACACAGACCGCAGGGTGAGCGCCCCCTGCTGGCCCCACTAACACATCTTCCAGCAGCAACCTTAGTTTTTCCCAGGAGTCTCCCATCCAGGTACTGACCAGGCTCACACCTGCTGAGCTTCAGGGGGCTGTGAGTTGAGCTGCAGGGCGATATGGCTGCTGGCATGTTGACTAGTTTTTCAGTTACACCGTACAGTGTGCGACAACATAAGACACTGTTTTCACATGTGTAAAAAGTCAATCCTGGATTAGATATCACCCCCAAATTCTTCAATGCAGATTTAAAGTACCGTGCCGTTTGTGGATCAGGTTACTACAGTGGCTTTACAGAGCTGGTGGGGGTGCTGAGATGCATGACACCAGTCTTGGCCCAGTTTACACAGAGGGAATTGAGTCATCCAGGTTTTTGTGTTAGCGATGCAGTTGGCACAGAGACAGCCACTTCAGTGTCAGGTTTAGTATGAAGTAGATTTGAGCATGATCACCGTAGAAGTGATCATTTAGATCACGTGATTTTAATAGCTGACCAAGTGGGAACATGTAAATACTGAAAGGGAGGGAGTGCGGTATCGAGCCCTGACTGACAGCACACTTAATGAGTTCACTTTCAAAACTGAATCCCCCAAGAGACAATCCATACAGTAAAAGCTGAACCATTTAGGAGCAATATCAGAAACTCCAGCTACACCCACTCTCCAGTTCAGTTGTGCTTGAGGGATCTCCTCCACCAAGCAGATGCAGCCTAGTCTAAATAGAAAAGTTGCTCAGTTCGTAAAGTATTGTAGCTTTTATACTCATGTACAACACCCAGTACAATGACCCTTTCTCCTCCCAGAGTCACCCGAGTACCTACAGACCAGCACAAGACCAAGGGACCTACTACAGCCTAATTCTACAAGAGCTTGAGCTGCATGTGCTGTAACTGCATGATGTGAAGTTCTGGGGCGGGGGTAGACATGCCCCAGGAGACAAACTAGGCTGACTCTCAGTATTCCTCACTGAGCAGAGGGTCCTCAGGGACTCCCCTGCACACTCATTCCAGTCTTACTGCAGCAGAGACCTCGCACACAGAGAGCAAGTCAAGCTGTAAAAGTGGAGGCCGAACTCCAGTCATGAGCGGTTACCTGCTCTCCCCCACGTCTCCCTGAGCATTTGTGAAGTTCACTCGGATTCCACGCTCTACAGGAGTAGACACACCAGTCAGATCAGGCATCACCGCAAGAACATCAGCGAAACACTGGATAACTGATCTCATCACAGTACGAGAAGCCTGTCTGAAGGCAGATGTCTCAATTCTTTCATTGCCTTTTGAAAGACTTATTTTGGGCCTATTACTGCCCCTTGTGTCCTCCACTTATCCTAAGACCTCGTTTTTTAACTCTGCTAGTTTTCTGCTTAGTGTGAGCCACTACACTAGAACAAGAATTACAGACCAGAGCAACTAAACAATATCATACACCACAACAACACCAGCAGCATCACCACCCTCATTACAGTGAGGGAAGACCCAGAAACCCACACAGAGAAAAGCAGAAACATCCTCCTGGAACCTCCAAAAACACATAACCCTCCCCCACAAAACTGATAACTGAATGTGGGGAAAAAACTGAAAACAACCTAATATCTCATCTCCCCTGAACTTTTATTCTGCTTTTCTCCATGAAGGGCACCTGTGAGCGAGCTCAGGCATTCTAACGAAGAAGCAGAGCCGATTATCCTGAGCCGGTGTGCCCTCTTGTGGCTCCGAGTGGTACTACTGGCCTCCTCTGAATGCTTTTATCTGTGCTGTACAGTGCAGTAGACAATTTACGCAGTAGTAATATCTCACATGGTGCACAACGCTCTTCTGTTAAACATATAGTAGAAAACACACTGCAGACAGAACAGGAATCTGAAGCCCTGTCGAAGGTGTTGTGAAACAGAGATGAAGTGTATCACACAATACAAAGCACAAAACGGAGCAGGCACAAACACTGCAGGACCTGGCAGCTGGGGGGGTGGTTTGTTTTAAATTCAGGTGTGAAAGAGTTTTCTACAGACAGTGTGAAATGCACAGTTAAGCACTGACTGGATTAAACCCTCGCACAGTCAGCAGGTGTCTGTACACCAGTGAAGAACTGAAGCCCCCCATGTACATGAGATGACAAAACGCCCTCAATCAGGTTTTCACTCCCGTTACCCCTGAGCCTGTGCAGCTCCTGGGTGTCCAACGTAAAGAGGAGCCCCAGATTCTCCAAGCCTCCATTCCTCCTTTTTTAAGGACTGATTGCTGTTGCTCCCTGCCTCCAGGAGACCCTAGCAGTGAAATTAATGTTCAAAGCTCAGCAGCTCGAACCGGGACTTGGAGATCACATCACGTCTGTCCTGAAGTGGTGGAAAGTTCCTACAGCAGCGGACCCCCCTCACGGTTCTCTGTCCAGACAGGACAGGCTCAGTGACCACAGTCTGGACACAAACTCTGGACACAGACAGACCTGTCTATCCAGAGGGGACAGGCTCAGTGACCACAGCCTGGACACAGAAACTGGACACAGACAGACCAGGTTGCCCAGAGAGGCTGTCCAGGGAGGACCGGCTCAGTGACCACAGTCTGGACATAGACACTGGACACATTCCTATCTGTCTCTTTTCTATCTAATCCTGTCCTACAGCCCTTCCTTCTCTACTCGTAATCTACTCCATCGCTCTATCTCTCTCTTAACTACCTGCTCCTTCCCCCTTCCTCAGTGCTCACGCACACCACTGCCACAGTACAGCACCTGTTAACGACAAATGTCATCTGCACTTCAAATAAACGTCTGTCATGTCTTTTCAACAAAATGTCAGTGCATTCGCTGTTAAACGTTTGTGATTTTTCACACTTATTTGTTGCATGTATGTAATATATTTCTTTTAATTCTCAGGTTTTGCTATCAAGAACTTTAATGGGTAGTTACAGATGAGCTGGACTGAGTGTCTTTACGGTCTCTACAGATCTGATGGTGATGAGTGTGAATGTGAAGATACAGATGAGCTGGACTGAGTGTCTTTACAGTCTCTACAGATCTGATGGTGATGAGTGTGAATGTGAAGATACAGATGAGCTGGACTGAGTGTGTTTACAGTCTCTACAGATCTGTTGGTGATGAGTGTTGCTGTGTAGTTACAGATAGGCTGGACTGAGTTTCCCTGCCCAGCTGAGATAACAGTGTGATTGCAACAGAGCAATTTCTGTAGGTTATCCTAGGTCAGAGTGACGTGGCCTTCGCACTATGCAAAGGAAAGAATAAATAACGGCAGCTAAACTCTGGACTTTGCGGAAAGGTTTTTACCGACAGCGAGAGGCGGAGGAGGCGGGCAGGGAAGACAGAGCTGGAGAGAAGAGGCCGCAGGCAGGAAGGAGGGAGGTTTTGCCCCAAGCCGTGCAGAAAACAACCCACCTGGACATACAGGAAGCCAGACCTCCGAGAGAGGGGCAGACGGAGGGGAGGCTGACCGAGGCCGAAGCCGAGACGGAGAGGCAGGGAGGCGGAGGCAGGGAGGACGTCAGGGGCACGAAGGAGGGATAGAGCAGTACGACCGAGCAAAGACACAGAGGGAGAGGAAGAGGAAGGAGAAATCAGAGAGGAGAGAGGAAGGAGCCAGAGGGAGAGGAAGGAGAAATCAGAGGAGAGAGGAAGGGCAGAGAGGGTGAAGAAGAGGATGGCATGTCACTTGGCGATTGGCTGGCGCGGGCGGCAGCTCCTGGCCCTGGGCATCGCTGCCCTCCTGCTCTTCATCGGCTCGGCCTGGCTCCGTGAGTACCAGCCCGCTACCATACGGCAGGGCCTCGTCAGTCACTGCCAGTGGAAGCTTACAAAGCGTTACAGGGGGGGGGTCTGTGAGGCTTAAGGGGAACTGCAGATCCAATTTCTCAGACTGGCTCTTGCATTTTGGCAACAAATCATTTGATCGTGTTGCAGAATGTTACAAATGTCAAATAAAGTGCAAAATCGTGAACTTTGTGAAAGTACTGCACGGTTGCCATGTTGTCGCAGGCAGAGGAGAAACCACTGTCCGTGGCCTGGGCAAGAGTTTGTGTGCATTGCGATATTAAAGTAGGCTGGGCAAGCGATTCCATGTTAACTGGGATGTGTAGTTTTTATTTCGGTTTGAATTCTAACTGTACGCACTGCCTTCGTGTTTGGCCAGGGCTTTAAAGAGAGGGCGCGCCAAACACTTTCAGTGACGTCGTCTCCGCTTTAAAGGTACCCCCCGTCCTGGAAGAATTTTGACCTCAAACGTTTGCCCGGCGTAGTGAAAGCAGCCCTTCCTGCTCACTAGTCACTGTAAGCAAATGAGAAACATGCTCTCCTGGCAACAGTCATCCTTTTTGTCTTTTTGAACTCGCGTATACATGTTAAACGATGCCTCACTGTCGAGCTTTTGGCTGTTCAGAACACAGGGGTCGCACACAAACCAGAGAACTGGATCTGCAAAAAGGTTCCTTTTCCAAGGGATATTAAGCTAGCCAGGAGACACGGGCACTGGTTGTGGTCCCATTGACGGGTTTCTCGACAAGAGTCAGTGCGATATATGATCAAATAAGTGCAGGTTGTGCAGCTGGCGTTTCACCCCAGAAACGTCTGAACGTGATCTGCACACTGCGTGAACGAGTAAGAAGTATCTGCCGGCTAAACCGTCTCAAATTCGATATGTTGAATTCGATTGCACACTGAAATCTGCTGTTCAGGTGATGGCACCAGCTACGGCGCAGCACGTCCTCCACAAATACAAGTCCTGCGTTGTGGGAAATTCTTCCCCAGAGGAGGACACAGCCTTGTGCCGTTTCATGTCTATTGAGCTTGATAAGGACAGCGACACACACTGGGTCTGCCCCACAGACCCCACACACTGCACGGGATTCCCAGCTCTTACTCTGTATACTGTACATAGGCTCGGAATGAAGTTTCTCTCACCTTCGTTATTGTCAGGGAGAGTTCTTTCCGGACCCTATGCAGACGACACAATCCGGGGTTGAGTGAGAAAACAGGAGGGAAAAAGGCACGCAGGAGGCGGGGATGAAGACAGGGGGGCGTGTCCATGGAGTGCCGGTGGTCGGGGGAGGTGTGGCCGAGGCAAACGATCCAGGGAGGAGTCAAACAGGGAATCCAAAACGACGCAAAAGTCCAAGGCCAGGCGATCCATCCGAGACAGACGATGAAAATCAGAACCGGGTCGGGACCGGCAGGGGGGACAGGAACGAGAACAAGAAACAGAAACTAAAACCATAAGGGAGCCAGGCGCATCCAGGTCCCGGGCTTGCACGATGCAGAGCCCGGATTAGCGTCAGCGTCTGGCTTTTAAGGGGGAACTGAAAAGGGGCTGGAACAGGGAACAGGGAACAGGTGTGGGAGATGAAACAAACGAGGAAGGGCTGGAGCGCCTTTAAGAGGAGGGGTTTGCGATCGTGACTGTTATGTGATAAAAGTTGGTTTCATATTTTGTGTATTAGTCGTGTGATTAGATGCGATAACTTCCACTGTCCTGTTGAGCACCTTGTAGAAGGAAACGAGTTGCTGCAGCTGTTAAAGCAAATCACCTTTATTTTGTCTTACTGTACCTTTCGACAAAGGCTAAGTTAACCATACAGTGTAACCCATGTCATAGTCCTGTACCATCAGCCTATGTATTGAAGGGAAACTGCAACTGAACTATTTTTATATTTAGGGCTAGAAAGAAGCAGCATTGATGAGTGCATTTTAAACCACGGTGAAACTATTAAAGTACGAGGTAATGTCACGCCCTCTTCAGCCAGAGGGCGCTCCTTCTCTGTCCTGTCCCTAGTTTCCGGTCTGCTGTCCTTCCTGTCCCTCTCTTTCCCTTGGGCTATATATTTCCGGGTCTTGCACTCTGTCCTGGCTCAGCATTGACGTTCGGATGTCCTGAGACCCGCCTAGCACCAGGGCGCCCCACGTTCGCTCCCTGAGGGCATAGGTTTCTATACGGCATTCCTGAACTCTTTGCACTAATGAGCCCGGGCCTTTTTCCCGTCTCGCCGCTACGCATATGGGTCTTTTTCCTCTCTCCTGCTCCCCACGGTTAGTCCCTTTGGACGTCCGTGACAGGTAAGGTGTTCAACCTCCAATCTGCATCACTAAAGAGACAGAGTTTCAATGCTTAGCAGCAGGACAGTTTATACCTGCAGAATAAATGTCCTTACAAGGTGAGAGAATGTTAACACTTGTGTGACAGCAGAGGGGCGTCATACTGTAACTGCTAAATTGGGAAAGAAAGCATCATTAGAGAGGTGTGTGCAGGGCCGGATGATGTGGGATGAAGGATGTCAGAGAATGAGTCTGTAGGGGTGTCCTGGGCGCTGTCATATACAGGAGGGATGTGCTCTGATCTTAAACAGGGTGCTGTACAGTATACAGTATATGGACATACAGTACAGTGCGATTGACACTTATAATTACACTGAACTAAAATATTATGGAGTTATGTGGTTTTCCTTATAAAACATTACAAATGATCAGGTTAATATTATTTAGGACGAGAGAAGTGCTTGACTGCATCATCTTCGAGTGTCTTGGTCTAGCAGTGACGGTGTGCAGGTATAGTGTCCATCTGGGTACGAGGAAGTGATGGGGAGTTCCGCTAATGGATCTCATGTCCCAGTCGTCATCCCTCCTCTGGAGGGCGCTCCGACCCTTTTGTGTGTTAGTTTCATTATCACGTACGCCTGTCCCTGGATTCACCAGTGTTATCTAAACCTCGTGCCTCTGAAGCCCAGGGCTCCGCTTGGAACATGGAGGTCCGGAGGTAAGGAGGCTCGCCTACCAACCAACCGCCCTACGTCTGTGGCTTGAAGGCAGAGGCTTCCGAACAGCGTCCCGACCATCTGAGTCCGGGGCTCGGAGCGCCTGGCCCCGTCACTCCGTTTTTTAAAATTTCCTTGTCCTTGATCCTGTTCGTGGGTGGGTCACCTCGTTTTGGATTTTGGATTGCGCCCGGATGTCCTGTTTTGGACTGTTCTGGGCCCCCCCCCCTTGCACCTGGATCACTGTCGGCACCGCCCCCTGTTCGCCATCCCTTCTATTCCTCTCCGTGTTTTCCCCGTTGCCCTTCTCCAGTCACTTCCGGATTATACCGTCTGCAGAGGGTCCTAAACTACGCTTCACAGGAGTCAGGACCGGCTCCCGGTACCTCTCAGTGTTTAGTGTAGTCTCTAGTGAAACAAAGAGGATTACTGAAAATTGCCAACAAGAAGAAATCTTGTGTAAATAAAGGAAATGGGGATTCTGGCACAGGGTCACTCAGGCCTGAGGATTCAGGGATGAGAGTGTGATCATGTTAAATCAACGCTGGTTCTTTCTTTCGACAGCAGAGACGAGGCTGCAGGACTGCTCTGCATTCTGGCCCTGTATGAGCCTTTACAACACTGCTGTTGATGGGAGCCTCAATCCTGAGGTGAGAGAGAGGTGGTAATACAGACACACTGGACACTACAGTACACTAACACTGCATTGAGAGAGAGGGGTTAATACAGACACACTGGACACTACAGTACACTAACACTGCACTGAGAGAGAGGGGTTAATACAGACACACTGGACACTACAGTACATTAACACTGCACTGAGAGAGAGGGGTTAATACAGACACACTGGACACTACAGTCCATTAACACTGCACTGAGAGAGAGGGGTTAATACAGACACACTGGACACTACAGTCCATTAACACTGCACTGAGAGAGAGAGGGGTTAATACAGACACACTGGACACTACAGCACATTAACACTGCACTGAGAGAGAAGGGTTAATACAGACACACTGGACACTACAGTCCATTAAGACTGCACATTGCATTATTCTTGTTCTCCGGCTGTGTCCAGGCTGGCAGTCCAGTGTCCAGTGTTGGTAGCTCACAGCCCATTCCTCAGTGTCCAGATCAGAGGTTCCAGATGAGCCGGGTGGTGAGGGAGTTCACTGACGCTGTGACCGAGGACCAAGACGTGCTGCTGGAGCACTACCTGTCCGGCTGGGAGGAGCTGGTCAAGTGAGTGTCCCTTTGGAGCACTGGGCAGTGCTGCACCACACACAGGCTGACCGGCAAGCACAACACACTGACAACACACTGACCAGCTGGCTGGGCAAGCAAATGACACACCGACTGCACAGTCGGGCTAGCGAACGACACACTGACCAGCTGGCCGGGCAAGCAAACAACACACCGACTGCACAGCTGGGCTAACGAATGACACACTGACCAGCTCGCCGGGCAAGTGAACGACACACCAACTGCACAGCTGGGCTAGCGAACGACACACCTGGACAGTCACTAAGTACTTGACCGGTTCAGTGACCGCCTGAATCACTATCGTCTCGATTGGATAAGTGACTGGCCAAATCGCAACCTCTTGATTGGATAAGTGACCGTCCAAATCTCAACCTCTTGAGTGCATAAGTGACCGCCTTAATCACAACCTCTTGATTGGATAAGTGACCAGCCGAATCACAACCTCTTGATTGGATAAGTGACCAGCCGAATCACAACCTCTTGATTGGATAAGTGACTGCTTGAATCACAACCTCTTGATTGGATAAGTGACCAGTTGAATCACTAACCTCTTGATTGGATAAGTGACCAGTTGAATCACTAACCTCTTGATTGGATAAGTGACCAGCCGAACCAGATGACCGCTCACAGCATCTGTCTCCTCCGCTTCTGCTGTTCTAGGTTCATGGAGGCACTGGGCTCCGTGTTGGGCTTCATCTCCCAGGATGTGACTGGGAAGATTGGAGTGGTCCGAGAGCTGGCCCTGGGGGGCTCGGATCGCGCCAGTGGCGATGCCTACCGCACCCTGCGCTCCATGATCCGGATGGAGCTCGCCCGAGGGATTGTGAACTTCCGGGTGAAGACCGCCTCCGGCTGCCGGACCGTGCTGGTGCTGAACCGGGCCCTGAAGTGGCTGGAGCTCTTCCTGGAGAAGCTGGGCCGGGACAAGCGCCGCAGCCCGTCGGAGCTGTGCCGCGAGGCCTACCTGCAGGCCCTGGCGCGCCACCACAGCTGGCTGATGCAGCGGGCGGCCGAGCTGGCCTTCCTGGCCGTGCCCGAGCGCCCTGAGTTCCTGCACATCGTGTGCGCGCGCGACGAGCGGGGCGTGGCCAGGGTGCTGGGCAGTGCCCTGCCGGCCATCGGGCGGGTCTACAACCTGACTAGGGACACGCTGGCGGAGCACAACATGCTGAACCTGCCCTAGAGGGGGAGACAGAGAGCAGCTGACTGCAGCACGGTGCAGGGCAACACTGTACAACACAGCACAGAGCTGCACTTTATAACACAGCACAGGGCAACACAGCACAGAGCTGTACTTTATAACACAGCACAGGGCAACACTGTACAACACAGCACAGAGCTGCACTTTATAACACAGCACAGGGCAACACAGCACAGAGCTGTACTTTATAACACAGCACAGGGCAACACTGTACAACACAGCACAGAGCTGCACAGCGCAGGGCAACACTATATAACACAGTACAGAGCTGCATTGTATTACACAACACAGAGCTGCACTTTATAACACAGCACAGGGCAACACTGTATAACACAGCACAGAGAAGCCCAGCACTGTGCAGGGCAACACTGTATAACACAGCACAGAGAAGCCCAGCACTGTGCAGGGTAACAATGTGTAACACAGCACAGAGGAGCCCAGCACTCTGCAGGGTAACAATGTGTAACACAGCACAGAGGAGCCCAGCACTCTGCAGGGCAACACTGTATAACAGAGCAAAGGAGCCCAGCACTGTGCAGGGCAACACTGTGTAACAGAGCAGAGGAGTCCAGCACTGTGCAGGGCAACACTGTATAACAGAGCAGAGGAGCCCAGCACTGTGCAGGGCAACACTGTGTAACACAGAGCAGAGGAGCCCAGCACTGTGCAGGGCAACACTGTGTAACAGAGCAGAGGAGTCCAGCACTGTGCAGGGCAACACTGTGTAACAGAGCAGAGGAGTCCAGCACTGTGCAGGGCAACACTGTATAACAGAGCAGAGGAGCCCAGCACTGTGCAGGGCAACACTGTGTAACACAGAGCAGAGGAGCCCAGCACTGTGCAGGGCAACACTGTATAACACAGAGCAGATCAGTTCAGCATGGCAAAAACCTAAAACACTACCTAAACCTAAAACACTGTGCTGGTCTTACAGTGACTGTGGATGATTTACTATTTGATTACTCTAAAGGAAGCTAGAAAAGCAGGTATGCAGGTGTTTTTAAACTTCCTGAAAGCGTATAGCAGCACCATCTGGTGGATGCTGGTCAGCTAAACATCTTTGAGTGGAGATGTGGGCCTGTGCACACTTCAGGGCCTGACTGAGAAGCTCAGGCTGATGCTTAAGAAAAAGCAGCAGATAGGAGGAAGAGTGGTTTGCACTGTGACTGCGGGTTCTGAACTTTGGGATTCCAATGGGTGCAGTAGCATGGTGTGGCCACACAGGGGCACTCTAAGCACACACATAGCAGCAGTGCCTTTGACGTGCCGGCAGCATCTTCAGTAAAGAGGATTTACTGCAGACTCTGGGTCTTGGCTCTTACAGTCGGTAGGACTCATGTGTGTCCTTTACAGAATTCCTTCCTAAAGATCTGGGCGTACACAGCTGCTGTCTCACATGTAACTTGAAATTGTGAAGCAATCTCTACTACTGTTGTTGATTTTCTGTGCATTTTGGTAATATTGCTTATAAAAAGAATCATCGAGACCTAAGGTGTTAAAAACATTACTAGTTCGGGATGCCCCACTGGACCAGCAACAGGGTGAGCAAGATGATAGGTGGCTGGGCAGCCACAGGGGGGCGCTGTTCTGGAGCAGACCCAGAGAGCCACGTGATTGGATGATTGGTTCAGGACCACCCCGCCCCGCCCTCTGCCCCTTCAGACAGACATACTCTGGCTCCTGCGGAACCCAGGCGGACCAGAACCGGTGACAACCGGACCACAGCGCAGGCCTGTCCTCGCTGAGCCCCCCAGAGGGTTGTGTTAGCAGTGCTCTTCCCCTGCAGCAGCCTGGCTCCGGCACAGGGAGAGGGAGGGAGGAGACAGCGGCCGCTGGGTCCTGGGGGAGGAGAAGAGCTCACCGGTCAAACGTCAGAGAGAGAGGGAGGCTGCTGAGCCTGTGCGGAGCAGGATTAGAGCCTCCGAGATTAGCGCCCAGGCCTGAGGGATTGGACACGAGAGAACAATCTGTCCGTCTGCTGCCCTCCTCCCTCTGTCCCGCCCTCCTGCGCATGAACCCCCGCTCTCCTCCCCCTTCTCCCTCCGTCTCGTCCCCCTCTCCTTGCCCGGCTGGCCTGCTCAGCAGCGCTGCTGTGTCTGTGTCCCAGTCTGTTCGTGCGCGGTGGTGGACGAGCCCCCCTTGGGCCTCCTGCTGAGTGCAGTGCTCAGTCTGGGGGGAAAGGGGCTAAGGTGGTGCAGAGGACAGTGGGAAGAGTAAGACAGGAGGGGCGGTGTAGAGGACAGTGGGAAGAGAAAGTGTGGAGGGGCGGTGAAGAGGACAATGAGAAGAGAAAGCAGCACCAGCAGTTCCTGGGGCAGCAGGGTTGCAGTGTTGCAATGTTGCCCAACGCAACCCCCTCCCAGTTGAACTGACCCTGGTGTGCGGCTCCTCCCAGTCACGGCTGAATTCCAGAGAGGGCCCCCGAGGTGATCCAGGTATATGGGGGTGCCTTCCCGAGGGGCTCTTGTTCCATCTGGGACAGCCAGTCAGTTGTCAGCCAACTAAGAGGAGGTTAATACAGTGGTACAGCCAACACTGCACACAGAATATGTGACCCACTCTGTGATTCTGGGCGTCACAGCGGTCACTGCTCCGGCCACTTGCGCCCTCGCTTGGGGCATCACAGCGGTCGCTGACGCTGTCCACACGCGCCCTCCCCTGGGGCATCACAGCGGTCGCTGACGCTGTCCACACGCGCCCTCCCCCGGGGCATCACAGCGGTCGCTGACGCTGTCCACACGCGCCCTCCCCTGGGGCATCACAGCGGTCGCTGACGCTGTCCACACGCACCCTCCCCTGGGGCATCACAGCGGTCACTGCTCCAGCCACACAGTCCCCATGGGCATCACACCATCATACGCAGGTCACTCCACCCCACAAACCCCCAGCACCCTTGACGCTCTCCTGTTCATCTCTCCACAGGGAGAGGAGGAGCTCTCTGCTGAGGGCACCTTGTGCCTCTCTCCTGGACACCACTTCCTCTTTCTCCCACATTGCCAAGTATCCATCCATCTTCTAACCACTTCTTCCAATTCTGGGTCGCGGGGGAGCTGGACAGGACACCAGTCCATCACAGGGCGGACACACAGACAGAAACACATACTCTCACACCAGGGCCAGCTCTCCCAGAAGCCAATTAAACTACCAGCTTGTCTCTGGACTGTGGAGGGAAACAAGAGCACCTGCAGGAAACCCACACAAACATGTGGAGAACATGCCGACTCCACACAGACAGCACCCCAGGTCAGGACTTGAACCCAGGGCCCCAGCACTGCCCCACCGATCCACCCTCCTGCAGAACCGTCCGGATAAAAGAGGACATCCTCTGTATTCCTCTTCACTCTCCACGGGCAGAAATAAAGCAGGACAAAGTGGGTTTTTAAACACAAAATCCTTTTATTTTCTTTTTTTGGGATTTCACTTTTTATTTTTATTTCTCTTTTAGAATCCAGCAGTTCAATAACAGGCATTAAATATCGTATTTCATGTAGTTTTTCATTTATTTCATCTTATATGTTTTATATACGTATATATATATATGTTTTCAAAAGAAAAGAGGAGGAAAGGAACAGGATGACTTGGGGTGGGAGAGGGGGAGGAGTGGGGGAGCAGCCGGCATTGGGGTCTCATCCCCCTTCTCGAATGCCATCACTGGTGGATCACACCGCCGCCGGACTGCTGCTGAAGCCCACTAGCGCAGAGTAAACACTAGGTTCGCCTGTGAGGAATGAGTCTGTCAGTTCTGCACTGATCTCAGAGAGAGAGAGAGAGAGGAAGGGAAGAGGGAACGATAGAGAGAAGGAAACTGGACAGACGGAGAGATGGAAAGAGTAAGGGGTAGTCTCAGTGTGTCTCTGTTTCAAGTTCGGTATTGAGCGGGACGAATTCAAATCGGGTCCAATTTGATGGAAATGGATTTTAAACTGGCATGCGCATCGTCCTTCTGCCGGGTACGTGTGAGGCAGACCCTGCATTTCGCACAGAAGGAGATATGGTGCTGCTGTGCTCGAGCCGGCTCCCTTATGTGCTCGGTGTTGTGCCATCTGTGTCTTCTCCTGTCAATGTGATGGGGGTTTTACGAAGAGCGTCCCACAGGTTGCCCAGGGTTTGGCGTATTGTCGCCGCCCTGGTGGTGGTGGGGGGACGGGCAGGCAGCAGGGGCTCCACTTGTTCAGTGGTGCTGGAGATACACCTGGCTCTGTTTCTCTCCAGCTTGCCGCCCCGGCCTGTGGCCGACACAGGACGCTTCACCTTCTCTCTCGGGGAGCTGGAGAGCTGACCGCAGTATCCTGGGCTGCAGGTCCCAATCAGAGTCCCAGTCTAACCCTGCCTGCACTCTCCCCTCTCTCTGAGCTGAGCTGAGCTGAGCTGAGCTGGCTCAGGACTGTAGCTCCTCTCACTTGTCTGAGCAGTAGGGCTCTGCCGCACCCCTCTCCCCCCCCCAGATCTCCAGGTCTGTCCCGGCCTCAGAATGGGAGACGCTCCTCACTCAACTCACCCCCCCCACTTCTTGAGCACTGCTGGAAAACCGTCGGCAGAAACTGACGGCCTCCACCTTCGGTTGGATTTTCGGCGAAAAACAATCTCTAGATTTTTCCTACGTGTGCGTGTTCGTCCCGTCTCTCGCGATTCTAATCTAACAAAACACACCGATTAAAGCCGCGCAGAATATATTGCTTCTATAGATGCTCCAGGGCCCCCAAAATAACTCGACGACAAGAAGATAAAAAAGGTAATAAATATCAACCGATGGGCGAGATGTTGGACATGATTCAGAGAAATGTGATATGTGACAGCTGATATGCGTCCTGTTCTTCAGTTGCCTCTTGCAGTTTGCTTGTACAGACCTCCCACACTGTGTCACCTGGGCTGCAGGAGTCCCTGATGCATCCCAGACCTTGCACATTTTCACCACCAGGGGGCGGCACCACTTCATTTGATGCGAGGCTGGTGTAGGGATTCAGCTTTGAAGGTAAACTGACCCCTCTGACAGCTCTGTTAGGTCCCACACCAAAAATAACAGGCCAAGAGCTCCCACAGAAAATGACAGAGGGCACTTCACAAAGAATGAGTTTCAGTGCCCCCTGGTGGTAAAGCCACAAACTCCAAGGCCTGTTCACTGTGCACTGTCAATTCTGTTGACTTACATCTTGGAGTTAGGGAATGTATTGAGATGTCTATGGAATGTCATGGATAGGACCTATAGATTCCTGCTAACCGCACCAGTAACTTGCAGAAGGATACTTATGGAATCGCACATGGATATATTCTAGGACAATGCTCTACAACAAACAACAAACTCCTACACTGTTCAAAACAATCTGTCACAATCAATCAGTCAATAAATAAACTAGCAAAAACAAATAAGTAAATAATTCTCTGGCTCCAATAAGTATCTGTACAAGCGTTATAGAGTATACACAGTACGTATGTATCAGGTGGGCGAACACTAACATGAATTTCTGGATATATATACCTCATTTGCAGCCATTAGAGAGACTGTACAGATACACACCTGCTGCCCAGACACCTATAGGAGACACAGTATATACATACCTGGTGTCCAGACACCTACATGAGACATTTGTATATGCACACACACAAGGTGTCCAGACACCTATAGGAGACACTTGTACAGTATATACACACACCTGCTGCCCAGACACCTATTGGAGACACAGTATAAACATACACCTGGTATCCAGACACCAATAGGGGACACGGTATATACACACACCTGCTGTCCAGACACCTATTGGAGACACTGTATATACACACACCCGCTGTCCAGACACCTACAGGAGACATTTGAATATACACACACACCTGGTGTCCAGAAACGTAAAGGAGACACTTGTATATATACATACCTGGTGTCCAGACACCTATTGGAGATACAGTATATACACACAGCTGGTGTCCAGAAACCTATAGGAGACACTGTATATATACAAACCTGGTATCCTGACTCCTATAGGAGACATGGTATATACACATACACCTGGTGTCCAGACACCTATAGGAGACACTGTAGATATGCACCTGGTGTCCAGAAACCTATAGGAGACACTGTGTACTGTATATACACACTTGTGTCCAGACTCCTATAGGAGACACCGTATATATACACACCTGGTGTCAAGACTCCTATAGGAGGCACTGTACATATACACACCCATGTCCAGACTCCTATAGGAAACACTGTACACACACGCACCAGTGTCCAGACTGCTGTAGGAGACACTGTACATATACACACCCGTGTCCAGACTCCTATAGGAGACACTGTACACACATGCACCAGTGTCCAGACTGCTGTAGGAGACTGTACACACACGCACCAGTGTCCAGACTGCTGTAGGAGACACTGTACATATACACACCTGTGTCCAGACTCCTATAGGAGACACTGTACATATACACACCTGTGTCCAGACTCCTATAGGAGACACTGTACATATACACACCTGTGTCCAGACTCCTATAGGAGACACTGTACACACACGCACCAGTGTCCAGACTCCTATAGGAGACACTGTACACACACGCACCAGTGTCCAGACTCCTATAGGAGACACTGTATACACACACCAGTGTCCACTGATGCCTGGAGCCAGTGGACACAGGTATTTAGGGAAAAGTTTCTGTGTCTGCACACTCAAACGCACACAAAGCAGGTCTGCAGACATGGAAAACGACGGGTTTGCGCGGTACAGGAAACAAGCAGAGGCACTGGAGCTGTTCAGCGTGGAGCACAGAGACAATGGCGTGGGAATCCGTTGGAAAAATGGGAATGACAATGGAGCAAAATCCCTCCGCTCTCCCTCTCTAGTCCATAGGCGGGAATATCCCGCTCTGTCCAGTGCAAATTAATACAAAAACAAATATATATATATTTATCTGCTTTACACATTTAGAAACGATCTATACATGACATACATCTCCCCACAGAATAACCCAGGATAGGCCAAGCTCCAGTATTCCTCCAGGATGCAGAATTATGGACAACTTTGCTTTGCTCTAATCACAGACCAGGAACATTCAACAACACAGCCCGTGTCCACGGATCCAGCATCCCTAAGAATTCCCCATCTCAGCCAAGAACTCCCAGTCCTGTGGGGTAACGTACGCATGTACACATACACACATTTATAGATATGTTCTCTTTAGGTAATGCGATGATTTTTTTAGGGGGGGTAAGGTTGATTCATGGGGGGGGGGGGGGGGAGTTGGGTGGAGGGTCGCATTACAGGATACTGTCATTCGGCAACAGTCCATCGACAAAGTCGTCAGTGCATGTGTGTGTGTTCTTGAGGTTTTCTTTACAGCTTCGATCCAACTGTAACACAGCATGTTTTGATAGGAATATATTGAGCCCTGCTTTATTAAAAAAGATCCCGCCAAACCCGAATTCTAATGCGTCCCCTCCCCAACATCCGAATTCCCCACGAGAATCTGTCTCAGGCCATGCAAGATCTGCACAAGCCCCAAGCCGTGCCCATATACGGTACTGGTGTGTTAGTGTCTGCTCTCATTCCGTGCTCTGTGTTGTGTCTTTGTGTTGCACTGTCCATGTGTTGTAGGCTGATTGTTTTAATACAGCGTGGCTCTGCAAATCTCTCACTTTGTACAGATCTACATTAGTGTGTGTCTTTGTGAGTGTGTGTGTGTACTTGTGTGCGTGCTTCTGGGCAAATTAACTCTTGTTGATCCTTAACTTGAAGGAGACGCGACCGGCAAACTTGTCACGCTGTTCTGCGTCCACCTTGATGTCTCTGGCCACGATCTTACACTCCACGTTGACGTCGCTGTTGAAGGTGATGTTGAGGAACTTCACTGCCACCAGTGGTTGGGAGTAGTTCACCTGGGAGAGGAGAGAGGGAGAGCATGTGCTGGTCATGGACCCTGCTTTGGCAACAGTAATGAATCGGTCAGGCCAACAAAGCTCTTGGAACTTGAACTTGAGAGAGAGAGGAGAGAAGAGGCGAGAGGGAGGAGAAAGAGAGGGAGACAGGGGAGAGTGGAGAAAGGGGAGTGGGAGAGAGGACACAAAGAGGGAGGAGCGAGGAAGGAGACAGAGGGAGGAAAGAGTGGAAGGAATGAGAGAGGAGAAAGAGGAAGAAGAGAGACAGATTGAAAGAGAGCAGGGAAGAGCATGAGAGACTGAAAGATCGAGGAAGGAGAGAGATAAAGGACTCATGAGCCCTGCAGACGTGTCAGTGAACTGTACTTTGTGCTTTTAATCCCTGAAGTGGAAATACTGGAGCCGTTCTTTAGGCTCTGGCGATGGAACATGGCTACCACGTGGGATTTCATTCATGCTCAGAACTCACTCCGGCAGCTCCCTGAGAGCCCAGAATCCCACTGGCGTTCACACCCAGGGAGAGCCCTTTCAGGGACTCGGGCACCTTCTTTAAAAAATCCCCATCTGAACCAGAACTGCTCCCTTTTTCAAAGCCATTTCTAGCGGCTGTTTGACTGTAGATCTCCTCCAGTTGTTACTTGAGAGAAACCAGGGCATCGGTTTCAACACCACATCCGGACAACGTGCTCCACACCCCCACCTTCCTTTGTGTAAAGAAATGCCCCCTGCTTTCAGTTTTAAAGGCACTCCCAGGGTGTCTAAGGGCTAATGGGGGTCACAGGTACATCATCACATCACTTTGGATAACCACTTCATCCAGTTCTGGGTCGCAGGGGAGCCGGAGCCTATCCCAGCAAGCATTGAGTGGAAGGCGGGATACACGCTGGACAGGATGCCAGTCCATCACAGGGCAGACTGACATAAACACACACACTTATACCAGTGTCAGTTTTCCCAGAAGCCAATTAACTTACCAGACTGTCTCTGGGAGGAAACGCACACAAACAAAAGGAGAACATACAAACTCCACAAAGACAGCACCCCACAAATTGATCCAGGGGCCCCAGCCCTGCAAGGCAGCAATGTTAACCCCTGCACCACCGTGTTCCCCTTACAGTTACCTTTTTTAAAAAAACACAAAGATCTGCAGCTGGTGCATTCTGGGTGAGGCACCTTTCTCAGGGGTACAGCAGCAGTTTCCCATCTGGAATCAGAACAAGTCCAGAGGTCCTGCCCTCTGCTCCACACCGCCGCCCTACTGGTCTCAAGCAGGGATTGCGCAGTCCTGCAGGGGCTGGTGTGTCTGCAGGGTCATGTTCCAGCTCCGCTCTGTAAACAGGCCCCAGTCTGCTCGTTATCGGCTTAATGGGCCCAGCTTCTCCCAGACTCTTCCTGGGGCTATTCACCCGGTTCTGGTTCTGTGAGGAGACCTGGGATTCCTGCAGACACTCTGGGACACAACAGGTCCCCCGAGGACCAGGGACTGGACAGCCCTGGGAGTTTCAGAGCGCAGTTGAAGTTTCCGAGGGCAGAACCAGCGGAGACCAGGGCACGGACCCACCTGGGCTTTCTTGCCGTAGTAGGGGAAGTACATGAGGTTGAAGGTGCCGTTGGGGGGGAAGTAGGCCAGCATCCCGATCTTGTCCGAATCTTCCTTCTGTGGGGCAGGAGGGAGAGTTACAGCCAGGCAGCAGGAAAGGTGTGGAGGTGTGTGTGTGTGTCGCCGAACTGGAGGTGTGTATTTGTGCGTGTCGCCGAACCGAACTGGAGGTGTGTGTGTCAGTTGCTGAACTGGAGGTGTGTGTGTATGAGTGTTGGGCACTAGTCGGATAAACCCCAGGATCCCCACTAGTGCTCTACACAAGCAGTGCGGCCCAGAGAGGGAGAAGGAGGTGGGCATGCACCTACTGGAAGAAGCCAGCACTACAGTGAACCCTAAATCTAGGCTTGACCCGAGGTTAAAGGTCACTACTAAAGGTTATTGCTAAAGGTTACTACTGTGCTGTACATAGCCATCACCCTGCTAGCCCTAATCCTGACCTTTGACCCTTGACCCTGATTCTCTCCCCCTCCCTCCCTGGCATTCTTACCCATTCGTCTTTGCCAACTTTGTACCTCTGTGAAGCACAGAAGGCGAGAGCGACAGACGCCAACAAAAAAACAGACAAAAGAACAAAAAGAACAGAACATGAGAGAAACGAAGGGGTGAGAGGACATGGAGATCCATGGTGCAGCCCGACAAACGACAACACAGTGGAATGACAGACAGAAGTGATACCAGGGGTTGGAGGTCGGAGGTCGGGGTTAGGGGGTCAGGGGTGGTGTTATCGTGCAGGGGGAGGTTTGGAAAGAGCGAGGGATGACTGGAGGAGGAGGAGAGGAGGAGTGAGGGATGGAGGGGGGCAGAGTAAGCTAGGAGAGAGAAGGTAAACACAGGGAGACACTTACCTTGGCTCCGCAGGTAACATATGGAGACTCTCCGCTTCCCGGCTTCATCCCGATCACCTGGAACACATTCAGGGAGTGAGTCAGGCACACAGAGTTTACTATAATCCCTCCCACCCATTCCTCTCCTCCTATCCCACCTCTGATCTTTCCCTCCATTTAATTCACCTGTCACTCCCTCTCTCCTGCTGACCTGACCTATCAATTCAATTCAAACAGCTTTATTGGCAGGACCAACAAATTACAGTGTTGCCAAAGCATATACAATAAAGACAACATAGCCACAACATTAGCCAGCAGCCATATCACCCTGCAACTCACAACTGGCAGCCCACTGAAGGGATGGGAGACCCCCTGGGAAAAACTAAGGTTGCTGCTGGAAGAGGTGTTAGTGGGGCCAGCAGGGGGCGCTCACCCTGCGGTCCATGTGGGTCTTAATGCCCCAGTATAGTGATGGGGACACTATACTGTAAACAGGCGCCGTCCTTCGGATGAGACGTAAAACCGAGGTCCTGACTCTCTGTGGTCATTAAAAATCCCAGGGCGTTTCTTCGAAAAGAGTAGGGGTGTACTAGCCAAATTTACCATTGGCCCTTACCAATCATGGCCTCCCAAGAATCCCCATCTATGAATTGGCTTCATTACTCTGCTCTCCTCCCCACTGATAGCTGATGTGTGGTGAGCGTTCTGGCGCACTATGGCTGCCGTCGCATCATCCAGGTGGATGCTGCACATTGGTGGTGGTGGAGGGGAGTCCCCATTCCCTGTAAAGCGCTTTGAGTGGAGTGTCCAGAAAAGCGCTATATACAGTGCCTTGCGAAAGTATTCGGCCCCCTTCAACTTTTCAACCTTTTGCCACATTTCAGGCTTCAAACAAAGATATAATTTTTTTATTTTATGTGAAGAATCACCAACAAGTGGGACACAATTGTGAAGTGGAACGAAATCTATTGGATTTTTGAAACTTTTTTAACTAATAAAAAAATGAAAAGTGGGGCGTGCAAAATTATTCGGCCCCCTTGCGTTAATACTTTGTAGAGCCATTATTATAGCCATGCTGCGATTACAGCTGCAAGTCGCTTGGGGTATGTCTCTATCAGTTTTGCACATCGAGAGACTGAAATTCTTGCCCATTCTTCCTTGCAAAACAGCTCGAGCTCAGTGAGGTTGGATGGAGAGCGTTTGTGAACAGCAGTTTTCAGCTCTTTCCACAGATTCTCGATTGGATTCAGGTCTGGACTTTGACTTGGCCATTCAAACACCTGGATACGTTTATTTGTGAACCATTCCTTTGTAGATTTTGCTGTATGTTTGGGATCATTGTCTTGTTGGAAGATAAATCTCCGTCCCAGTTTCAGGTCTTTTGCAGACTCCAACAGGTTTTCATCCAGAATGGTCCTGTATTTGGCTGCATCCATCTTCCCCTCAATTTTAACCATCTTCCCTGTCCCTGCTGAAGAAAAGCAGGCCCAAACCATGATGCTGCCACCACCATGTTTGACAGTGGGGATGGTGTGTTGAGGGTGATGAGCTGTGTTGCTTTTACGCCAAACATATCGTTTTGCATTGTGGCCAAAAAGTTCGATTTTGGTTTCATCTGACCAGAGCACCTTCTTCCACATGTTTGGGGTGTCTCCCAGGTGGCTTGTGGCAAACTTTAGACGAGACTTTTTATGGATATCTTTGAGAAATGGCTTTCTTCTTGCCACTCTTCCATAAAGGCCAGATTTGTGCAGTGTAAGACTGATTGTTGTCCTATGGACAGACTCTCCCACCTCAGCTGTAGTTCTCTGCAGTTCATCCAGAGTGATCATGGGCCTCTTGGCTGCATCTCTGATCAGTCTTCTCCTTGTCTGAGCTGAAAGTTTAGAGGGACGGCCAGGTCTTGGTAGATTTGCAGTGGTCTGATACTCCTTCCATTTCAAGATGATCGCTTGCACAGTGCTCCTTGGGATGTTTGAAGCTTGGGAAATCTTTTTGTATCCAAATCCGGCTTTAAACTTCTCCACAACAGTATTACGGACCTGCCTGGTGTGTTCCTTGGTCTTCATGATGCTCTCTGCGCTTTCAACAGAACCTTGAGACTATCACAGAGCAGGTGCATTTATACAGAGACTTGATTACACGCAGGTGGATTCTATTTATCACCATCAGTCATTTAGGACAACATTGGATCATTCAGAGATCCTCGCTGAACTTCTGGAGTGAGTTTGCTGCACTGAAAGTAAAGGGGCCGAATAATTTTGCACGCCCCACTTTTCATTTTTTTATTGGTTAAAAAAGTTTCAAAAATCCAATAGATTTCGTTCCACTTCACAATTGTGTCCCACTTGTTGGTGATTCTTCACATAAAATAAAAAATTTATATCTTTATGTTTGAAGCCTGAAATGTGGCAAAAGGTTGAAAAGTTCAAGGGGGCCGAATACTTTCGCAAGGCACTGTAAGTGTAAGCAATTATTATTATTATTATTAACATCTATAGACATTTACAATTTCAACATACAGCATAAGGAGCATTACTGAGAGACAGGCTCACTGTTCCTCAGGCTGGGACAGGAGATCCAGTTCAACCGAGTTTCCTCCTCCCTGATTCTGGCAGGAGTGGGAATTCTGGGATCAGATTTGTTATTGTAGGGAAGAATGTTTCTCTAATCCCAGAGTATCTGTCACAGTGCAGTAGGAAGTGCACCTCTGTCTCTATTTCTCCTCACTGGCAGTGGGAGCACAGCCTGTCCTCTCTGGGCAGCCAGGTCTGCTGTGTCAAGGCTGTGGCCACTGAGCCTGTCCTCTCTGGGCAGCCAGGTCTGCCTGTGTCGCCCAGTTTCTATGGCTAGGCTGTGGTCACTGAGCCTGTACTTCGCCAGGGTCTGTTTCTCTTTGTTATTTCATACCCTGGTCAGATATTCGGCTAGTGTGTATTGTCCGTTTAGGATTCTGTAGCATTCCAGTTTGTCTTGTTTGTGTTGTCACCCAGTGGGTGAGGTAGTGTTGTTCGGCTTGTGTAGTGTTTTGGTTGATTCTGATTGGTGTTGTTTTAGCTGTGCTGTCCTGAGGCTGGCTGGTGTCAGTGGCTGAGGGGCTCTTGGCTCAGCAGGGCCTTGTGGTGGTTGGAGTTTTGGTCACTTCTTTTTACACGCAGCCAACATGTTATTGCTCTTTTCTGCCCTGTGCCCTCTCTCTCCCTCTCTTTCTTCTCCTCCATCCCCCTCTCTATCTCCTCCTCTCCACCCTCTCTCCCTCCTCCTCTGCCTCTCTCTCCCTCTTTCTCCTTCCTCCTTCTCTCCTCCCTCCCTCCTCTATCCTCCCTCCCCCCCGTCTCTCCCTCCTCCCCCTCCTCCCCCCGTCTCCTCCCTCCTCCCCCTCCTCTCCCTCACCCTGTTCAGTTTGATGAAGACACAGGGTGTGCCGTTTTGGTAGCCGTAGGTCCTGTCCTCCAGGCCGGAGCAGCTGCCCAGCTCTGTGCGGTTGAACTGGCAGGAGCGCTTGGGGTTGTTCCGCACCTCGCCGCTGTCCTCCTGGATGAAGTACTGTCCCGGGGTGCAGTGGTCATTGTTGGCCACCTGGATACTGTTGTTGTAGGCTGGAGAGAGACCAGAGAGCAGGGGCGTTCAGACACTGTGCTGAGGGAACCAGGAGCACACACCCTCGCTCTCACTCTCTACTCACTCCCCAGAAGAACACACACCCTCACTCTCACTCTCTACTCACTCCCCAGAGGAACACACACCCTCGCTCTCACTCTCTACTCACTCCCCAGAGGAGCACACACCCTCACTCTCACTCTCTACTCACTCCCCAGAGGAACACACACCCTCACTCTCACTCTCTACTCACTCCCCAGAGGAACACACCCTCACCCTCACTCCCTACTCACTCCCCAGAAGCACACACACACTCTCACTCTCTACTCACTCCCCAGAGGAACACACACCCTCGCTCTCACTCTCTACTCACTCCCCAGAAGAACACACACCCTCACTCTCACTCTCTACTCACTCCCCAGAAGAACACACACCCTCACTCTCACTCTCTACTCACTCCCCAGAGGAGCACACACCCTCACTCTCACTCTCTACTCACTCCTCAGAGGAACACACCCTCACTCTCACTCTCTACTCACTCCCCAGAGGAACACACCCTCGCTCTCACTCCCTACTCACTCCCCAGAAGCACACACACACTCTCACTCTCTACTCACTCCCCAGAGGAACACACACCCTCGCTCTCACTCTCTACTCACTCCCCAGAGGAGCACACCCTCACTCTCACTCTCTACTCACTCTCCAGAGGAACACACACCCTCACTCTCTACTCACTCCCCAGAGGAACACACCCTCACCCTCACTCTCTACTCACTCCCCAGAAGCACACACACACTCTCACTCTCTACTCACTCCCCAGAGGAGCACACCCTTGCTCTCACTCTCTACTCACTCCCCAGAGGAACACACCCTCACTCTCACTCTCTACTCACTCTCCAGGAGCACACGCTCGCTCTCACTCCCTACTCACTCCCCAGAGGAACACACCCTCACCCTCACTCTCTACTCATTCCCCAGAAGCACACACACACTCTCACTCTCTACTCACTCCCCAGAGGAACACACCCTCACTCTCACTCTCTACTCACTCCCCAGAGGAACACACCCTCGCTCTCACTCTCTACTCACTCCCCAGAGGAACACACCCTCACCCTCACTCCCTACTCACTCCCCAGAAGCACACACACACTCTCACTCTCTACTCACTCCCCAGAGGAGCACACCCTTGCTCTCACTCTCTACTCACTCCCCAGAGGAACACACCCTCACTCTCACTCTCTACTCACTCTCCAGGAGCACACGCTCGCTCTCACTCCCTACTCACTCCCCAGAGGAACACACCCTCACCCTCACTCTCTACTCATTCCCCAGAAGCACACACACACTCTCACTCTCTACTCACTCCCCAGAGGAACACACCCTCACTCTCACTCTCTACTCACTCCCCAGAAGCACACACACACTCTCACTCTCTACTCACTCCCCAGAGGAGCACACACACACTCTCACTCTCTACTCACTCTCCAGAGGAGCACACACACACTCTCACTCTCTACTCACTCTCCAGAGGAACACACACCCTCACTCTCACTCTCTACTCACTCTCCAGGAGCACACACACACTCTCACTCTCTACTCACTCCCCAGAGGAACACACGCTCGCTCTCACTCTCTACTCACTCCCCAGAGGAGCACACCCTCACTCTCACTCTCTACTCACTCCCCAGAAGCACACACACACTCTCACTCTCTACTCACTCCCCAGAGGAGCACACACACACTCTCACTCTCTACTCACTCTCCAGAGGAGCACACACACACTCTCACTCTCTACTCACTCTCCAGAGGAACACACACCCTCACTCTCACTCTCTACTCACTCTCCAGGAGCACACACACACTCTCACTCTCTACTCACTCCCCAGAGGAGCACACCCTTGCTCTCACTCTCTACTCACTCCCCAGAGGAGCACACCCTTGCTCTCACTCTCTACTCACTCCCCAGAGGAGCACACCCTCACTCTCACTCTCTACTCATTCTCCAGAGGAACACACCCTCGCTCTCACTCCCTACTCACTCCCCAGAAGCACACACACACTCTCACTCTCTACTCACTCCCCAGGGGACCACACCCTCACTCTCACTCTCTACTCACTCCCCAGAAGCACACACACACTCTCACTCTCTACTCACTCCCCAGAGGAACACACCCTCACTCTCACTCTCTACTCACTCCCCAGAGGAACACACCCTCACTCTCACTCTCTACTCACTCCCCAGAGGAACACACCCTCACCCTCACTCCCTACTCACTCCCCAGAAGCACACACACACTCTCACTCTCTACTCACTCCCCAGAGGAGCACACCCTTGCTCTCACTCTCTACTCACTCCCCAGAGGAACACACCCTCACTCTCACTCTCTACTCACTCTCCAGGAGCACACGCTCGCTCTCACTCCCTACTCACTCCCCAGAGGAACACACCCTCACCCTCACTCTCTACTCATTCCCCAGAAGCACACACACACTCTCACTCTCTACTCACTCCCCAGAGGAACACACCCTCACTCTCACTCTCTACTCACTCCCCAGAAGCACACACACACTCTCACTCTCTACTCACTCCCCAGAGGAGCACACACACACTCTCACTCTCTACTCACTCTCCAGAGGAGCACACACACACTCTCACTCTCTACTCACTCTCCAGAGGAACACACACCCTCACTCTCACTCTCTACTCACTCTCCAGGAGCACACACACACTCTCACTCTCTACTCACTCCCCAGAGGAACACACGCTCGCTCTCACTCTCTACTCACTCCCCAGAGGAGCACACCCTTGCTCTCACTCTCTACTCACTCTCCAGAGGAGCACACCCTCGCTCTCACTCCCTACTCACTCCCCAGAGGAGCACACCCTTGCTCTCACTCTCTACTCACTCCCCAGAGGAGCACACCCTTGCTCTCACTCTCTACTCACTCCCCAGAGGAGCACACCCTCACTCTCACTCTCTACTCATTCTCCAGAGGAACACACCCTCGCTCTCACTCCCTACTCACTCCCCAGAAGCACACACACACTCTCACTCTCTACTCACTCCCCAGGGGACCACACCCTCACTCTCACTCTCTACTCACTCCCCAGAAGCACACACACACTCTCACTCTCTACTCACTCCCCAGAGGAGCACACCCTCACTCTCACTCTCTACTCATTCTCCAGAGGAACACACCCTCGCTCTCACTCCCTACTCACTCCCCAGAAGCACACACACACTCTCACTCTCTACTCACTCCCCAGGGGACCACACCCTCACTCTCACTCTCTACTCACTCCCCAGAAGCACACACACACTCTCACTCTCTACTCACTCCCCAGAAGCACACCCTCACTCTCACTCTCTACTCACTCCCCAGAAGCACACACACACTCTCACTCTCTTCTTCGCTCCCCACACCAGGACTCACGGGCAAGGAAGCTGTCCAGTGCAGTGATGTAATCATCCCAGCTCTCCGTTTTGGCAATATCATAGTCGATCTCCAGGGCCTCACACTTGGGCCGGATCATCAGTCCTGTACAGAAGGCACAGAGGGACAGCTCGAGTCAGAGCATATGCTGCAAGATCACTCTTCCATCAGCTTGTCACTCTGCATATCAGTGACAAGACTCCAGACACACTGATTTATCAGGATACAAACATACAGTATCAGTGTGCAAGACTAGACACACTGATGTATACTGTATGCAGTATTCTACACCAGTATCAATTAGTGCACTATTCTATACCAATGTCTGTCAGTGTACTGTTCTACATCAGTGTCAGTTAGTATACTATTATACACCAGTATTTGTCAGTGTACAGGTCTACAGCAGTGAATGTCGGTGTACCGGTCTACACCAGTGTCTGTCAGTGTACCGGTCTACACCAGTGTCTGTCAGTGTACTGGTCTACACCAGTGTCTGTCAGTGTACTGTTCTACAGCAGTGTGTCAGTTCACTATTCTACACTAGTGTCTGTCAGTGTACTGTTCTACAACAGTGTCTGTCAGTGCACTGTTCTACAGCAGTGTATCAGTTCACTATTCTACACCAGTGTCTGTCAGTGTACTGTTCTACAACAGTGTCTGTCAGTGCACTGTTCTACAGCAGTGTGTCAGTTCACTATTCTACACTAGTGTCTGTCAGTGCACTGTTCTACAGCAGTGTGTCAGTTCACTATTCTACACCAGTGTCTGTCAGTGTACTATTCTACACCAGTGTCTGTCAGTGCACTGTTATACACCAGTCTCTGTCAGTGCACTGTTCTACAGCAATGTCCGTCAGTGCACTGTTCTATAGCAGTGTCTGTCAGTGTACTGTTCTACAGCAGTGTCTGTCAGTGCACTGTTCTGCACCAGTGCCTGTCAGTGCACTACTCTACAGCAGTGTTTGTCAATGCACTGTTCTACAGCAGTGTCTGTCAGTGCACTATTCTACAGCAGTGACCTTCTCAGGAAGGTTACTTCTCCAGGCACTCATCAGTGCTTAGGACAGCAGTGTACCTGGGGTGGCCAGCCGGTCCTGGTAGGTGGGCTTGTAGTCGTCCATAGTCTGCAGCAACACCCACATGGTGAGGCAGAACAGGCCAGTCAGGAAGGTGTAGAAGACCAGGTAGAAGACCAGGATGAGGGCTGTGGAGAGACGAGAGCACACCCCATGTCATGATTCATGACAGCTTTATGATGACTCTGATACGCAAAGCTAGCAGGCACTAGGGGGCGCTCTGCTGCAGTGGGTGTCCAGCTCTGGTCCTGGTGGGTGGGCTTGTAGTCATCCACAGTCTACAGCATCATGTGCATGACGGGTTGAGGGTTGTTGGGTCTCTTAACTGGCTAACCAAACAAATTAATGGCCTAACTGGAGCAGTCTACTGTCCCAGGCCTTCTCCGATAGAGAAACTGCTTGTGTCCCACCAGTGTGCACAGGACCATTCACCCTCCTACGACACACTCCCCTGGGGAATCTCAACCTTGAACCTTCAATCCCTGGAGTCTGGAGTCCATCCTGCACCGCTGGAGCCACTTGGAGCCCCCCACTGTTTCCTCCATCCACCCCCACCCCCTGTGGAGTCCAAGCACGCCGCTGACCGCATGCCAGGCCAGACCCGCTAAAGCTGTAATCCTCTGTAATCTGGAGCCCGCCTGGTCACTGCCTCCCCCTCACCCCGCGCTCTGCTCAACCCAAACTTCTGGACAGATCTGAGGGGGAGGGGATGGGCACCAGCTGGCCTAGTCCCCCCCACACACACTCTCATTCTGTCATCACTTCCTGTCCCAAACTCACACACACATACCCCTTAAGAGGGAAGACATGCTGGTTGGTTTATATAGGAGTTGTTTCCACTGTGGGGACACCAGTCTGGCAGGAGGTGCTGTCTTTGTGGGACATTTTCTCTCATGATGAATAGGATTTGACAGTAATATATCAGAACACTCAAACGGATGAATGCACGCACACACTTGTGCATAGACCCAAGCACAGACGTGCAGGCACACACCCTTGTGCATGGCAACAAGCACAGGTGTGCAGGCACACACCCTTGTGCATGGCAACAAGCACAGGCGTGCAGGCACACACCCTTGTGCATGGGAACAAGCACAGGCGTGCAGGCACACACTCTTGTGCATGGGCACAAGTACAGGCGTACAGGCACACACCCTTGTGCATAGACACAACCACAGGCGTGCAGGCACACACTCTTGTGGATAGACACAAGCATAGGCAGACACACATGGACACAAGTACAGGCAGACACGCACACCTACTTGTGCATAGACACAAGCACAGACATATACACACACACCCTCGTGCATAGACACAAGCACAGGGCAGTGTGCACCCATCACAGATGAACAGCAGGAAGCCTGTCCCAGCACCATGCCCATTGACGCAACAGGGCCTCTCAGCAGTGGGGCTCTTCCTTGAGGTTGGACATAAAGGCCCACCCCTCAGCTCTTCGTTGAGGCAACGCTCCCCACACAGCACACTGCGCCCTCTGATGGACAGCAGCGCGGGTAGTGCCCCCTTAGTGTGCTGCTATAGTACATGGGTCCTGCAGTTCCACACATCTCATTTACATAATTAAACCCGGAACTGACCTAATTAAAGGGCTAATCTGGACTCTTGGATTGTTTTCAGTTCCTCGGCATGTTGAGCTCAGCCTTGAACAATAGTGTTGTAAAAAACCCGAGCTCTCCAGGTCCCTAGCAGAAAAGAACAACTTCACAGTTCCCAGTCAGGTAGCTCGTTAGTTCACTTAAGGATTCTAAGAAGCAACAAGCTGAGCTGGAATGAAAACCTGCAGGTTTGGGGACAGATTACGGGGAACCCATCCTCACTATCACAACACTGTTTTCACTGCTCATCTGTTTCCAGCAGACTGGATCTTTTCTAACCAGTGTGTGCACACACACACACGCACAACAAACACACACAACACAACATACACACAATCTACTCATACAGCCTACACATTCACAACATGCAACCACACAAAACATACTCCCAACGCACATATACGCATACAACAAACACACCGTAAATACACACTCGACAAACACACACAAAACAGCATCCTTTCTACACCCCCACCCCCCCATCTCTGCCAAACAAGAACAAAAAAATTAATCCAGGATTGCAGGTCTGGACAGAGTCCAGATTAATTATCAAAGAACAAGAAGAAAGAGATTTGTGGAGGAGAGGGCGGGGTGCTGGGGAGCTGGGGGAGGGGCTCGGGGATTAGGGGCAGGAGGTCAGAGGATTAGCTGAGAGCAGGTTTGCGTTTTCGGAGAATCAAGGTGGCGGCAGTGGACACGTCACACCGACAGGGCTCACAGACGAGCAGGAGGGGTCAGAGGACTCACTGGGCTGTACTGGACTGCTCTGCACTTTTACCCTGATCTCACTGGGCTGTACTGGACTGCTCTGCACTTTTACCCTGATCTCACTGGGCTGTACTGCACTGTACTGCACTTTTACCCTGATCTCACTGGGCTGTACTGCAGTGTTCTGTGTGTTTACCCTGATCTCACTGGGCTGTACTACCCTGTTCTGCACTTTTACCCTGATCTCACTGGGCTGTACTGCACTGTTCTGCACTTTTACCCTGATCTCACTGGACTGTACTGCAGTATTCTGTGTGTTTACCCTGATCTCACTGGGCTGTACTGCAGTATTCTGTGTGTTTACCCTGATCTCACTGGGCTGTACTGCACTGTACTGCACTTTTACCCTGATCTCACTGGTCTGTACTGTACTGTTCTGTACTTTTACCCTGATCTCACTGGGTTGTACTGGGCTGTACTGCGCTTTTACCCTGATCTCACTAGGCGGGTACTGCACTGTTCTGTGCTTTTACCCTGATGTCACTGGGCTGTACTGCACTGTACTGTGTTTATACCCTGATCTCACTGGGCTGTACTGCACTGTACTGCACTTTCACCCTGATCTCACTGGGCTGTACTGCACTGTTCTGTACTTTTACCCTGATCTCACTGAGCTGTACTGCGCTGTACTGCGCTTTTACCCTAATCTCACTGCGCTGTACTGCACTGTACTGTGTTTATACCCTAATCTCACTGGGCTGTACTGCACTGTTCGGTGTTTTTACCCTGATCTCACTGGGTTGTACTGCACTGTACTGTGTTTATACCCTGATCTTACTGGGCTGTACTGCACTATTCTGTGTGTTAACCCTGATCTCACTGGGCTTTACTGCACTGCACTGTGCTTTGCGTTTACCCTGATTTCACTTGGATGTACTGTACTTTTACCCTAAAATCATTGTGCTTTACTGCACCTTGTTGTGCTTTTACCCTGATCTCCCAGTGCTTTACTGTGTTTAATTCGGTCTTTGCTGTGTTTTTAGACTGACCTACTGTGGTTTACAACCCTTAACAGTGCTTTTACCCTTATTTCACTGCTCTTTACTGTGATTTTATCACAGAATACCGCAGTGACACAAAGGGACATTAGACAGTGCTGTGTTGCTCTGGGCAGGAGTGCAGACAGGGTTCAGTGCATGATGTACCTTTGTAAGCTCCTCTGAACCTCTTTAGTTCAGAACACAGGAGATTATGATGAGACTTGATTCAGGCTTTTCCAATCCTGAAAGGTTACTGACTACTGTAAGTCGACCCAGAGGACAGATTCGGGATCAAGAGAAGCAAGGATCCAAGAACACAAGCGGAAATAAAGAAATAGGAATGATCGCGCTCCTTTACACCAAGAGTTGGGGGGTGGAGGTGTTTGGAACAAGCTGCCAGCTGTGGGATACAGGAAACAGCTTTTCCTTTTGCAGGTGTTACTAGAGGCCCGAGGACAGGTAGGCTGTGTTGCTGGAAGGGTGCGGTTATGCTGCAGCGCAGGAGTGCGCAGGCTGCTTCGGGAACTGCAACATCGCGGGGCCGGAGTTGGGGGACTCTACCCCAGGAGACAGGAACCCCGCCTAGCCCAGAGGCATCCCCACGAAGTCACGGCTCTTCCAGGGGCTCACAGCGACGCCCCACGAGTGCGTGTGAAGACAAGGTGCAGGAAGACAGAGAGAGGGGAGGAAGGGGCTCTGTCCTCCATTTCTGTGTGTGTCTGAACTATCGGGCCTGAGGCGTTGTCAGTTCCTCTCCGGTGCACCGGTGCTCTCTCTCTCTCTCTCTCCGGAGAATCTGTTGTGCTGCAGCAGAGCAGAAGGAATCGGAATGAAAGGGTGCCATTCCTCGCTCCCTCCATCTCTCCTTCCTCTCTTGGGCCCTTGGCTATAGTGGCCAGCCCACACTCTCGCCCTCCCTCTCTCTCTAGGACACTTACAAGTCACAAAAGGCCATCTGGCCCATCTCTTGATCTCATTCAGCCGTTCAATCTGAGGATCTCCTTCAGACATTCTCATTCTCTTAATGTAAAGAAGTCCTCTCGTCCTGCCTGGAGGACCTCATCCAGTCGATTCTTGAGAGTTGCCAGGGTGTTTGCTTCTCCAACACGGAAGGGCAACTGGTTCCACCCTCCCACCACTCTTTGTCTAAAGACTTTCCTCCTGTCCTGCCTAGAAGATCTCATCCAGTCGTTTCTTGAGAGGCACCAGGGTATTTTCTTCTACAATGCAGCTGGGCAGCTTGTTCCACGCTCACACCACCCTTTGCACAAAGTCATGCCCCCGGTTCTCAGTTTATACTGTATATGGCGAACAGGTGGTTTCCATCTGTGCCCTGTGATTCTGAAATCCACTGACATCTCCGCTGGGGTGGCGGTGTCAGAGCCTCGAGGGTATTTTGCAGTTTTCGGTCGTTGTGTGGAGTGGAGCTGGGGGAGCGTTGGAACATGGCTGCAGCTGTAGGGGAGCAGGTCAAAGGTACAGGATCGCCTCTATGGGGTTAAACCCTGAATTAGACTGCATGCTGCCCCAGACTTTCTGCTCTGACATGTAGCCTCTCTCTCCGTGTCTCTCTCCAGTCCTTTCTCAAGGTGCTTTATTAGCATGACCGATGGGTACAATCAGTGTTGCCAAAGCAAAAAAGCAAATTTAGCAGGCTTTGTGGCGCAATGGATAGCATGTTGGACTTCTAGACAGTCTTCTCTCTCTGTCTCCAGTCTTCTCTCTCTCCAGTCCTCTTTCTCTCTCTCTCTAGTCTTCTCTCTCTCTCTCCCTCTCTCCAGTTCTCCCTCTCTCTCCCTCTCTCTCCAGTCCTCCCTCTCTCTCCCTCTCTCTCCAGTCCTCTCCCTCTCCCTCTCCAGTCCTCCCCCTCTCCAGTCCTCCCTCTCCCTCTCCAGTCCTCCCCCTCTCTCTCTCTCCAGTCTTCTCTCTCTCTCTCCAGTCCTCCCTCTCCCTCTCTCTCTCCAGTCTTCTCTCTCTCCCTCTCTCTCCAGTCTTCTCTCTCTCTCCAGTCTTCTCTCTCTCTCCAGTCCTCCCTCTCTCCCTCTCTCTCCAGTCCTCCCCCTCTCCTGCCTGGCGCAGGGCGACTGCAGGGTTTTTTAACCTAATTTGCCCTGTGTGTCCCTGCAGCCTGCAGCCTCTCTCCAGACTGCCCACATCAATTATTCAGCTCCTGCAGAACTGACACATCCCTCCCCCTCTCCTTTCCTCTCAACAGGCCGATCTCAGCTAAATCAGCGCGGGTTCCCTGCTCTGCGAGACTCCAGCCTTTCCAGGAAAATCCCTGCAGTCCCTAAGGCATTCTGCAAGCTCATCCAACACTTTTCCAGTCTGTCCTTTGGGATTCCACCATGGGTCACTGCTGATTCCACAGGAGACTGGTTTCATCATGGTTTCCCAACACCTTGCACCACGTTCACCTCCCTTTTACCCTGGATTACACCATTTTTACACTCATTTACCCTGATAGACTGTGTTCATCTCCCTCTACATTTAGCTCTTATTCATTGTGCTTTTACCCTGATTGACTGTTTACCTCCCTGTGCATTTACCTTGATTTATGGTGCTTTTACCCTCATTTACTGTGCTCTTACCCCGTGTTCACCTCTCTCTGCTTTTACACTGATTAACTGAGCTTTTACCTTCATTTATTGTGTATGCCTTATTCTTCTTTTTACCTTCATTTACTGTGCTTTTACACTGTTTGAGTGTGTTCACCTGTTTCTGCATTTACCTTGATTTACTGTGCTTGTACTCTGACTGTGTTCACTTCCATCTGCTTTTACCCTGATTTACTGTGCTTTTATCTTGATATTCTGTGTTCACCTCCCTCTGCATCTACCCTGATTCAATGTGTTTATCCTGATTTACTGTGCTTTTACCCTGATCTCACTGTGCACTGGAGGCAGGCAGGAGGTGCTCCACTTGTTCAGTGATGCTGGAGAGACAGAGACAGCTGCATAGAGGGGGCAGGACTCTGCAGCTCCTCTCAGTACTGATCCCTGGCCAGGGGAACTGGGGAGCTGACCGCAGTTTCCTGGGCTGCAGGTCCCAATCAGAGTCCCAGTCTAACCCTGCCTGCACTCTCCCCTCTCTCTGAGCTGAGCTGGTTCAGGGCTGTAGCTCCTCTCTCCTGTCTGAGCAGTAGGGCTCTGCCACACCCCACAGACACCCCCCCCCAGAGGGGAGCACTGCAGTAGGAGAGGCTGGAAGGAGCTACAGGAATATAAGATGGGGCCCTTCTGCTCTGTGATATAGCAGCTGACAAGCTCCAGCCCCGTCGTACTGCATTTGCCTGGTTTGCGACGGGAATTAAGACCCCAGTCCCTCTACATACTCTTTACACAAACCTTACACATGCGCTACACTCATCTTAACTGCAAACTCACTACACCGCCCGACACACACACCAGAACGACTCGTTACTCACTCCCTACATACTGTCTGCTTGCCTGAGCTACACACGGGCTACACATTCAGACACCGTCATCACTGAAAGACCCTTAATCTGGATTGGGGTGAGAGATCGAAGATTAGGTCTTCCCGCACCTGTATAAATAGCTGTTTGCTAATTGAAAAGGTTTTTATGAGCAGGCTTAATGAGCTTAGCTGTCCTGCCAGGATCAGAGTGGAGAGTCTGAGGGGAGGAGAGGGCATCCTGGACACTAGGAATGAGTCCTTGTGAAATATTTTGGGGGTACAGGTTATCCAGCAGCTCTCTATCAGCACTGCACTGTGACACCCCACTGTTGCGCCACGCCCCCGGAGGACTCGGCATTCCACCTCGCATTCCCCCACGGTTCCCAGTTAGCCTTTGACCCCATTCTGTTTAATACTGCTTCACACTCTCCCCAGTGCTCAGTGTTAGGGTTTCCTGGCTAGAGCTACCCCGTCTTCCTGCGATCAGTTACGTCTTGGTTCTTGGCTTCCTGACCCTGGTTTGTTCTCCGACTACGTCTGGCAGTCACACTGTAGAGCTCCAGGTCAGAGTGGTCTCTGCGTCCCGGTCTCTGTGCAGCACATGTCCCTGGCCGCAGGCCCCAGAGGGGTCAACAGCAGCAATACGATCTTTCCTGGCATCTTTCCCTTGTTTTAACACATCTGTAGCCCTTTTCAATTATAAACCTCACCTGATTCTGAAACCAGGGATAGGTCTGGATACACTGACACAGCCCAGTCACAGGGCTCTAGACTCTCACAGTCCCTGTGGAGTCCAGTACACTGACACAGCCCAGTCACAGGGCTCTAGACTCTCACAGTCCCTGTGGAGTCCAGTACACTGACACAGCCCAGTCACAGGGCTCTAGACTCTCACAGTCCCTGTGGAGTCCAGCACACTGACACAGCCCAGTCACAGGGCTCTAGACTCTCACAGTCCCTGTGGAGTCCAGTACACTGACACAGCCCAGTCACAGGGCTCTAGACTCTCACAGTCCCTGTGGAGTCCAGTACACTGACACAGCCCAGTCACAGGGCTCTAGACTCTCACAGTCCCTGTGGAGTCCAGTACACTGACACAGCCCAGTCACAGGGCTCTAGACTCTCACAGTCCCTGTGGAGTCCAGTACACTGACACAGCCCAGTCACAGGGCTCTAGACTCTCACAGTCCCTGTGGAGTCCAGTACACTGACACAGCCCAGTCACAGGGCTCTAGACTCTCACAGTCCCTGTGGAGTCCAGTACACTGACACAGCCCAGTCACAGGGCTCTAGACTCTCACAGTCCCTGTGGAGTCCAGTACACTGACACAGCCCAGTCACAGGGCTCTAGACTCTCACAGTCCCTGTGAACTCCAGTACACTGACACAGCCCAGTCACAGGGCTCTAGACTCTCACAGTCCCTGTGGAGTCCAGCACACTGACACAGCCCAGTCACAGGGCTCTAGACTCTCACAGTCCCTGTGGAGTCCAGCACACTGACACAGCCCAGTCACAGGGCTCTAGACTCTCACAGTCCCTGTGGAGTCCAGCACACTGACACAGCCCAGTCACAGGGCTCTAGACTCTCAGAGTCCCTGTGGAGTCCAGCACACTGACACAGCCCAGTCACAGGGCTCTAGACTCTCACAGTCCCTGTGGAGTCCAGCACACTGACACAGCCCAGTCACAGGGCTCTAGACTCTCACAGTCCCTGTGGAGTCCAGTACACTGACACAGCCCAGTCACAGGGCTCTAGACTCTCACAGTCCCTGTGGAGTCCAGTACACTGACACAGCCCAGTCACAGGGCTCTAGACTCTTACAGTCCCTGTGGTGTCCAGCACACTGACACAGCCCAGTCACAGGGCTCTAGACTCTCACAGTCCCTGTGGAGTCCAGCACACTGACACAGCCCAGTCACAGGGCTCTAGACTATTTCTTCACCACAATTGTTTAATGGGTCAGAGCATGAGAACACAGGTTGTGTGTCAGTTGCACAGTCCAGATGTGGTCATCGCTTGTCACAAGGAATCCCTGTCCTGAATCGGTCAGTGAACAGAGTTCTGGTATTTAGCTCAACTTCTCCCCCTGGAGGAGCCGGTTGATTCAGAGCTTTTAAAGGGATCGGCAGAGCAATATATATTATATATACTTATATAGTGCTTTTCTGGACACTCCACTCAAAGGTAATGGGGATCCCCTCCACCACCACCAATGTGCAGCCCCACCTGGATGATGCGACGGCAGCCATAGTGCACCAGAACGCTCTCCACACACCAGCTCTCAGTGGGGAGGAGAGCAGAGTAATGAAGCTAATTCATAGAGGGGGATTGTTAGGAGGCCATGATTGGTAAGGGCCAATGGTAAATTTGGCCAGGACGCTGGGGTTACACCCCTACTCTTTTCGAGAAACGTCCTGGGATTTTTAATGACCACAGAGAGTCAGGACCTCGGTTTTACGTCTCATCCGAAGGACGGCGCCTGTTTACAATATAGTGTCCCCGTCACTATACTGGGGCATTAGGACCCACATGGACCACAGGGTGAGCGCCCCCAGCTGGCCCCACTAACACCTCTTCCAGCAGCAACCTTAGCTTTCCCAGGAGGTCTCACACCTGCTGAGCTTCAGTGGGTTGCCAGTTGTGAGTTGCAGGGTGATATGGTTGCTGTACTGCCCCCCTCTCCCCCTACAGCCCCTCTCCCTCCCCCTGTACTGCCCCCCCTCTCTCCCTACTGCCCCTCTCCCCCTGTACTGCCCCCCTCTCCCTACTGCCCCTCTCCCCCTGTACTGCCCCCCTTTCCCAGAGAAGCTCCTGACAGACGTCACTCATCTGCGAGGGAGAGCCGGGGGAGGAGACTCCTGAATGAATAACCCTGTGAGTTTAATGGCAAAATTCAATTAAAATTTGAATTATTTATCTGCCGTGCAACAGTGGCTACACCAGCCGCACAGTGTTATAAGCAGAATAAGATGGAAAGAGGGATAGAGGAAGAGAGAGAGGGGGGGGGGCGGAGGAAAATGGAAAGAGAAATAGAGGAAGAGAGAGACAAAGAGAGGGGGACAGAAGAAGATGAAAAGAGGGATAGAGGAAGAGAGAGTGATAGAGAGAAAGAGGAGTAATGGAGAGAGAGGGGGATAGAGAGAGGAGTTATGGAGACAGGGAGAGAGAGGGATGGAGAAAGAGAGAGAGGGACAGAAGAAGATGGAAAGAGGGATAGAGGAAGAGAGACAGAGAGAGAGGGACAGAGGAAAATGGAAAGAGGGATAGAGGAAGAGTGATAGAAAGAAAGAGAAGGAGTAATGGAGAGAGAGGGGTTCAGAGAGAGCGATGGAGAGAGAGAAGGAATAATGGAGACAGGGAGAGAGAGGGATGGAGAGAGTGAAAGAGAGAGAGAAGGCAGCACAGAGAGCCCAATCACCCTCGGTTTTAGTCAAAGGATTAGCAGCTGCAAAGCCATTAAAAGGCGCAATTTCGAAACTGCGACATGTCGTCTTTCCTTGCTCAGCACGGGGACAGCGCACTGCTGACGACGCCTCCTTGTGCACCAGCGGGGCTCTCTCGGAGCAGAGGCCGGACACGGTGTGACCCTTCCACTGCCGTTCACACCGACACCCCGACAGGATCTGGGTTTGCTTCAACAGCCCACGAAGTAGCCTTCCGCTCGCTCCGCGAACCGCGCCGGGCGTCCGGAACCCGCCGGCCCCGGGCTTGAGGACGGGTGTGTGTGAGAGAGACACGGAGGACTGTCACGCCCGAACCGGGGGTCCAGCCGAGGGGCCCCGCGTCACACCCGCGCGAAGCGGCGAGACACCGGGGGTCCCGTTGCCAGGCTCGCGCGTTCCCAGGACGCGGGGCGCGCGGCGTCTCTGTCCATCTGTCTGTAGGCGGCTACGTGCGACTGTCCCCGTCCCCCCCCCCAAAAAAAAACACCGCCCGCCAAAAACTGCGCCCGGCACCGGCTGTGGTGCACATTCCCGCGAGTGTCCACGCGAATACGAGCCGAGCGTGGGGAAATCTTGGTATCTGGGCGAGAGAGACAGATGAGCAACTGGGGGGGTTAGCGAGGAGCGGGGGGGGCGGTTTCATAATCCGCATTAAAGAGGCCCGTCGAGCCCAAGAAAACCCATCAGCGCTTTAGCAGATAATTAACAAACTGGCATCGACCCCAGGCAGCAGGCTCGCGGGGGGGGGCTCGTGTCCGAAGAGCGACGAGGCGACCGGTCGATGAATGAGCTCGTCGACGGAGAGGAGCCGCCGGCGAACCGCCGACGGCTGCGAATAGAGCAGAGTGCCGCAGTCCCCCCTGCAGACCCGCCGGCGCTCTTCACCCGCAGCGATCATCGCAGCCCGCAGCCCTGCCCGAGGCTGAGCGGCGGCTCCAGCCCTCTGCAGTCGGGCTGCGCGTCCCCGATTCCGCCCCTGCGCCGCAGCGGTGATGTCCGCAGCCTGGAGCACAGGCGGACCTGCACCGGGACAGACGGACGGACCGGCCGGACAGGGGCTGGACCGGATTCCCAGCCCGAACCTGCCCGCGAACCCGCCTCTCGGTGCGGGAGGGAGACAGGGACAGACAGACAGACAGAGTGAGAGAGTGTGAGAGAGAGAGAGAGACGAGCCGGGCGTCAGAGGGAGAGACAGGCAGACGGAGCGAGAGAGAGAGAGAGACAGGTGGAGGAGGGAGGGAGGGAGAGAGAGACAGTCAGAGACGGAGAGAGACAGACGGGCAGCGAGACAGACTCACCCCAGCTGCTCGCCGTCCGCCCGAGAAACTCGTGCGTCCTCGGGTTCCACACAAACCCCTTCCACTCGTCCAGCACCTGTCCGCAGGTCTTCTTTTCCTTCTTGTTCGACATGGTGGCCCCGCTTGTGCTCTGGCGGGGTGTCTCTCAGCGACGGCGCTCCGGGGGATCAGTTCCAGCGGCAGTCTCTCTCTCTCTCAGCCCCCGTGTTCCTGAAGGCGCAGGGTCTACACCGCGGACAAGCGGGTCCGCTGGCGATGGACGTCTGGCGGCACCAGATAACACCCCGGAGAGCCCGGTGTAACAGCTGCAGTCTGGGGCTTCACAGCCTGCGGTTCAGGGATTCGCCCGGGGTCGCTGCCTGCAGTTGAATATGAGATAAGCAGCTTGCTGTATTTTTTCAACGGGTTAAAAGGAACTATTATTACACTAGGATTATGAGAGGTCTGTCAATGTCTTTCTCGCTCCTCCTTCTTTTCTGCGTTCACCGGTAGAAAATGACAGCAAACCCCGAAATATATATATATGTATATAAAAATAAAAACACCCTCAATCCGCAATCCTGCACCTTAAAAGCCCTCCCCCCCCTCCAAGGTCCGGTGAGCACAGAGCCGGCTTTCCTTACGGAGATCAGGGATACTGCGGTAAAAACGCGTCTGGCTGTCTATTTAAAGCGAATCCGTCTCCGCAGCACCTCCCCGGAGCCCCCTTGGCAAATCGCTGACGACCAATGCCGCTTGTCCCGCCCACCGCAACCCGAAAACTCATTCCAGACATCAGACTGGCCTCCTCTGAGTGACAGGCCGGCTGTCCAACCGGCTCGGTGCGCTCCAGTCTTCCAGCCGCTGGTGCTGAGCTGCTGCTCTTCAGGGCAGAGCTGGAAGAGTATTTACTGCAAAAGAATGTTAAACGTTATATTATAACAGGACTGTTCTGTACTGGGACTGTAGCTCCTATTGTAACAGGACTGTTCTCCTGTACTGGGACTGTAGCCCCTATTGTAACAGGACTGTTCTCCTGTACTGGGACTGTAGCCCCTATTGTAACAAGACTGTCCTCCTGTACTGGGACTGTAGCTCCTATTGTAATGGGACTGTTCTCCTGTACTGGGACTGTAGCTCCTATTGTGACAGGACTGTTCTCCTGTACTGGGACTGTAGCTCCTACTGTAACAGGACTGTTCTACTGTACTGGGACTGTAACTCCTATTGTAACGGGACTGTTCTAGTCTAGTAAAACGGTGAAATCAGGGTAAAAACAAAGCAAAGCAAAGTGAAGCAGCTAAATAACAGTTGACGTCTCTGTAGTGCAGTATAGCGCACGACTCAACAGTAGCAGGAACACACGGGACGTACGGCACGAGAGCAGGTGTGGGGAGAGCCCGCAAAGAGCGTCGGCTCGCGCGGGATAAACGCGATAACCCGCAGGGACTTAACACGACGTCACGCGACTGCGCGAATCCAGCAGGATCAAGGCGTCGGGAGCGCGCGCGCTCGTGTATATTTGCCGGTGGCCACCGAGGTCACCGAGCTAGTAAATACTCGCAAACAGCGAGTGCAAAATCTTTTAAAATCGCACGAATTTTAAAACACCGTCTTCGGTAATAAGACAAGAATCATCCGGTTTTCAAAACAGGTTACCACGGTACAGTTCCAGCGTTTACCCACGAGGCTGCTAAGATTCCCACTGTTTTCGATGATGCCTTCGTTACTACACTTTATCAGTGACTACGATCATTCGCAGTGGTCTTTGTATCAGGGCAGACGTCGTTCCGCAATCAAGGCGTGCCGAGGCGCTGGGCTGGCGGTTTGCGACAGCCGACGCTATGCAACGCACCCGCCTCTCCTGCTGTTCAAGGTGGCGCGACCGCCTGCCCAACCGCGCCCTCTGCTGCCCGCTGGAGGGACTGCAGGACTGGCGGGGTGGGGAGGGCTAGGTGTTTAACGCAAGCGGGCTCACAGCGGCGTTCCCTTTTCTTACGAGCAGGGGCGCCTGAAATGAAGGCTGTGTATGAAGTAAATATATAGACTATTATATACTGGACATAAACTCTCTGGTTCTGTATCTACTATGGAGGACATAAACTATATGGATCTGTACCCACTATACTACACTGGACATAAACTATCTGGACATGTACCTACTATATTATATTGGACATAAACTATCTGTACCTGCTATACTATACTGGACATGAACTATCTACTGCACTATACAGGACATAAACTCTCTGTACCTGTACCTACTATACTGGACATAAATCTGTCCTCTTCTCTGGATGCAACTTTCAGTAAAATCCTAATGTACTGTATCAAGCACATAGGATTGGAAGGAAGGAGAAAGACAAGCTTAATTGAGTATTGTATAGTTTCCATTTTAATAGGCTGTGCACAGAATATTTTACAATACCAAAAAAAGCTAATTATTTTCTTTATACAGAAATCCATTGACATTTCGGCAACAAAACGCATCAACGTTTCATTCAGTATATTCTTACTGCTATGATCATCATTAATGTGTTAATAATCTTAATATTATTCATTCTGGTAACTTTACAATCAACCCTATCAATATTATTGGATTTACAATTCACCCTATCCCTCGTCGGAATAATCCCACTGCCATGCATATTCCCCATATTTCCCAGCTCGGATAGAATTCCAAAAGGGAGCGCGGACATGACATGGCCACGCTGTGATGACCACCTGACAAGCAGGTTCCCAAGAATCTCCGTACGCCTGGACCGCCGCCTCTGCCCCGAGCTCACCGTGATCTCGCAGGTGTGTGTTGGGAAAGTGTGGCTGGATTCGCATCAGTGATCCCGCACGGATAAATGATTGATGTTATGGGATAACATGGGCAGTTGTGGACATTATGATCAACTTAAAGTAGCCAGATAACCTAACAGGATGGCCTATGAATGCAGGTGCAACATGCAAACACCCTACAGATGTGTATCAAAGGCCATTGTTGAACCAGGTACCCTTGAACTGTAAGGTTAACTGTAACTGTCGTGCCACTGAATTCCTATTATCATGGAGTAAAACTACATCTCGGAAATTGAGCATCTAAATCCAGACTGTTTGCCAGTGATAATCCAGTGTTTAACATTGGGTCTGTCTGATCTGTATACAATGATAATACAGTGTCTTGCACCTGCGTTGCTCGTATACAGTGATATTCCAGAGTTCTACTCTGGCTCTGCCTGTATACAGTGATAATCCAGTGTTTTACAGTGTGTCTGACTGTATACAGTGATATTCCAGAGTTCTACTCTGGCTCTGCCTGTATACAGTGATAATCCAGTGTTTTACAGTGTGTCTGACTGTATACAGTGATATTCCAGAGTTCTACTCTGGCTCTGCCTGTATACAGTGATAATCCAGTGTTTTACAGTGTGTCTGACTGTATGCAGTGATATTCCAGAGTTCTACTCTGGCTCTGCCTGTATACAGTTTGAATCCAGAGTTTTACTCTGGCTCTGCCCATACACAGTTATAATCCAATGTTTTACAGTGAGTCTGCCTGTATACAGTGATAATCCAGTGTTTTACACCTGTGTTGTTTGTATACAGTTATAATCCAGTGTTTTACACTGGCTCTGCCTGTATGCAGTGGTTATCTAGAATTTTACATTGTTGTAATTTACAGTGCTTTAGAATTTAATATCTGGCAGTGCAGGATAATTTAGGACAACTTCAGACAAATACTTGGATTACAGCCTTTTCTTTGACTCATTATACACAATGGTCTTCTTGCTGTATGTACAAAACTCTAAATACAGTGTGGCAAATTGAGCTGCAAACCTCAAGACTTCAGTCTTTAGACTTTAGAGTTTAAATACCAAATGTGAAACATTCAATCGTTTAGTTTCCAAACCAACTCTGGCCCACACTGGCGTGTGATTGCATTTCTTTCAATCACACTGAGGACTGTTCACACATGTGGTCCATTCTGGGCAATTGATTTGTCTGTGTGACACTGGCAGGTTACTGCATTGATCGTCATGACAGCACAGCACAGAAGCCTGCCAGTTTCCTATTAGGCTATCGTTATACTGTCGTTGCACTAGTGCCTGACTGATATTTTGAACTCTGCAGTACAAGAAAAGTGGAAAGAGACGAGCAGGTGGTGGAGGCTCTATTCTCCCTGCAGAGCAAGAGGCTGTGGTGCCTTGTCTTGTATTCGGCGCAGCATTCTGTGGAATCGGACCAATGGATGGATTGAGAAGGCCCTCCTATAAAGATCACTTTGGTTCCTTTTCATAGGAAAAAACGAAGAATAAGTGAAGGCCTTGAGATGTGATTGTGCAGGAAGAACAGATGTGTTTCTTCTCCAGTCATCGAATGAGTGTTTAACTCGATAGGCCAACAGCAGATTCCTGCACAGGCCCTAGAAATGTGAGAACCTTCTGGGCAGAACGTAATCGGTCTGCACTGTACGAGATGTGCTGGGACAGCAGCAGTGCAGCATCTGAGACTGGTGTCGGAGCTTGAGCAATTCAACCCAGGCCGCTTGTCCATCCAGATGCAGAAATGACATGTGTGGTCAGGAGCAACAAACTTCGGTTGTGCACTGGTGATGCAACTATGGTTTGCTGCGCACCCACAGTGTATGAGCATGTTCCTGCCTCCTTATTCTCCTTTTCCAAAGCCAACAGAAATTCTCTCCAGCCTGGAGGTGGACAGTCTATGAGCAGCATGCCCTTGTTCAAGCCCTGGGCGAAGCATGTGATGAGGTGGAGGGGTGGAGAAGGATTTTTTTCCCATGCTGCCTTGCACAGGAAGACATACAATGTGGTGTTGATGAGACTCAGAGGCCACGTGCAGAAGAAAGGGCAGATAAAAAATGAGTGACATCATGCTTTCTCATGTGGTTGTATGGATTCATTAGCCAACAGCAATTCCTGTCTTCAAAGAGGTCCTTGGAGTAATCTGAGTGACAACATGACTTATGTACACTGCATATTGGAACATCTGATCTTTATCTGACAAGCCGTCTTCATTTCTAAAATTCTGCTTTGGTTGAATCATTAAAATGTAAGCTGCACGATGCCTACTGTTTTGATACAATTGTTTATGTTTTTACCTGGTAAATTAAGTTGACTGAATTAAGCACTCCCAGTTTGCTCTGCTTATAGACTTTTCTTGCTGGGTTGTATCAAGAGTTTCACATAAGACTGTGTACAATGAGTCAAAGGCTTTGGGATAAGCCAGTGTTTCATTTATGCAAATCCTTTGTGTCTAAAATGTAGCTACTTAATTTCAGGTTGACCTTCTCTTGAGGAAAAAGCACAAAAAAGTAATGGCGGCAACTAATCTGAGAACAAATCAAACAGGAACTGCTGAAAGTGCTTCATAATTACACATAGAACCCTACCCTGGTTTACACCCAACATCGACCACAATGCACTTGGAAAATCACCTCCTGTACTAGGAACATGAATCAAAGTAGCAGCAAAGATGTCAAAATAAATTCAGTAAAAATACAATTACTAATCACTCTTAAAGGAATAGAAAAAAGTACAATCAGAATTTAAAGGGATTCTGCATGGTGTTACTGCCAGTCTTCTGCCAGACTGGTTTCCCCACACTGGAAATAACTAGAAACAAAAAGGCATCTTTTCCTTCTTCATGGGCCCAGAGGGAGAGTCTGGGACAGGGAGTGAAGATGGCGAGTCGGTGGGAGGGACACGGGCGTGGGTGAGTGTGTGGAAGAGCTGTCCAGCCAGCAGCCACCTTCCTCCAGGTGCTCCAGCCCCTCTCCCAGTGGGACACCTGCTCTTGGCCCGACCACAACCACAGCCGCCAGGCCCCCTTGCAGCCAAGGGCTGGGGCAGCATGGGATTGACACCCCTCAGCCTCCAGCCCTGATCTCCACCAGGGGGCACGTGTCACCCTCCTGCACCCGACACGGCTTCTGCAGACAAGGTCTGGTGTTCGACTACACCAGGGCAGGCGTTTACACCAGTGTTTACACCCCCCAGCTGGAGACAGCTGGAACATCTCGAGGTTGAGGGAGAGAGGCAAGGGGTCAGACAGAGATAAGAACAGTCCTGAACAAGAGGGGTACCGTTCAGCTCATCCAGCCCAGTAGGTTCTTAGAGGCAGAGTGATGGGGGAGGGAGATGGATAAAGGAAGAGAGGAGGTGCTCCAGCGTGGCGCTGGATAATGACATCGTCATTCATTGACAATCATGTGCAAGCAGAATCTGTATAAATGCAAGTGTCTCAAAAAATTATAAGTATATATAATTCTGACGGACACATAAAGGCAAGGAAACCTCCAGAATTCCTGATGAATGAATCCATCTGAGAGGCTTTTGACCCTGTTCCCTCTTCAGCCATCTGTCGTTTCGTAAACGCACGTCGGCAACGTTCTGCCTGGGCAGATGTGCGTGATTGGGCAGCGGGTCGGGCAGCAGGTCAGCCAGCTGTTTGCCTGTGTGTCTGGGGGAAGGGGCTGTGGTTGTGTGTGCGCAGTTCCCAGATCTGACACAGGGCCGACCCACAGACAGGACATTCAAAGTCATTTTTCCTCCTGCAGTCTGGAGGGACGGGGTCCTGAGCCTGGCTGAGGAAAGGGAGGCGCTGGTGTTAGGCCCAGTAGGCCACTCGGTGTGTGTGGAGTTTCGGGATGTGTCATGAAGACATCGAGCCCTAGTTTTCATATTCCTTTTTTGTAAACACATTCTGGCGCCCCCATAGTACAGCTGGTTCTGGCTGCCAAGTAAAGTAACCTGCTCAAGGGGGTACCCCCCCATCTCTCCACCACCGGGGATATGAACCCACAGTCCTTCAGTCAGGAGCCCTGGGGTCCCGTAACAGGCTGCATCCAGGCGTACTGGAGGGGAGACACAGAAAGAACACGCTCATCTGCGCTGCCGTGTCCCCCGGTCTGGGGAAGAGTGGACAAGCCTGGACTCAGATGGCTGCAGGCCCAAGTCCTGGGTGGGACACAGCAGTCGACAACACTCAGTCTGCTCCAGTAAAGTGCCCAGCTGTGTAAATGGATGTCAACAATAATAATAATAATAATAATAATAATAATAATAATAATAATGATAATGATAATAATAATAATCTGCTTACTTCCAGGTAATCAGATCTCTGGTGCAGCACCAAATGTGGACACTAGACTGGATTTTGGATTTGAGGCACCTAATGTGCTTTTAAAAGCCTTGTGAGGACAGAGTCAAAGAAAATGGTGCAGAACAGAGGCAGATCCCAACACAGCACTCCCCCACCTCCTAATCCCACCCCCCATGCCCCCCAACCCTGGTTCCAATACTGTACTGGACAATGACTGAAACACTTCTACATATCTTTTAACTCGTTCGTTTGATGGCTGAAGAAACTCAACATTTGGCACACAGCACTCTGACAACCTAGCATACCCCTTCATTCCACTCATGCGCCCACAGACCCCTTGCAGAAAGCAGTCAGCCCCTTCTCCCCAGCTTTCTCTCGTGGCGCAACCTCAGCGTAGGCTGTAGGGGGCGCTGTGGCAGCATGGGGGGGGGGGGGAGAAAAGCCCTTGTGTTGAACAAGAGGCGGCACATGGAACATGGAGACAGAGTGACAGAGTGTCAGGACGCACGGGATCCAGAGAAAAACAAATATTCCCAGTGTTGCACTGCTTCCTGGTTGCTTTTGTACATTTCCAAAGTTCTCTTCTAATTCTCCTCTCACACCTCTCTCGTAGCTCCCTCTGTTCTCCCACTCGCTCTCTCAGCTAATGTCTTCCTTCCTGCTGCATGCCCTGTCGTCTCTGGCAGGCCAGCCCTCTCCTCCACCCTTCTCCCTCTGTCCCTCCCTCTCTCATACAGCAGTGTCCTACAGCATAGCCTGTGATCTCTGGCAGGCCAGCCCTCTCCTCCACCCCTATCCCTCTGTCCTTCCCTCTCTCATACAGCAGTGTCCCACAGCATAGCCTGTGATCTCTGGCAGGCCAGCCCTCTCCTCCACCCCTATCCCTCTGTCCCTCCCTCTCTCATACAGCAGTGTCCCACAGCATAGCCTGTGATCTCTGGCAGGCCAGCCCTCTCCTCCACCTTTTTCCTTCTATCCCTCTCTCTCTCAGATAGCAGTGTCCCACAACACAGCCTGTTGTCTCTGGCAGGGTGGGGTGCCAGTCTTTCGGGGCTCCGGGGTCTTTCGCCAGCTGGGCAGGATGGGCATGCTGTCCTGTTTGCACAGGCTCCTCTCCGGACGCCTATGGGCCTTGATTTCCTTGCACAGGCAGCGCTTCCTCTCGATCACCTCGAGCAGCTTCCCGTCGCGGGGCGGCTGGGTGGGAGGGGTGCCCCCCGTGGCTGGAGGCTGGCACTGCGGGAGGTGGAGGGGATGGTTCTGATACTGGAAGTGGGGGTGGGTGTGTAGATGCTGTGGCGCTTGGGGCTGCTGTGGTGGTGGTGGTTGCTGTTGTGGAGTGGTAGCGCCCCCACTGGAGGGAGTCTGGCACTGCGAGGATTGAGACAAGGGCTGGAGCTGGAGAGACAGAGAAAGGGGTAGATTAAGAAAGAAAACAAGAAAAGCAGTTTTTCTTGTTAATATAGTATACAGAACATATTGTAAATATCATGTACATGTTCATAATGCCCTAACATATTGTTAATTAAGATAACTATAAAGAATTATTGCCTGAACGCCTTATAACACAAACAACAGCAGATAACAGTGGAAACTGCATGGACGTGTATTTAAAACTGAGAACAAGATGCGGTTCTTCACACAAAGGATGTATGGTGGGAGAGTGGCACAAGCCAGTCAGCCATGTTATTGAAGTTGATACCCTGGCTTCTTTTAAGAAACATCTGGATGAGCTCCTCCAATCAGGACAAGAGGCAGCTCTTTACACAAACGGTGGCAGGAGAGTGGAACACGGGGGACAGATGGCCTCCTCTCCTCTGTAAGCTCTCATGTTCTGTCAGTTCACTTGTGACTTTGTGGTTGTTGACACTGTCAACAGTCAGGCAGAGAGGGGGGAGGGAGTGAGAGAGACTGACACTCCCAAGGGAGAGACAAGGGCAGGAGACAAAGGAGAGAGAAGGAGAGCAGGGCTCAAACATTTTACAAACACTCAGTACCCAAGGAAGTTCTTTTCCTTGCCATTTTAAATAATCACAAATGCACAGCTTGGGTTCAATGTACAGTATATAATCTCTGGAGTTGGGTAACCATGTTTCCCCAAGCTGAAAACAAAACACTTGGGCTGGGGTGATGCTCTGGGAGTTATTCACAGACTTTTCACTTTCTGAAAACCAGGGGAACAGCCGTGAAGCCACCCTAAGGTGATACCTGGGTGATATGGACATGCTGCGTGTGTGGTGCAATGGGCCTGCCTGTAATACCACAACAAGACCACCAGAGGGCACCAGGGCTCTACCACAGCATAGTGCCGCTGCAGCAGCGCACAGGAAGGTCATAGACACAGACAGCCTGCAGTTTTGCCATTAGAGAGGCTGACACCTGGCCAAGAGTCACGCTAGATCATGGAGGAGCTCTGGACTGCAGAGTTCATTCTGATGAGCAAACCTTATATGCAAGATACCAGTACCGGAAGCCGAAGTTCTGATCTTTGCTGGTTCTTATCTGTGCTGTGTTGTTCTTATGTGATTTATGCTGTGCTGTTCTGATCGGTTCTGTGCTGGTCTGTACTCTCTTGTTTAGTTCTGATCTATGTTGTGCTGTTCTGTACTTTGTTGATCTGGTCTGATCGGTGCAGTGCTGGTCTTTACTCTGTTGTTCTGGTCTGATCTGCACTGTACGGCTCTGTACTCTGTTTTTCTGGTCTGATCCATGCTGTGCTGGTCTGTACTCTCTTGTTTTGGTCCCTGCAGTGCTTTGCTGAGCTGTTCAGGAAGGAAGTGACTTACCTGGCCCAGGCTGTCCCTGGGGAGGCTGCACTGTCTCTGCACGTTTGTGGCTCCCTGCCTCACTCCTGAGGTGGAGGCCGAGCGCCCCAGTCGCCCCAGCTCTGTGAACACAGGCGCAACGCACACACAGTTAATACCTTCATTAATCCCTCCTTCCAAGGCTCTCTTCTGAAGGTGCAGCGCGGTAAATGAGGAGGGGATGAAGTGTTTAGAAAACAGGTGGATGGATGAAACTCCTAGGCAATCGGAGCAGTGTGTTTCAGTTCTGGGTTATTACTCTACTGAGCAGGTACCTCCATTGCGGTGACAGGCAGGGAAAGTCTGGCATGGCAAGGGCAGCCCCGAGCGCCCGAGCGCCCTCCCCGAGGACCCGTCTAGCCCCACCATCCGCACGGGGATCCCTGATTGGCCGAGAGGCTTCTCTTCCTTCTCCGTGTGGATCAGGGCATCGGTGCTGCCGTTCCACACTCTAGCGTCGTCCAGAGGCTCTGGGGGGGAGAAGTAATGGAGGGAAGGGAGAGAGCGTCAGGACTTTAATAGAGTATCTGGCACATCTACACCCCCAAACCCCGCCAACCGCACACATTTCTCTTACTCCAGCGGTTCAACTGCCAAGCCCAGACTGAGAGAGCCTGAGCCGTGCTGGGCTGGGAGACCTCAAAGGTCGGCCGGGATCCTGCTGGAGGCTGTGCTGGTCGACCTGCAGGTGGCACTCTTCCCCCTGGACCAGAAATCTTCACATCCATTCGGATCGGCTTGCATTCCGTGTTCAGTCACCAAACCCACCCCTCCCCCACCGCCTCAGTTCCCAGCTTCCCCAGGCTCCTGTACTCCCTCCGGCACGGAGAACAGCCGGGAAGGAGAGTGCGGTTACAGGAGCCTGGGCTCGGGATCTGCGGGCTCTCTGGGGTTCCCCGTCGGCGCACTCACTCTCCGCGTCCCGGCTGCTGTGGCTGAAGGACATCTTCCTCTGTAGGGGCCAGCAGGGGCCTTCCTCGTCCCGGGCCCCCGCCGCAGGGGGGTTCCCCGGCGCCGCGTCCGCCTGGGCCGCCGTCTGCGCCTGCGTCTGCCTCGCCAGCCCGCCGGCCTTGCCCGCCGGCGCCCCCTGGGGGAAGGGGAGGGCGGCCGAGCTGCTCCTGGGCAGGGCGGAGGGGTGCGGCAGCGGGAGCGACGCCCCCCGCAGGCTGTCGTAGGCCGGGGGTCTCTTCAGGCCGGCCGAGGGGTAGGTCCAGAGCATGGGGCTGCAGCTCTCCGGGAGGCTGGCGTGCTGGGCCTGGTACAGGGGCAGCACCGGGCCCGGGTGCGGGTGCGGGGTCTGGCTGCGGCTGTGGAGGGTCCGAGAGGCGGGCGTGAGCGAGCGTCCCGGCGGGGGGGCCGGGGCCGAGCAGGAGGCGGAGGCAGCGGCCGCCGGGGCCGGGGCGGAGCCGGGAGTCGGGCTGCTCTGGGGGGCGGGCGCCGGCGGCTCGCGCTTGTCGGGCCTGAGGAAGGCCCGGTCCTTCTGCCCGGCGACAGGCAGCTGGGAGGGGCCCTGGGCCGCCGCGTGGGGCCCCAGCTTCATGCTGTGGGAGGTGGGGAGCTCCTTGTCGGGCTTGCGGTGGTGGTGGTGGTGGTGGTGGTGGTGGGGGTGGTAGTGGGAGTAGTGGGCGGCGGACTGGGAAGACGGGGGCAGAGGGGTGGAGTGGCTCCGGGCCCTCAGGCCGGGGGCGGGGGCCAAGTGCGGCTGCTCCTTGCCCTCGGGGGGCTTCTCTCTCGCCTCCTGCTGGGCGCCACCGCCGCCGCCGCCGGCCGCCGCCTCCTTGCCCAGCTGCAGCTTCGGCAGCTTGGAGGACGAGGCGCCGGAGGAGCAGCTGCCCATCTGCCCCAGCGAGGAGGGCGGCTGGGTGCTGACCGTGGCCAGCTTGGCCGAGGAGGAGGAGGAGGAGGAGCAGGAGGCCGCCGCCAGGGACTTGTGGTGGATGCCCACCCCGCTGGAGGCGGCGGCGGGCTGGGGGAAGGCCAGCAGCGGGGGCCGGTGCTGCAGCAGGTTGGGGAAGGGCGCCGGGATCTTGTCGGAGGGCTTGGAGAAGAGGAAAGGCGTGGAGGCGCGGGGGCCGGGAGGCAGGGGCAGGGAGGCGGAGACGGAGGAAGAGGAAGGGAGGGGGGCAGAGTGAGAGATGGAGACGGTGGCTTTCGGCTTGGAGGAGGAAGAGGAGGAGGAGGCGGCGGAGGAAAAGTGCGGGCCGGGGAGGGAGGAAGAGGAGGCAAGGACAGGGGTCGGGGTTTTAGCGGAGGGGACTGGGAGCTGCTCGGGATTCAGGAGTGCCCGGTTTCGGGGCTCAGCCTCCTCGGGGAGGGGGTACTTCATCTCCTCGTAGATGGCCTCGCTCTGGTCCGAGTCCGAGTCCGGGGTGGTGGCTCCAGGGTGGGAGACAGGCGGCGGATTTTGGGGTTCCCTGTAAACATCCCCCACCATCTCGATATAGACGGGTTCCTCTTCCTCTTCCTGCTCCTCCTGCCCTCCCCCTCCGGCGGGGCTGCAGTCCGAGGTGGGTCGTGGAGGGGGGGGCGCCGCTGGGGGGGGCCCACGGGGCAGGGGGGGCGGCCGGATGGAGGGGTCCTCGAAGGACACAGAGAGCTGGGTGTTAGGGCTGCGCTTCGGCTTCAGAGGGGGGACCTTCCTTCCTGGGAGCTCCCCTGAGTCCGACTTCTTCAGAGCTGGAGATAGAGCAGGGAGAGACTGAGAGACCGACTGGCACACTGACACACTGGCACACTGACAGACTGGCACACTGGCACACTGGCACACTGACAGACTGACTAACTGGTACACTGACTGAGAGACTGGTACAGTGGCACACTGACTGACACACTGACACACTGACACACTGGCACATTGATGCACTGACACATTGGCACACTGGCACACTGACACACCGACACACTGACAGACTAACTGGTACACTGACTGAGAGACTGGTACACTGACTGACACACTGGCACACTGACACACTGACACACTGGCGCACTGGCACATTGACACACTGACACACTGACACACTGGCACACTGACACACTGACACACTGGCACATTGACACACTGACACACTGACACACTGACACACTGGCACACTGACTGACACACCGACAAACTGACACAGTGGCACACTGACTGAGAGACTGGCACACTGACACACTGGCACACTGGCATACCGACACACTGACACACTGGCACACTGACAGACTGACTAACTGGTACACTGACTGAGAGACTGGTACACTGCCTGACACACTGGCACACTGACACACTGACACACTGACGCACTGGCACATTGACACACTGACACACTGACACACTGGCACACTGACTGACACACCGACAAACTGACACAGTGGCACACTGACTGAGAGACTGGCACACTGACACACTGGCACACTGGCATACTGACACACTGACACACCGACACACTGACAGACTAACTGGTACACTGACTGAGAGACTGGTACACTGACTGACACACTGGCACACTGACACACTGACACACTGACGCACTGGCACACTGACACACTGACACACTGACACACTGACTGACACACCGACAAACTGACACAGTGGCACACTGACTGAGAGACTGGCACACTGGCACACTGGCATACTGACACACTGACACACTGGCACACTGACTGACAGACTGACATACTGGCACACTGATGCACTGACTGACTGGCACAGTTACAGCCTGACTGGCACACGGACTGACTGGCGCCCGTAAAAACATTTATGGAATGGGACTCCCGGGCCTCCGGACTGACCTTGCTTCTTGTCGGAGTGCTTGGCGGGCGGCGGGGCGGGCGGGGGGTTCTCAGGAGGAGGAGGGGGTGGCCGGGGGTCCCCTGTGGAGCTCAAACGGGTGCTGGGGTGGCGTTTGGGCTTGGCAGGCGGACAACGGGAGGATGTGGCGTGCTGATGGCGCTCGGGGTCGGGAGGCGGGGGCTCCCCGTTCTCCACGCTGCTGCCCACTGAGTGGCAGGACTGCGAGCGGGGCGCCATGGCGCTGGCGCACGGCCGCGGGGACAGCTCCTGCGACGCCGGCATCGTCATGAAGCCCATCCGGAAGTGCCTGCGGAAGGAGGCCATGTCGCGCACCTTGCCCACCGTCACCGAGCCATCCTTACTGGCAGAGCTGCTGAGACAGAGAGGGAGAGACATCTGCTGTCGCCCACAGAACAGGGCCTGTCGCAGGGCCGGACACTGCTGGAGCAGGACCGCGGTCCCCGTCGCCAAGGCCAAACAAATACAATTAACATAAAACAAAAATCTACAGACACTGACAAGAAGGACACATTTCAAGATATTTACATACAAACATATGGAGCATTATTGGGCAACACAGGCTCCTCAGCCTGTGACAGGAGATCACATACTGGGCTGCCAGTTCAACTGAGAACCCTCTCCCCTCTCCCAGTAGGATTGGGACCTGTTGTGATTCTGGCAGGTGTGAGAATTCTGGGATTAGATTTGTAAATTTGAGGAAGAATGTTTCTCTAATCCCAGAGTATCTGTCACAGTGCAGTAGGAAGTGCACCTCTGTCTCTATTTCTTCCCACTGGCAGTGGGAGCACAGCCTGTCCTCTCTGGGCAGCCAGGTCTGCCTGTGTCGCCCAGTTTCTATGGCCAGGCTGTGGTCACTGAGCCTGTACTTCGTCAGGGTCTGTTTCTTTTCGCTGTTACTTATGTTGGTCAAATATTCGGCTAGTGTGTATTGTCTGTTTAGGGTTCTGTAGCAGTTTATGTTGTGTTTGTGTGTGTGTCCCAGTGTGAGATATTGCTGTTTGATCTGTGCTGAGTTGTGGTGCTCTAGCAGTGCTGTCCTGAGGCTGGCTGGTGTCGGTGTGACTCAGGTCTGTGAGCCTCAGGACCAGCTGGCTCAGGGGGCTCTGTTTTGGGCTCAGCTCTTGGCTCAGCAGGGCCTTGTGGTGGTAGGAGTTTTGGTCGCTGTTTTTTAGGTGTAGCCAATACTTTATTACCCACTTCTGGATGTTTATTAATAATGGATATTGGCTTAATTTGGCCCTGCACCCGTTGTTAGGTGTTTTTCTCTGCACATGGGGGATGTTTCTACAGATCTCCATGTGCAGAGTTTCTATGGGGTGTTTGTCCCATTGAGTGTAATCCTGGTCTGAGAGGGGACCCCACACTTCGCTGCCGTATAGGCTAATGGGTTGGATATTGGAAATCCTCCTTCTTATTGCGTAGAAGGCCCTGAGTGCTTTCTCCCTCAGTGCCTTCACTGCCAGGTCAAAACTCCCAGATGAGCTGATGGTCAGCCCAAGGTATGTGTAGCTGGATGTGTGCTCCAATGTGTTGTTTACAGTCTCTACAGATCTGATGGTGATGAGTGTGAATGTGAAGATACAGATGAGCTGGACTGAGTGTCTTTACAGTCTCTAAAGATCTGATGGCGTTGAGTGTGAATGTGAAGATACAGATTGAGACTCTTTGCGATATTACTGTTCTGTTGATAACTGAGTGTTAATGTGGATTTGCCGATGATCAGACTCAGTGTCTTTACAGTAACTAAATGTGAGTTTAGACAGTAGGCTAAGCAGCTGTTGTTTGCTCTAATAGTAGTACAATTGTGTATTTAATTACATTATTGTGATCTAGTCTGAAAGTGTGGCAGTAGGTCTTATTTACACTCTGTTACTCCCACACACTCCCTTCACTCTCCGTCGCTTGTTTCATAAACCTCCCACCCACTCTCTCTGTTTCTCTCGCACACAGGCAGGAAGCACACGGCCTCCCCTGTGAGTGCTGCAGCTCGGGGCCATGGTGAAGCAAGCCTGGCCACCCTGGCTGGCCACCCTGCCTTCCCTGAGGCTCTGAGCCTCTCCTGCTCGCTGCTCAGGGTCGGCTCTGAGCACTGATCTGCAATCTGACCCCTCCCCCACCAACACCGGTCCAGGACATCACTCTCACTCCTCTTCAACAGCTCCTCCACCAGCCCCGGTCCAGGACATCACTCTCACTCCTCTTCAACAGCTCGTCCACCAGCCCCGGTCCAGGACATCACTCTCACTCCTCTTCAACAGCTCCTCCACCAGCCCCGGTCCAGGACATCACTCTCACTCCTCTTCAACAGCTCCTCCACCAGGACCGGTCCAGGACATCACTCTCACTCCTCTTCAACAGCTCCTCCACCAGCCCCGGTCCAGGACATCACTCTCACTCCTCTTCAACAGCTCCTCCACCAGGACCGGTCCAGGACATCACTCTCACTCCTCTTCAACAGCTCCTCCACCAGCCCCAGTCCAGGACATCACTCTCACTCCTCTTCAACAGCTCCTCCACCAGCCCCGGTCCAGGACATCACTCTCACTCCTCTTCAACAGCTCCTCCACCAGCCCCGGTCCAGGACATCACTCTCACTCCTCTTCAACAGCTCCTCCACCAGCCCCGGTCCAGGACATCACTCTCACTCCTCTTCAACAGCTCCTCCACCAGCCCCGGTCCAGGACATCACTCTCACTCCTCTTCAACAGCTCCTCCACCAGCCCCGGTCCAGGACATCACTCTCACTCCTCTTCAACAGCTCCTCCACCAGCCCCGGTCCGGGACATCACTCTCACTCCTCTTCAACAGCTCCTCCACCAGCCCCGGTCCAGGACATCACTCTCACTCCTCTTCAACAGCTCCTCCACCAGCCCCGGTCCAGGACATCACTCTCACTCCTCTTCAACAGCTCCTCCACCAGCCCCGGTCCAGGACATCACTCTCACTCCTCTTCAACAGCCCCTCCACCAGCCCCGGTCCAGGACATCACTCTCACTCCTCTTCAACAGCTCCTCCACCAGCCCCGGTCCAGGACATCACTCTCACTCCTCTTCAACAGCTCCTCCACCAGCCCCGGTCCAGGACATTACTCTCACTCCTCTTCAACAGCTCCTCCACCAGCCCCGGTCCAGGACATCACTCTCACTCCTCTTCAACAGCTCCTCCACCAGCCCCGGTCCAGGACATCACTCTCACTCCTCTTCAACAGCTCCTCCACCAGCCCCGGTCCAGGACATCACTCTCACTCCTCTTCAACAGCTCCTCCACCAGCCCCGGTCCAGGACATCACTCTCACTCCTCTTCAACAGCTCCTCCACCAGCCCCGGTCCAGGACATCACTCTCACTCCTCTTCAACAGCTCCTCCACCAGCCCCGGTCCAGGACATCACTCTCACTCCTCTTCAACAGCTCCTCCACCACCAGCCCCGGTCCAGGACATCACTCTCACTCCTCTTCAACAGCTCCTCCACCAGCCCCGGTCCAGGACATCACTCTCACTCCTCTTCAACAGCTCCTCCACCAGGACCGGTCCAGGACATCACTCTCACTCCTCTTCAACAGCTCCTCCACCAGCCCCGGTCCAGGACATCACTCTCACTCCTCTTCAACAGCTCCTCCACCAGCCCCGGTCCAGGACATCACTCTCACTCCTCTTCAACAGCTCCTCCACCAGCACCGGTCCGGGACATCACTCTCACTCCTCTTCAACAGCCCCTCCACCAGCCCCGGTCCAGGACATCACTCTCACTCCTCTTCAACAGCTCCTCCACCAGCCCCGGTCCGGGACATCACTCTCACTCCTCTTCAACAGCTCCTCCACCAGCCCCGGTCCAGGACATCACTCTCACTCCTCTTCAACAGCTCCTCCACCAGCCCCGGTCCAGGACATCACTCTCACTCCTCTTCAACAGCTCCTCCACCAGCCCCGGTCCAGGACATCACTCTCACTCCTCTTCAACAGCTCCTCCACCAGCCCCGGTCCAGGACATCACTCTCACTCCTCTTCAACAGCTCCTCCACCAGCCCCGGTCCAGGACATCACTCTCACTCCTCTTCAACAGCTCCTCCACCAGCCCCGGTCCAGGACATCACTCTCACTCCTCTTCAACAGCTCCTCCACCAGCCCTGGTCCAGGACATCACTCTCACTCCTCTTCAACAGCTCCTCCACCAGCCCCGGTCCGGGACATCACTCTCACTCCTCTTCAACAGCTCCTCTACACAGAGCAGCTTTTTTACAATGGCTCTCCATTCACCCAGTCAGTAATTAAATATTTATTGGCCTCCAAATGGTTGGTCTGCATATTTTTTCTGCCTCTCTATTTACCCCCCCCCCCAACCACTACACACACAGATCTCCCAAGCAGCACCATTCAGATACTGGCAGGCGTCCCAGCTATCACCATGGTTACCAGCCTGTGCAGCAGGTCTGGAGATGTGTGATTGACAGGGACACAGAGACCGAGATAGACAGAGAGACAGACACAGAGACTGACAGAGAGGGAGACAGAGACAGAGGCACAGAAAACAGAGACAGACTGGGACGTGAGGAATATATAGACGGACAGGGACACACAGATGGACAAGCACAGACACCCGCACAGAAAGACAGACACCTAGGCACACAAAACCTGATGGACAGGGTAAGACAGACACACTGAAAAAAGGCGCATACCAGCACAGTCTATCTCCCTTTCACCTCCTCCCTCTCTGATATGGGATTAGTAATACGTTATCCTGCGTGTTGTGTGTGTGTGCCTCTATAATAAACAATGCAAGAAATGAAAGAGAGGGCGAGAACGAAAAGGATGAATGAATGGGGCTGTAATCCTCCGTGGGCCGCAGGGCGTGGGAGGGGAGAGCTGTTTACTCCTCTTCTTTCTGGACAATCGCTTTGCGTGGGCGTCAGCGAGTGCAGTGGTGTGGGTGGCAAGCCTGCAACGTCTCTGCAGGCAGAGATGTGCCTTCCTGTCCCGAGACCAACTTTAACACACTGAACCTGGGAGACTCAGGCAGGAGGAGATGCCAGGAGGTTTTTCTGGAAGGTTCGACCACATAGGAATAATAATAATAGGAGTGCAGGTTGATCCTACAGTACATACTGATCGTACAGTACAGACTGATCCTACAGTACAGAGTGATCCTACAATACAGACTGATCCTACAGTACAGACTGATCCTAAAGTAAAGACTTACCTACAGTACAGACTGATCCTAAAGTAAAGACTGGCCCTACAGTACAGACAGATCCAACAGTACAGACTGACCTACAGTACAGACTGATCCTACAGTACAGAGTGATCCTACAATACAGACTGATCCTACAGTACAGACTGATCCTAAAGTAAAGACTTACCTACAGTACAGACTGATCCTAAAGTAAAGACTGGCCCTACAGTACAGACAGATCCAACAGTACAGACTGACCTACAGTACAGACTGATCCTACAGTACAGACTGACCTACAGTACAGACTGATCCTACTATGCAGACTGATCCTACAGTACAGACTGATCCTAAAGTAAAGACTGGCCCTACAGTACAGACTGACCTACAGTACAGACTGGCCCTACAGTACAGACTGGCCCTACAGTACAGAGTGACCTACAGTACAGACTGATCGTACCGTACAGACTGATCCTACAGTACAGAGTGACCTACAGTACAGACTGATCCTAAAGTAAAGAATGGCCCTACTGTAAAGACTGGCCCTACAGTACAGACTGACCTACAGTACAGACTGATCCTACAGTAAAGACTGACCCTACAGTACAACCTTGGCTTGCGCTGCAGGGGTGAAGTGTGTGACAACCTTGCAGCGTTGTCAGCAAGGTCTCGGATCATGAGAAACAGCCCAGGCGCATGGTCTCAGGACTGGGATGGGGAAACAGTAGGAGCTATTTTACACCAGAGTCTGGTACAAGCCTGATGGCATTATTGAAGCCTCTTCTCCGAGTCACTGCAGAAATGTCTCTTGGATGAACTGGTGAACTACTGAACCACTAAATGGGCAGGATGGGCTGTCTGCAGTCTTTCTAAAGCTCTTGTAACTTCACAAGTCCTGGGACGTTTCCTGGCCAGAATGGATTAAGAAGGGGTTAGTGGTTCAGCCAGGCAGGCAGCTCTCTCAGAGTGCAAATAATAATAATAATAATTATTATTATAATAATAATAATAATAATAATAATAATAATAATGCGCCAGTATGCTCCCCACACACCAGCTCTCAGTGGGGAGGAGAGCAGAGGGATGAAGCCAGTTCATAGATGAGGATTATTAGGAGGCCATGATTGGTAAAGGTCAATGGGAAATGTGGCCAGGATGTCGTGGTAACATCCCTACTTTTTTCGAGAAACTCCCTGGGATTTGTAATAAGCAAAGAGAGTCAGGACCTCAGTTTTACATGTCATCCGAAAGACGGCGCCTTTTTACAGTATAGTGTCCCCGTCACTATACTGGGGCATTAGGACCCACACAGACCGCAGGATGAGGCTCCCCTGCTGACCCCATGTCACGAGATGTCTCCAAACAGCAGCACACAGAAAGCAAAGCCCTTGGGTACAGCAGGGATGAGTTGTTCAGAAGCCACCTTCTCTCGGCTTTGGTCAAATCAGCCTCTCCTGTGGGCCAGCAGTGATGTCAGTGTGAGACGTGCCCAGCTCCTCCAATCGACTCTCGCTCCCCTGCGCATCGCAGTGGGGCTCTCTGTGCTCACTGAGGAGACTGGCTCTGGCAGGAGGAGCCCATCCGCCCTCATTCTCACTCCGTACGGGTTTGGGAATCACAGCAGGCACGTCGGGTCCGGGAATCACAGTGAGTGGTTCTGTACCGGGCAGGTCCAGGAGTCACAGCAGGCAGTTTGTTACCGAGCAGGTCCAGGCATCACAGCAGGCGGTTCGGTACTGGGTGGCTCCTTGAATCACAGCAGGTGGCCCAGGAGTCACAGCAGGAGGTCCAATATCCATTAGGTTCTGTAATCATAGCAGGCGGTTCTGTACCCGGTGGGTACAGGAGTCACAATGAGCTGTTCTGTTCGAGGCAGGACCAGGAGATACAGCAGGCAGTTCTGAACTGGGCGGGTCCAGAATTAAAACTCTTTTTAAAAGTCATTCAAGGCAGCAAAAGCAGAAGCACTGGGGGAGGGAGGATAAGAGGACAAATGAGCACTCGCATGTCTTCACCGTGAAGCCCAAGAGCATGAAGCTATGGTGGAGGACGTGGGCGGCAGCCAGCCAATCTCTGAACCATGTGGATCCAATAGGGGTACCGTCCTTCCCAGTACACTGGCCATCTCCCTCACTCCTCCTCCTCTTCCTCCTCTCCTGAGATCCTTTTCCTCCTCATCCCCGGTTTTGATTTCGGTGGCAGAGGAGCTGCGCCAATAACCAGCAGGGAGGAACGGGACGGGACAGGACAGGGGGAGGGAAAGCCATTCTGGCCCGTTCCCCTGCTCGCCCCCCGGCAGCACCGGCGTCGTGGGCGGAAGCTCGCGCCCGGGGGTCTGGGGCGTCCCAGTTTTAACTCCAGCCGCGGGTGACTCGATCATGCAGCGACCACCGACGTTCTCCTGAGGTCCGCCTCAGGACTGAACAAGAGCCTTCTTGTCACCGCAGCTGCAGGACAGGGCTGTGGACCGATCGACTGGCTTTGTTTTACCACTGTTTCTCACGGGTGGTGTCATGATTTACTCAAGTGTGCCTGAACCGTGACGTTACTGCGCGTGTCGTGCTTTACACGCCCATCAGACACTGCCGGGGTCACGGTCAGCGCCGACTCCAGCAGCACGGCGCCACTCCCTGCTCTGAGTCGTTCACGCCGACGTTCTCGACCTCTGATGAGAGAGCTGTTTCCCCACAGCGAGAGGGAGAGAGACAGAGGCAGAGAAGGACAGAGAGAGGGAGAGGCGGGGAAAGAGGGACAGGGTGGTAGAGAAGGAGGAGAGTGTGAGGAAGAGAAGGAGAGAAATGGAGGAGGACAGAGAGGTAGAGTGGGAGAAACAGGGACTGAGAGGGAAGGGGAGACGGAGTGCGGGAAGGAGAAAATGAGAGTGAGACTGAGGGAGAAGAGGAGGTGGATGTGCTAGGGATGGAAGAATGAGACAGAGAGTGAAGGAGAGGAGAGACCAGCAGAGAGCCCCAGGGCTCACTTCCTGGACAGGACACCTCTCTCTCTGGCTTGGGAGTCCTTCCCATGCTGGAGCTCGACGCATTGGTGATGCAGATGCCGTAAATACAGCCCTGCAGACTGGAGACCCCAACACAAGCACCCGCTGTCCCTCTCTGATCATTTCCTCTCCACCGTTCCTCCCCTTCTCTTTCCTTTCTCCCGCTCTCCTATTCCCCTCCTCTTCCTGTTCTCCATTCCTTCTCATTCTCCCCTTCTCCCTTTCCGTTCCTCCCTATCTCATCACTCCCTCTCTCTTCTCCTGTTGCCTCTTCTCTCCGCGCCTCGTATTCGCTTTCTCCTCTCCCTTTCTCTGGCTCTTCCCTCTTTTTCTTCTCACCTTTTCTTGGCGTTGTTATTATCCGTGTCTCTGTGTCTCCAGTCCAATCGGCTCTTGCGGTACAGGAGGTTCATGTCGCCGTGTCGACCTTCTGGACCAATTACAGCGCAGTGCAGCCGGCTGCCCCGCCTCTCGATGTCACGCAGGAAGTTTTCAACCACCACATCCTGGGTGGGGCCAGAGCTCATTTTACAAGGGGTGAACCAATGAGAAAAGAGGGGAGAGGGGCAGAAACTACCCCGATTCAGGAACCTGTGGAAGAAAGATATAAAATAAACTTCATTTTTCGTGGGTGATGTTTTTGTTATAAACACTTTTTTTATGGGTTGTGTTTATTATTCCTCAAGAAATTGTCTTCTCTAGTTTCTACATCACCAATCGACACTAGCAAATTGATACAAACTGTGCAAGAACACTAATTTAACTACACAGCCACACTGTTATACCGATACACTGCAACACAGTCTCACAAATACACTGTACTGTACTGCTGTACTGGGACTGTTCTCCTGTACTGGGACTGTTCTCCTGTACTGGGACTGTAGCCCCAATTGTAACAGGACTGTTCTCTTGTACTGGGACTGTAGCTCCTATTATAACAGGACTGTTCTCCTGTACTGGGACTGTAGCCCCAATTGTAACAGGACTGTTCTCCTATATTCCACTATAATCCACTCTCTTACACTGTGTTAGTGCTGTTCAGTGTTACACTGTGCTGTGTGTTACTGCTGTCTACTCTGTTACACTGTATTGTTTGTTACTGTAACCCACTCAGTTACATTGTCCCATGTGTTACTGCTGTCTAGTCTCTTACACTATCCTGAATGTTACTGCTGTCCACTGTTACACTGTTCTGTGTGTTACTGCAGTCCACTCTGTTACACCCAAAGAAGGCTCCACAGCCAAAATGTTGTGTTTTCAGCATGGAATAAACCTTTACTTGATCGTTTGCACTCTGTAACACTGTACTGTGTGTAACTGTAACCCACTCTATTATGCTGTCCTGCCTGTTACTGTAGTCTACCCTGCTACAGTGTGTGTCACTGTATCTCATGATTTTCACCATGCTTCTGTACACTGTTGTCTGCTGCAGTATCCTGTACTGCAGTGAGAACTGGGTTAAGAGTCGAGAGTGGCTGTGCTCATTGGTCCATGATTTCATTCTGCACATCCGGCAATTTCTTCGCGCTGCTCTGCAATTATAGCATTACGTTCTCGAGGAGATTATTCTTGCAATTATTCAGGTCTGCTGCCGGCAGCTCAGCTTGACGGGGTGCAGGGAGGGGAGCTGGTGGGTTGAGGAAGGAGGCTGAGAGGGGAGACGAAACACAGATAATGCTGCTGCAAGGCCACTGTGTGTCGCCCCCTGCTGGAGACATCCCGCCTCCAGTGCAAGTGCAAGGTGAGCTGCGTGTGGGAGTCAAATTGTGACGCGTTTCCACGACACCACAGGGATGAGCAAAACATTGAGGGATTAGCAAAACGCTGGTGAAGGTGCCTTCAGTTCAACCAGACAATCTCATGTCCCACCCTAACCAGTATTCTCCTCTTAATTCTTAATGTTAAGTTATGACCAAAAAGCAGCACTGAAGGAAACAGAAACTGATTGAAAATCTCAGTTGAAGCTCTTCTGTGATGCTGTTGCTGCTGCTGTGGTTACAAACCCGTGCCTGGCATGGTGTGGCGTCTGTTGTTCCACCAGCTTGCACGTCTGTGCACAGCAGGGGAGGAGACAACCAAAAGGGTGTGCTTTAGCAGTGGCCTGGTTTCCCTCAGAAACAGAATGGGATGCTACTTGCATTCCCAATCCCACTGCAAAGAAGTTTCCCGTCCGAGGCTTCTGCTTCGTAAACGCCCAAGGGAGCAGACATGAAAAACTGATGGGGACCGTAATCCTGGCGGAATGATCGACAGTGTGTGCTGTCCTCAATACTCTCCACACTGTCGTGCACATGAGACTCTCCCCCTGAATGTGCGCTGTCCTCAATACTCTCCACACTGTCGTGCACATGAGACTCTCCTCCTGACTGTGCGCTGTCCTCAATACTCTCCACACTGTCGTGCACATGAGACTCTCCCCCTGAATGTGCGCTGTCCTCAATACTCTCCACACTGTCGTGCACATGAGACTCTCCCCCTGAATGTGCGCTGTCCTTGCTTCTCTCCACACTGTAGTGACACTGTCGTGCACATGAGACTCTCCTCCTGAATATGCGCTGTCCTTACTTCTCTCCACACTGTAGTGACACTGTTGTGCACATGAGACTCTCCTCCTGAATGTGCCCTGTCCTTACTACTCTCCACACTGTCGTGCACATGAGACTCTCCCCCTGAATGTGCGCTGTCCTTACTACTCTCCACAGTGTCGTGCACATGAGACTCTCCCCCTGAATGTGCGCTGTCCTTACTACTCTCCACACTGTCGTGCACATGAAACTCTCCTCCTGATTGTGCGCTGTCCTTACTACTCTCCACACTGTCGTGCACATGAGACTCTCCCCCTGAATGTGCCCTGTCCTTACTACTCTCCACAGTGTCGTGCACATGAGACTCTCCCCCTGAATGTGCGCTGTCCTTACTACTCTCCACACTGTCGTGCACATGAGACTCTCCCCCTGAATGTGCGCTGTCCTCAATACTCTCCACACTGTCATGCACATGAGACTCTCCCCCTGAATGTGCGCTGTCCTTGCTTCTCTCCACACTGTAGTGACACTGTCGTGCACATGAGACTCTCCTCCTGAATATGCACTGTCCTTACTTCTCTCCACACTGTAGTGACACTGTTGTGCACATGAGACTCTCCCCCTGAGTGTGCGCTGTCCTTACTACTCTCCACACTGTCGTGCACATGAGACTCTCCCCCTGAATGTGCGCTGTCCTTACTACTCTCCACACTGTCGTGCACATGAGACTCTCCCCCTGAATGTGCGCTGTCCTTACTACTCTCCACACTGTCGTGCACATGAAACTCTCCTCCTGATTGTGCGCTGTCCTTACTACTCTCCACACTGTCGTGCACATGAGACTCTCCCCCTGAATGTGCGCTGTCCTTACTACTCTCCACACTGTCGTGCACATGAAACTCTCCTCCTGATTGTGCGCTGTCCTTACTACTCTCCACACTGTCGTGCACATGAAACTCTCCTCCTGATTGTGCGCTGTCCTTACTACTCTCCACACTGTCGTGCACATGAGACTCTCCTCCTGATTGTGCGCTGTCCTTACTACTCTCCACACTGTCGTGCACATGAGACTCTCCCCCTGAATGTGCGCTGTCCTTACTACTCTCCACAGTGTCGTGCACATGAGACTCTCCCCCTGAATGTGCGCTGTCCTTACTACTCTCCACACTGTCGTACACATGAAACTCTCCTCCTGATTGTGCGCTGTCCTTACTACTCTCCACACTGTCGTGCACATGAGACTCTCCCCCTGAATATGTGCTGTCCTTACTACTCTCCACACTGTTGTGCACATGAGACTCTCCTCCTGATTGTGCCCTGTCCTTACTACTCTCCACACTGTCGTGCACATGAGACTCTCCCCCTGAATGTGCGCTGTCCTTACTACTCTCCACACTGTCGTGCACATGAAACTCTCCTCCTGATTGTGCGCTGTCCTTACTACTCTCCACACTGTCGTGCACATGAGACTCTCCCCCTGAATGTGCGCTGTCCTTACTACTCTCCACACTGTCGTGCACATGAAACTCTCCTCCTGATTGTGCGCTGTCCTTACTACTCTCCACACTGTCGTGCACATGAGACTCTCCCCCTGAATGTGCGCTGTCCTTACTACTCTCCACAGTGTCGTGCACATGAGACTCTCCCCCTGAATGTGCGCTGTCCTTACTACTCTCCACACTGTTGTGCACATGAGACTCTCCTCCTGATTGTGCGCTGTCCTTACTACTCTCCACACTGTCGTGCACATGAGACTCTCCCCCTGAATGTGTGCTGTCCTTACTACTCTCCACACTGTTGTGCACATGAGACTCTCCTCCTGATTGTGCGCTGTCCTTACTACTCTCTTCACTGTTGTGCACATGAGACTCTCCTCCTGACTGTGCGCTCTCCTTACATCTCTCCACACTGTCGTGCACATGAGACTCTCCTCCTGAGTGTGCGCTGTCCTTACTTCTCTCCACACTGTCGTGCACATGAGACTCTCCTCCTGACTGTGCGCTGTCATCACTACTCTCCTCACTGTCGTGCACATGAGACTCTCCTCCTGAATGTGCGCTGTCCTTACTACTCTCCACACTGTTGTGCACGAGACTCTCCTCCTGACTGTGCGCTGTCATCACTACTCTCCACACTGTCATGCACAAGACTCTCCCCTTGCCTGTGCGCTGTCATCACTACTGTCCACACTGTTCTGCACATGGGACTTTATTCCTGTTTGTGCACCGTCATACATATGGGTTGAGAGAGGAATAGAGGGAGAGTATAATGGAGAAGGAGAGAATGAGAGACAGAGGGAGGGGAATTTGGTAGCTGGATTTACTTAATTTCAGCTGAAGTTCTGCTGTCACTCTTATTCTTCTCAAAGCAGACTGTGACATAGCAAAGTTAAAAGCAGAGTACAGTACAGTGTAATCAGATCAGACACATGTTAAGGCATAAAGAAATATCACTTAACTGCTAACAACTCGATGAGCAAGATGGCCTGGGTCCCCCATTATAAAGAAGGGATTTTCTTTATGTCCAGGCTAAAACATTGCGGTGCAGTATTACAGAATAATCAATTTGAAGATGAAAACCAATCTTAATGTTGCCAAACATCAGTCTGTTCCTGGAAAACACTGTCGTCTGGTGATGAGCATATTGCAAGCTCAGCTATCTGCTATCAGGCTGTACTGAGTCTGGTATAGTACTGTGGAATCAATGTAGATCACTGTCAATGGGCTTTTACAATTCCAGGAGTGTCTCTCGCACTGGAATCAGTGCTGTCCCTCTCCTCTCACACCCCCCCTGAATTCACCAACACACACACACACTGTCACACCTGACTGTACTGTCGACACTGCTAGAGCCACTGCTGTCCCTCTCCTCTCACACTCACCCTGAATTCACCAGCACACACACACACTGTCACACCTGACTGTACTGTAGACACTGCTAGAGCCACTGCTGTCCCTCTCCTCTCACACTCACCCTGAATTCACCAGCACACACACACACACTGTCACACCTGACTGTACTGTAGACACTGCAAAAGCCACTGCTGTCCCTCTCCTCTCACACTCCCCCTGAAATCACCAGCACACACACACACTGTCACACCTGACTGTACTGTAGACACTGCTAGAGCCACCGCTGATCTCCACCTTTAAACAGGACTTTTAACTGTATTGGAACAATGAGTCCAGTCTCTCTCTCTCTCCTCTGTCTCAGAGCAGCAGTGCACACTGCAGTCTTCCTCAGCGAATGACCTCCTTTCCCCTCCCCCTCTCACCTGCCCTTGGCTCCTCTGTCTTTCACACTAGTCTGCAATAATCAAGGTGAGCTGGCAGACACAGGCACACAAGCTAACACGAGAAACACACTGACACACTCAACGAGACACACACACAGACTGATGCACTCAGTGAGACACACACACTCACTGACGCCCTCAGTAAGTGAGTACACTGACTAATGCTCTCAGTGCCACACACTTTCTAACACACTGTGACTGATGTACTCAATGAGACAAATACACTGATAGTGACACACACATATACAATTCAATGTCATTATTGGTATGACCGATGAATTGCAGTGTCAAATATACTTAGTGAGACACAGACAGTGACAGACACACTGAAGGACACGTGCAGAGACACACACTGATGTGCACATACAGTCATACACATGAAGCACACACAGACACAAACTCCGATGGACACACAGTGACACACACTGATGCACACACAGGGACACACACACACTGATGCACACACATAGTGACACTCACATAGAGATGCACTGATTTATGCACAAAGAAACACACACAATGACACACTGATGCACACACATAGAGACAGACACACACTGATGCACACACTGATGCGGACACACAGAGACATACTGATGTACACACAGGGACACACACACACTGATGCACACACATAGTGACACACACATAGAGACACACTGATTTATGCACAAAGAAGCACACACAATGACACACTGATGCACACACATAGAGACACACACACACTGATGCGCACACTGATGCGGACACACAGAGACATACTGATGTACACATAGAGATACACACACTGATGCACACACAAAAAGACACACCGATGCGCACATAGAGACACACACACAGAAACACACTGCTGACACACACAGGCTCACGGCACAGGCGCAGGGTGTCTGGAGAACACCACGAGACAGAGGAATAGGGGGAGTGAAGCGGACAGAGGAGACAGGAAGGAGAGGGAGAGGACGGCGGCAGGCGGAGAGAGGAGACAAGGGGCAGGGAGGAGGGAAGAGCAACCTGACGGATAACAGATAACAGCCTGGGGATGAAGAGTGGAGAGATTGGGCACATCACAGGGGAGGTACAGAAAACTTCACTTCATTAACTTCACGAAGCAGTGATCTAAGGTCTATATCACATTAACTACATGAAACAGTAGTCTAATGTCTATATCACATTAACTACATGAAACAGTGAACTAAGGTCTATATCACATTAACTACATGAAACAGTGACCTAAGATCTATATCACATTAACTACATGAAGCTGTGATCTAATAAAGTAAACCAATGGGCATCTTGACTCATATTTTTCCATATTTTATCATATTTTGATATCCAGGTAGATGCTGCACATTGGTGGTGGTAGAAGGGAGTCCCCATTACCTATAAAGTGTTTTGAGTGGAGTGTCCAGAAAAGAGCTATATAAGTGTAAGCAATTATTATTAATTAATTATTATTATATCACATTAACTACATCAAGCAGTGAACTAAGGTCTATATCACATTAACTACATGAAGCAGTGATCTTAAGGTCTATATCACATTAACTACATGAAACAGTGATCTAAGGTTTATATCACATTAACTACATGAAACAGTAGTCTAATGTCTATATCATATTAACTACATGAAACAGTTGTGTAATGTCTATATCATATTAACTACATGAAACAGTTGTGTAATGTCTATATCACATTAACTACATGAAACAGTGATCTAATGTCTATATCATATTAATTACATGAAACAGTGATCTTAAGGTCTATATCACATTAACTACATGAAACAGTGATCTAATGTCTATATCATATTAATTACATGAAACAGTGATCTAAGGTCTATATCATATTAACTACATGAAACAGTTGTGTAATGTCTACATCACATTAACTACGTGAAACAGTGATCTAAGGTCTATATCACATTAACTACATGAAACAGTAGTCTAATGTCTATATCATATTAACTACATGAAACAGTTGTGTAATGTCTATATCACATTAACTACGTGAAACAGTGATCTAAGGTCTACAGTATATCACATTAACTACATGAAACAGTAGTCTAATGTCTATATCATATTAACTACATGAAACAGTTGTGTAATGTCTATATCACATTAACTACATGAAACAGTTGTGTAATGTCTATATCATATTAACTACGTGAAACAGTTGTGTAATGTCTATATCACATTAACTACATGAAACAGTTGTGTAATGTCTATATCACATTAACTACATGAAACAGTTGTGTAATGTCTATATCACATTAATTACATGAAACAGTGATCTAATGTCTATATCATATTAATTACATGAAACAGTGATCTAAGGTCTATATCATATTAATTACATGAAACAGTGATCTAAGGTCTATATCACATTAACTACATGAAACAGTTGTGTAATGTCTATATCATATTAACTACATGAAACAGTTGTGTAATGTCTATATCACATTAACTACATGAAACAGTTGTGTAATGTCTATATCACATTAACTACATGAAACAGTAGTCTAATGTCTATATCACATTAACTACATGAAACAGTTGTGTAATGTCTATATCACATTAACTACATGACACAGTGATCTAAGGTCTACATCACAATAACTACATGAAACAGTGATCTAAGGTCTATATCACATTAACTACATGAAACAGTTGTGTAATGTCTATATCACATTAACTACATGGAACAGTGATCTAAGGTCCATATCACATTAACTACATGAAACAGTGATCTAATAAAGGAAATTAATGGGCATCTTGACTCATATTTTTTCTGATTTTGACACTTGTGTTTCTGTGACTATGGTAGTCCCAATAGACACACATCCAGGTGGGCAAACAATTTACTAAAGTGTGGCAGTGTTTGGATTATTCTCTGTGAAATCTGAAGTCATCCCTCTAAGAGCATCCCCAAGGCAGACAGGATAAAAAAAGACACAGGAGAGAGACGGACCTTCAATAGATCACATCCTTTCACAGACAGAGAATCTGCACACAGTCTGGGCCAACACCGTGGCATATTTTATCATGCCTGCAGTTTGCTGAATGGAATCTTACCTTTGCCCTGGCTGGAGACCCACAGCAAACCTCCAGAAGAGACACACAAAACGGAGCTCAGCTGGACCAAAAACATAGTGACCTGACGCTAACTGCACTGGTTCCTGGCATTTCCTATGAAAAGAGGTTTTAGATAGATACTGTAGATAAGACTTTATTGAACCCGAAGGGAAATTTAGGAATACCCTGTTAAAGTCTTTCCCCCTATAGCCATTCCTCCTCCTTCATTTTGTTTTTTTGACCTGCAGCTCCTCGGCTCACTCAGCTGGAATCCCTGATGTCCCGGCACTGCCAGCTCTGGGCACACGCTGGCTGTCTGTGGCGGAGGGCGAAACTCACATCACCTCATTGCATAACTCCGTCAAACTGGCATCACAGCTCGGCTTAATCCCGACAGACACGGTGATAATCTCCTGGGTTGTTTTGGCCCTGCGCGTCATTGTGCTGTCTCATCCACAGCCCAGAGCTTACTCACTGCTCAGAGCATGACACGTAGTGGAACTGCAGACAATGGAAATCTGAGCAGTGTGGAAGCACAGTGTCACTGTGGCACTGGGCAGAGACAGTGGTACATAGTGCCGAGACGTGTGACGTAGGGCCCTAGACCATGTGGCACAGGATGGTGACAGTGCGGCACAGAGCACAGACAATATGGCACAGAGCACAGACAGTGTGGAACAGGACAGAGACAGTGTGGCACAGGACAGAGACAGTGTGGCACAAGGCAGAAATGGTGTGACACAGGTCTCAATCTGTCCTTCATCTCTGACCAGTACACACAATCTGTCCTTAATCTCTGACCACTACACACAATCTTTCCTTCATCTCTGACCACTACACACTACCTAAGGTAACCTCACCCCACAGCTCCCTGGACTACAAACGCTCTCTCCCCCCCAGTCTCTCAGCACAGCCTGACTAATGCCTAATGTAATCAGGTGTGTGTTTGCCAGTAAAATTCAATTGGGAATTTCCAGGAAAGCAGCCGCAGCGATGTGCAGTGAAAGACTGACCAGTGTTTGGCTCTGAGCCAGATCATCAGAGACCAGTCATTGGGCTTCTCTTTTGTCTGAATACCCCTCTGTCTGTCTGAATATCCCTCTGTCTGTCTGAATATCCCTGTCTGTCTGAATACCCCCCTGTCTCTCCAAATATCCCTGTCTGTCTGAATATCCCTCTGTCTGTCTGAATACCCCTCTGTCTCTCCAAATATCCCTGTCTGTCTGAATATTCCTCTGTCTGTCTGAATACCCCTGTCTCTCCAAATATCCCTGTCTGTCTGAATACCCCTCTGTCTGTCTGAATATCCTTCTGTCTGTCTGAATATCCCTCTGTCTGTCTGAATGCCCCTCTGTCTCTCCAAATATCCCTGTCTGTCTGAATACCCCTCTGTCTCTCCAAATATTCCTGTCTGTCTGAATATCCATCTGTCTGTCTGAATACCCCTCTGTCTTTCCAAATATCCCTGTCTGTCTGAACATCCCTCTGTCTGTCTGAATACCCCTCTGTCTCTCCAAATATCCCTGTCTGTCTGAATATCCCTCTGTCTGTCTGAATATCCTTCTGTCTGTCTGAATACCCCTCTGTCTGTCTGAATATCCATCTGTCTGTCTGAATATCCCTCTGTCTGTCTGAATATCCTTCTGTCTGTCTGAATACCCCTCTGTCTGTCTGAATATCCCTCTGTCTGTCTGAATACCCCCCTGTCTCTCCAAATATTTCTGTCTGTCTGTATATTACTCTCTGAATATCCCTCAGCCTGTTTCTCTGTCCTTGTGTGTGAAAAGCAATACCCCTGTCTGTCCAGCGCTGTGTCTGTCAGACTGCAGACAGATGGAATCCCATGAGCACTAACACCCTCCTCTTCCTCTCAGCGCATTCTGAGCATCTTCACCTCCTGCTGACTTTCAGCCAGCACCACAACCTTATGAGCTCTTCCAACGAGGGGCAACACTTCTGACATGTGCTAACAGGGAATCAGATCAGATCAGATCCACTCCAGGATTTACAGGGCTATCAATCACACTCCCACTTCACATCAGTCAGATCCACTCCAGGTATCACAGGGCTGTCAATCACACTCCCACTTCACATTAGTCAGATCCACTCCGGGTTTTACAGGCTGTCAATCAGAGTCCCACTGCACAGCAGGCTGATCCACTCTAGGATTTACAGGCTGTCAATCAGAATCCCACTGCACAGCAGGCTGATCCACTCCAGGATTTACAGGCTGTCAATCAGAGTCCCACTGCACAGCAGGCTGATCCACTCCAGGATTTACAGGCTGTCAATCAGAGTCCCACTGCACAGCAGGCTGATCCACTCCAGGATTTACAGCACTGTCAATTGGGCTCTCTTCGCACAGCTGTGATCCACTCCAGGTTTTACACCATTGCCAATCATAATCCCATTGCATAGCAGGCTGATCCACTCCAGGTTTTACCACCTGCAAACTTCACTAGTGAAGCAGAAAGGCAACACGTTTGACTTCAGCTCCACACATCGCTGTGTTGCTGCCATATGAGAGCCTGGCGCACACGCGTGTCTGACAATACTACAAAACTACAGAGTGGCTCTGAGTGCGTGACCTTTTCACCCGACCGCCGTGCGGGCCCGGGTTTGTCTGCATCTGCCTGATCGCACCTGTGTAACGCGCGCCTGAGCTAGTGAGTGAGTACTGACGAAGTACAGGCTCAGTGACCACAGCCTGGCCATAGAAACTGGGCGACACAGGCAGACCTGGCTGCCCAGAGAGGACAGGCTCAGTGGCCACAGCCTTGACACAGGCAGACCTGGCTGCCCAGAGAGGACAGGCTCAGTGACCACAGCCTGGACACAGAAACTGGGCGACACAGGCAGACCTGGCTGCCCAGAGAGGACAGGCTGTGCTCCCACTGCCAGCGGGGAGAAATAGAGACAGAGGTGCACTTCCTACTGCACTGTGACAGACACTCTGGGATTAGAGAAACATTCTTCCCGAAATTCAGAAATCTAGTCCGAGTTCCCACACCTGCCAGAATCACAACGGGTCCCAATCCTACTGGGAGAGGGAGGAGGGAACTGGCAGCCCAGCATGTGACCTCCTGTCACAGCCTGAGGAACAGTGAGTCTGTCTCCCAATAATGCTCAAAATGTTTACAGTATATGTAAATATTTTATGATATGTCTTTGTTGTAAATGTCTGTAAATGTCTGTAGATTTTATTTTACTTTTATTTTTTGTTTTTTTTTTCATGTGAATTTCATTATTTTTATTTGCTTTGGCAACACTGATTGTACCCATCGGTCATGCTAATAAAGCACCTTGAATTGAATTGAATTGGATCGAGTGTGCGCGCGTACGTGCGTGTGTCTGCGTGTGCGCGCCTGTCTGGGTGTCTGGAGGCCGCCGCCGCGTGTGTATTCTCCAGCCTGCGTCACGAGCCTCAGTCTCGGTATAAATACTGTCGTGCAAGCAGGCGAGCAGTTTTAGCCGCACCGGTTCGGCATCGCCGGGTCCGCCCGGCCTGAAGACCCCCCGCTGTCGCCACTCGCACTGTGTCAACACCTGTCCCCCGCGCCCGCTCAGTCACGGCGCTGATCTGCATTTATCACACTTACGAGGCTTTCACAGGCGTGATTCCGGACTCGCGCGCTGAGCGCTGGGATTAGGGCGCTAAACTCTGTTTATCTCGCTCGCTGGCTTGGCGATCTCCGGAGTCACGGCTGTATCGCAGACGCCGGGGCGTCCCCGCCGCCCTCCCGAGTCGCAGTTAAAACGAAAAGAAGCAGACACGGAGGAAAGTCACAACGCGTGGCAGCTCAGACACGCCGCTGCAAACACACACGCAAGCCCACGGCACGCTCCTGCGGTCCGGGCGGACAGACACGCACACGCCCAGGTGAGGGAGTCCTGGCAGGAGAGCAGTGCGTACCGACCCCCCGTGCTGGCGCTAGCCGTCAGCGAAGAGCCTCTGTCACGCTGCGAGGCTGGATTGCCAGCCGGTGCGCGGTCGATCGCACCTCCCACCGGCGAGCTGGGGTGCGCTGGTCGGTCGTGTACTGGTCGGTGGCAGAGCGCAGAGGCGCGTATTCTGCACGGCTGCCTGCCTGCCTGCCTGCCTGCCTGCCAGACACACACGGTGACAGACCCTGTCACCTGCCTGACACACACACACCTAGCCAGAAACACCAGTCCCCAGTCCCGCACACACCGCCTCTCCGTCCGCGTCCGTCAGCAGCAGCACTTACACCGCACGCCTCCTGCCGCCGCCACACGCCCCCCGGCCCGACCCCGCGGCGGACCGAGCCGGGTTCGCGCGCCGGTGCTGCCCCTGCAGAGACGTCACGGGCGAGCGACACCCCCCGGCCGGGGCCAGGCGCTCGCGCTGTCCGCGCGGAGGAGCTCCGAGGGGCTGGACAGGCGCGAGCCCCCTCCGAGAGGTGCGCCGCGATTCATTCATTCATCGGCCGCTTAAAAACGGGGGGAATTCTCCCCCCCCCCCCCCCCCTCCCACCACCACCGCACAGACCAGGGCGAGGAGGCGAAGCAACTTTTCTACCAGGGACGACAAAGACGGACACGACTCAGACACCCGCCGACTGACAGGAGCAAAACTTCGCGCCCGCAGGCTGAGCCGACACGACTGACACCACGACCGTCCTCAGCCTCAACCTCACCACCCTCACCCTCACCCTCAACCTCACCGTCATCATCATCATCAGCAGCAGCAGCCAGACTCCTGACTTACCGATCCTCCTTGGGGCTCGGCTGAGTGACATCGAGAAATTCGGGATCTAGCGTGTAAGAAACAGACCAGACCGACGTGGAGATTTAAAAACACACACGGGTCAGGCAAAACACTGCTGGAACCAGAGAGCCAAACACACAAAAAAAATCGAGGTGTTAAGTAGCAGCCTCCCAAAAAAAACAACGGAAAAATGGATCCATCCCGGTCAATGTCGTCGAGCTGTCCGGCGTGTCAGTCCCTTCAGTCCCTCGGACACGACCCGCTCCGCTCCGAAACAGCCATGAATCATTATATTAATAATAAAGGCGAGGAAGCGGGGATGAACGAACAGCTGGGTGAAAAACTGAGGGGGAAAAAAAACAGCGTCTTCTTTCCTTTAAAATGTCTCCTGTCGCTCCGAAGAAGACGCGTGAGGAAACTGACGGTGTCGCCCCGTCGCCTCTCCTCCCCGGGCGGGAGAGGGTGTGTGTGGGGAGGGGAGGTGTATTCTGAGGGCTAAATCCGAAATAACCCGGCTTGTCGCCTCAGAGAAGGCTGCTCCCTCTCCGAGAGGGCAGAAAAAAACATCCAGTGACAAGCGAGGCGTCCGAGAATCCGCTTTCCCTGCTATCCGTCGTGTAGCGACATCGCCTTCCTCCCACAAAACACCCCTCATGCACAAGCCGCGGCTGCAGAAAACGCTCTGCCCCTTTCCTCCAGGATCCTGGTCTCCCCAGCCCGGGAGAGAGAGAGAGAGAGAGAGGAGGGTAGACGAGGGGATGAATGAGTAGGATTAAATGAATGGATTAATTAATAAAACAGATAAACGCCATCCGGAGCGGGGAAGCGATCTGTATTAATAGGCGCCCTGGGAGATCCCCGTCTCGAGCGCTGGAGAGCGGGCTCGCCGTAAACCGCAGGCGCGAGGCTGGGCTGAAGATGCCATCCCTCGCGCACCGGCTCGCTCCGCCGCAGCCGATTCAAACGGACGTCCTCATCAATACGGCGCCCCAACCGCCATGTCGGTCCCGCCCGCCGGAGTGACAGCGCCGAGGAGGGAGCAGAGCGGCTCTCCTGCCTCCCCTTCCTCTTCGTCTTCGCCGCCGCCGCTGTCGTCGTCCCCGTCGCGGTGGTTGTTGTGTTTTTATTCGTTTTTATAGAGCTCCGTCTGCCCCTACCCTTCGCTCCCTCTCTCGGAGGCTCTCCCTCCCTCTCTCTCCCTCGTAGTCTCTTCCCGACTATTTACAATTTTTTTTCTTTCTCCAGCGTTTCAGGGCTCAAACGTAAGCACTACTATCAGCGTATAGCGCTGCTCAAACGGCGAGTTGTCTGCCTCACGCCAGCCTCAATACACCTACACAACACCCCCTCCCTCACACACACTGACACTGATACACTGACACACACAGATTGGCACTGATAATCTGACACACACATACAGACACTGATTTACTGACACACAGACTGACACACGCACTGACACTGATACACTCACACACACAGACTGACACTGATAAACTGATACACAGACTGACACACACACAGACACTTATACACTGACACAAACAGACTGACACACACACTGACACTGATACACTGACACACACACACAGACTGATACAAACACACTGATACACTGACACACAGACTGACACTGATATACTGACACACACACAGACACTGATACACTGATACACTGACACAAACAGACTGACACACACTGACACTGATACACTGACACACACTCAGACTGATACAGACACACTGATACACTGACACACAGACAGACTGACACTGATAAACTGATACACAGAAGACTGACACACACACAGACACTGATACACTGACACAAACAGACTGACACACAAACTGACACTGATACACTTACACACAGACTGACACTGATACAATGACACACACAGATACAGACACACTGATACACTGACACACACAGACGGACACACAATTACATCATTGTACACACAGACCAACACTCATACAAGGACTGACACATACAAACATGGACTGACTCACTATGGACTGACACTGATACACGAGCATACACACTAACACACATAGGCTGATACTGATACACTGACACACATAAACTGATCCACTGCCACACTGCCACACATAGACAAATATACTGACACACACTGTCACACACACACAGACTGACACTGATAGACTGACACACAGACTGATACTGTTACACTGACAGACACACTAAAACACACAGACTGACATTGATACACTGACACACAGACTTCCACTGATACAAACACTGATACACACATACAGGCCCACACTGACTCAATGACATAGCACACAGATTGACACACACAAGAGACAGCAGACAGGAGGAGAGAGCTGGTGTTTCCAGGGCTCATATACAGTATGTGCAAGTGGGTCTGGATGACAGTCCTTGCCGAATGACCAGGTGTGACGGTTACTGTGACACCCTGTGAATGAGCAAAAACTAATCTTGTAGGACACTTAGGGCCTCTAAATCCTAACGGATTCCAAACATCCTACAGAGAATTCTGCGGGATTTGTTTACACTGGAAATCCACAGAAGTGTCCTGGAGGGGAGAGGAGTGAGTGGGGGGGTATTGCAATTGTTTCTGCAGATGTTTGGCTCATCCCCTAACCTACAACGAACACTCACTCCATCTTTTCTCCATCACATTTCTCTTTTCTCTGTATCTTCCTCTCCTCCTCTCTCTCTCTGTCTCTCTGTATCCTCCTCTCCCTCAGTCTCTCTGTATCCTCCTCTCCTCTTCTCTGTCAGTCCCTCTCTCTCTGTATTCTCCTCTCCTCCTCTCCCTGAGTCTCTCTGTATTCTCCTCTCCTCCTCTCCCTGAGCCTCTGTATTCACCTCTCCTCCTTTCTCCCAGTCTCTCTGTATCCTTCTCTCCCTAAGTCTCTCTGCATCCTCCTCTCTCTCTCTCTCTGCCTCTCTCTATGCTCCTCTCCTCCTCTCCTCTCTCTCATGCGCAGACTCTATAAATAGATGCACCTACTGTATTTCTAACTGTTCACTGTCCTGAGTGCCTGTGGGAGGAGCAGTGAGTGGCGTAGAGACAGAGAGCGCCCTCACATGGCCATTCTGGAGTCTCACTGCACTAATCCATGCCAACACTGTAGACACACCTCTGGTCACAGTTAAGCCATTATTCCCTGCCTAAGCATCCAGTAAGCACTCTGTCCAGTCTGTGGCTCCTGTCCCAGTCTGTAACACACTATCACAGTACTACACTCTCACTGTATTGTGCTACACTCTCTCTGTGTTGTTTCACACTCTCACTGCGTTGTGCTACACTGCATTGTGCCACACTCTCACAGCGTTGTGCAACACTCTCTATGTTGTTTCACACTCTGACTACATCGTGCTATACTCTCACTGCATTGTGCCACACTCTCACTGCGTTGCGTCACATTCTTGCTGTGTTGTGCCACACTCTCTCTGCTACACCAGTATCCCATACTACATCACACACTTCACTAGGGTACAGCTGCATGGTACTGAAAGTCACAGTAGCTTTAGAAGAGCTCTGCTCAGTAAAGGTTAGTAGGACAGGAGAAGTCAGCTGTGAGAGAGAGGGGGAAGAGGAGAGAGTGGAAATATACTGCTTCTCTGAGAGGGGGAGAAACAGAGAAGCCGGAAACAAACTACTACTGAGAAAGCGAGGGAGGCAGACTTGAAACTGCTATCCTGCCAAAACAGAGGGAGGGAGTGAGGGAGGAAAGTTTTTAAAGTTTTATCATCTCTGTATGAGGAAGGATGAGGGACAAGGAGAGAGAGAGAGAGAGAGAGAGACAGGGCTGAAGTGGATGGAGAGGGAAGAAAGTTGGAGCGAGGGAAGAAATGAGGGGAAGGAGGGAGGAAGAGAGGAGGAGAGGGGAATAAGGGAAGGAGAGAGCGGGAGAAATGAGGAACGAGGGAGGAAGAGAGAGTTGAGAAACAAGAAGAGAGGGAGGAATGGAGGGACAGAGGGGAATACTGGAGGGAAAGGGGTAATGAGGGAGAGAAAGGGGGAATGAGGGAGAGAAAGAGGAGGAATGAGGGAGGAGGAGAGGGAAGGATGAGGAATGAGGGAGATAGGGAGGGAAGAGAATGAGGGAGAGATGAGGAATGAGGGAGGAAGACAGGGAGAGAGTTGAGGAATGAGGGAGAAAGGGAGAGAGTTAAGGAACGAGAGAGGAAGGGAGGGAGAATGGAAGAGGGAGAGTCATTGTCTCTGCTGCCCATTATCTTTCAGACTTCATCCAAAACACAACACATCTGTCAGTCAGCCTCTGACCCCTGACAACAAATGCCCTCAGTGACACACAAACTCGTGATCCCAGGAAGACTGAGAAGAATCTCAAGTAATGAGGTCTCTCTCACTCCCTCTCTCCCCACTGCAGGGCTGCACTTCTTAGACAAGCTGCATACAATGAGGGAGAGGAGAGAGGAAGGAGGAAGATGCAGACATGGAGAGAGAGAGCAGGGAGATTCAGAGGAGAGAGAGAAGAGGAAGATTCAGAGATGGAGAGAGACAGGAGGAAGATTCAGAGAAGAGACAGATTGAGGAGGAGGCAGAGCTGGGAGAAGGAGAGAGGAGAGAGAGACAGAAGGAGACTCATTCATCACAGACTGTGGCTCAGTAGGCTGTAGATGAATATAAATAACATCATGAGAAGGAGAGAAGGGAGGGGGAGGGGGAGGGACAATTTTGGATGCGAAAACCACCCCCATTCAAAACCAGAGTCCGCAGTCGCTGGGAACTCACCCACTGACTCACACACACAGCGAAGTCAGTCAGTAAACACAGTGAAATCAGGGGAAAATCAGCACACAGGTCCTGTCTCCTCACACCACAGGACAGCACAGTAAACACAGTGAAATCAGGGGAAAATCAGCACACAGGTCCTGTCTCCTCACACTGCAGGACAGCACAGTAAACACAGTGAAATCAGGGGAAAATCAGCACACAGGTCCTGTCTCCACACACTGCAGGACAGCACAGTAAACACAGTGAAATCAGGGTAAAATCAGCACACAGGTCCTGTCTCCTCACACTGCAGGACAGCACAGTAAACACAGTGAAATCAGGGTAAAATCAGCACACAGGTCCTGTCTCCTCACACTGCAGGACAGCACAGTAAACACAGTGAAATCAGGGTAAAATCAGCACACAGGTCCTGTCTCCTCACACTGCAGGACAGCACAGTAAACACAGTGAAATCAGGGTAAAATCAGCACACAGGTCCTGTCTCCTCACACTGCAGGACAGCACAGTAAACACAGTGAAATCAGGGTAAAATCAGCACACAGGTCCTGTCTCCTCACACTGCAGGACAGCACAGTAAACACAGTGAAATCAGGGTAAAATCAGCACACAGGTCCTGTCTCCTCACACTCCAGAACAGCACAGTAAACACAGTGAAATCAGGGGAAAATCAGCACACAGGTCCTGTCTCCTCACACCACAGGACAGCACAGTAAACACAGTGAAATCAGGGTAAAATCAGCACACAGGTCCTGTCTCCTCACACTGCAGGACAGCACAGTAAACACAGTGAAATCAGGGTAAAATCAGCACACAGGTCCTGTCTCCTCACACTCCAGAACAGCACAGTAAACACAGTGAAATCAGGGGAAAATCAGCACACAGGTCCTGTCTCCTCACACCACAGGACAGCACAGTAAACACAGTGAAATCAGGGTAAAATCAGCACACAGGTCCTGTCTCCTCACACCACAGGACAGCACAGTAAACACAGTGAAATCAGGGGAAAATCAGCACACAGGTCCTGTCTCCTCACACTGCAGGACAGCACAGTAAACACAGTGAAATCAGGGTAAAATCAGCACACAGGTCCTGTCTCCTCACACTGCAGGACAGCACAGTAAACACAGTGAAATCAGGGTAAAATCAGCACACAGGTCCTGTCTCCTCACACCACAGGACAGCACAGTAAACACAGTGAAATCAGGGTAAAATCAGCACACAGGTCCTGTCTCCTCACACTGCAGGACAGCACAGTAAACACAGTGAAATCAGGGTAAAATCAGCACACAGGTCCTGTCTCCTCACACCACAGGACAGCACAGTAAACACAGTGAAATCAGGGGAAAATCAGCACACAGGTCCTGTCTCCTCACACCACAGGACAGCACAGTAAACACAGTGAAATCAGGGTAAAATCAGCACACAGGTCCTGTCTCCTCACACCACAGGACAGCACAGTAAACACAGTGAAATCAGGGGAAAATCAGCACACAGGTCCTGTCTCCTCACACCACAGGACAGCACAGTAAACACAGTGAAATCAGGGTAAAATCAGCACACAGGTCCTGTCTCCTCACACTGCAGGACAGCACAGTAAACACAGTGAAATCAGGGTAAAATCAGCACACAGGTCCTGTCTCCTCACACTGCAGGACAGCACAGTAAACACAGTGAAATCAGGGTAAAATCAGCACACAGGTCCTGTCTCCTCACACTGCAGGACAGCACAGTAAACACAGTGAAATCAGGGTAAAATCAGCACACAGGTCCTGTCTCCTCACACCGCAGGACAGCACAGTAAACACAGTGAAATCAGGGGAAAATCAGCACACAGGTCCTGTCTCCTCACACCACAGGACAGCACAGTAAACACAGTGAAATCAGGGGAAAATCAGCACACAGGTCCTGTCTCCTCACACCACAGGACAGCACAGTAAACACAGTGAAATCAGGGTAAAATCAGCACACAGGTCCTGTCTCCTCACACTGCAGGACAGCACAGTAAACACAGTGAAATCAGGGTAAAATCAGCACACAGGTCCTGTCTCCTCACACCACAGGACAGCACAGTAAACACAGTGAAATCAGGGTAAAATCAACACACAGGTCCTGTCTCCTCACACCGCAGGACAGCACAGTAAACACAGTGAAATCAGGGTAAAATCAGCACACAGGTCCTGTCTCCTCACACTGCAGGACAGCACAGTAAACACAGTGAAATCAGGGTAAAATCAACACACAGGTCCTGTCTCCTCACACCACAGGACAGCACAGTAAACACAGTGAAATCAGGGGAAAATCAGCACACAGGTCCTGTCTCCTCACACCACAGGACAGCACAGTAAACACAGTGAAATCAGGGTAAAATCAGCACACAGGTCCTGTCTCCTCACACTGCAGGACAGCACAGTAAACACAGTGAAATCAGGGGAAAATCAGCACACAGGTCCTGTCTCCTCACACCACAGGACAGCACAGTAAACACAGTGAAATCAGGGTAAAATCAGCACACAGGTCCTGTCTCCTCACACTGCAGGACAGCACAGTAAACACAGTGAAATCAGGGTAAAATCAGCACACAGGTCCTGTCTCCTCACACTGCAGGACAGCACAGTAAACACAGTGAAATCAGGGGAAAATCAGCACACAGGTCCTGTCTCCTCACACTGCAGGACAGCACAGTAAACACAGTGAAATCAGGGGAAAATCAGCACACAGGTCCTGTCTCCTCACACCGCAGGACAGCACAGTAAACACAGTGAAATCAGGGTAAAATCAGCACACAGGTCCTGTCTCCTCACACTGCAGGACAGCACAGTAAACACAGTGAAATCAGGGTAAAATCAACACACAGGTCCTGTCTCCTCACACCACAGGACAGCACAGTAAACACAGTGAAATCAGGGTAAAATCAGCACACAGGTCCTGTCTCCTCACACTGCAGGACAGCACAGTAAACACAGTGAAATCAGGGGAAAATCAGCACACAGGTCCTGTCTCCTCACACTGCAGGATAGCACAGTAAACACAGTGAAATCAGGGGAAAATCAGCACACAGGTCCTGTCTCCTCACACTGCAGGACAGCACAGTAAACACAGTGAAATCAGGGGAAAATCAGCACACAGGTCCTGTCTCCACACACTGCAGGACAGCACAGTAAACACAGTGAAATCAGGGTAAAATCAGCACACAGGTCCTGTCTCCTCACACTGCAGGACAGCACAGTAAACACAGTGAAATGAGGGTAATATCAGCACAAAGGTCCTGTCTTCACACACCGCAGGATAGCACAGCACAGTGAAATCAGGGTAATATCAGCACACGGGTCATGTCTCCGCACACTGCAGAACAGCACAGTAAACAGTGTGAAATCAGGGTAAAATCAGAGTCAGCTACAGTAAAGGACAGTCAAATCAGAGTATACAACAATGTAAAACCTGGAGTGGAACAGACAGCTGACTGCTGGGAGTGAGAACGAGAAAACTGGAAAGTGAAGGAGAGAGGGAAGGAGAAGAGGATGGTGTGTGTGAGGGAAAGACAGAGGAAGACACCAACTTTACTGTCCCTGAGAACCTCTGCTGTGGTTGTCGGCAAGACTCACTTTCGGATTAAAAAGCACATCCTGTAAATCTGACTGGAGATTACATCACGCGCAGTGCTTGAATCTCTCAGATTGTGAAATCCCGACAAAACAGGATTGAGGTCAAATCCTGGGCATGAGGTGGCGCTGGCTCCCCCTGGCGGCCAGCATTAGACGCTGCACTTACCTTGCAAAATACCTCCCTCTGGTGGCCCACGGCGGGATATTGTAAATTCCATTGATAAATAGAAATCCGTATAATAATAATAATAGTAATAATAGTAATAATTCAGGTGGGTAGCTGCGTCAGCATGCGTAGGCTGCAAAGGAACAAGTAAAGGTTTATTCCTGTGCTGAAAAAAGAAGAAAGAAAACACAACGTTTTGGCCGTGGAGCCTTCTTCAGGTTCTTTGCAGCCTTCGCATGCTGACGCAGCTACCCACCTGAACTATATTTCAGGACTCCGCAATGCCATGTTCTGCAACTCAGAACGAGGCAACAAAACATCCGGTGACGTTCAGGACCGGATCAGGACCCACAAGGGACCACCCCTACTGGTCCCATTAACACCTCTTCCAGCAGCAACCTTAGTTTTTCCCAGGAGTTCTCCCATCCAGGTACTGGCCAGGCTCACACCTGCTGGGCTCCAGGGCTTGCCAGTAGGGGGCGCTCAACATGCTGTCAGTGTGGGTCCTAATACCCCAGTTTAGTGACGGGGACATTATACTGTAAGAAGGTGCTGTCCTTCGGATGAGATGTAAAACCGAGGTCCTGACTCTGTGGTCATCAAAAATCCCAGAACGTTTCTCAGAATGAGAAACTTTACCAATCATGGCCTCCTAATAATCCCCCTCTCTGAACTGGCTTCATCACTCTGTTCTCCTCCCCACTGAGAGCTGGTGTGTGGTGGCTGTACTGGTGCACTATGGCTGCTGTTGCATCATCCAGGTGGGGCTGCACACTGGTGGTGGAGGTGAGTCTCCATTACCTGTAAAGCACTTTGAGTGGGGTGTCCAGAAAAGCGCTATATAAGTGTAAGCAATTATTAATATTAATATTACAACAGCAGTAGTATTAGCAGGTGTTAGAAGTAAACATACCTGTAACAATAACAGCAGCTATAGGAGGAAGGCAGTATAGAGAAATGTAACACTGTGAGCAGAGGGAAGGCGCTATACAGGAGAGCAGTGTGTGTCTATTACTCTGAACACTGTGAGCAGACAGAAGGTGCTATACAGGAGAGCAGTGTGTGTCTGTTACTCTGAACACTGTGAGCAGAGAGAAGGTGCTATACAGGAGAGCAGTGTGTGTCTTTATTACTCTGAACACTGTGAGCAGAGAGAAGGCGCTATATAGGAGAGCAGTGTCTATTACTCTGAACACTGTGAGCAGAGGGAAGGCACTATACAGAAGAGCAGTGTGTGTCTTTATTACTCTGAACACTGTGAGCAGACAGAAGGTGCTATACAGGAGAGCAGTGTGTGTCTTTATTACTCTGAACACTGTGAGCAGAGAGAAGGTGCTATACAGGAGAGCAGTGTGTGTCTTTATTACTCTGAACACTGTGAGCAGAGAGAAGGCGCTATACAGGAGAGCAGTGTGTGTCTTTATTACTCTGAACACTGTGAGCAGAGAGAAGGTGCTATACAGGAGAGCAGTGTGTGTCTGTTACTCTGAACACTGTGAGCAGAGAGAAGGTGCTATACAGGAGAGTGGTGTGTGTCTTTATTACTCTGAACACTGTGAGCAGAGAGAAGGTGCTATACAGAAGAGCAGTGTGTGTCTTTATTACTCTGAACACTGTGAGCAGAGAGAAGGTGCTATACAGGAGAGCAGTGTGTGTCTATTACTCTGAACACTGTGAGCAGACAGAAGGTGCTATACAGGAGAGTGGTGTGTGTCTTTATTAATCTGAACACTGTGAGCAGAGAGAAGGTGCTATACAGAAGAGCAGTGTGTGTCTTTATTACTCTGAACACTGTGAGCAGAGAGAAGGTGCTATACAGGAGAGCAGTGTGTGTCTATTACTCTGAACACTGTGAGCAGACAGAAGGTGCTATACAGGAGAGTGGTGTGTGTCTTTATTAATCTGAACACTGTGAGCAGAGAGAAGGTGCTATACAGGAGAGCAGTGTGTGTCTATTACTCTGAACACTGTGAGCAGACAGAAGGTGCTATACAGGAGAGTGGTGTGTGTCTTTATTACTCTGAACACTGTGAGCAGACAGAAGGTGCTATACAGGAGAGCAGTGTGTGTCTTTATTACTCTGAACACTGTGAGCAGAGAGAAGGCGCTATACAGGAGAGCAGTGTGTGTCTTTATTATTCTGAACACTGTGAGCAGACAGAAGGTGCTATACAGGAGAGCGGTGTGTGTCTGTTACTCTGAACACTGTGAGCAGAGAGAAGGTGCTATACAGAAGAGCAGTGTGTGTCTGTTACTCTGAACACTGTGAGCAGACAGAAGGTGCTATACAGGAGAGCAGTGTGTGTCTGTTACTCTGAACACTGTGAGCAGAGAGAAGGTGCTATACAGAAGAGCAGTGTGTGTCTTTATTATTCTGAACACTGTGAGCAGAGAGAAGGCGCTATACAGGAGAGCAGTGTGTGTCTGTTACTCTGAACACTGTGAGCAGAGAGAAGGCGCTATAAAGGAGAGCGGTGTGTGTCTATTACTCTGAACACTGTGAGCAGAGAGAAGGTGCTATACAGGAGAGCAGTGTGTGTCTATTAATCTGAACACTGTGAGCAGAGAGAAGGTGCTATACAGGAGAGTGGTGTGTGTCTTTATTACTCTGAACACTGTGAGCAGAGAGAAGATGCTATACAGGAGAGCGGTGTGTGTCTGTTACTCTGAACACTGTGAGCAGAGAGAAGGCGCTATAAAGGAGAGTGGTGTGTGTCTTTATTACTCTGAACACTGTGAGCAGAGAGAAGGTGCTATACAGGAGAGCAGTGTGTGTTTATTACTCTGAACACTGTGAGCAGAGAGAAGGTGCTATACAGGAGAGCAGTGTGTGTCTTTATTACTCTGAACACTGTGAGCAGAGAGAAGGTGCTATACAGGAGAGCAGTGTGTGTCTATTAATCTGAACACTGTGAGCAGAGAGAAGGTGCTATACAGGAGAGCAGTGTGTGTCTATTACTCTGAACACTGTGAGCAGACAGAAGGTGCTATACAGGAGAGTGGTGTGTGTCTTTATTACTCTGAACACTGTGAGCAGACAGAAGGTGCTATACAGGAGAGCAGTGTGTGTATTTATTACTCTGAACACTGTGAGCAGAGAGAAGGCGCTATACAGGAGAGCAGTGTGTGTCTGTTACTCTGAGGCTCAGAGCACGCTTGTACCACTGAGGTTTCCTGCTGGCCCGCTAGAATCCGATTGGCCCCTCGCGGTCCCGTGTAATCAAGCAGCAGAACACTGCCCCCCCTCTCCCGTCCCAGACCCCGACCTTAGTACGGCCTGAGGGGGGCACTGGGCACAGATATGGATCTGGATTCGGGACCTCGGTGCTGGTTCCTTGTTCCAGAGCGGGAGCAGGGGGAGGGACCGGGGGGCACTGCGATGGGCTGCACGCGCTGCACGCGCTGCACGGGCAGGGAGTGTCACGAGAGGCGCCCCCGGCCGAGGACCCCGCGAGCCGCAGCGGGTTTCCGGATCGCGAGGCACGGCGGGGCCGGAAGTGGCTGGTGTGGAAGTTGTCGTCTGCAGCTGCTGCGGGTGGATGTGCCAGTCCGGCCGGGCGAGGAAGCAGCGAGCGGGACCCGAGCGGCGGAGCCGGAGACAGGAGCCTGTCAGCGCGCAGCGCCCCCGCAGCAGCCGGGGGAGTCCTCTCTGGGGCTGCGGAGACCGGCCGAGATTGATTTCCTCTCCGGCGCCGCGGGACCGGGTGTCAGACGAGGAGAACTCGCTTCTCTGTCATCTTGTCAGCTCTGCGAATACGTCTGATCTGGCGAGCGCACAGCCCCCGTGAGGAGAGACCCTGTTCTACAACTTTTTCTTGTCGAGACCAATAATAAAAGAATCAGTTTTGGGTTTTTTTTTCTTCTTCTTCGGATGTTCCAGACGCTCCTGGTCGTGTTTTTCCAGCGCTCTGAGGGCGTGGGAGACGCTTTCGCAGAGACAGAGACAGAGTCGGGGCTGGTACGGTGCGCGCTGAGCTGTCGGAGCGCAGGGCGGCGCTCGCAGCCTTCAGCCCCGGCCGGGCGGCTCGACACCGGCCCCTGCACGACGAGAAAACGTCAAGCCGAGGCGCCTTGCCATTGCCCGGGGGCCCGTGTGACCTTACAGAGGCTCACGGCTGCTCGCTCGAACCGGATGACTTCCCCGCTGCGGGCTTAACGCCTCCTCCCGGGCGTGTCATCGTTATTTCTTCACGACTCGGCGCCTGTCGGTTTAAAGGCGAGGCGCGGAGGGGCGAGGGGGTGGTCGTCCCTGAAATATGATTAATTTCTTGTCACCACGTCGAAAGGGGGCAATTATTATTAGAAACAGTGGGATCTCTGTCCTACAGGCAGCAGCAGCAGCAGCAGAAGCAGCGCCGCCTCTATTCGAAAGGCGTTTCCTCAAGCGCACCGAGGAAAGTTGGTTTGATTAGAGGGCGTTATTCCTCACAGACTGTGTGGGTTCAGTGTGTGTATACCTGAGCAAAATCACGGAGTCCTCTCGCTGGGAGGGTCGGTTTTACGTTCCGGCGCCCACGTGTCCTCGGAGTCCGTCCTGACGGGCCAGGTCGGCTCTCGGACCCGGAGCTCGCAGGAGGCACCAGCCGGTGGTATTTCAGCTGCGTGTCCTGACAGGTCCCCGCGCTCTCGCACGGCTCCAGGTGAGGTTCGAGAGGCGCTTCATTTCCGTGCCCTGCAAATGATCGATTTGTGCTGAACCCGAAGGAAGCGGAACTGCTCAGCGGTTTTGTCGACAGGCAGGCGGCCCCCACTTCCTAAACCCCGCAGCCGCGGTTTCCTTACAAGGCGAGCGGAGCTCCGCCGTGCGCGCCGGCTGAGGGGGCGGGGAGAGACCCACAGGAATCGAGCTGTTTAAAAGGGAGACGGATATAATGCGCGGATCCTGAAGGAAAAAACCAAGCCCAGCCTCCCGCACGGGGGTCGCGCCCGCAGGTCTGGGGGTCTCCCGCACCGGCCCGGGCTGTTTCAGAGCCGGCGAAGTTGGATGCGTCCGGGACGCGGGGCGGGTTCCCAGTCGCTGCCCGGCTCCGGGAGAGGCACACGCGCTTTCCCAGGCTCGTCCCCGGCGGGGGGGGACTCTCCCGAGGAAGACTCCGGGCAGCATGCGCTCGGGGGCGCGCTGAGGGCGCTCCTGCAGCGATGGCACGTGGCCGCTGGGAGCCGGGGGTCCCTCTCCTGTCTGTCTTCCGGACCCTGGGGGTCGGGGGAGCCGCCGTCCTGTGAGGCGATGAAGAAGCTCAGCGAGTGGAGCTGAACTTGGATTCCGAGACACTTACTCTGACTGACTGATAGACCGATTGATTGATTGATTGATTGATTGATAAACGGGGCAGTCCCCAGCTGGAGCAGGGACTGACCATGAGCGGGGGCCGGAAGAAGAGTGGCTTCCTGATCACCAGCGTGACGTCGGATTGCGGGGCGTCCCCTGGAGCCGGGGGCCCCGAGCAGCCGGCGGTGGATGGCCACCAGGGCGGCGCCGTTGCGCCCTCCTCCCCGCCGGACCCGTCCCGGGGGCCGGAGGAGAGGGGCCCCCCGGACGGCAGCGGCTCGCCCCCGGCCTCCCGGTTCCGCGTGGTGCGTCTGCGGCGCGCGCTGGGCCAGCCCTACCGCCGCGGCCGCTGGACCTGCGTGGACGTGCTGGACCGGGAGGCGCGGCTGCTGGCCGGCCTGCGGCACGCGCACTCGCTGGACTCGCTGGACGCGCTGGAGTCGCTGGGGGGGGCGGCCGGCCTGGGGGCGACCCCCCTGCCCCACCCCTTCCGCCCGCTGCGGCCGGGGCACCTGGTGCACTCGCAGGGCACCACCCACCTGCTGGCATCCAGCGTCGCCGCCGGCGACACCGCCCCGCGCCAGCCCCTGAGCGGGCCCCCCTCGCCCCGGCTGGGCCCCGCGGCGGCCGGGACCCCCCGGCACAGGCGCCTGCCCCCCCCGCTGCGGATGGACGCCCCCCCGGGACAGGTGAGCGAGCCGGCGGCGTGGCGGTCGCGCGTCAGCCCGTCCCGCCGGAACCCAGCTCTTCCGGCTCCCGTGGGGCCGAGCTGCTGGGGTCCCTGGTTTCCACCCAGGCGGCCCCGGGTTCGAAGGTGTGTGGGCTTCGGGACTTGCAGCTGGAAGGTTGCGGGTTCAAATCCCAGCTGTGACACTGCTGTTGTTCCTTTGAGCATTGAGATATGACATCGTCTCCAGCACAAATATCTTGTGCTGGAGTGAAAGCTAAGTGAAAGGAGCTAAGTGAAAGGAGTGGGAGTTAGTGGGAGGTCCACTCGGGGTTCAGACTCTCAGCAGCTGGCAGAGTTGCTGGTTCCTGGGACGAGTCTCGGCCCTGCACTGTGGGTTCAGACTCTCGGCAGCTGGCAGAGTTGCTGGTTCCTGGGACGAGTCTCGGCCCTGCGCTGTGGGTTCAGACTCTCGGCAGCTGGCAGAGTTGCTGGTTCCTGGGACGAGTCTCGGCCCTGCGCTGTGGGTTCAGACTCTCGGCAGCTGGCAGAGTTGCTGGTTCCTGGGACGAGTCTCGGCCCTGCGCTGTGGGTTCAGACTCTCGGCAGCTGGCAGAGTTGCTGGTTCCTGGGACGAGTCTCGGCTGTGCTGTGGGTTCAGACTCTCAGCAGCTGGCAGAGTTGCTGGTTCCTGGGACCCAGACGAGTCTCAGCTTGTCTGGTTTCAGCTCCAGCTGGTGATGATTCTGGCTCCTCTATAATGAGATCTGTGTTCTGCGCCAGCGGGTCTGCCGATCCCTCTGGGTTCTAGACGGGAGCTCTTCTCCCAGTCCGGGCCCTGCGCCGGGTTCGGTTCATCGCTGACTCTCCGCTCCTCTCGTTTCAGGCTCTGTCTCGCCCGGGGTCGCCCGGAGACGCCAGCCCCCCGCGGGTGCCGTGCCCCAGCCGGAGCCCGTCTCGCCTCGCGCTGGCCCAGTCCGTGTTCGGCATCGGGGGAGCATTCCAGCTGGACGAGGACAGGTAGGTGATCCGCAGGGCCGGGCGGAGTTTGGACTGAGCAGTACTGGCTGCACTCTTTTCCAGATGTGTTGGTCACGTGATCAGTACGTGTTGATCACCTGGGTGTTTAACAGGAGCAGTGTGAGGGGTCAGCTGGGCAACATCTGGGATTTGAACCCACAACCCTGCCAATCCAGAGTCCGAAGCCCCTAATCCAGGGCCTCTGGTGTGTTTATCGGCATCCTGTCTGCTGAATGAGCTGCCCGCCCCCGTGCCGAGAGGAACGACTCTGTTAAACCTCTGCCACGGTGCACACAGAGGTCAGGAGTCGCACTCTCAGCGACTCCTATAATCGCGCACTCTGAAAAGGACTGCTAGCTCTTTCCACCATCTTGGCTCCAGGAGCTGCCCGTCCTTGAGCCAGAATGGCGTCAGTAGCCCTCCCTGTGGTGAGGGGGAAAGTGAAGCCCATCTGCTCTGCTCTGCTCTGCTCTGCTCTGCTCTGTCTATCTGGCGGCACGGCAGCCTGCAGGAGTGGGAGTGCTTGTTCTTCACACCCCAGTGTGCTCAGTCACAGCTTCGGGACAAATACCTGGCATTTTCGCACGTCAGAACAGGCAGTTTGTGGTTCGTCACTGTCAGCCTGTAGATTTCGGCTGCTGAAATAACTCACTGTCTCCCTTTCCTGCGCTGTCTCTCGCCCTGCTGCGGTTTCCCACTATTCCTTTCTCTCATTTTCTCACTCCCCCCCCTCACAGGCCTCCACACTGATCAATCAGAGCCCTGCCTCTCATGGGCCTCCACACTGATCAATCAGAGCCCTGCCTCTCACAGGCCTCCTCCCTGATCAATCAGAGCCCTGCCTCTCATGGGCCTCCACACTGATCAATCAGAGCCCTGCCTCTCACAGGCCTCCTCCCTGATCAATCAGAGCCCTGCCTCTCACAGGCCTCCACACTGATCAATCAGAGCCCTGCCTCTCAGAGGCCTCCTCCCTGATCAATCAGAGCCCTGCCTCTCATGAGCCTCCACACTGATCAATCAGAGCCCTGCCTCTCACAGGCCTCCACACTGATCAATCAGAGCCCTGCCTCTCGGAGGCCTCCCTGATCAATCAGAGCCCTGCCTCTCAGAGGCCTCCTCCCTGATCAATCAGAGCCCTGCCTCTCATGAGCCTCCACACTGATCAATCAGAGCCCTGCCTCTCACAGGCCTCCACACTGATCAATCAGAGCCCTGCCTCTCGGAGGCCTCACTGATCAATCAGTGCCCTGCCTCTCGGAGGCCTCACTGATCAATCAGAGCCCTGCCTCTCACAGGCCTCCACACTGATCAATCAGAGCCCTGCCTCTCGGAGGCCTCACTGATCAATCAGAGCCCTGCCTCTCATGGGCCTCCACACTGATCAATCAGAGCCCTGCCTCTCGGAGGCCTCACTGATCAATCAGTGCCCTGCCTCTCGGAGGCCTCACTGATCAATCAGAGCCCTGCCTCTCACAGGCCTCCACACTGATCAATCAGAGCCCTGCCTCTCGGAGGCCTCACTGATCAATCAGAGCCCTGCCTCTCATGGGCCTCCACACTGATCAATCAGAGCCCTGCCTCTCACAGGCCTCACAGTTTACAGTGCGTGTAGCATGCATGTAGCATGTGTAGCTTGCTTATATGAAGAGTGTGTGTGTAGAGGGTGTGTAGCATGTATATGTGTAGAGTGTTTGTAGCATGTGTGTGTGTAGCGTGCTTGTGCAGGGTGTGTGCAGGGCCTCCTCTCCTGTGTGTGTCTGCTCCAGCTCGCTGCAGGCTGTGTGAGTAACGGAGCTGTCTGGCAGGGGAGGGGGGATCAGTGCAGGCCCTGCGTGTTCAGGTTTTACCGGCTCGGTGAGGCCTGGGGCTGAGGATTCACTCCCCACTCCCCAGAGCCGGGCGAGTCTGTAAACACCGAGCCGGAGTCACTGGGATTCCTCACCTGTGCAGCAGGATAACTGCATGCGTGTGTGTGTGTGTGTGTGTGTGTGTACGTGTGTGTGAGACACGTGAGTGGCATGCGTGTGGCATGTGTGTGACGCGTGTGTTTGTGTGGCATGGATGCTTGAGTGTATTGTGTGTGTGTGATGCACATGTGTGTAGCATGGGTGGGGTGTGTGTGTGCGTGTATGTAGCATGTGGGTGTGTGCGTGTGACACGTGTGTGCGTGGCATGTGGTGGGCGTGTGTGTGGCATGTGTGTGTAGCATGGGTCTGCGTGTGTGTTGTGTGTGTGGTACGGGTGTGGCGTAAGTGCTAGAGTGTAGTCTGTGTGTGTGACATCTGCTTTTTAGATTTTAGATACCTGCCGCCAGACTGTTTTTTCCTCCATCATGCTTTGGTCCTGTGGCACCATGTGTCTCTCACTTACTGTCTCCGATGTCGTCCCTTCACTCTTCTCCTCTCACCATTTCTCCCGCCCCGTTCCTCCTCTCACTCTCACCCCTCTCTCCATCTCCCCTTCTCTGTATCTCAGCCCACACCCTGTGTGAGGACCCCTGTTAGGGGTTTGGGGTTCAGGTGCAGGGTCAGTGTCAGTCCTGTGCATTGTGGTGGGGTGGAGTACTGAGGGATGTTACCCTGGACCTGGTGTGACATGGGGGGTGTCTGACGTCAGTGTGTGGAGCCATGGTGCCCCCGAGTCCTGTGACTCCCCTGTGGGGTTGCCTGCATTGCACCTCATTTCTCTGTGCCAGTTGTCTCCAGGCCTGTCCAGATTGCAGACTGGGCATCTGCACTGATTGGCTATGAGCGTACTAGACAAATATTATTTAACATGAGTAAGTAATAGTCATGTTAAATAAATAATATTGTATTTGTGTTAAACAAATAATGTTGCTGTGCTTGAGCAGGGAAACCTCTCTCTCCCCCCGTCTTCCTGTCTCACAGGGGGAGAGTCAGTCTGCAGCTCTGGGACTTGACCAGAAGAGGGCAGCGTTGCCCCCAGAGCCGGCTCCTTTGTGTTACAAGCAGGGAGAGTTAAGAGGGAGGATTCCTGACGTGTGACACGCATGGCCTGTCAATATCACTCCTGTTGATGGGTCTGCTGCCAGAGCTGTGCTGCAGTTGCATCTCCTCGTTCTTTTGTTGCTCTGCAGTTTCTTTATGGTGATTGCGGTCACCCAGGTACAAAACGGTGTTTCCCTTCTTGAATCTGTCCAGAGGTCAGGGTGCTTGCCCAGGGTTAAAGGAATGTCCTAAAGGAGCTCAGTCTCTCTTGTCATGCTCACAGAAGGCTACAGTGGACTCTCCTCAGATCCGACTCTGAAAAACAGACCAGAGGATACAGGTGGAATCTGCGTGGAAGTGGAACAAGATATTCAGCCGTGTTGCTGAAGCTGATACTCTGGTTTCTTTCAAGAATGGGCTGGTTGAGATCCTCCAGTTCGGGCAAGAGGAAAGTCTTTGCACGAAGAGTGGTGGGAGTGTGGAGCAAGCTGCCCAGCTATGTTGTTGAAGCCGGAAGCCCTGGACGCATCCACCTGCTTGTCTGTCGGCACGTGTTGCCAGCGTCCTTCCCTCGCAGCGGGAGCCCGTGTGCCGTCCGTGGCGTGTGCCCTGTGTGTCCGAGACACGCGTGTCTGGGCCTGCGTTCAGGGGGCCTGGGAGAGGCACAGAGCCGGAGCTGTTTCCAGAGTCCTCCGTGCGGACGGCAGACAGGGTGGGCGGGGAAGGTTCGGAATGTTCCCAGGCCGGGACAATGGCCCGGGACACGGCACTACAATGGTGGCGATTGTGTGCGCGTTCTCCCCCTCCCACCTCCGGAATGCCGTGATGCCCACTCTGGCAGACTGGGGAATAATGAGTGTGGAGTAGGCAGAGGGGCAGGGAGGGGGGACAGGGAGAAGCCAGCGAGATCAGAGTTAACCACAACACAGCACAACCTCACCCGCTGCTGCACACACAACATAATACAACACCACCTCACCCGCTGCAACACACAACACAGCACAAACTGTCACCCTTCTGGCTCAGCGACCCCTGTCTGGACCCAGGCAGACCTGGCTGTCCAGAGAGGACAGGCTCAGTGACCACAGCCTGGACACAGAAACTGGACACAGGCAGACCTGGCTGTCCAGAGAAAACAGACTCAGTGACCACAGCCTGGACATAGAAACTGGACACAGACAAGACGTATGCACTTTCTGCTGCACTGTCCAGTCTTATAGGAAAGAGCTGTGTGTGAACAGAGTCGGCCCCTCTACAGTATAATAATAATAATAATAATATTAATAATATTAATTAATAGTCATCCTCATACTGAGTGATTGTAATGTTTACACTGTGATTCATGGGCAGTGTCCATATAGCAGGGGGAGGGGGAGGCAGAGCTGAGAGGGGCTGAGACAGACGACACGGAGAGAAAGGACAGAGGGGGGGCCGGAGGGGGGAGACAGAGCTGCCTCTGTTAGCCCGAGGCACAGGGGAGGGGAGGGAGACTCCACTGCACAGGGGCAAGAGGAGATATCTCACACAGGCCCGGTCTCACTGCTCTAGGGACTGCTGTTCTGCTGTTCTCTCTTACTCCTGCAAGTTCGCTTTCCGATGGCTGTGCTAGAGGCTCTGGGCCTGTGCTGGTGAGGGGTCTGCCCCGCGCCGGGCGCTGTCGGGGTCCCAGGGGGTCCAGACCTGGTCCTGAGTGCTGCCCAGCACCTGGAGAGGCAGGGGTGGTCCAGGAATAGCCAACAACAAGCTGCTGGTAGTCAGTAAGGGCTAAGCTGGAATGAAAACTGCCTGTGACCGTGAGAAACTCTCTGACACTCAACCAGGGGGCAGCGGGTTGAATCTCATCCATAATGTTAACATTTCTCATATCATCAGACTTGTAGAGATCAAAATTCTTAAAACCTTCTTCCACAACACTGTAACACCAGATACTGGTGGCAGGAAACATATATATTTGCAATGCCATAACACGCATTGCGATCTCTTCTGGTGTGTGTTACGTGGTGTCTCTGAAACTGATGCCATTTGGCAAACGAAGGGTTTAAAATGGTTGTGGAAGTGTAGCTGGAGAGAGAATTGTGGTCTGGCCAATAGCCAGGCCTCGCCAGGAAGGGGAGTAGGGGGGAGGAGACAGGCCGTGGCTCCAGCCAATAGCTAGTCCCTTCTGGTTAGGAGGCGTTAGTGGGTGGAGACAGAAGGATGGCGTCAGCCAATGGCTGTCACCTGCTGCTGCATAAGTGGGCAGGAGGCGGAATGTTGAGTTGTGCAGGGAGCGTTCCTATTGGACGATAAAGGGAGTCAGTGGGAGGGAATGGAATTCTAGAACTTCTTATTCAGCCCTATAGATATTCTGGTCAAGTGCAGAAGCAGGCACTCCGTCAGACACAGAGAGCATTAATTAGAATCAGTGTTTTGAGTGGATTGTTAAAAAATAGAAGCGGTTAGGGAGATGTCTTACAGTTATTACCAGTTTGAAATCCGGCACGTGAATGAGTGATCTGGAGATCTGGGCGTTTTACTGGACTGGGAAAATGGTTCATTGTAAGAGTGGCCCTTCTTCAGCTGGGCTGTGACTCTGATCTCTAGGCGGTAGGGGCTCATCCTGGGTTAGGACACTGGCTGCGGGATCTCCAGTCACAGACCCCTGGACGCCCTTTGGATTCAAGGATTTCCCTTTTCTTAATGTTGCTCGTTGGGTTTCTACAGCGAGCTGAGCTTTTCCTCTGTGCTGGGGAGACATGTGGACCCTGGGCTGTTCTGCAGGGCTGCTGCTGCGTTCTGACAGGTGTGGTGGCTGACTGCCGGCCGACAGAAAGGAGGGAAGGGTCTGCTCTGGCCTGCCAGAAACAGGACCGTGGGGCACATTCAGGGGAGACGAGTGTCCAGCGTCTGCGTCAGATGGGCTCCCCCATCCCCTCTCTGGATGGAGCCTCAGACCAGCCCTAGTTGCCCATGCAGTGGGAGACAGTGCCGGTCGGAGTGAGAAATCAGAGGAGCGCCTCTTTTGCCTAGACCTCGCTGTTCTTGTGGACATCGGAACATCAGAACATCAGAACATCGGAACACCGGAACACCGGAACACTGGAAGACGACAGCAATAGTTACCATGTTCGTCAATGTCAAGAAGATGGTGTCCTGTTTCGAGACGAGGCACCGGCCCAGCCTTGCCTCCCAGCCTCAGCCCGGTACCCCCCGGCTCAGATCGGGGTCCCGGGCCGCCTCGCCGTCCGCCCGCCTCCCGCCCCCGTCCTGCCTCAGCCGAGCGAGGTCAGAGCTCAGCGTAGCCTCTGAGGCTCGGCTCCTCCAGTCCGCGCCCCCACCTGCGCGGCTCTCTCAGGCCCGTTCTGCCTCTCGGTCTGCCTCGGCTCCATCTTCCCCCGTCCTGAGAAGGGCATCGCCCTTGCGTCAGGCTGCCTCCCTCTCCCCCAGGCCTCCCCTCCTTGCCTCGCACCCTGGTCAGAGGGCTTCCTCCGCTTCTCGGGCCAGCCTCAGTGAGGCCTCGCAGCCCTCCTCTGCCTCCGAGACTCCAAGGCGGGAGAAGAGCATCGCAGAGGCCGGATCAGGGGGGTGTTCCACCTCCGGTGTGCCCTGCCTCGACTCCGAGGAGGCAGGAGCTACGTTCAGACCCCTCTCTGGTCACAGAGGCGGTCAGGCGTGTCCCGGATCTCATGAGGCTCACACCCATGGCCAGCCCCTAACCTGCAGGCCACAACCAAGGAGGGAGGGAGAGGAGGAGAGGGAGAAGGAGGCCGGCCAGATTCGCACCCGAAACCTGCTGATCAATAAGGATCCAACCTCATCCCCAAATCCTAGCCTGTCTGGCATACCTCGAACCCGCAGCCAGGAGCGCCCCCGTCTGAACCCAGCCTGTACACCCGCTGTCTCCAGCAGCCGGGGTTCCCATCCTGCGGATCACTCTCGAACCCGGATCCGGGATCGCCCGGCTCTGAGGGAAGCACAGACGCGGGAGGATTCTGATCCAGGACCCAAGGTGCACGGGCTGTCCTCGGCTTCAGTCCCGGATCCCGGAATGGGGGGGTCCAGCGCCTCTCGAACCGTGGCACGCGGAGACGTCTCCCGGGAGACGCAGAGAGACGCATCGGCCCCCGGGAGTTCTGATCCCAGGGCCGCCGAGTCGGAGGACACCCCCCTGGATTCCCGCGCGGAAGCCGGAAGGCAGGGCTCTCGAACCCGGGATGGCCCGGGTGTTGGCCTCGCCAGCATGAAACCACCGGGCAGCCGTGGCATAGATCAGGAAGGTCCGGCCACTCGTCCGCACTCCAGCCTTGACCCCGGCCTGCCTCGAACCCGAGCACAGGGCCCTCTCCAGGCCGGCGCCAGTCCCAGCCCGGGTGACACCGACGATCGCAGACAAGGCGGGTCAGACCGCGCAGGCCAGACATGTCCTGACGGTCCCGCGTCTTCCCAGACTGCCTTGCAGAACCAGTCTGGCGCCGGCCCCTGCTGGGACCATGCCAGCGCCGGTGGGACTCGAACCCAGGTCAGCACCGAAGCCCGTGGCATCGGTTCTGATCCGACGCGCTGTGCGGAGCGGACCTCCTCAGACACGAGCCGGGCTTCGTCTTCGCAGCCCGATCTCTGCGCCGAACCCGGGGAATCTCCACGGCAGCAGGCGGCGTCCGCCGGGACTGGAGAGACGGTTCCGGGCTGCGGGCAGCCAGACCGCTCTGCAGCTCCGGCCCGTCCAGCCCACCCGGACTCTGGCCCGAGCGGTTCACCACAGAACTGCGCTGCGGCCTCCGGGGCTGGGGTCGAGCCCGGTTCTGTTCCTGCTGCCGCGACGTGCCCGACCCAGCGCAGCCTGAGTGGGCCTCCATCCCGGGACAAGGACTGCAGCCGAGTCGGGGGGAGTCCTGCCACATTCCCGGAGGTCCCAGGGCACAGAACCGAGACCCGGGAGGCACCCCAGCCGGGCTCAGCCACCCGGCCCGTCGCCCCGCGAGAGGACTGGGGGCAGGAGCTGGTCAGAACCAGCATTCTGGGTCAGGAGGCTATGTGCTGCACGGGCCTGAAACCAGCTTCTGTCCGAAAGAGAAACGCTGACAAGGCCTTCCTGTCTCTGTTACTGTTCTTCCACAGGTAACACGCCCTCTTGTGGCTGCACCGGTACGCTAGCCTTTGTGCTGCTTAGAATGAGTAACTGTCCGGTCATTATAATCGGATCATTACCGGGTAGCACTTTGGGAACACAGGGCTCAGTGGGATTGGGGAGATGAGGGAGTTCTTTCTCGGCCTTTCAAATCCAGCTGCCCTGCTGTCTACATTCGGTATGTCCGTCTTTGTATCTGTGTATCTGTTCATATTACTGTCTGTCGCACTCTCTTGTCTGGCTGCTGTGTCTCTGATTTGATCCTTGTCTCAGGCGTGTTCTTATGTTTTGCAGTGGCTCCAGTAACAGTATGATCGCCATTGACAACAAGATTGAGCAGGCCATGGTAAGACTGGGCTTTACTGTGCTCTCCTGTCTCAGTGATCAACACACTGATCTTTACTATGTTCCGCTGTATAAGTGATCAACGCGCTGGGCTTTACTGTGCTCTGCTGTATCAGTGATCGGCACGCTGGGCTTTCCTCTGCTTTTCTGTATCAATGATCAACACACTGATCTTTACTGTGTTCTGCTGTATCAGTGATCAACACGCTGGGCCTTACTGTGTTCTGCTGTATCAATGATCAGCACGCTCGGCTTTACTGTGCTCTGCTATATCACTGATCAACACTCTGGGCTAAATTGTGCTCTGTTATATTCTCTGTTGTTCTGTTCTGTGCTGTGCTGTGCTGTGCTATACTGTACTGCTCTGTGCTGTACAGCTCTGTGCTGATCTGTTCTGTGCTGTACTGCTCAGTTCTGATCTGGGCTGTGTTTTACTACTCTGAGCTGATCTGTGCTGTGCTGTACTACTCTGTGCTGATCTGTGCTGTGCTGTACTACTCTGAGCTGATCTGTGCTGTGCTGTACTACTCTGAGCTGATCTGTGCTGTGCTATGCTGATCTGGGCTGTGCTGTACTGCTCAGTTCTGATCTGTGCTGTACTGCTCAGTTCTGATCTGTGCTGTACTGCTCAGTTCTGATCTGTGCTGTACTGCTCTGTTCTGTGCTGTACTACTCTGAGCTGACCTGTGCTGTGCTATACTACTCTGAGCTGATCTGTGCTGTGCTGTGCTGATCTGTGACGTACTGCTCTGAGCTGATCTGTGCTGTGTGATTTGTGCTGATCTGTCCCGTACTGCTCTGAGCTGATCTGTGCTGTACCTTACTGCTCTCAGCTGATCTGTGCTGTGCCGTACTACTCTGAGCTAATCTGTGCTGTGCCGTACTGCTCTCAGCTGATCTGTGCTGTGCTGTACTACTCTGAGCTGATCTATGCTGTGCCGTACTGCTCTGAGCTGATCTGTGCCGTACTGCTCTGAGCTGATCTGTGCTGTACTACTCTGAGCTGATCTGTGCGGTACTGCTCTGAGCTGATCTGTGCTGTGCCGTACTGCTCTGTGCTGATCTGTACTGTGCCGTCCTTCTCTGTGCTCCTCTGTGTCATGTCAGTAACTGACCTCTGTGATCCTTGCTGGCAGGACCTGGTGAAGACGCACCTGATGTTTGCAGTGCGAGAGGAGGTGGAGGTGCTGAGGGAGAAGATCAGGGAGCTGTCTGACAGGAACACTCATCTGGAGCGAGAGAACGAGCTGCTCCGGACACTGACCCACTGCGACCAGGACAGTCAGGCAGTGCCTGCAGGAGAGGATGGGCACTAGGACTGGGGGCCAGAGCAACTGGGAGAGAGCAGGACACTGGGAAAGATCATGGCTCCCAGAGACAGAGGAGGAATTACTAGAGAGAGAGAAGTAAGGAGACAGAGAACAGTACTGACAAAGATAGAGAGAGACAGGGGAAGGATGAAGGAACAGAGAAGATTGTGCTCAGATAAATAGAAATAGAGAGCAGCACAAGAAAAGCTGTACTGAGAGACAGCAGGACTGAAAGACAGCAGGACGAGGAGCTGTACTGAGAGACAGCAGGACTGGAGGAGCTGTACTGAGAGACAGCAGGACTGGAGGAGCTGTACTGAGAGACAGCAGGACGAGGAGCTGTACTGAGAGACAGCAGGACAAGGAGCTGTACTGAGAGACAGCAGGACGAGGAGCTGTACTGAGAGACAGCAGGACTGGAGGAGCTGTACTGAGAGTCGGCAGGACTGGAGGAGCTGTACTGAGAGACAGCAGGACGAGGAGCTGTACTGAGAGACAGCAGGACAAGGAGCTGTACTGAGAGACAGTAGGACGAGGAGCTGTACTGAGAGACAGCAGGACAAGGAGCTGTACTGAGAGACAGCAGGACGAGGAGCTGTACTGAGAGACAGCAGGACGAGGAGCTGTACTGAGAGACAGCAGGACGAGGAGCTGTACTGAGAGACAGCAGGACTGGAGGAGCTGTACTGAGAGACAGCAGGACGAGGAGCTGTACTGAGAGACAGCAGGACTGGAGGAGCTGTACTGAGAGACAGCAGGACTGGAGGAGCTGTACTGAGAGACAGCAGGACTGGAGGAGCTGTACTGAGAGACAGCAGGACTGGAGGAGCTGTACTGAGAGACAGCAGGACGAGGACCTGTACTGAGAGACAGCAGGACGAGGAGCTGTACTGAGAGACAGCAGGACGAGGAGCTGTACTGAGAGACAGCAGGACAAGGAGCTGTACTGAGAGACAGCAGGACTGGAGGAGCTGTACTGAGAGACAGCAGGACTGAAGGAGCTTTACTGAGAGACAGGAGGACAAGGAGCTGTACTGAGAGACAGGAGGACAAGGAGCTGTACTGAGAGACAGCAGGACAAGGAGCTGTACTGAGAGACAGCAGGACGAGGAGCTGTACTGAGAGACAGCAGGACTGGAGGAGCTGTACTGAGAGACAGCAGGACGAGGAGCTGTACTGAGAGACAGGAGGACGAGGAGCTGTACTGAGAGACAGCAGTACGAGGAGCTGTACTGAGAGACAGCAGGACGAGGAGCTGTACTGAGAGACAGCAGGACGAGGAGCTGTACTGAGAGACAGCAGGACGAGGAGCTGTACTGAGAGACAGCAGGACTGGAGGAGCTGTACTGAGAGACAGCAGGACGAGGAGCTGTACTGAGAGACAGCAGGACAAGGAGCTGTACTGAGAGACAGCAGGACTGGAGGAGCTGTACTGAGAGACAGCAGGACTGGAGGAGCTGTACTGAGAGACAGCAGGACGAGGACCTGTACTGAGAGACAGCAGGACGAGGAGCTGTACTGAGAGACAGCAGGACTGGAGGAGCTGTACTGAGAGACAGCAGGACGAGGACCTGTACTGAGAGACAGCAGGACGAGGAGCTGTACTGAGAGACAGCAGGACTGGAGGAGCTGTACTGAGAGACAGCAGGACGAGGAGCTGTACTGAGAGACAGCAGGACGAGGAGCTGTACTGAGAGACAGCAGGACTGGAGGAGCTGTACTGAGAGACAGCAGGACGAGGAGCTGTACTGAGAGACAGCAGGACTGGAGGAGCTGTACTGAGAGACAGCAGGACTGGAGGAGCTGTACTGAGAGACAGCAGGACGAGGAGCTGTACTGAGAGACAGCAGGACTGGAGGAGCTGTACTGAGAGACAGCAGGACTGGAGTAAGAGTGTAGGCAGTTATCTCTCTCAGTCCTCCTCTCTCATTTCCAGTGTGACATGTTATATAGGAACTGTCTCTCCTCTCCCAAACTAACACAAATGTGAAGCCTTAAATTAATGCAGTAATTATGATTAAGATGATGTCTGATGTCAGAACAGCATAATGATGATGATAACCTTCCACAACGTGCCTTTGATGATGATAACCTTCCTTATTGTGCCTTCTAAGAAATCAGGTCTTCGTGTGGTTATGTATTTTTTTCTGCAGGGAGAAAACACCCCAGTCTTATCTCTGTCACTGAGGGTCAGAATGTGAAACAATGTTTTGGAGTTTTTCCTGCGGGGGGTTTTGCTCTCCACACGGAATGGGAAGGCAGACTCACCTGGCAGAGCGGTCAAACATTTCAGCCCACGACACACACACGGAGACCTGGACGGCGGTGTGTCATGCCGGGGTTTTTTGAAAAACCGTGTGCGCCAATATTCGATGTCATGCTCGGGGCACCTTCTGTGTGGAGCGCGCGTGGTCCTCCTGGGCTCAAATGGGTCTCCTCCCACAGTCCAAACACGTGAGCTGGCCTTGTGCCCATCCTCTGCCAGGTGAGGTGCCACCCTGTGTGGGACTGAGTGGGTATTAACAGGGTGTGGGTTCTGGCCGGTTATTTTTAATCTTATTAATTTATTTATTTGCTTAGCAGCTGCACTTATCCAGGGTGATGTATAATACAAGTATGACATATGCATTAGGTTGGTAACAATCATGTACATACAACTTGAGAGGTTAATAAAATGACTTATTGACTCAGTGATGGGATTTTTTAGTCCCTATAATTCCCTGTAAACCTGACCCTGCAGGCCCCCGGGTCCAGAGGTGGTAAGACCACTTAAGAGGGCTGCGGTGGACGCTGATTCAGTTTCTGGAGGAGCCTGCTTGATGGCTCTCCCTGACCCCTTCCTTTCTGTAGGGTTAAAGGTCACAGAAAGGTCAAGGCCTTGATATCTTACAGTTGCTGACCCCAGGCCAGGCCTGAAAGCCTAGCAGTTGTACCTCGGGCAGCATGTATCTATGTGTTAGTCAACAAGCCTGTCTTAAAACCAGAGGAGCCAAACCAACAGATTAACTTGGACCAAAACACCCAGGTTATGGAGATCAGCCAGATGCATTCTGGGGTTTGAGGAAATGTCCTACACTAACAGGCTGAAGGAACTAAATCTTTACAGTGTCGATCACAAAAGACTACAAGAAAGTCAGATCCAAGGATTCAAAATCCCCCAAGGCACTGACCTATGTGAAAGTATATATGAAGCTGAGAACAGGAGGTTCTTTACACAAAGGAAGGTGGGAGTGTGGAACAAGCTGCCAGCACTATTGGTGAAGCTGATACTCTGGTTTCAATAAGCTACTAACTACCTAACAGGCTGGCTGGGTTCATATCCTTGTGCTCTGAGGTGCCGTGAGAATTACAGCTCAGGAAGCAGGAGAGCCTGTCCTGTCTGCTCTGCTCAGGGGAGGACCTCCTGCTGCCCAAAAATATGAGAAAAAACAGACAGAAAAAATTGAAACCAATTTTATTAAATTTACAAACGTTACAGAAAAAACTGCAAACTCTGAACATGGATTTATTTCCTAATCATGACCATATCGGTTTGAGGGAAGTGTTTTAATGCTCCATTCCACTTCTTACCAACCTCTTCTTAACAAAGGAAGCATGCGTAGTGAAAGGAATATGCACTATATAAACACCGACACCTCCTAAACATCACTTCTCATGGAAGGAGCACAGCAGTCTGATCCTTTCCAGTTTCACATATCATTCAGACTCCTACTGCACAGCGGTGAAATCCACTCCAGGTTTTACAGTGTCTTTCACACTCCCGTTGCCACAGCAGTGAAATCAACTCCAGGTTTTACAGTGTCTTTCACACTCCCCTTGCCACAGCAGTGAAATCCACTCCAGGTTTTACAGTGTCTTTCACACTCCCCTTGCCACAGCAGTGAAATCCACTCCAGGTTTTACAGTGTCTTTCACACTCCCGTTGCCACAGCAGTGAAATCCACTCCAGGTTTTACAGTGTCTTTCACACTCCTATTGCCACAGCAGTCCAACCCTCTCCATGTCTGACAGCGTTGTCAATGGGAATCTGAGAGGGACTGCTGTAAAACCTGGTGCGGATCAGCCTGATCTGATCCCCCTGAAGCTCTGAAGAGACCAGAGCCACGAGAGAGAAGCTGCAGTGCTGGACCGTGTGTCTGATGGCAGCGGGAGGAAGGACCCCAGCTGACCAGTCCCCAGGCCCCCAAGCCCACAGGCCTTGGCAGGGGAGATCTGCAGGCCGGAAACCTCCCTAGTGACGGCAGAGGTGGGCTGGGACAGCGTGTTGCCAGTCCAGGACTGGTCTCCCTCACCATGGCCGCCACACAGCGCCAGCGGGCGGCGACCCCGTTACTGTCCAGTCCTTCGCCCTCTGTCCTGCGGGGACAGCCGAGCCCGGCGCAGGGACCGGGAGAGCGCGGAGTCGTCCATCCCCGGCCGGCGGCGATGGTGACGGGGAAACGCGGCTATGGACGGTGTCCAGGACTGAGGCTGGGCAGGGATGGGGAGGGGCGTGCACCGTGACCATGCGGTCAGTGAGCCACCCGAGCAGCCCTGTCCTGACTGCACAGTCAGCCCCATCACTGGCACTCAGGAAGGAGGTCACCTCTCGGACACAATCAGTGAACCCAGACCAGTACTGATCCAGGACACTGGAGCCTGACAGAGAGAGAGAGGGGTTAATACAGACACACTGGACACTACAGTCCATTAACACTGCACTGAGAGAGAGGGGTTAATACAGACACACTGGACACTACAGTCCATTAACACTGCACTGAGAGAGGGGTTAATACAGACACACTGGAAAATACAGTACATTAACACTGTACTGAGAGAGAGGGGTTAATACAGACACACTGGACACTACAGTCCATAAACACTGCACTGAGAGAGAGAGGGGTTAATACAGACACACTGGACACTACAGTACATTAACACTGCACTGAGAGAGAGAGGGGTTAATACAGACACACTGGACATTACAGTACATTAACACTGCACTGAGAGAGAGAGGGGTTAATACAGACACACTGGACACTACAGTCCATTAACACTGCACTGAGAGAGAGGGGTTAATACAGACACACTGGACACTACAGTACATTAACACTGCACTGAGAGAGAGAGGGGTTCATACAGACACACTGGACACTACAGTACATTAACACTGCACTGAGAGAGAGAGGGGTTAATACAGACACACTGGACATTACAGTACATTAACACTGCACTGAGAGAGAGAGGGGTTAATACAGACACACTGGACACTACAGTCCATTAACACTGCACTGAGAGAGAGGGGTTAATACAGACACACTGGACACTACAGTACATTAACACTGCACTGAGAGAGAGAGGGGTTCATACAGACACACTGGACACTACAGTCCATTACCACTGCACTGAGAGAGAGGGGTTCATACAGACACACTGGACACTACAGTACATTAACACTGCACTGAGAGAGAGGGGTTAATACAGACACACTGGACACTACAGTCCATTAACACTGCACTGAGAGAGAGGGGTTAATACCCATGCCAGGCTGCGCTGTCTCTGCCCTCAAGCGCCGCACGGTCATCTCCAGGATGGCGGCCTTCTCGAGTCTCGAGTGACCACAAGGCTACACAGGGAGGACAGAAGCGCGTTTCAGAATCCGCAACAGCCCCGTACATGCGGGTCATTAAACCGCGATTCGGCACAGTTCTCAGAGATGGCTCGGTGTGTTTTAACTGCACTGCTAGGATCTGGCTGGAAGTGCTGTTTGGGTGTGTCTGAGGTGGTGAGCGAGAGGCGGACGGCCGGACTCGGCGCGCGGGTACTCACGGCGGGGGCGCCGGGCCGCAGCAGCAGCGCGCGGAGCTGAGCCAGGCTGTGGTTGATGCGCGCTCTCCTGCGCTTCTCCGTCAGCGGCTTGGAGACCTGCAAGGGCGCGTTCACGAGAGACGGCCAGTGAGGCTCCCGCGCACTCCGGCACTGTCACAGCAGAGGCGACTGCGGGTGTCGGCGGTGACGCCGTTTACCTGTCGCCGCGTCTTGGGTGCCTTGGCGTCCCGCGCGGCCTCAGCGCGAGGGGTTCCGGCGCAGACTCTCGCGACGTCGGGCGGCTCCATTGGCACGAGACTCTCTAACCCGGTCCGGTTCGACACTGATCGCAAGCCGTAGAAACGTGCTGTCTACAGCCTGAACTGGAACGCTACCCGCTCGACAGCGAAATATGAATACTACAGCGTTTGCGCTGCTCTTTATACCCTGTCACCGCCAACTTACAATGTACTGCTACTTCAGGGAGAGAACTGCGGGGATTAAAACTGCACCGTATGAACTGTTAGCAAAACTGTATTAAATATTTATTTAAATAACAAACCATGAAGAGTTTTTATACAAAACTCCGTAAAATCTGAATTCTACAGCATCTGGAACATCATTAATACTTAACTCAGAGTAGATAATTATTAATTCTTCTCCCTGTAGACTTCTATACTGTCCAATTATTAATTGTACCTGTAGAGTGCTGTAGTGTGTGCAGCTGTTCACGCTTCCCCTATAGAACACTATATTAGTGCAGTGATTTATTCGGCTACCTGTGGAGTGCTATACTGCGTGCAGTTAGCACTGCTGGAGCTCGAGGAAGTTCCCATCCACGCAGAAAGAGCTCTCGAACTCTCCCGGCACAGTGCGCACAGTTCCAACCGCACGAGTAATCGGCAGGACGTCACGGTCTCCGCAGCCTGCACAGGACGCGGTTAGGGAAGTACTATCAGACACGCCTGAGCGCGCCACTCCTTACACGCGCTCTCCTGCGCCAGGAGCCTATCGTCAATGTCATGAGAGAACCATTCCCTGTCTCTCCCTGACGGCCCTGCGAGGTGTTTGTCCTGCGCGGGACAGTGCCGTGCCCACCCGCCTGTCGGATCCGGGTTCACGGAGCTCCGGCGTCCCCCTCTCTCCGTCTCGAGCGGCCGAGCTGGCTCGTGTGCAGCGGCGGCGCGTGTACGACCCCGGCAGGGCGCGCGAGGACTGCAGCCCGCCTCTCGCTGTCGGTCTATATAGGGCACGGGACCGAGCCTGGGGTTGGGGGGGGTGAGCTGGTCCCCCGGCCCGCCCCAACACACACACACACAAGACAAAGACGAGACTCTTGCTCTCGTCTCTCCCTTTTGAAAGAGGAAAGCTTGTTTTCGGGAAGGCGCTCGTCCGTGGGTGGCGTGAAGACAGCTCGCCTCGCTGTTTAATTCATCAGGCCTGAAGTGTCAGTTAACCTCCTGTCTTCACCAGATTAGCGCCCCGGGGATTAAGGGGTGTCCACGGGGTGACCTAGCTGTCAGTCACCCTTGAGGGACGGGGGTGGGGGGGTTCTCTCCTGCTGCAGCCTGAGATAGACCAATTAATCAATACCAGGGTTGATAGGCAGATTGATAGACAGACTGACCAATAAATCAATGGAGGGAGCAATAGACAGATTGATTAATTAATAGACTGATCAATTGATTGATAAATCGACAAACTGATCAATAAACTGGTCAATAAATAGACAGTTCTATATATAAACCGATCAATAGACAGAGACACAGATCTATAGACAGATTGATAAATCAATAGACTGATCAATGGGCAGAACAATGAATCAATCAACAGGTCAGTAGGCAGATCACTAGTCAGACTCAAATGTTTAGGTTTTCAAACAGTCTTTATGAAGTCCCCTTTCATAAACACAGTATCATACATGTACACAACTCTAGGAGCTGAGCTAGTCAACATCCTCACGGACAGATACACAGACTCATATTCCACAACAAACAAACACACACCCCAGACTGACACACACTCCAAACAAACACACACCCCAGACTGACACACACCCCACAAATAACACCCCACACAGACACATACCCCATACATAACACCCCGCACAGACACACACCCCTAACAAACGCACAACCCGTACATAACACCCCGCACAGACACACACCCCATACATAACACCCCGCACAGACACACACCCCAAACAAACACACACCCCAGACATAACACCCTGCACAGACACACACCCCAGACAAACACACACTCCGAACAGACACACACACCCCATTCAGACACACACACCGAACAAACACACACTCCGAACAGACACACACACCCCATTCAGACACACACACCGAACAAACACACACTCCGAACAGACACACACACCCCAGACAGACACTCCGAATAGACACACACTCTGAACAGGCACACACACACCCCAGACAGACACACACTCTGAACAGACAGACTCAGAGCTGGTGACAGATGTGTGTGTCAGTCTGTCAGCTTTGACGAATCACTCAAACTGCCTGAATTGACAGAACAATAATCCAGCAGGGGGCAAGAGAGCTCTCAGTCTTCTGCATGTGTCTCCTCCTCCATCCTCACCTTCCTCACTCCTGCTCTCTCTCTCCATCCTCACCTTCCTCACTCCTGCTCTCTCTCTCCATCCTCACCTTCCTCACTCCTCCACTCTCTCCATCCTCACCTTCCTCACTCCTGCTCTCTCTCTCCATCCTCACCTTCCTCACTCCTGCTCTCTCTCTCCATCCTCACCTTCCTCATTCCTCCACTCTCTCCATCCTCACCTTCCTCACTCCTGCTCTCTCTCTCCATCCTCACTTTCCTCACTCCTCAACTCTTTCTCCATTCTCACCTTCTTCACTCCTGCTCTCTCTCTCCATCCTCACCTTCCTCACTCCTGCTCTCTCTCTCCATCCTCACCTTCCTCACTCCTGCTCTCTCTCTCCATCCTCACCTTCCTCACTCCTCCACTCTCTCCATCCTCACCTTCCTCACTCCTGCTCTCTCTCTCCATCCTCACCTTCTTCACTCCTGCTCTCTCTCTCCATCCTCACCTTCTTCACTCCTGTTCTCTCTCTCCCCCTCATTCCTCTCTTCCTCATGTTCCACACTCCTTTCCATTTGAGGGGTAGGACAGACTCTGGGGGTCCGCAGCCCCACGAGTCCCCAGAAACATGGGCTGGAGGAGTCAGGCACAAGCCACCCTGCTGCACGTCACCTGATCAATCCAATCAGTCACCTGCTGACCCTGACAGGCTGTAAGGTCTCCCCTCGTTCAGACGTGTTTCTGAGTCCCTCTCTGTTTCCAGTCCCGGTGACAGGCCCTGTTCTCTCAGGGCCAGAGGACATCTCAATCTCAATCACTTCCACAGCTGGGGGCCACTGACCCCCTGCCAGGAAACACAGAGCCTGACTGCAGGACAGAACACACACCCCCTCCTCCCTCCTTCTGGCTCAGGATCTCCTGTCCTGATAATTTAATTACTGGACCCTCCAGATACAGACATCACTCACACGAGCTCTGTGGGACACTGGCGTCTGTCAGGACAGTTCAGGGGAGGGTCAATACAGAAAATACTGGACACTACAGTACAGTCCAGCCAGACACCATATCACCCTGCAACTCACAGCTGGCAGCCCACTGAAGCTCAGCAGGTGTGAGCCTGGTCAGTACCTGGATGGGAGACCTGCTGGGGAAAACTACGGCTGCTGCTGGAAGAGGTGTTAGTGGGACCAGTAGGGGGCGCCCACCCTGCGGTCTGTGTGGGTCCTAATGCCCCAGCATAGTGACAGGGATACTATACTGCAAAAAGGCCCAGCCCTTTGGGTGATATGTAAAACTGAGGTCCTGACTCTCTGTGGTCATTAAAAATCCCAGGACATTTCTCAAAAAGCGTAGGGGTGTAACCCTGATATCCTGGCCAAATTTCCCCCTGGTCTCCTGATAATCCCCATCTATGAACTGGCTTCATCACTCTGCCCTCCTCCCCACTGAGAGCTGGTGTGTGGGGAGAGTACTGGCCCATCATCCAGGTGGAAGCTGTACATTGGTGGTGGTGGTGGAGGGGAGTTCCCATTACCTGTAAAGCACTTTGAGTGGAGTGTCCAGAAAAGCACTATATAAGTGTAAACAGACACACTGGACACTACAGTCCATTAACACTGCACTGAGAGAGAGGGGTTAATACAGACACACTGGACACTACAGTCCATTAACACTGCACTGAGAGAGAGGGGTTCATACAGACACACTGGCCACTACAGTCCATTAACACTGCACTGAGAGAGAGGGGTTCATACAGACACACTGGACACTACAGTCCATTAACACTGCACTGAGAGAGAGAGGGGGGTTAATACAGACACACTGGACACTACAGTCCATTAACACTGCACTGAGAGAGAGGGGTTCATACAGGCACACTGGACACTACAGTCCATTAACACTGCACTGAGAGAGAGGGGTTAATACAGACACACTGGACACTACAGTCCATTAACACTGCACTGAGAGAGAGAGGGGTTAATACAGACACACTGGACACTACAGTCCATTAACACTGCACTGAGAGAGAGGGGTTAATACAGACACACTGGACACTACAGTCCATTAACACTGCACTGAGAGAGAGGGGGGTTAATACAGACACACTGGACACTACAGTCCATTAACACTGCACTGAGAGAGAGGGGGGTTAATACAGACACACTGGACACTACAGTCCATTAACACTGCACTGAGAGAGAGGGGGGTTAATACAGACACACTGGACAGAGAGAGAGAGATCTAAATCATTGCTCCAATGGGAGAAGATGAAATTCCCTGTGCCAGGGCTGGTAATGACAGTCAGTGATTTTATTGGCCTTCCGTGCTGTTTGGAAGCCATGTCCATCTGCTAGAGTTGTTGTGCTCCCATAAATTTGCTGCTACTTTCACTGTATTGCTTGGTCTTTTTATTGCAAGTGCCTCAGTCTTTCCCAGATCATTTTTAATGTCTCCCAGAGTATCCAGAGTCTCCCAGAGTGTCCCAGTGTCTCCTAGGTCATTCTGAGTGCCCCAGTGTCTCCCACAGTGTTCCATAGTTTCCCAGGTCATTCTGAGTGTCCCAGTGTCTCCTAGGTCATTTGAGTGCCCCAGTGTCTCCGACAGTGTTCCAGAGTTTCCCAGGTCATTCTGAGTGTCCCAGTGTCTCCAAGAGTATCCAGTGTCTCCGACAGTGTTCCAGAGTTTCCCAGGTCATTCTGAGTGTCCCAGTGTCTCCAAGAGTATCCAGTGTCTCCCACAGTTTTCCAGAGTTTCCTAGGTCATTCTGAGTGTCCCAGTGTCCCCCGCAGTGTTCCAGAGTTTCCTAGGTCATTCTGAGTGTCCCAGTGTCTCCAAGAGTATCCAGTGTCTCCCACAGTTTTCCAGAGTTTCCTAGGTCATTCTGAGTGTCCCAGTGTCTCCCACAGTGTTCCAGAGTTTCCTAGGTCATTCTGAGTGTCCCAGTGTCCCCCGCAGTGTTCCAGAGTTTCCCAGGTCATTCTGAGTGTCCCAGTGTCTCCAAGAGTATCCAGTGTCTCCCACAGTTTTCCAGAGTTTCCTAGGTCATTCTGAGTGTCCCAGTGTCTCCCACAGTGTTCCAGAGTTTCCCAGGTCATTCTGAGTGTCCCAGTGTCTCCCAGAGTGTCCCAGTGTATCTCACTGGACCCCACTGCTCCGGAGCGGCACACAGGCTCATGAATTTTCAACACACCGGCTCTCACCCCCTCCAGGAGGGATTAAACTGATGTCAGCGGAGAAGAGGACAAGTGTTGCTCTTTTCTCAGGCTTCAGCAGGGACAAGAGGAGGCTGGAGAGAGACCTGTGAGTAACAGGGACAGCTGCGCCCCCAGTACCCCCCGCTAAAGCAGAAAACATTCTTTTGTCACCATTCTTGTTCACTTTCATCCCCTCACCCCTCCTCCGTAAAGAATATGTGTGTGGCCCCCTATTTCCATCATCTCCACTGTTTCCCTGTCTTCCTGTGATCCTGCTTCCCCATAATTCTCTCCCTTTTTCACTCTGAGACAATGTACTGTAGTGTCCAGTGTGTCTGTATTAACCCCTCTCTCTCTCTCAGTGCAGTGTTAATGGACTGTAGTGTCCAGTGTGTCTGTATTAACCCCTCTCTCTCAGGGCAGTGTTAATGTACTGTAGTGTCCAGTGTGTCTGTATTAACCCCTCTCTCTCTCTCAGTGCAGTGTTAATGGACTGTAGTGTCCAGTGTGTCTGTATTAACCCCTCTCTCTCTCAGTGCAGTGTTAATGGACTGTAGTGTCCAGTGTGTCTGTATTAACCCCTCTCTCTCTCAGTGCAGTGTTAATGGACTGTAGTGTCCAGTGTGTCTGTATTAACCCCTCTCTCTCTCAGTGCAGTGTTAATGGACTGTAGTGTCCAGTGTGTCTGTATTAACCCCTCTCTCAGTGCAGTGTTAATGGACTGTAGTGTCCAGTGTGTCTGTATTAACTCCTCTCTCTCAGTGCAGTGTTAATGTACTGTAGTGTCCAGTGTGTCTGTATTAACCCCTCTATCTCAGTGCAGTGTTAATGTACTGTAGTGTTCAGTGTGTCTGTATTAACCCCTCTCTCTCTCTCAGTACAGTGTTAATGCAAAATCCATACAGACACACTGGACACTACAGTACTTTCTGAGGACAACACTTTTACCAGTACGCTGTTACTAGCCAGTTTTTTCTTTTTGCAGAATCACTTGTTGTTCCCCTCTGGGCATTTTCTCAGACCCGCCGGTCCCATGGGGTTTCTGTCCCTGAAGAGCTGGAGTGTGCAGCCTCTCGAGCTGGAGGGCCTCTGTGTGGCTTGTGAATGAGGCCCCCTCTCAGCCCGGGAGAGAGAATGGGGAACAGAGGCACAAGCTGTGTAGCTACAAGCTGGGCTGAGTTGAGGATTTAGACCTGACAGGGAAGGGAACACGACAGGCCTGTGTGCGGGTCCATTCATATGGAGAAAGGGGTCAGCCACCCACACACACACAAACTCCCCCCCCACTGACCCGGCCTTCCCTTCCTGTCAGTGTCAGTTCTTTCAATTCAAGCAACTTTATTGGCTTCGGCAGCTGAATTACGCTGCTGCCAAAGCATCTAACATCTACAGACATTTACAAAGTACAGACACATCATAAGACATTCACTCTACATACAACATACATACTGTACGTTACTGAGAGACAGGCTCACCGTTCCTCAGGCTGGGACAGGAGATCCAGTTCAACCGAGTTCCCTCCTCCCTCTCCCAGTAGGATGGGGAGCTGTCCTGATTCTGGCAGGAGTGGGAATTCCGGGATTAGATTTGTTATTTTAGGGAAGAATGGTTGTCTAGTCCCAGAGTATTTCGCACAGTTCAGTAGAAAGTGCATCTGTGTCTCTGTCTCTCCCCGCTGGCAGTGGGAGCACAGCCTGTCCTCTCTGGACAGCCAGGTCTGCCTGTGTCCTGTTTCTGTGTCCGGGCTGTGTCTCTGAGCCTGTCCTCTCTGGGCAGCCAGGTCTGCCTGTGTCTCACAGTTTCTATGGCCGGGCTGTGGTCACTGGGCCTGTACTTCCTCAGGGTCTGTTTCTCTTTGCTGTTTCTTATCTTGTTGAGATATTCAGCTTGTGTGTACTGTCTGTTTAGGATTCTCTAACATTCCAGTTTGTGTTGTGTCTGTGTGTGAGATATTTGTCAGATATCTGTGCTGTGATGTGGTTGATTCTGACTTGGCCCACACCCACAGCAGCTCGGGGCCGTGTTCCCACAGTGGAGATCCGGGAGAGCCGGGAATCGGGATGCTCTCTCGCTCCAGGACCAACAATCTCACTGAGCACTGAGCCTTGACCCCCCTCCTCCTCTCTCACCCTCACACTGCTGTGTAGAGGGATGAGCTCTGGAGCGATTAGAGACTTAGGATTAGGAAGGAACAGAGAGTGGGAAAATTCTTCTGTGAAGAGGCGGCACGAGACCATCTCTCCTGTGCCTGGGTGCCTCTCCCTCCCTCTCTCTCCTTCTTCCTCTCCTGTCTGACTGGACGTTTTGTCTCCCAAGAGCTGGAGCCTCTTGGAGGAGAGGGGGAGGGGGGAATGGGATCAGGAGAGATGGGGGAGAGGGTAACGTTTGTTACCGAATTAGATCAATGTGCTCAGAGGACAAGTGTGCAGTGAAAACCAGAAACAAAGAAACAGAGTTCTTCACTCAGTGGCACAGGTTGGACAGGCTCAGTGACCACAGCCTGGACATAGACATTGGACACAGACAGACCTGGCTGTCCAGAGAGGACAGGCTCAGTGACCACAGCCTGGACATAGACACTGGACACAGGCAGACCTGGCTGTCCAGAGAGGACAGGCTCAGTGACCACAGCCTGGACACAGAAACTGGACACAGGCAGACCTGGCTGTCCAGAGAGGACAGTCTCAGTGACCACAGAAGCTGGACACAGACAGACCTGGCTGTCCAGGGAAAACAGGCTACACTCCCACTGTGATCAGGGAGAAGCAGAGACAGATGCACTTTGTGCTGCATCGTGAGAAATACTCCAGGATCAGACAAACATTTTTCCCCAAAATAACTAATAACTAATCTAATCCCTGAATTCCCACTTCCGCCAGAATCAGAACAGCTCCCAATCCTACTGGGGCAGGAAACTCCACAGAGCTGCAGATCAGTGTGTGATCACAGCTCCTGTCACAGCCTGAGGAACAGACAGTCATCCTCGCTAATAATAATAATGTAATTGTCCTGTCTGTAAGTGTTTACTAAGGATTATTGCTTTGGCAATACTAATTCATGGGTCTGATGCCAATAAATGAAGAGGAGACAGGGATATAAAGAAGCAGGGAGAAAAGAGAGAAATTATATGATTTTAATAATTTATCACTGCCATGAGTTGCTCAGTACAAGCAATACTTCAGTTGCTCGTTACAAATAAAGCGCCTTTGAAAAGAAGCGGAAAAAAACGAACAATACAGTATATTTTGGGGCGTTATCTCGATGGCGAATTCAAAACGCGGTTTCCATTCCCAAGGAGGCCGCAAGGTTTGTCCCCGCTCTCTTTCCCTCCGCACATTGTCTAGTGTCTTTTACTGCGCCTGCGCACTGACTTGCGAGCAATAGAACAAATGGTGGCGTTATTTGTAAAGTACAGATTGATTCAATTATTCAGCTTTTCAAGTAAATAAAATAACTTTACAGAAGGGACGAAAGAAAACGGATTTGCCATTTTTCCAGGCTCGGATCTGACAGATCGCCGTTCACAATGAACAAGTTTGACCAGTGAGTACTGTATACAATTGCAGTGGTTCCCTGTGACACACTACATAGATCGTCTAAAAAACTACAGTTAACTTGTTCTGATTCAGGGTTCTTCATCAAGAGCTGAGCTGCTAACTTTAAGACATGTCGTATTTTTGTTTTCTCGTTTTTATGGGTTTTCTACAAGAGAAATGTATAATCATAATACAACAATTTATTATAAAATTGGAAGCAAAATCTTAGTTCATAGTGGCGTTTCTCTCTTTTCCTTTTCTTTGCTGTACTTTCTATGTTCCTCTTATGATTTCTGTCTTTTTCAATTCAATTCAAGGTGCTTTACTAGCATGACCGATGGGTATAATCAGTGTTGCCAAAGCAAATGAAAATAATAAAATTAACACGAAACAAAACAACAAATAAAAGTAAAATAAAATCTACAGACATATTACAGGCATCTACAACAAAGACATATCATAAAATATTTACATATACTGTAAACATATTGAGCATTACTGGGAGACAGACTCACTGTTCCTCAGGCTGTGACAGGAGATTGCATACTGGGCTGCCAGTTCAACTGAGTTCCCTCCTCCCTCTCCCAGTAGGACTGGGACCTGTTGTGATTCTGGCAGGTGTGGGAATTCTGGGATTAGATTTGTAAATTTGGGGAAGAATGTTTCTCTAATCCCAGAGTATCTGTCACAGTGCAGTAGGAAGTGCACCTCTGTCTCTATTTCTCCCCGCTGGCAGTGGGAGCACAGCCTGTCCTCTCTGGGCAGCCAGGTCTGCCTGTGTCCCCCAGTTTCTATGGCCAGGCTGTGGTCACTGAGCCTGTACTTCGTCAGGGTCTGTTTCTTTTTGTTGTTTCTTATCTTGGTTAAATATTCAGCTAGTGTGTATTGTCTGTTTAGGGTTCTGTAGCATTCCAGTTTATGTTGTGTTTATGTGTGTGTCCCAGTGTGTGAGATATTGCTGTTTGATCTGTGCTGTGATGTGGTTGAGTCTGAGTTGTGGTGCTCTAGAAGTGCTGTCCTGAGGCCAGTATTTGTGTGTTCCGGATACTGCAAAATACCTTCCCCAGGTTACTGTTCACACAGATGCCCCGGTAGTTGTTGGGATCGAGTCTATCTCCACTCTTCTAGATGGGTGTGATCATTCCTTGGTTCCAGGCCTCGGGGAAACATCCAGCTGTCATGATGAGATTGAGGAGTTTGAGCAGGGCTTGCTGCAACTTTGGGCAGCTGTGTCTCAGCATCTCATTGTTGACTCCATCTTGGCCACAGGCTTTGCTTCTCTCTCTCTCCCTCCCTGTCCCCTCTTGTACTGTCCTCATCTCTCTCTCTCTCCCTGTCCCCTCTTGCACTGTCCTCATCTCTCTCTCTCTCCCTGTCCCCTCTTGCACTGTCCTCATCTCTCTCTCTCTCCCTGTCCCCTCTTGCACTGTCCTCATCTCTCTCTCTCCCTGTCCCCTCTTGCACTGTCCTCATCTCTCTCTCTCTCCCTGTCCCCTCTTGAACTGTCCTCATCTCTCTCTCTCTCCCTGTCCCCTCTTGAACTGTCCTCATCTCTCTCTCTCTCCCTGTCCCCTCTTGCACTGTCCTCATCTCTCTCTCTCCCTGTCCCCTCTTGCACTGTCCTCATCTCTCTCTCTCTCCCTGTCCCCTCTTGAACTGTCCTCATCTCTCTCTCTCTCCCTGTCCCCTCTTGCACTGTCCTCATCTCTCTCTCTCCCTGTCCCCTCTTGCACTGTCCTCATCTCTCTCTCTCTCCCTGTCCCCTCTTGCACTGTCCTCATCTCTCTCTCTCCCTATCTCCTCTTGCACTGTCCCCATCTCTCTCTCTCTCTCCCTGTCCCCTCTTGCACTGTCCTCATCTCTCTCTCTCTCCCTGTCCCTTACTCCTACTTTATCTCTCTCCCTGTATCTTTTTATTCTCTGTCCTGTGTACTGCTCTCCCTTATCACTGCCTGTCTCTGTGCAGTTTGAAGGACGATGACAGTGGTGACCATGATGACCCTGCGGCCCCCCGGGACGAGAAGACAGAGACGGAGAGCAGCTCTTCCAACAGCAGCAGCAATGGCCGGCGGAAGGTGAGCACTGACTGTCATCTTCTTCATCATCATCATCACTGTTGCTGTCTTAGTCTAAAGCTAGAGCTCTCCCTGCTATGACTACTGTGATAATGTACTGTAGTGTCCAGTGTGTCTGTATTAACCCCTCTCTCTCTCAGTGCAGTGTTAATGTACTGTAGTGTCCAGTGTGTCTGTATTTACTCCTCTCTCTCTCAGTGCAGTGTTAATGGACTGTAGTGTCCAGTGTGTCTGTATTTACTCCTCTCTCTCTCAGTGCAGTGTTAATGGACTGTAGTGTCCAGTGTGTCTGTATTAACCCCTCTCTCTCAGTGCAGTGTTAATGGACTGTAGTGTTCAGTGTGTCTGTATTAACCCCTCTCTCTCTCAGTGCAGTGTTAATGGACTGTAGTGTCCAGTGTGTCTGTATTAACCCCTCTCTCTCTCAGTGCAGTGTTAATGGACTGTAGTGTCCAGTGTGTCTGTATGAACCCCTCTTTCTCTCAGTGCAGTGTTAATGGACTGTAGTGTCCAGTGTGTCTGTATTAACCCCTCTCTCTCTCAGTGCAGTGTTAATGGACTGTAGTGTCCAGTGTGTCTGTATGAACCCCTCTCTCTCTCAGTGCAGTGTTAATGGACTGTAGTGTCCAGTGTGTCTGTATTAACCCCTCTCTCTCTCAGTGCAGTGTTAATGGACTGTAGTGTCCAGTGTGTCTGTATTAACCCCTCTCTCTCAGTGCAGTGTTAATGGACTGTAGTGTCCAGTGTGTCTGTATTAACCTCTCTCTCTCAGTGCAGTGTTAATGGACTGTAGTGTCCAGTGTGTCTGTATTAACCCCTCTCTCTCTCAGTGCAGTGTTAATGGACTGTAGTGTCCAGTGTGTCTGTATTAACCCCTCTCTCTCTCAGTGCAGTGTTAATGGACTGTAGTGTCCAGTGTGTCTGTATTAACCCCTCTCTCTCAGTGCAGTGTTAATGGACTGTAGTGTCCATTGTGTCTGTATTAACCCCTCTCTCTCAGTGCAGTGTTAATGGACTGTAGTGTCCAGTGTGTGTGTATTAACCCCTCTCTCTCTCAGACTATAACTCCAGGGGCAGGGGAACACCCTCTCCAGTATAACTACACATTCTGGTACTCTCGGCGCACCCCCAGCCGGCCAGCCAACACACAGAGCTACGAGCAGAACATCAGACAGATCGGCACCGTGGCCTCGGTGAGACAGTGTGTGTGACCCGCTGTGAGTGAGCGTGTGTGAGCCAGCGTGCCCGTCTGCCAACATGCGTGTTTCTGTGCCTTATCTCCTGATTTGTCATAGATGTGCCTCTCCTTGTGTGTCTCAGGTGGAGCAGTTCTGGAAGTTCTACAGCCACCTGGTGCGGCCGGGGGACCTGACTGGACACAGCGACTTCCACCTCTTCAAGGAGGGGATCAAGCCCATGTGGGAGGTGAGGGAGGGGCTGATGGCAGAGGGCGTAAGAGCCAGGACGTGACGGGATGGGTCTGATTGCTCTACGGGCTTGATCCCCTCTGTAGGACGAGGCCAATAAGAACGGTGGGAAGTGGATTATCCGACTGCGTAAGGGGCTGGCCTCCCGGTTCTGGGAGAACATCATCTTGGCCATGCTGGGAGAGCAGTTCATGGTGGGAGAGGAGATCTGTGGAGTGGTGGTGTCCATCCGCTTCCAGGTAGGCTGCCCTGCTGGGCTCTCTGGACTGGCTCAAGCAGGAGAGGAAGGCTCAATTCCCACAGCTGTCTGCTTCAGCCCCAGAGGACGGAGACTCCAGACTGTCTTGGAATAGCTGTTTTCATGTCGACATGCTATTGCACTCTTTAGCGGGACTTATTTGTATTTTTGACGGTATGGTTTGTACGAGAACCACCATCAGCTACTGAAATCTGGAGTGGATCAGACAGCTCTGCAATGGGAGCCTGATAGACAACATTGTAAAACCTGGAGTGGATCAGACAGCTCTGCAATGGGAGCCTGATAGACGGCACTGTAAAGCCTAGAGTTGATTAGACTGCTCTGCAATGGGAGCCTGATAGATGGCACTGTAAAACCTGCAGTGGATCAGACAGCTCCACAATGGGAGCCTGATAGATAGCACTGTAAAACATGGGGTGGATTAGACTGCTCTGCAATGGGAGCCTTATAGATGGCACTGTAAAACCCGGAGTGGATCAGACTGCTCCGCAATGGGAGCCTGATAGACGGCACTGTAAATCGTGGGGTGGATCAGACTGCTCTGCAATGGGAGCCTTATAGATGGCACTGTAAAAGGTGGGGTGTATCAGACAGGAGTGTTGTGAAACACACATAGCCTAGCCTTGTAGCGGGACTGTTTCCTCTGCAGTTCTCCTACAGCCCAGTTCTGTCCTACCTTGCCAGACCCCAAAGACATCTCCTCAAACCAGCAGCAAAGTCTGAGAGCCACTGTTTCCTTCCCTATCCCCGGGTTCGACTTTGAATAATTGCACTGCTCAGAAGCAAGAGACACGCACTCATGCCATGGATTAGTAAGGTTTAGTAAGGTGCAATAAAGCTGGAGTTCCTAAGTGGCGTGACCTTTGACACCTCCCTGGCCTTTACAGGAGGACATCCTGTCCATCTGGAACAAGACGGCGAACGATCAGGTGACCACGTCACGGATCCGGGACACTCTGCGCCGCGTGCTGAACCTCCCGCCCAACACCATCATGGAGTACAAGACGCACAATGACAGCTTGAAGTAAGACAGCTGTGCGTGTGCACACACACTCACATGCGCCAACACTGACACGCACACACACAGCTGTGGCCCTGAGAGAGTGACACGCACACACACAGCTGTGGCCCTGAGAGAGTGACACGCACACACAGAGCTGAGGCCCTGAGAGAGTGACACGCACACACACAGCTGAGGCCCTGAGAGAGTGACACACTGACAGGCTGATACCCTGAGAGGGTGACACACTAAGAGTGACACGCTTGCTGGCTGACACACTGAGAGAGTGACACGCTCGCTGGCTGACACACTGAGAGAGTGACACGCTCGCTGGCTGACACACTGAGTGATGTGCTGACACACTAAGAGAGTGACACGCTCGCTGGCTGACTGAGTGACGTGCTGACACACTGACACACTGAGAGAGTGACACGCTTACTGGCTGACACACTGAGTGACGTGCTGACACACTGAGAGAGTGACACACTCGCTGGCTGACACACTGAGAGAGTGACACGCTTACTGGCTGACAGACTGAGTGACGTGCTGACACACTGACACACGAATAGCCTTTTCCAGTTGTGCGTCTGCTCACGTGAGCACCTTGTTCTGCTTGGCTCGCAGGGACAACTCGAGTTTCCGCAACACGAAGATCGCTCTGTGAGCGGTGGAGCGGGAGGAGAGACTGGACAGGGCACTGAGCCGGGGAGAGAGACAGGAACCCCCAAGCACCCCCTCTGTCCATGACAGCTACACGCTCCAGAGCCTCCGGACAGGAGGGTGGAGCAGCAAAGGGGTGTGCAGAAGGAGTGATTTCTGGGGACAGAAGGCAAGATTCCCCGAGGGACCAGCTGGTGGCAGTGCTGTACCTCCCCGGCTCGAGGGGCGCTCGTGCCGCTCACAGACTCTTTCGGTGCAGCCTGGGACTTGTGTCTTTTTCTTGTCCTTTTTCTTGTCCTGTTTGGAGTTTTTTTCCTTCTGGTTTGCTTTGTGTTGATTCCCCTGAAATAAACCCCATTGCTCAGCAGTCAGTCCCCGTCTCGCACTGTCAGATTCCTGGGTGCTGCGCCCCACTCTGCCAGGGCGAGGACAGGGGATTGTGGGGGACAGACAGCAAGAGAGAGGGCGGGGGTAGATAGGTGCCAGAAGAGCCTCTGGTGCAGTGCCCTCAGAATTTGGGGGTACACCTCCTCGCCGTAGGGGGTGGCTGGAGTAGGGGCACTGGACAGCCAGTCCAGCCGTCGTGGAGTACTGGCCAGCTCACTGCAGACGCTGGGCACTGTGTCCTTGTGTGCCGGTCGGCTCACTGCAGACGCTGGGCACTGTGTCCTCATGTACCGGTCAGCTCACTGCAGACGCTGGGCACTGTGTCCTCGTGTACCGGTCAGCTCACTGCAGACGCTGGGCACTGTGTCCTCGTGTACCGGTCAGCTCACTGCAGACGCTGGGCACTGTGTCCTCGTGTACCGGTCAGCTCACTGCAGACGCTGGGCACTGTGTCCTCGTGTACCGGTCAGCTCACTGCAGACGCTGGGCACTGTGTCCTCATGTACCGGTCAGCTCACTGCAGACGCTGGGCACTGTGTCCTCGTGTACCGGTCACTTCACTGCAGACGCTGGGCACTGTGTCCTCATGTACCGGTCAGCTTACTGCAGACGCTGGGCACTGTGTCCTCGTGTACCAGTCAGCTCACTGCAGACGCTGGGCACTGTGTCCTTGTGTACCAGTCAGCTCACTGCAGACGCTGGGCACTGTGTCCTCGTGTACCAGTCAGCTCACTGCAGACGCTGGGCACTGTGTCCTCGTGTACCAGTCAGCTCACTGCAGACGCTGGGCACTGTGTCCTCGTGTACCAGTCAGCTCACTGCAGACGCTGGGCACTGTGTCCTCATGTACCGGTCAGCTTACTGCAGACGCTGGGCACTGTGTCCTCGTGTACCAGTCAGCTCACTGCAGACGCTGGGCACTGTGTCCTCGTGTACCAGTCAGCTCACTGCAGACGCTGGGCACTGTGTCCTTGTGTACCGGTCAGCTCACTGCAGACGCTGGGCACTGTGTCCTCATGTACCGGTCAGCTTACTGCAGACGCTGGACACTACATCCTGATACAGAAAAAGCAATACATTGACTTGAACGACCAGTTGTGTGATATTACCATCCCAAATTTATCAACAAATTCCATTGATCGGGCTGGAGCCCAGGTGATACTTTATAAAGACTCGTTTCTGAAGGGGCCTGTTTGTTCCTGGGATACAAAGAGTTCATTGCGTTTATCTGCTTTCGAAGTGTGGGGTTGGATCCAGTATCGTGCGGTTTAAAATGAAAATGTCTTCCATGCTGTTTGTGATAAGTGAGGGAATATATACGCCTGCTGTGTATGTACATCACTGGCGGGATGCTGAATTACTGTGTCACCCACTACAGTCTGCTCTGTCCAGGGCTGGAGGAGCTCCGCTGCCCTCCTGTGTTGAGTGCGCTGTGCTTGTCAGGCTGTCTGTGTGTGGAGACCCCGCAGAGCGAGAGGGGGCTGCAGGTCCTTCCCTGTGACTGCGGGGGTCTCTGTGCTGCTCCTGGGGCGATCTCGACAGGACGACTGGGCCCCAGGAGAGTGGTCTTGAATTGTCTGACGGGGGGGTTTGGGGGGTTTTGCCCCAGGCAGACAGAAACGGTTCTGTAAACCTCTCCAGGCAGAAAAGCATCTCGTTCCCTTCTTGTGAGCTCCTCTGAAGTCTCTTTCGAGCGGGGCGTGACCTGTTTCCTGTCCAACATCCTGTACACCCTGACCAAACTCCAGGAGGTTCTGCCCATGCCCAGCCCTTGCTTACTTGTGACCCAATTATTAAACCTCCTGATGCTAATGAGCTCCCTTAATTATGTTCAGTAGCTAGGGGTTCACTTCTTATTTCACATACACGGATTCTTCATTACTCCGTTCATTCTGCTTAATAACATTCGAGCTGATAGAGCTGTGCCTGTGTGCCGATGGGTTCGTTAGAGCCTGGCATCAGCCTGGGGGTCCTTCTGTGGGGAGTTTCATGTTCTCCCCAGGCGTTTCCTTTGAGAGAAAGACCTGCTCCCCAGCTGAATTGGAATCTCCAAATTGACCCTGCGCATGTCTGTGTGCCCCACAATCCACTGTCCCATGTTCTTCTGGGATAAGATGGATGTTGCAACATATCACCCTGCAACTCACACCTGGCTACCCCCTGAAGCTCAGCAGCTTTGAGCCTGGCCAGTACCTGGATGGGAGACCTCCTGGGAAAGCTGAGGTTGCTGCTGGAAGAGGTGTTAGTGGGACCAGTAGGGGCCGCTCACCCTGCAGGCTGTGTGAGTCCTAATGTCACAGTATAGCGATGGGGACACTACACTGTAAGAAGGCGCAGTCCTTTGGATGAGACATAAAACTGAGATCCTGACTCTCTGTGGTCCTAAAAAAATCTCAGGGTGTTTCTCGAAAAGAGTAGGGGTGGCTTGTCCTGGCCAAGTTTCCCCCTGGCCTTTACCAGTCATGGCCTCCTAATAATCCCCATCTATGAACTGGCTTCATCACTCTGCTCTCCTCCCCACTGGTAGCTGGTGTGTGGGGAGTGTACTGGCGCACTATGGCTGCTGTCGCATCATCCAGGTGGGGCTGCACACTGGTGGTGGTGGAGGGGAGTCAGTGCTTTGAGTGGAGTGTCCACTATATAAATGTAAGGTATTGTTATTATTCATTGTTAATTCATATTTAATAATGTTGTGATGTGAATACTATAGTTATAATAGTTGGAGTTAGCATGCGTAGGCTGAAAAGGAACAAGTAAAGGTTATTCCACGCTGAAAAGAGGCTCCACAGCTGAAATTTTGTTTCGTTTCTTCTCTATTCAGTGTGGAATAAATCAAGTTATAATGGTATTATATTTCTATATTGTTGCTGGTAATGGAGATTTTTTCTGTCAGGATGTCACGGGACTGACCCTTCTCTCTTCCTCTTTTGTTTTCGTTCGGCCTGTTCTGGTTGAATCGTGTTTAAATCTCCACCTGGTGGGGAATTCCATTGCATAGTGAAAGTGAAAGAGACAGGAGACGTGCAGTACTGAGCAGGCGCCCAAAATCGCAATCCACAGTCGAGAGAATCTCTCCGTGTGTGAGACGGATACAACACAGGACACAGGAGAGACAGAGAACAGCCTGCAGACACAGAAGAGACAGAGAGAACAGCCTGCAGACACAGGACAGACAGAGAACAGCCTGCAGACACAGGACAGACAGAGAACAGCCTGCAGACACAGGACAGACAGAGAACAGCCTGCAGACACAGAAGAGACAGAGAGAACAGCCTGCAGACACAGAAGAGACAGAGAGAACAGCCTGCAGACACAGAAGAGACAGAGAGAACAGCCTGCAGACACAGGGGAGACAGAGAACAGCCTGCAGACATAGGAGAGACAGAGAACAGCCTGCAGACACAGGAGAGACAGAGAGAACAGCCTGCAGACACAGAAGAGACAGAGAGAACAGCCTGCAGACACAGGGGAGACAGAGAACAGCCTGCAGACACAGGAGAGACAGAGAACAGCCTGCAGACACAGGAGAGACAGAGAGAACAGCCTGCAGACACAGGAGAGACAGAGAGAACAGCCTGCAGACACAGGGGAGACAGAGAGAAACAGAAAGTGGAACTGCACAGCCAAGAGTCGGGCTCTGAGGAGGAAGTAACCATCGATCAGGTTGGTATTAATATTTTTTGTCTACTTTTCCTATTATACTTATGAGTCTAATTCCTGATAGTATTAGCTACAATATTAGCAGTAGTACTGATAGCATTAGGGTCCCGACTAGCTCTGTTGGTAGAGCATGAGACTCATAATCTCAGGGCAGTAGGTTTGTGTCCCAGCTAGGGCAGCAGGTCCTCCATTCTGGAGGCTAACAACCCTGTACCGTAAAAAACCAATGTTACGGTAACAGCAACAGGATGTTGCTGCCCTGCATGATGGAAGGCACAACGGGCAGACATCCACTGATAGTATTAGGGACAGTATTAGCAGTATTAGTTCAAGTAGGGGGCTGTGTCAGCATGCATAGGCAGCAAAGGAACAAGTAAAGGTTTATTCCTGTGCTGAAAACAGAAGAAAAGAAACAATGTTTTGGCTGTGGAGCCTTCTTTGGGTGTCACCCGGCACTCCACAGTTGAAACGTGTTTCCTTTCTTCTCTTTTCAACATATTAGCAGTAGTACTGATAGTATTAGGGACAGTAATTGTAGCAGCAGTAGTCCTGATAGTACAAGGTACAATATTAGCAGTAGTCCTGATAGTATTAGGGACAGTAGTGGCAGCAGTAGTACTGATAGTATTAAGAGCAGTAATGACAGTAGTGTATAATTATGTACAGAATATGGCATGATTAATTCTCCCTCTTCTACACCTTACTGTTGGAATCATGCTCTGTTTTCACTCACTGGTCCTTTTCAGCCCTGTATTCTCTGGGATCGCCAGTGCTGCTGCAGTAAGGGAGTCAGTGAAACAGGCACCCGGACGCACCAAGACTGGTTCTGTCCTGGTTCTGCACTGAGACGGACTCGGCGCCAAGCCCTCTGGTGACACTTATCCTGGACAGAGGCCATGAGTAAGCTTACCATACTGACACGGGTAAGATTAAGTTAAGTTTAAGTTCACGTTTATTGTCATTATACTCATACACAGGTATATGGTTTAATGAAATACTATTTAGCTAGCTCTCAGACGGTAAGTAGTACAAAAAACAACAATACAGTTGTATAATAAAAGAAAGACAGAGACAACAGGCAATGTGTAAAACAACAACAGGCAATGTGCAAAACAAAATCATACGTCAACAGAATGAAATAAAGGATCCACAATTATGGGGAGTGAACTTCTTGACATGCGAGGTAGAGGTAGATTTCAATGTGTGTTTGAGTTTTGATGAAGAGAGAAGGCACTGTAAGGGTTCAGATCGTAGGTGAGAGAGGCTGGGAGTTTAATAGTTTGATAGTTTGATAGTGTGGAGGTAAAATCCGTCTTTGAGTCTAGTAGTCCGAGCCTGCATGCTCTGGTACTGTTTTGTAGATGGTAGAGGGTCAAACAGTCTGTAGCTGGGGTGTGTGGGGTCTTTGATGATGCTTAGCGCTTTCCTCAAGCACCATCTGTCATAAATGTCCTGTATAGATGGGAGGGCAACCCCAGTGATGGACTGGGCAGTTTTCACCACCCGCTGTAGGGCTTTGCGGTCAGCAATACTGCAGTGCCTTACCAGGCTGTGATGCAACTTGTCATAATGCTTAGTGCATCTGTAAAGGTTATTGAGGATCTGGGGACGTATCTTAGCCTTCTTCAACCATCTTAGGAAGTACAGGCGCTGTTGTGCTTTCTTGATCAGACAGGTGGCGTTGAGAGACCATGTGAGATCCTTGGTGATATGGAAACCAAGGAATTTGAAGTTACTGACCCTTTCCACTTCAGTCCTGTTGATGTGGACAGGGGCAAGATCTGCACTGCTGCCAGTGTCTGAGAGCAGGCAGGGCCTGAGGCTTTGGAGCTGGACAGCCATGATGCTACAGGGCTTACAGGAAGCTTGTGATCTCTCAGTGCTGTCAGTGAGAGCTGCGTCTCTCCTCCAGTCAGTGCTCACTCTGCTGTGATCTCTCAGTGCTGTCAGTGAGAGCAGTGTCTCTCCTCCAGTCAGTGCTCCATCTGCTGTGATCTCTCAGTGCTGTCAGTGAGAGCTGTGTCTCCTCCAGTCAGTGCTCACTCTGCTGTGGTCTCTCAGTGCTGTCAGTGAGAGCTGTGTCTCTCCTCCAGTCAGTGTCCACTCTGCTGTGATCTCTCAGTGCTGTCAGTGAGAGCTGTGTCTCTCCTCCAGTCAGTGCTCACTCTGCTGTGGTCTCTCAGTGCTGTCAGTGAGAGCTGTGTCTCTCCTCCAGTCAGTGCTCACTCTGTTGTGATCTCTCAGTGCTGTCAGTGAGAGCTGTGTCTCCTCCAGTCAGTGCTCACTCTGCTGTGATCTCTCAGTGCTGTCAGTGAGAGCTGTGTCTCCTCCAGTCAGTGCTCACTCTGCTGTGATCTCTCAGTGCTGTCAGTGAGAGCTGTGTCTCCTCCAGTCAGTGCTCACTCTGCTGTGGTCTCTCAGTGCTGTCAGTGAGAGCTGTGTCTCCTCCAGTCAGTGCTCACTCTGTTGTGATCTCTCAGTGCTGTCAGTAAATCAGACTGGCAAGTGCATCTAGAAAAACTTTTCTCTCTGGTTGTTTCCCACCCACTGCAGTGCCCGCGCTGCCACACAGACATGAGGAAGCCCGAGGATGCTAGCCTGCGTGTGGTGTGCACACATTGCGCCCGTGAGAGAAAAATCCACTCCTTCTGCGGGGCGTGCCAGCTGGAGTGGGTGCCCCCGTCTTCTCAGGACAACACGAATAGCTGTGGCCGGCCGGGCTGCGGGCTGCGGGCGGCCCTTATTTCTCGTGGGAATGTCGACGTGGGTCAGCAGAGCCGGGTGTATGGCTGTCCCTACTTCCGTGCGTGCCCAGGCTGCCATGCTCTGCTCACTCACAACGGGGTCGGCTGCCCGAAAATCAGGTGCCCACAGTGTGATACAGCGTTCTGCTTCCGCTGCCTGAAACCCGGATACTGTAGTTCCTGCTCCATCGTGGACAACAGCAAGGCACTCAAAGCACTGGGGCTGTAAGAGCTGGGATCTGCTGCAGGAGATCTGTGACCCACTGGCACAGAACCAGGCTCTTCTAATGAGAACCCAGGACCAGGACTGGACACCCAGCTGACACACTGACCCCTCCAGGACCAGGACTTGACACCCTGCAGACACACTGACCCTACAGGACCAGGACTGGACACCCTGCAGACACACTGACCCCCCCCAGGCCCAGGACTGGACACCCTGTAGACACACTGACCCCCCCAGGACCAGGACTGGACACCCTGCAGACACACTGACCCTACAGGACCAGGACTGGACACCCTGCAGACACACTGACCCCCCCCAGGCCCAGGACTGGACACCCTGTAGACACACTGACCCCCCCAGGACCAGGACTGGACACCCTGCAGACACACTGACCCTACAGGACCAGGACTGGACACCCTGTATCTTCACTGAGGCCTTTTGAAGATTTATGAACCTTAATATCTCTGTTAAGTTCTCTTGTAGCTGATCTATTGGCATAATTAATTTCTTCATCGCAGTAGACATGATCGATGATCCTTTTGAAAATCTGTTAAAAATATTTTTAAAAGTAGCCAGACTGTGAGTTGCTGTGTTCTGAAGAGTTGCTTTCTTTGAATAAAAGTAATAAGATCTAAAGGAAAAAAACTCTTATTGTTGTGGTTTTTATTATTAATATTACACGAACTATAATGAGGTCCTGTGAGTGCAAGTCATCTTTGCAAATATGTATTTAATAAATGGAAACATATTCTGTACCTGATAATAACCGTTTTAATTATAGTTAAGTTCCTTTTAATTATAACCAATGTCTTTTTAAAATTAAATATAGGTGATTTGTGTTATGCATTGATGCACGCTACGGTGACATTGAAGAGCAAAAACGAAGGAAACACAAAAGCGAAAACGAGAGTATCACTGAGTAAATTGCGTCACCACGTCCGTGCATTCCTCTGAAAAAAGATTATATCACGGCTATTCTTAACTTTGAGCGGTACTGTAAGACAAAAACAAACAAGATGACAAATATACTGGGTAGTCACATAGTCTGTAACTGTCAGTAAAACAAGTTTAGTTGGACGTCATGTTTCTCGACGCAGACCGTGTTTTGCCAGGTTTTTCATGTTAAATGAAGGCCTTTCCTACATGCCAGTCGTCTTTTTTTGTACTTCTGCACAAAATTGTAATTTTAATTTCTACCCCATTACAGATGTGATAATGTATTTCCGGTTTCATTCTTATGTAAGCCTTTTCACTTTTATTTGAGTTCTTCCATGTTTTTCGTTTGCACAACAACACCACCGACTATTACACGATTTTGTAACTTTATACACAAAGAAACGCATATTGTTTTCTGAACTCCGCGCACTTTCCTTTCCTTCTTAACCGTAATATTCATTGCGGGCACATTTGTATTCCCCAACACAGTCTGCGTACGTAAAACACCGCTTTGTTCGAACCTAGGATTCGCACTACGCTCTTTGCGCAGAGTAAGAGGGGGAAGATTGCCGCTTTCCTTGGCGCCGGTTGATGACGGCACCAGTGGCGCGGTTGCCATGGCGCGTTTGAAAGTGGGGAGGCTGTGCTCTGTTTTGGTCTCAACTGAATTCCATCCCGTCTTTTTCATTTCTTAAGCGGCAGCTTTTCGACAGGGTGTTCACCCGAGAACCGTCTCAGAAAACGGTTCAGTTTTTTTCATTCTTTTCAACGGACCTGGCATAGTGATTGAGTATTAAGAGACCGAGAGGAATTGTGCTGGTTTCTCAACGTTTTAGAAATCAAACGGAGTTACCCAGAGAGCCGGCGGTAAGTTATCAATAAAGAGGTCAAGTCTTTGCAAGTTTTGAGTTGGTGGATCAGAGTCTCTCCATGGTTCTGCAGTCCGGTCCACCCACTCCGGGTCTGTTTGCCAGCTGATCCCGAACCTGGGGTTTCCTGAGGCAGGAGGGACTCCGGTTTTAATAAAAAAAAACTTTGTATCCTGAGGTGCAAACTGTAAGTAAAATGAGCAACATCAAGGCAGTGCGTCCTGTTCAAGGTCTCGCCGCCTGACAGCGAGGTTAGATGAAGGTCCATCTGTATTTTTCACGGGTCCCACTCCTGTCCGTGGACCGTGGGCTTGCCGCGGGTGCCCCTGAAAACGCATCTGTCGTGATTAGCATCTGTGAACCGTGTCTCCGGGGTTATGGGAGCACAGTTCGGGGAAAGACTAGCTGGCTTAAGCTGAAGGCAGTTTGCTTGGTATTTAAAAAGCCATGCTAGATGAAGTCGCTCGATTCATGCTCCTCGTTGTCGTCCGAAGATCTCAACACCTAATCGGCGTCAGTCACCGTGTCCGTACCCTGTCAAAAGGAAGACTCGTCTCCTGGACAGCTGGAGAATAAATACCAATGCAATCAGATCGTGCACAACAACAACACTCAAGACTGCTTTTCCTTAGAGGGTTTTATCTCATGGCCTTAAGTAAGAAGTAATACCAGTACAGAAAACAATTAAGGATCAAGCCTTTGTGTTCATTTGATTCATTGTGAGACTGCTGTCTCACATGATGAAGTCCATCTGGAGCCTGCTGGCAGATTTAACTCCTAAACTCTGTGGTGTCAATCTGACCCCCACTCCACAGTGGTTGGAACAATCCGGGATTACAGTGCTGTCAGTCTGATTCCCACTCCACAGCAGTATGATCCACTCCAGGATTACTGTCTCTCAGTCTGAGTCCCACTCCACAGCAGCTTGATCCACTCCAGGATTACAGTGCTGTCAGTCTGACTCCCACTCCACAGCAGCTCGATCCACTCTAGCTTATATATTTTAGTGACTGGGATAATATGAAAATACCTGCCTGTTTGCTTCATGAGTACAGTATATGAGGCCCTGAGAGAGTGACACGCACACACAGAGCTGAGGCCCTGAGAGAGTGACACGCACACACAGAGCTGAGGCCCTGAGAGGGTGACACACTGAGAGAGTGACACGCTCGCTGGCTGACACACTGAGTGACGTGCTGACACACTAATAGAGTGACACGCTTGCTGGCTGACACACTGAGTGACGTGCTGACACACTAAGAGAGTGACATGCTCGCTGGCTGACACACTGAGAGAGTGACACGCTTACTGGCTGACACACTGAGTGATGTGCTGACACACTAAGAGAGTGACACGCTCGCTGGCTGACACTGAGTGACGTGCTGACACACTGAGAGAGTGACACACTCGCTGGCTGACACACTGAGAGAGTGACATGCTCGCTGGCTGACACACTGAGTGACGTGCTGACACACTGAGAGAGTGACGCGCTTGCTGGCTGACACACTGAGAGAGTGACACGCTCGCTGGCTGACACACTGAGAGAGTGACACGCTCGCTGGCTAACACACTGAGAGAGTGACACGCTTGCTGGCTGACACACTGAGTGACGTGCTGACACACTGAGAGTGACACGCTCACTGGCTGACACACTGAGAGAGTGACACGCTTACTGGCTGACACACTGAGTGATGTGCTGACACACTGAGAGAGTGACACGCTCGCTGGCTGACACTGAGTGACATGCTGACACACTGAGAGAGTGACACACTCGCTGGCTGACACACTGAGAGAGTGACACGCTTACTGGCTGACACACTGAGTGATGTGCTGACACACTGAGAGAGTGACACGCTCGCTGGCTGACACTGAGTGACGTGCTGACACACTGACACACTGAGAGAGTGACACACTCGCTGGCTGACACACTGAGAGAGTGACACGCTTACTGGCTGACAGACTGAGTGACGTGCTGACACACTGACACACGAATAGCCTTTTCCAGTTGTGCGTCTGCTCACGTGAGCACCTTGTTCTGCTTGGCTCGCAGGGACAACTCGAGTTTCCGCAACACGAAGATCGCTCTGTGAGCGGTGGAGCGGGAGGAGAGACTGGACAGGGCACTGAGCCGGGGAGAGAGACAGGAACCCCCAAGCACCCCCTCTGTCCATGACAGCTACACGCTCCAGAGCCTCCGGACAGGAGGGTGGAGCAGCAAAGGGGTGTGCAGAAGGAGTGATTTCTGGGGACAGAAGGCAAGATTCCCCGAGGGACCAGCAGGTGGCAGTGCTGTACCTCCCCGGCTCGAGGGGCGCTCGTGGCCGCTCACAGACTCTTTCGGTGCAGCCTGGGACTTGTGTCTTTTTCTTGTCCTTTTTCTTGTCCTTTTTGGAGTTTTTTTCCTTCTGATTTGCTTTGTGTTGATTCCCCTGAAATAAACCCCGTTGCTCAGCAGTCAGTCCCCGTCTCGCACTGTCAGATTCCTGGGCGCTGCGCCCCACTCTGCCAGGGCGAGGACAGGGGATTATGGGGGACAGACAGCAAGAGAGAGGGCGGGGGTAGATGGGTGCCAGAAGAGCCTCTGGTGCAGTGCCCTCAGAATTTGGGGGTACACCTCCTCGCCGTGGGGGGTGGCTGGAGTAGGGGCACTGGACAGCCAGTCCAGCCGTCGTGGAGTACTGGCCAGCTCACTGCAGACGCTGGGCACTGTGTCCTCGTGTGCCGGTCGGCTCACTGCAGACGCTGGGCACTGTGTCCTCGTGTACCGGTCAGCTCACTGCAGACGCTGGGCACTGTGTCCTCGTGTACCGGTCAGCTCACTGCAGACGCCGGGCACTGTGTCCTCGTGTACCGGTCAGCTCACTGCAGACGCTGGGCACTGTGTCCTCTTGTACCGGTCAGCTCACTGCAGACGCCGGGCACTGTGTCCTCGCGTATTGGTCGGCTCACTGCAGACGCCGGGCACTGTGTCCTCGCACACTGGTCGGCTCACTGCAGACGCTGGGCACTGTGTCCTCGTGTGCCGGTCAGCTCACTGCAGACGCTGGGCACTGTGTCCTCATGTACCGGTCGGCTCACTGCAGACGCTGGGCACTGTGTCCTCGTGTGCCGGTCAGCTCACTGCAGACGCTGGGCACTGTGTCCTCGTGTGCCGGTCAGCTCACTGCAGACGCTGGGCACTGTGTCCTCGTGTACCGGTCAGCTCACTGCAGACGCTGGGCACTGTGTCCTCGTGTACCGGTCGGCTCACTGCAGACGCCGGGCACTGTGTCCTCGTGTACCGGTCGGCTCACTGCAGACGCTGGGCACTGTGTCCTCATGTACCGGTCAGTTCACTGCAGACGCTGGGCACTGTGTCCTCCTGTACCGGTCAGCTCACTGCAGACGCTGGGCACTGTGTCCTCGTGTACCGGTCAGCTCACTGCAGACGCCGGGCACTGTGTCCTCGCGCACTGGTCGGCTCACTGCAGACGCTGGGCACTGTGTCCTCGTGTGCCGGTCAGCTCACTGCAGACGCTGGGCACTGTGTCCTCATGTACCGGTCGGCTCACTGCAGACGCTGGGCACTGTGTCCTCGTGTGCCGGTCAGCTCACTGCAGACGCTGGGCACTGTGTCCTTGTGTGCCGGTCAGCTCACTGCAGACGCTGGGCACTGTGTCCTCGTGTGCCGGTCAGCTCACTGCAGACGCTGGGCACTGTGTCCTCGTGTGCCGGTCAGCTCACTGCAGACGCTGGGCACTGTGTCCTCGCGTACCGGTCAGCTCACTGTAGACGCTGGGCACTGTGTCCTCGCGTACCGGTCGGCTCACTGCAGACGCTGGGCACTGTGTCCTCGCGTACCGGTCAGTGCACTGCAGACGCTGGGCACTGTGTCCTCGCGTACCGGTCGGCTCACTGCAGACGCTGGGCACTGTGTCCTCTTGTACCGGTCGGCTCACTGCAGACGCCGGGCACTGTGTCCTCGTCTACCGGTCAGCTCACTGCAGACGCCGGGCACTGTGTCCTCGTGTACCGGTCAGCTCACTGCAGACACCGGGCACTGTGTCCTCGTGTACCGGTCAGCTCACTGCAGACGCTGGGCACTGTGTCCTCGTGTGCCGGTCAGCTCACTGCAGACGCTGGACACTGTGTCCTCATGTACCGGTCAGCTCACTGCAGACGCTGGGCACTGTGTCCTCGTGTATTGGTCGGCTCACTGCAGACGCTGGGCACTGTGTCCTCGTGTACCGGTCAGCTCACTGCAGACGCTGGGCACTGTGTCCTCGCGTATTGGTCGGCTCACTGCAGACGCTGGGCACTGTGTCCTCATGTACCGGTCGGCTCACTGCAGACGCTGGGCACTGTGTCCTCATGTACCGGTCAGCTCACTGCAGACGCTGGGCACTGTGTCCTCATGTACCGGTCGGCTCACTGCAGACGCTGGGCACTGTGTCCTCGTGTGCCGGTCAGCTCACTGCAGACGCTGGGCACTGTGTCCTCGTGTACCGGTCAGCTCACTGCAGACGCTGGGCACTGTGTCCTCATGTACCGGTCAGCTCACTGCAGACGCTGGGCACTGTGTCCTCGCGTATTGGTCGGCTCACTGCAGACGCTGGGCACTGTGTCCTCGTGTGCCGGTCAGCTCACTGCAGACGCTGGGCACTGTGTCCTCGTGTACCGGTCAGCTCACTGCAGACGCTGGGCACTGTGTCCTCGTGTGCCGGTCAGCTCACTGCAGACGCTGGGCACTGTGTCCTCGTGTACCGGTCAGCTCACTGCAGACGCCGGGCACTGTGTCCTCGTGTACCGGTCAGCTCACTGCAGACGCTGGGCACTGTGTCCTCATGTACCGGTCAGCTCACTGCAGACGCCGGGCACTGTGTCCTCGTGTACCGGTCAGCTCACTGCAGACGCTGGGCACTGTGTCCTCGTGTACCGGTCAGCTCACTACAGACGCTGGACACTACATCCTGATACAGAAAAAGCAATACATTGACTTGAATGACCAGTTGTGTGATATTACCATCCCAAATTTATCAACAAATTCCAAAGATCGGGCTGGAGCCCAGGTGATACTTTATAAAGACTCGTTTCTGAAGGGGCCTGTTTGTTCCTGGGATACAAAGAGTTCATTGCGTTTATCTGCTTTCGGAGCGTGGGGTTGGATCCAGTATCGTGCGGTTTAAAATGAAAATGTCTTCCATGCTGTTTGTGATAAGTGAGGGAATATATACGCCTGCTGTGTATGTACATCACTGGCGGGATGCTGAATTACTGTGTCACACCCACTACAGTCTGCTCTGTCCAGGGCTGGAGGAGCTCCGCTGCCCTCCTGTGTTGAATGCGCTGTGCCTGTCAGGCTGTCTGTGTGTGGAGACCCCGCAGAGCGAGAGGGGGCTGCAGGTCCTTCCCTGTGACTGGGAGGGGTCTCTCTGCTGCTCCTGGGGCGATCTCGACAGGACGACTGGGCCCCAGGAGAGTGGTCTTGAATTGTCTGACGGGGGGGTTTGGGGGGTTTTGCCCCAGGCAGACAGAAACGGTTCTGTAAACCTCTCCAGGCAGAAAAGCATCACGTTCCCTTCTTGCGAGCTCCTCTGAAGTCTCTTTCGAGCGGGGCGTGACCTGTTTCCTGTCCAACATCCTGTACACCCTGACCAAACTCCAGGAGTTTCTGCCCATGCCCAGCCCTTGCTTACCTGTGACGCAATTATTAAACCTCCTGATGCTAATGAGCTCCCTTAATTCTGTTCAGTAGCTAGGGGTTCACTTCTTATTTCACATACACTGATTCTTCATTACTCCGTTCATTCTGCTTTATAACATTCGGGCTGATAGAGCTGTGCCTGTGTGCCGATGGGTTCGTTAGAGCCTGGCATCAGCCTGGGGGTCCTTCTGTGGGGAGTTTCATGTTCTCCCCAGGCGTTTCCTTTGAGAGAAAGACCTGCTCCCCAGCTGAGTTGGAATCTCCAAATTGACCCTGCGCATGTCTGTGTGCCCCACAATCCACTGTCCCATGTTCTTCTGGGATACGCTGGATGTTGCAACATATCACCCTGCAACTCACACCTGGCTACCCCCTGAAGCTCAGCAGCTTTGAGCCTGGCCAGTACCTGGATGGGAGACCTCCTGGGAAAGCTTAGGCTGCTGCTGGAAGAGGTGTTAGTGGGACCAGTAGGGGCCGCTCACCCTGCAGGCTGTGTGAGTCTTAATGTCACAGTATAGCGATGGGGACACTACACTGTAAGAAGGCGCAGTCCTTTGGATGAGACATAAAACTGGGATCCTGACTCTCTGTGGTCCTAAAAAATCTCAGGGTGTTTCTCGAAAAGAGTAGGGGTGGCTTGTCCTGGCCAAGTTTCCCCCTGGCCTTTACCAGTCATGGCCTCCTAATAATCCCCATCTATGAACTGGCTTCATCACTCTGTTCTCCTCCCCACTGAGAGCTGGTGTGTGGTGGGTGTACTGGTGCACTATGGCTGCCGTCGCATCATCCAGGTGGGGCTGCACACTGGTGGTGGTGGAGGGGAGTCAGTGCTTTGAGTGGAGTGTCCACTATATAAATGTAAGGTATTGTTATTATTCATTGTTAATTAATATTTAATAATGTTGTGATGTGAATACTATAGTTATAATAGTTGGAGTTAGCATGCGTAAGCTGAAAAGGAACAAGTAAAGGTTATTCCACGCTGAAAAGAGGCTCCACAGCTGAAATGTTGTTTCGTTTCTTCTCTATTCAGTGTGGAATAAATCAAGTTATAATGGTATTATATTTCTATATTGTTGCTGGTAATGGAGATTTTTTCTGTCAGGATGTCACGGGACTGACCCTTCTCTCTTCCTCTTTTGTTTTCGTTCGGCCTGTTCTGGTTGAATCGTGTTTAAATCTCCACCTGGTGGGGAATTCCATTGCATAGTGAAAGTGAAAGAGACAGGAGACGTGCAGTACTGAGCAGGCGCCCAAAATCGCAATCCACAGTCGAGAGAATCTCTCCGTGTGTGAGACGGATACAACACAGGACACAGGAGAGACAGAGAACAGCCTGCAGACACAGAAGAGACAGAGAGAACAGCCTGCAGACACAGAAGAGACAGAGAGAACAGCCTGCAGACACAGAAGAGACAGAGAGAACAACCTGCAGACACAGGAGAGACAGAGAACAGCCTGCAGACAGAGAGAACAGCCTGCAGACACAGGAGAGACAGAGAGAACAGCCTGCAGACACAGGGGAGACAGAGAACAGTCTGCAGACACAGGAGAGACAGAGAACAGTCTGCAGACACAGGAGAGACAGAGAACAGCCTGCAGACACAGGAGAGACCGAGAGAACAGCCTGCAGACACAGGAGAGACAGAGAACAGTCTGCAGACACAGGAGAGACAGAGAACAGCCTGCAGACACAGGAGAGACAGAGAACAGCCTGCAGACACAGGGGAGACAGAGAGAACAGCCTGCAGACACAGGGGAGACAGAGAGAAACAGAAAGTGGAACTGCACAGCCAAGAGTCGGGCTCTGAGGAGGAAGTAACCATCGATCAGGTTGGTATTAATATTTTTTGTCTACTTTTCCTATTATACTTATGAGTCTAATTCCTGATTGTATTAGCTACAATATTAGCAGTAGTACTGATAGCATTAGGGTCCCGACTAGCTCTGTTGGTAGAGCATGAGACTCATAATCTCAGGGCAGTAGGTTTGTGTCCCAGCTAGGGCAGCAGGTCCTCCATTCTGGAGGCTAACAACCCTGTACCGTAAAAAACCAATGTTACGGTAACAGCAACAGGATGTTGCTGCCCTGCATGATGGAAGGCACAACGGGCAGACATCCACTGATAGTATTAGGGACAGTATTAGCAGTATTAGTTCAAGTAGGGGGCTTTGTCAGCATGCATAGGCAGCAAAGGAACAAGTAAAGGTTTATTCCTGTGCTGAAAACAGAAGAAAAGAAACAACGTTTTGGCTGTGGAGCCTTCTTTGGGTGTCACCCGGCACTCCACAGTTGAAACGTGTTTCCTTTCTTCTCTTTTCAACATATTAGCAGTAGTCCTGATAGTATTAGGGACAGTAATTGTAGCAGCAGTAGTCCTGATAGTACAAGGTACAATATTAGCAGTAGTCCTGATAGTATTAGGGACAGTAGTAGCAGCAGTAGTACTGATAGTATTAAGAGCAGTAATGTCAGTATTAGGGACAGTAGTGTATAATTATGTACAGAATATGGCATGATTAATTCTCCCTCTTCTACACCTTACTGTTGGAATCATGCTCTGTTTTCACTCACTGGTCCTTTTCAGCCCTGTATTCTCTGGGATCGCCAGTGCTGCTGCAGTAAGGGAGTCAGTGAAACAGGCACCCAGACGCACCAAGACTGGTTCTGTCCTGGTTCTGCACTGAGACGGACTCGGCGCCAAGCCCTCTGGTGACACTTATCATGGACAGAGGCCATGAGTAAGCTTACCATACTGACACGGGTAAGATTAAGTTAAGTTTAAGTTCACGTTTATTGTCATTATACTCACCCACAGGTATATGGTATAATGAAATACTATTTAGCTAGCTCTCAGACGGTAAGTAGTACAAAAAACAACAATACAGTTGTATAAGAAATAAAGACAGAGACAACAGGCAGTGTGTAAAACAACAACAGGCAATGTGCAAAACAAAATCATACGTCAACAGAATGAAATAAAGGATCCAAAATTATGGGGAGTGAACTTCTTGACATGCGAGGTAGAGGTAGATTTCAATGTGTGTTTGAGTTTTGATGAAGAGAGAAGGCACTGTAAGGGTTCAGATCGTAGGTGAGAGAGGCTGGGAGTTTAATAGTTTGATAGTTTGATAGTGTGGAGGTAAAAACCGTCTTTGAGTCTGGTAGTCCGGGCCCGAATGCTCCGGTACCGTTTTCCAGATGGTAAAGGGTCAAACAGTCTGTAGCTGGGGTGTGTGGGGTCTTTGATGATGCTTAGAGCTTTCCTCAAGCACCGTCTGTCATAAATGTCCTGTATAGATGGGAGGGCAACCCCAGTGATGGACTGGGCAGTTTTAACCACCCGCTGTAGGACTTTGCGGTCAGCAATACTGCAGTGCCTTACCAGGCTGTGATGCAACTTGTCATAATGCTTAGTGCATCTGTAAAGGTTATTGAGGATCTGGGGACGTATCTTAGCCTTCTTCAACCATCTTAGGAAGTACAGGCGCTGTTGTGCTTTCTTGATCAGACAGGTGGCGTTGAGAGACCATGTGAGGTCCTTGGTGATATGGAAAGCAAGGAATTTGAAGTTACTGACCCTTTCCACTTCAGTCCTGTTGATGTGGACAGGGGCAAGATCTGCACTGCTGCCACTGTCTGAGAGCAGGCAGGGCCTGAGGCTTTGGAGCTGGACAGCCATGATGCTACAGGGCTTACAGGGCAGGGAGCTTGTGATCACTGAGTGCTGTCAGTGAGAGCTGTGTCTCCTCCAGTCAGTGCTCACTCTGCTGTGATCTCTCAGTGCTGTCAGTAGAACTGTGTCTCTCCTCCAGTCAGTGCTCACTCTGCTGTGATCTCTCAGTGCTGTCAGTGAGAGCTGTGTCTCTCCTCCAGTCAGTGCTCACTCTGCTGTGATCTCTCAGTGCTGTCAGTGAGAGCTGTGTCTCCTCCAGTCAGTGCTCACTCTGCTGTGGTCTCTCAGTGCTGTCAGTGAGAGCTGTGTCTCCTCCAGTCAGTGCTCACTCTGCTGTGATCTCTCAGTGCTGTCAGTGAGAGCTGTGTCTCTCCTCCAGTCAGTGCTCACTCTGCTGTGATCTCTCAGTGCTGTCAGTGAGAGCTGTGTCTCCTCCAGTCAGTGCTCACTCTGCTGTGATCTCTCAGTGCTGTCAGTGAGAGCTGTGTCTCCTCCAGTCAGTGCTCACTCTGCTGTGGTCTCTCAGTGCTGTCAGTGAGAGCTGTGTCTCCTCCAGTCAGTGCTCACTCTGTTGTGATCTCTCAGTGCTGTCAGTAAATCAGACTGGCAGGTGCATCTAGAAAAACTTTTCTCTCTGGTTGTTTCCCACCCACTGCAGTGCCCGCGCTGCCAGAGAGACATGAGGATGCCCGAGGATGCTAGCCTGCGTGTGGTGTGCACACATTGCGCCCGTGAGAGAAAAATCCACTCCTTCTGCGGGGCGTGCCAGCTGGAGTGGGTGCCCCCGTCTTCTCAGGACAACACGAATAGCTGTGGCCGGCCGGGCTGCGGGCTGCGGGCGGCCCTTATTTCTCGTGGGAATAGTGAAGTGGGTCAGCAGAGCCCGGTGTACGGCTGTCCCTACTTCCGTGCGTGCCCAGGTTGCTATGCTCTGCTCACTCACAACGGGGTCGGCTGCCCGAGCATCAGGTGCCCACAGTGTGGAATAGGGTTCTGCTTCCGCTGCCTGAAACCCGGATACTGTAGTTCCTGCTCCATCGTGGACAACAGCAAGGCGCTCAAAGCACTGGGGCTGTAAGAGCTGGGATCTGCTGCAGGAGATCTGTGACCCACTGGCACAGAACCAGGCTCTTCTAATGAGAACCCAGGACCAGGACTGGACACCCAGCTGACACACTGACCCCTCCAGGACCAGGACTCGAAACCTTGCAGACACACTGACCCCTCCAGGACCAGGACTGGACACCCTGCAGACACACTGACCCTACAGGACCAGGACTGGACACCCTGTATCGTCACTGAGGCCTTTTGAAGATTTATGAACCTTAATATCTCTGTTGAGTTCTCTTGTAGCTGATCTATTGGCATAATTAATTTCTTCATTGCAGTAGACATGATCGATGATCCTTTTGAAAATGTTAAAAAGTATTTTTAAAAGTAGCCAGATTGTGAGTTGCTGTGTTCTGAAGAGTTGCTTTCTTTGAATAAAAGTAATAAGATCTAAAGGAAAAAAAACTCTTATTGTTGTGGTTTTTATTATTAATATTACACGAAGTATAATGAGGTCCTGTGAGTGCAAGTCATCTTTGCAAATATGTATTTAATAAATGGAAACATATTCTGTACCTGATAATAACAGTTTTAATTATAGTTAAGTTCCTTTTAATTATAATCAATGTCTTTTTAAAATTAAATATAGGTGATTTGTGTTATGCATTGATGCACGCTACGGTGACATTGAAGAGCAAAAACGAAGGAAACACAAAAGCGAAAACGAGAGTATCACTGAGTAAATTGCGTCACCACGTCTGCAAAAAAACAAGTGCATTCCTCTGAAAAAAGATTATATCACGGCTATTCTTAACTTTGAGCGGTACTGTAAGACAAAAACAAACAAGATAACAAATATACTGGGTAGTCACATAGTCTGTAACTGTCAGTAAAACAAGTTTAGTTGGACGTCATGTTTCTCGACGCAGACCGTGTTTTGCCAGGTTTTTCATGTTAAATGAAGACCTTTCCTACATGTCAGTCGTCTTTTTTTGTACTTCTGCACTTCTGTAATTTAATTTCTACCGTCTTTCATACCCCATTACAGATGTGATAATGTATTTCCGGTTTCATTCTTATGTAAACCTTTTCACTTTTATTTGAGTTCTTCCATGTTTTTCGTTTGCACAACAACACTACCGACTATTATACGATTTTGTAACTTTATACACAAAGAAACGCATATTGTTTTCTGAACTCCGCGCACTTTCCGTTTCCTTCTTAACCGTAATATTCATTGCCTGCGTACGTAAACACCGCTTTGTTCGAACCTAGGATTCGCACTACGCTCTTTGCGCAGAGTAAGAAGGGGAAGATTGCCGCTTTCCTTGGCGCCGGTTGATGACGGCACCAGTGGCGCGGTTGCCATGGCGCGTTTGAAAGTGGGGAGGCTGTGCTGTGTTTTGGTCTCAACTGAATTCCATCCCGTCTTTTTCATTTCTTAAGCGGCAGCTTTTCGACAGGGTGTTCACCCGAGAACCGTCTCAGAAAACGGTTCAGTTTTTTTCATTCTTTTCAACGGACCTGGCATAGTGATTGAGTATTAAGAGACCGAGAGGAATTGTGCTGGTTTCTCAACGTTTTAGAAATCAAACGGAGTTACCCAGAGAGCCTGCGGTAAGTTATCAATAAAGACGTCAAGTCTTTGCAAGTTTTGAGTTGGTGGATCAGAGTCTCTCCATGGTTCTGCAGTCCGGTCCACCCACTCCGGGTCTGTTTGCCAGCTGATCCCGAACCTGGGCTGTCCTGAGGCAGGAGGGACTGCGGTTTTAATTTTTTTAAAAAACTTTGTATCCCGAGGTGCAAACTGTAAGTAAAATGAGCAACATCAAGGCAGTGCGTCGTGTTCAAGGTCTCGCCGCCTGACAGCGAGGTTAGATGAAGGTCCATCTGTATTTTTCACGGGTCCCACTCCTGTCCGTGGACCGTGGGTGCCGCGGGTGCCCCTGAAAACGCATCTGTCGTGATTAGCATCTGTGAACCGTGTCTCTGGGGTTATGGGAGCACTGTTCGGGGAAAGTCTAGCTGGCTAAAGCTGAAGGCAGTTTGCTTGGTATTTAAAAAGCCATGCTAGATGAAGTCGCTCGATTCATGCTCCTCGCTGTGGTCCGAAGATCTCAACACCTAATCAGCGTCAGTCGCCGTATCCGTACCCTGTCCAAAGGAAGACTCGTCTCCGGGACAGCTGGGGAATAAATACCAATGCAATCAGATCGTGCACAACAACAACACTCAAGACTGCTTTTCCTTAGAGGGTTTTATCTCATGGCCTTAAGCAAGAAATAATATCAGTACAGAAAACAATTAAGGATCAAGCCTTTGTGTTCATTTGATTCATTGTGAGAGTGCTGTCTCACATGATGAAGTCCATCTGGAGCCTGCTGGCAGATTTAACTCCTAAACTCTGTGGTGTCAATCTGACCCCCACTCCACAGTGGTTGGAACAATCCGGGATTACAGTGCTGTCAGTCTGATTCCCAGTTCACAGCAGTATGATCCACTCCAGGATTACAGTGCTGTAAATCTGACTCTCACTCCACAGCAGCTTGATCCACTCCAGGATTACAGTCTCTCAGTCTGACTCCCACTCCACAGCAGCTTGATCCACTGCAGGATTACAGTCTCTCAGTCTGACTCCCACTCCAGAGCAGCTTGATCCACTGTAGGTTATATATTTTAGTGACTGGGATAATATGAAAATACCTGCCTGTTTGCTTCATGAGTACAGTATATATGAGACATCCGCGACTGGCGGGCTCTTAATGTAATGTAATAACAGTTTTTCTGTATGAATTCTTTGTGTGTGGCAGGGAGGAGTGAATGACTGCCAGGAGGCCTGGACCTGTGAGAAAGAGACAGAGGAACTCCGGTGATGGCCTCCTGCCTGAAGAACGAGGATCTGATGAGTGATGTGGAGCCCCTGCCCACCTCAGCACCCCCCTCGCCCCGCCTCTCCTTCTCCTCCTCCTCCCCCTCTCGCCGTGGGCTACCCCCGGCCAGCCTCTCTCCATCCCTGGCTCGCTCCTGGCCCCCCTCTCCCTCCCCTTCGCTCACCGCCTCCCGGGAGGTGACTGCACGCCTGTACGCCTCGCTCCAGGACAGCCGGGCGTTGGAGGGCAGAGGTCACGACCCTGCTCTGACCCCCGCAGCACACAGCGACAGACCTAGACCCAGGTACACCCTCTGTGGCTGTGGCTCTCCTTTCTCCCTGGGTCTGGCTGGGTGGACCAGAATCTGTTGCTCTGCAGTGGTGTTGTTTTTATGGAACAGCTAGGCTTTTGCTAACCTCCTACGCATATTTGAACTCAAAGAGCCATTTTATTTGTAAGATATAGCCAGCAGCTTTATCACCCTGCAGCTCACAGCTGGCAACCCCTTGATCCTTGACAGGCGTGAGCCTGGCCAATACCAGGCTGGGAGACCTGGGAAAGCTATGAATGCTGCTAGAAGAGATGTTAATGGGGCCAGTAGGGGGCGCTCACCTGCCTGCCTTTACCAATTAGGGCCTCCTAATAATCCCCATCTATGAACTGGCTTCATCGACCTGTTCTCCTCCCCACTGGTAGCTGGTGTGTGGGGAGTGTACTGGCACACTATGGCTGCTGTCACATCATCCAGGTGGGGCTGCACACTGGTGGTGGTGGAGGGGAGTCCCCATTACCTGTAAAGTGCTTTGAGTTGAGTGTTCAGAAAAGTGCTATATAAGTGTAGGGATTATTATTATGAATATATACAAATTCTAAACAGTTTGCTCAGTATGTTGGCAGTATGGGAAATTAAGAGCAGTGATTTCAGTGTTCTGTGTTCTAGGCAGGTGACATTCAGGCTGTCTTCCCCTGAGCTCCACGAAGACGAGGACACGCCCTCGACCATTCCCAGTACCACGTCAGCGAATCACAGAGCATGGAGGAAAGACACGCCCCTCCCCTCAACCAATGAGGGGGACTGGGGGAGTGACGAGTCCCAGTCTTTGGCCAGTCAGGGAGGTCGGAGGAAGGGCACGTCCCTGTGTTTTGATCATCAGAGACCTGCTCCTGGCACTGGGGGCAAGCTGGGGGGCTCCACCCCCACCACTGCGCACCTGGCCTCGTCCCTCTCTCCCTTCTCCCCCTGCCCGTCTCCAGAGGCGGCCCTGCCAGGGAGAGCCAGTCCCGTGGGAGGGGGGGCGGCGCGGCACGCCCCGGGGGGTCTGGCTGAGGAGCTGAGCCAGAGTCTGCAGGCCGGGCTGGAGAACAGCGCCACTGCGCCGGTGGCCGCGGTGAGCCTGCGTCGTCTTTCTGACTCCTGTACCCTCAGCAGGAGACAGCGGACACCCGAGTCAGGGCGGAGTGGAGTATATACTGAGGCAGTAAAAGCACCTGATCTGTCAGAGACCCCTCTGCTTGGTGTGCTGAGTCCACTCTGAGACAGTGCAGTTATAAAAAGTGATAAATAGCCTTTTGCAATCGCACTAGCAGTAAGGGAGCTACTGCTGACTGGTTGCAGGATATCACCCCCTTACCTGGGCTGTTCTGTGGGAATCTCACGTGCGTGAGTGTACATATCGGTGTGTGGTTTGTGTGTATATTTGTGTGGTTGTTTTTTGGTATTTGGATATTTTTGCATGGGTTTGTGCATGCGTGTTCACAGCTGTCGTCTTCCTCTTGGTAACAGAACGGAACGCGACACATCATGGACATGGAGTCCGTGCGCTCGCACCTGCGCGCCATCCTCGGGACGTCCGGCGATCCGTCTCCTCGTGAGTATCTCCGTGTTGCAGTGCTAGCGATCGCGAGCCATTGGGCAGACGGTCAGCGCCGGGTCCCTGAGGATCAGTACCTTCCTTGAGGTCAGACAGGGCATGCAGGGAAATGCAGCCCCTCCTGGGTGCCAGGCCTGCTCCTGAACCACCCCGGCCCGGTCCCAGCTCTACCACTGTGTGCAGAGGGACGGGGTGTAGAAGGCCCCTTGCATGGGAAAGGGGCTGGTCTGATCGTGTGAGTGGCAGGCTGGTGCACCACGCTGATCGAACCCTCGAGCACAGCGAAGATTTGCCAGGCGTGTGTCTTCTGGGAAACAGGGGTGCAGTTCATGCCTTCCACCAGGGTGTGGCAGCAGAGCCCATGGTGAGCGAGAGCATTGCAGATAGGCAGGGCCACTCCAGAGCCCAGGCACCCAGCTGATTCACACCTCCTGTGAGGGCTTGATGAACAGAGGTGAGACAGGGGAGAGTGCGCTCTGTTTAAAGTGCTCATTGCACTTCTTCGATTGGGATCGAGTACTCTCTGCTGCTCGCTTCGTGTGTGGGCTCTGCTCAGTGCTTTAATGACATGTGTGGGAGTTGTACTGTACACCCCTGGCCACTCGAGCTGACCAAGCCCTCGCTCTGTCCTGCAGAGGGCGCCCTTGCTCCTGGGGCCAGCGAGAGGTGGGAGGAGGACTCCTTCGAGAGCGACAGCACAGCCAACCTGCTCAGGTGAGACGTGCATAGCCGCGAGGGTGAGGAGTCGCTCGTGTCGATGCACAGTCTGGCAGCGGGACGTGTCGCTCGTCTTCCCAGCTGAAACCTTTCCTCCCCCCACCCCTCAGGGTGCATCCCCTGGCGGAGGTGTCGCCCCCGCTGTCGGCCAGCGGTCTGGAGGAGCTGTTCCCGCGGTATTCCCGGCTCCGGCTGGACGGGGCAGCGGTGTCCTCGGAGACCCAGATGCTGAGGGAAAGCCTGGAGAGGGAGAGGACGAGGCGCAAGGTACAGGCCGTCCCGTTCCTAAAACTCGGGGACAGCAGGAGAGAGTGGCCCAGCAGTCCGATCCACTCCGGGCCCTCTCCTGCTGTTCCTCTGGCGCTCCCTGCTGCTCCTGCCCCTCCCTGCCCGCGCTGGAGACAGCAGGAGCAGCAGCAGGCTGGGCTTCAGGAGAGAGGCCCTGCCTTATCCCTGTAGGGAAAGGGGGGACAAATCTACTTAACTACTACTACTTAACTACTTAACTTCCCTCTGTTAACCTTTCCCTCCTCTTACTTAAGACACGCGGGGGCTTCTGTTTCGTACGTCTGCAGACTTTGCCCTCTTTCCAACACCAGGACACGAGATGGTGGACGAGAGAGCCATGCGGCCCATCCAGCTCGTTAGGCTGAATAGTAGCTAATTGTTCCCAGGGTCACCCGCCTTCACCAGCATGGCCAGGCTGCTTGTTCCACTCCCCCACTACTCTTTGTATAAAGAAATGCCTCCCGCTCTCTCCTTTAAATGCACTTCCACGTAGTTTCCACTACAAAAATTGGAGTTCAAATATTGTGATAACTGCGAAACACTGGGGGCAACTAGTATGATACTGCGAAACACTGGGGCAAATAGTATGATACTGCGAAACACTGGGGGCAAATAGTATGATACTGCGAAACACTGGGGGCAAATAGTATGATACTGCGAAACACTGGGGAAAATAGTATGATACTGCGAAACACTGGGGCAAATAGTATGATACTGCGAAACACTGGGGGCAAATAGTATGATACTGCGAAACACTGGGGGTAAATAGTATGATACTGCGAAACACTGGGGCAAATAGTATGATACTGCGAAACACTGGGGCAAATAGTATGATACTGATAAACACTAGGGGCAAATAGTATGATACTGCCAAACACTGGGGGCAAATAGTATGACACTGCGAAACACTGGGGGCAATTAGTATGATACTGATAAACACTGGGGGCAAATAGTATGATACTGCCAAACACTGGGGCCAAATAGTATGATACTGCCAAACACTGGGGGCAAATAGTATGATACTGCCAAACACTGTGGGCAAATAGTATGATACTGCGAAACACTGGGGCCAAATAGTATGATACTGCCAAACACTGGGGGCAAATAGTATGATACTGATAAACACTGGGGCCAAATAGTATTGTTGTAACAGAAGAAATAAGGTTCTTGATCCCGAGATGAAGTGAAACAGATGAGTTTATTGCATGCAAGGAACAATAAAGCCGAAGTCTTGTTTCCCGCAAGAAACAACAAAACCGAAGTATTGTTCCCCGTACTGTTACAAACTTTTGGGTTATATACAGTTTTCTTCTCCGTTTCTGACGTCACTCGGTCTGATGGTAAAGAGGGGGGTTCATGGTATTTGGCCAGTTTATGATGTTCTGGGCAAATGGTCAGTTTAACATTACACCCAGGGGGGTTCCTAGCTGGCATCTGCAATCCTTATCAGTTAACCCCCTTTCCTGCCATAAACCCCTGCTTGTGACTTGGAAGTCTAAACCCCCTACAGAAAAGATTAAATACAAACCCCCGTCTTCACATCTTTCTTCATTCCCCCCTTATAAAATATGGCATACGTCAGTGTAGCCTATTTTTATACATACAATGTCAGGGCAGATCTTTCCTTTCTTGGCGAACAGGTATGTATTGCCATGACATTGTTCGTTCCACGGTTATGGCAAGATGTGATACATGTTTTTGTGCACGTGATGATTACAATTACACATATAAACAATACTATTCCTACAAATAAACACTGTAAAAAAGTTCCGCCCCAGGCCCCAAACACAGACTTTACCCAAGATCCAATTCCCCAATTTTCAGTATAATAGTCCTGATATTTCTGTCCCTCATTGTAAATGTGTTGGGCCAGATCTGAGATGTGCTCAGAATTATCAGGGATATATGTGCAGCATTCAGTGCCAATTACTGCACAAGTTCCTCCTTGGGCCGCCAGTACATAATCTAAAGCTAGTCGGTTCTGCATGGCCACTGTTCTGAGGGCTACCATCTCATCATTAACAGCCTTCAGACTAGATGAGGTAGAATTTGCTAATTCTTCTTAAGTCGAAGCCATTTGAATTAACTCTCGACTCAGAAAGTTCATGCCGGCTTGTGGAAATATTATACCTAAATAATATTCCCAATCAGCCAATTTTCTTTGTGGTCTGTGGTTAGGTCCGAAGGGGGTGTGGGTTTGAACACGGATATGAGGAACCACATATCCTAAATAACATGAGCCAGACCACTGGGCTGGCAACCATGGGTAGGCTCGTTTTCCACAAATGAAATATGTTCCGTTTGGCGCTCCCCATGCCTCTGAAAATAAGAAACTTATACCGAATTGTGGGGTGTGCCGATCCCATCCTGGAATTTGGAAGGTAGAGGTGGATATATTTGCAGCGATGGTAAGGTTGCAACGACTCCATCCAACCAAGTGCAGACCATTAGTGTGCTGAAAGCATATGTTTCCCTCACGTTCCTTATTTAGAGTCAGGTATGGTGGTGTATGGCTTCTGTTATATTTAGGAGCGTAAGAGCCTGTGAAACTCGTGGGCTCTAAGCCTCGCTCCTGTAGATACTGTAATGTTGTGCAGGTTAAAGTCGTGTTATGGCAACCCCCATAGTTTGTCATATTAAAATCTCCTAAATTATCCCTCCAAATGATCATGCCTATGACTTCCTCGAGACGCCAAGGAATGGCCCCCATAGGAAGTCCTCCCTGTACATATTTGGGTAATGCGGCACACACCCAGCAGGCACTTTGGTTGGCTTTCTTAGCTGTCAGATAGGAGAGGCCTAAAAAGGAATTAATTCCATGTTCTCCTTTGTGGGAGAGATGATCATTAATCCCTGCGGAACATAGTTCTACAGCAACAATTATCATTATAGACAGAAATGATTTCATTCTGGGTCCGGGGATGAGGCTCGTCGGCAGTGTGACGCGTGGATCCAGCGATCTTTTCCTTCCACTCGAACCGCAGACTCGGTTGTCAACAGGATCTGGTAGGGTCCGTCCCACCTGGGCTGGAGAACCTGTGAAGGAAATTTCCTGATCCACACCCACTCTCCTGGGATGAGGTCGTGCCCTCCTTCAGGTGGTGGTCCCCACGCCTCCAGGACCTGCTCACGGGCTCCTTGGGTGGCCTCTGTCAGCAACTTGCAATACTGTAACAGAGAATCAGTTAGTATACTCAAGCCTACTCTGTCATGTCCTGGAGAGTCACTCAGTCTCATGGGACGCCCCGTGATCACCTCAAACGGGCTCAGCCCCACTATTCGATTTGTCCCAGCCCGGATGCTGCACAGTACGGCGGGCAATGCATCCACCCAGGGGATCCCTCCCAAGTGGTACTTTGTCAATTTAGCTTTCAAAGTCCGGTTCACCCGTTCCACCATGCCGGAGGACTGCGGGTGATGAGGGCAATGCAAGTCCCATTTGATCCCTAGTAGGTCTGCCACCACCTGACACACTTTTCCAGTAAAATGTGTGCCCTGGTCTGAGTCTATGCGACACGGGAGTCCCCATCGGGGAATTACTTCTGTCACGAGATATTTGGCAGTTGTCTGCGCAGTCTCTCGTTTGACAGGGACAGCCTCCACCCATCTAGAAAACTGGTCCACCATCACTAGGAGGCCTGTTTTCCCTTTACAGGGTGGCAGTGAACAATAGTCTATTTGCCAGTGTCTAAAGGGCCCCTCGGGTGCAGGACGTCGAAGATTAGGAGCCCGAACCGGCGGTGCTCCAGAGGCTTTTTGGCACTCTCCACAGCGTTGTACCACATCAGCTGCGAAGGGTGTGAAGCCTGTGCCCACCCAGCTCTGAGCAAAGCGTCGAGTCATTTGGCTAACACCTGGGTGCCCTGTGGAGTGTATTTGTTGTGCCAGGTAGGGCATTAGTTGCTTGGGACAGGCGGGTCTGCCTGTACGCTGGCACCTCCAGGTCCCATCCTTCTGCAGCCCCATATTGCGTTCCATCCAGGTCCATTTCTCAATCCTTGGAGCCTGGGCCTGGAGCTCGCTGAGCTGTTCCGTCCGGAGTGCCTGTATGTTCACTGTGCAAACTGAAATAATCTGAAGAGGTTTTTCTATAGCCCACTCCTCCCATTGCCCCAGGGCAGCTTGACGTGCTGTCCAGTCTGCTAGCTTATTGCCCCTGGCCTCGGGAGTGTCCTCTCTGCTGTGGCCCTTACATTTGACTACAGCTACCTGCTTTGGGAGTTGGAGAGCCGCAAGCAGCTCAGACACCAGATCTGCATTCTTTACCGGAGTGCCAGCAGAGGTTAAAAAATCCCTATTACTCCATAACCTTCCAAAATCATGGCATACTCCAAATGCGTATCGTGAGTCTGTGTATATTGTGGTGGTCTTGCCTTTTGCTAATTTACAGGCTTCCACCAAAGCTTTCAGTTCAGCTCGCTGTGCTGACGTGGGTACCTCAAATCTTCCCCCACATTGGATATCATGTTCTGTAGTCACAGCCCAACCCGCTTTCCTCTCCCCACTAGAATTTATGAATGAAGTTCCATCAGTGAAAAGGATGAGGTCTTCATTCCTTAGTGGTTGCTCGGCTATTTTGATGCCCTCATCTTCTCCCATTGCCCAAACATCACAGCTGTGTTCTAACATGTAGGCTTCTGATGGGTCAGGTAACAATGTGGCTGGATTTAGAGCTCCTTCACGTTCAATGGTAATATTTGGAGCCTCTAACAAGACCTGCCACTTGCTCCATCGTATCGCATTAACCTGACTGACCCGATTCAGGGACATGAGGGTGTGTACCGCATGTGGGCATCGAACAATCAGTTGTTGATCTAGCACTATGTTATTGACTGCCTGTACTGCTAGACAGACGGCCTGAACGGCTCGTAGACATGGTCCCCAGCCCCTGGCTACCTCGTCCAAGGATCCAGAGTAATACCCTACCGGGCGGTACCTACCCCCATGTTCCTGTGTTAGTACAGCTGTCCAAAATCCATTCTTTTCACTTACGTAGAGGTAGAATGGTTGATCTGTCTGAGGAAACCCCAATGCAGGAGCCTGTAACAGAGCTTGTTTTAAATCATTAAAAGCATGTTCAGCTTCAGGACTCCAAGCAATAGGATCAAGGGACCTCCCTCCCCCCTTTAATAGGTCTGTAAGTGGTTTGGCCCTTTCAGAAAAAGCATCAACCCAATTTCTATTGAAATTGCACAGACCCAGAAATGATCGGAGCTCTCTCACCGTATTGGGACTAGGGTGTGTTCGGATTGCCTGGGCCCGATCTTCTGTCAATTCCCTTTTTCCCTGACTAATCTTTTGTCCCAAGTAAATTACGGTGTCTAGGCATAACTGTGCTTTGCTATAACTAGCCTTGTGTCCTTTTTTAACTAAATGGTTGAGAATAATTTGGAGGTCCTTCTTGTGGGTTTCCTCGTCAGGAGACGCGATTAAAATATCATCCACATATTGGATAACGACGGAGGACACTTGAGGCAGCTCCCGGAGATGCCTCCGAAGTGCCATGTGATACACGGTGGGGCTGTTATGAAACCCCTGTGGTAACCTGGTCCAAGTATATTGTTCTCCATCTACAACAAAGGCGAACCAATCTTGTACCTCTGGGTGTAGAGGAACAGACCAGAACCCATTAGCCATGTCAATTACTGAAAACACCTGGTGCTCAGGGGTCAGCAGTTGAAAAATAGCAGAGGGGTCTGCTACTAAGGGGGTGAGACGGTTGATGTGTTGATTAGCTTTTGAGTAATCAACTGTGAATCGCCATGCTCCGCTGGCTTTCTTTACGGGCCATATTGGACTGTTGCTTGTACTATGTGTTTTTCGTACAATGCCTTGAGTCAATAGTTTTTGTATTACTGGTCGAACCCCTTCCTCCGCCTCTTTGTTGATTTTATATGGCTTTGTGTATGGCGGGGATTTCCCAGTAAATGTGGCGGGTTCCATATCCAGAAGCCCGCATTCGTCCTTATCCATAGTCCAAATTGGATGCCCTTTTAGTTCGTCTTTTTGGAGGGACCAGATGTTTACCTCCACCCTCTCCTCATGTACGGTTAATGTAACCCCTTGTAGGTATTTCAGAGCATCCCATCCCAACAGATCTGGGGTAGATCCTACCCACATGACAGCATTAAATGTTACCTCCCCATCTCCTAGTCTAATCTTGAGTTCTTGAGTTTCTCTGAGTGTTATTCTATTACCCCCTACACCAGTGGCCTCCAGCTCCTTCCCTGTGAACATGACACCACACCGTTTGGCTGACTGTTCAGATAAACACGATAATTGAGCCCCAGTGTCCCATAAAAGTGACATTTGAATCCCATTAATCGTGCATTGTAATTTGAGCTCTTTTTCACTCAGTTCCTGAGATAGGCGTAGGGAGGCCACTAGGGGGAGTCCTAGTTTAAAAGCTCCCTGATAGCGCGTTTGTCTGCTTCGCTCAGATCCTGTAATTGTGACAACAGGTTTTTTTTTGCCCCTCTCGATTCGAGGGATTGAAAGGGGGATCTCGGTATCTTCCAAACCTGCCCTCACTGGCTAATCGCTTTTTGCAATTCTTTTGCCAATGTCCGAAATTTTTACAATAATGGCACCGAGTTGTAATTTCGCTTTTTGGATTTAGTCGGGTGTCAGGGCCAGCTCCACCCTTCAGTATGGGGGGTGTCCACCCTGTTTGTATTGCCCGCACCTTAGCATACATATTTCTCTCGATTTGCCGTGCCATTTTAACTATTTCCTCAAATTGTTTAGTCGTATCTTGCCCTATTTCGGGCTCTTTTAACTGAAGGGCTTTGGCTATATCAGGCTTAAGACCGCCCAAATAAATTTGTTTAATTACAGCAGAGGCGTCGCTATTCACATCATCTTCGTCACTCAGTCCTGAGCATTCCAGCCAGAGTGTGACGAAGCGGTCAGTGAAGTCAGCCACATCCTCGCTTTCTTTTTGCTGACACGCAGATATCTTTTTCCAATCTGTCTTTGGTGGATAATTTTGTTTAAGCCATCGCCAAACCCATTCCCATCGCCCTCCCCTGCCGTTATCCTCACACAATTGTTTAAGTTCTCCGACACGCTTTTCCCCTGTCCTTCTGAGGATCATAGCGGCAGTCAGGGGGGAGATACCATAAGTATCTTTTAATTCCTGAAGCGCACTTCGCTGCATCCCTAATTTTGGGTGCGGTACTTCTCTAGCCCACCGGTCAATATCCTCCGGTTTTGGATTTGATCGTATTGGGGGTTCAGGGAAGGTAGGTGCGAGAACTGACCCCCTCGGCGGGGTGCGAGACGGAGTTAGAGTGGCGCTGTCATCAACGGCACCAGCCCCTGCTACATCAAGTCCTTTCCCACTTCGAGTGAGAGTACAGACCTGCGGGCGCCCTCCCTCTAACAGGGGAGACCCTGATCCGTCTTTATCACACTCATACCAAGTGTTATCCCAATCAGACCCCCCTTCTCCATATGGCCACTGAGGGAATTGATCCCAATTATTTTCGTTTCCTGCCTGTTTGTTCCCCTGTGGGAGAGCAGGATATAACTTAGTCGCCGGCTGTAGCACATTAACCAGTGCAGCGTGACCAGGAGTTAATTCCTTCTTTAATTTCTCATTCTCCTGTGCTGCCTCTTTTAGTTTTTTTCCTATACTCTTTCGTAGCGAGTAAAGTATATTTTCTTCCGGGTTTTTATTTTCCCCGTAAACACACTTTTAAGTCACATCCCAATTTCTCTTTTTTTTTTTTTCCTCATGTATCTGCCACCACTGGTGCCGGCCGTGCACCAGGGTGGGAGCTACATGCTTGTGCTTTTGCCAATCAATACTCATATATGCTTTCTTTACAGGCGTCTTCGCCCCAAATTCCCTCTGACAAACTCAGCTTTTTCCATATTTTTCTCTTCCCTTTCAGTCAATTTACACTTTTCTGATATGTAATCAGATACTTCCACCACTTTCTCAAACACCCAATTAGCACACATGTTTGGTTTCTTTAAGATTTACTTTTGTCGTGTGTGAGGTAACAGCTCATTCAGTAGGGGGATGTTTTCACTTGGAAAAACCTGTGCATTACTGCACTCATTCAGCTAAGGGCGTCTGTTACCTCCAGATCTAAATGCCTCTCCGAGACTTTAGAGAGGACTTACACCGCACTGTTCACAGGTAAGAAACGAGACCTCGAAAACCCCCTTTCTTGATCAGTAATTCACCATCCCCAGAACGCCAGCATCGCTGCTTTTGCCCCGGGGTGGACTTACACACTGAGCTCAATCAGGGCGATTCTCGGGTCTCAACGTCCTTTAAATCCTGCTACTTAATGCTTTGCTCTTTTATTATGAGGTGTGTTTATGTTAGTGTAGTGCGTGTGTATATGTATTTCACAAACAAGGAAAACACCAAAAACATACATACATATATCTCTTCTACTCCTGTTTCCTTTAAAACAAAAAAAAACCACGCCACGCCAATCTGTGCACGATCAAGGCGCAGCTAATCTCAGGACCCCGGGCGTAATTAAACCCCACACCAATCCTGGATTATACGTGCATTTAATGCACCACTCAGCTCCAGAACCCCGGGCGCAATTAAGGCCCACACCGATCCCGAGCCACAGAACTCCGGGTGCAATTAAGACCCACACCAGTTCTGACCTTCAGAACTCCGGGTGCAACTAAGACCCACACCAGTCCTGAACTACGTGCATTTAATGCACCACTTGCTCTAGAACCCCGGGCGCAATTAAGGCCCACACCGATTCAGAGCCTCAGAACTCCGGGTGCAATTAAGACCCAAACCAGTTCTGACCTTCAGAACTCCGGGTGCAATTAAGACCCACACCAGTCCTGACTTCACGGTAAGGGTCCAAAACCCGTTCAAAACTCCACGCGCAATTAAGGCATACACCAGCTTCGAACGCCTGTACACAATACCGCGGAACCCCTGCCAGACCAAATTCTGGGCTTACAGCAAACAACCCATTACATACACCGGTGCCTTCCCCGGGCCAGAGGAATTCAGAAACTCACGTTTACTCCGTCATCTCGGGCGATTCTCGCAGGGAGCAGAGATTTCCCAATCGGTCAGAGAGAGTCGGGACTTTTAAATAAAAGAGGAGTCCTTACCTCTTAGTTATGTGCGCGCTGACCGTCTCTCCTGCCGATGGGAAGTTCTGCGCCTTCTGGAGCATCCGCCGACTACGCCAAATTTGTTGTAACAGAAGAAATAAGGTTCTTGATCCCGAGATGAAGTGAAACAGATGAGTTTATTGCATGCAAGGAACAATAAAGCCGAAGTCTTGTTTCCCGCAAGAAACAACAAAACCGAAGTATTGTTCCCCGTACTGTTACAAACTTTTGGGTTATATACAGTTTTCTTCTCCGTTTCTGACGTCACTCGGTCTGATGGTAAAGAGGGGGGTTCATGGTATTTGGCCAGTTTATGATGTTCTGGGCAAATGGTCAGTTTAACATTACACCCAGGGGGGTTCCTAGCTGGCATCTGCAATCCTTATCAGTTAACCCCCTTTCCTGCCATAAACCCCTGCTTGTGACTTGGAAGTCTAAACCCCCTACAGAAAAGATTAAATACAAACCCCCGTCTTCACATCTTTCTTCAGTATGATACTGCCAAACACTGGGGGCAAATAGTATGATACTGCCAAACACTGGGGGCAAATAGTATGATACTGATAAACACTGGGGGCAAATAGTATGATACTGCCAAACACTGGGGCAAATAGTATGATACTAATAAACACTGTGGGCAAATAGTATGATACTGCGAAACACTGTGGGCAAATAGTATAATACTGCGAAACACTGGGGGCAAATAGTATGATACTGTGAAACACTGGGGCCAAATGATATGATACTGCGAAACACTGGGGGCAAATAGTATGATACTGCCAAACACTGGGGGCAAATAGTATGATACTGCCAAACACTGGGGGCAAATAGTATGATACTGATAAACACTGGGGCCAAATAGTATGATACTGATAAACACTGGGGGCAAATAGTATGATACTGCCAAACACTGGGGGCAAATAGTATGATACTGATAAACACTGGGGGCAAATAGTATGATACTGATAAACACTGGGGGCAAATAGTATGATACTGCCAAACACTGGGGCAAATAGTATGATACTGCCAAACACTGGGGCCAAATAGTATGATACTAATAAACACTGTGGGCAAATAGTATGATACTGCCAAACACTGGGGGCAAATAGTATGATACTGCCAAACACTGGGGGCAAATAGTATGATACTGATAAACACTGGGGGCAAATAGTATGATACTGCCAAACACTGGGGCAAATAGTATGATACTAATAAACACTGGGGGCAAATAGTATGATGCTGCCAAACACTGGGGCAAATAGTAAGATACTGCCAAACACTGGGGGCAAATAGTATGATACTGCCAAACACTGGGGGCAAATAGTATGATACTGCCAAACACTGGGGGCAAATAGTATGATACTGATAAACACTGGGGGCAAATAGTATGATACTGCCAAACACTGGGGCAAATAGTATGATACTGCCAAACACTGGGGCCAAATAGTATGATACTAATAAACACTGGGGCCAAATAGTATGATACTGCGAAACACTGAGGCAAATAGTATGATACGGCCAAACACTGGGGGCAAATAGTATGATACGGCCAAACACTGGGGGCAAATAATATGATACGGCCAAACACTGGGGGCAAATAGTATGATACTGCCAAACACTGGGGGCAAATAATATGATACTAATAAACACAGGGGGCAAATAGTATGATACTGATAAACACTGGGGCAAATAGTATGACACTGCCAAACACTGGGGCCAAATAGTATGATACTCATAAACACTGGGGGCAAATAGTATGACACTATGAAACCCTGGGGAAGCAGCTCTGCTCCAGTGTGCTTGTAAAGTGGATTGAGCTGTTGGTATGACTGTGAAGAGAGCCTTGAGCCTCCCAGCAGGTATAAATGAGCTAAGAGAGGCAAGAGGTCCAAATTAGAAAAAGTATTGGTTATTTCTAGACCAGACATTCAGTCATCAGCCATTATACAGTGCTGAAAGACAAAACCTGGCACAGCCAAAGGGCGCACGGCCATCACCGGTATCCACCAGGGGGCAGCGTCAGCCTGCTGTGTGCTCTGAGTGTGTACTGTCTTGCAGTTTGGCATCTCACTGGCACCCTGTATGGGCACGTTTCCCACCATCCCGCTTTCCCGACCTGAATTTTCGCTAGAATCTTCTCACATTCCCCCCCGTCTCCCACCAATGGTAATTCCAGACTTTCCAGGTGATCCCTGTGGGATTAGTCCCGGGAGGCTGCTGCTCTCGGGCAGCCCCAATATCTTTAATGGAGTCACCTGACTTTCGGGCGGTGCTGAAATCGGCTTTGGGCTGCCCGCTGTCCCGCTGAGCCGCAGAGATGTGATGTAACAAGCTTTGACTAAGAGCGCATTAAGAAAGCAGGGAGGAGAGAGGCAGGACAGGCCATGTGAAGTCTCATCCCCCCTCTCTCACTTTCTTTCACCCTTCTCTGTGCTGGAGGAGGAAACCAGCCCACTCCCATGCCTCCACTAACTCCCTTCCGCTCTCCAATCCAAATTCAACACAAGTGACATTATTATTATTATTATTATTATTATTATTATTATTATTATTATTATTATTATAAGACAGGCTGACTGCTGCTTTCCTTCCCCATTAGGATTGGGAGCTGTTCTGTTTCTGGCAGGAGTGGGAATTCTGGGATTAGATTAGTTATTTTAGGGAAGAATGTTTGTCTAATCCTGGAGTATTTCTCCCAGTGCATCAGAAAATGCATGTCTCTCTGTGTTCCTCCCTACTCACAGTGGGAGTATAGTCTGTTTTCTCTGGAAAGCCAGGTCTGTCTGTGTCCAGTTTCTATGTCCAGGCTGTGGTCACTGAGCCTGTCTACTCTGGGCAGTCAGGTCAGTCTGTATCCAGTTTTAATGTTAATACCCCCCCCCAGCAGGGCTCAATGACCGATACCCCCCCAGCGAGGCTCAATGACCGATACCCCCCTTCCCCCAGCGAGGCTCAGTGACCGATACCCCCCCCAGCAGGGCTCAATGACCGATACCCCCCCAGCGGGGCTCAATGACCGATACCCCCCCCCCCCCAGCGGGGCACATTGACTGATACCCCCCTCCCAGCGAGGCTCATTGACTGATACCCCCCCCCAGCGTGGCTCATTGACCGATACTCCCCCCCAGCGGGGGTCATTGACTGATACCCCCCCCCAGCGTGGCTCATTGACCGATACTCCCCCCGCAGCGGGGCTCAGTGACTGATACCCCTCCCCCAACAACGGGGCTCAGTGACTGATACCCCCCCCCAGCGGGGCTCAGTGACTGATACCCCCCCCCCAGCGGGGCTCAGTGACTGATACCCCCCCCCAGCGGGGCTCAGTGACTGATACCCCCACCCCCACAGCGGGGCTCAGTGACTGATACCCCCCCCCAGCGGGGCTCAGTGACTGATGTCCCCGCAGCGGGGCTCATTGACTGATACCCCTTTGGCACGATCCCCTCAGGCTAGGGCTGGTCCATGTTTAGCTGCTGTGACGCTGCTCGCTACTAATCTGTACTCTACGTCAGCAGCCCCAGCTAAAACATTTAAAATTAGTTTTCTTCTTAGTGCTGAATTAGCAGGTAGAGTTGACTTCCTGAAAGCGTAGCAATGACGCAGTGTCTCTGGCTCCTCACTAACCCCCCTCCTCCACTTCCTCTCTACAGGCCATCCTTCACTTTCCCCTGTTGCTTCACTCTCATCCTCTCCTCGTCACTCTGTCTCTGTCCCTCTCCTTATTCTTCTCCAGTCTCTTTCTGTCCCCTTAAGTCACATCTTTGTGCTCCCTTCCTGCATCACTGTCCCACCCTTCTCCCCTTCCTTCTCTCCTCCTGCTCCCTCCCCCTCCTGTGTTCCCCTCTGCCTCCCTGTCCCTGCTGTGTGCTGTTGTGACCTTGCCCGCCGATGTCCAGGTCCTGCCTGTCAGGCTCACATGGCTGTAAGCGGCTTGTGGGATCTGAACTGAGGTTCTGCACAGAGCCACTGGTTTTAGAAGCCAATCTGCCTAATCTGCTTACTGACTGGGGCTAATTGCTCTGAGCACACTGAAGACACACACTCTGAAGACACTGTGATACACACACACTGAAGATACACACTCTGAAGACACTATGATACACACACACTGAAGACACTGTGATACACACACACTGAAGACACACACTCTGAAGACACTATGATACACACACACTGAAGGCACACACTCTGAAGACACTGTGATACACACACACTGAAGGCACACACTCTGAAGACACTGTGATACACACACTGAAGACACACACTCTGAAGACACTGTGATACACACACACTGAAGACACACACTCTGAAGACACTGTGATACACACACACTGAAGACACACACTCTGAAGACACTGTGATACACACACACTGAAGATACACACTCTGAAGACACTTGCAGTAATTGCAGTAATAGCTGTTACAGTGGTGTTCAGTGTAACAGTAATAGACAGTATTGCAGTAATAGCTGTTACAGTGGTGTTCAGTGTAACAGTAATAAACAGTATTGCAGTAATAGCTGTTACAGTAATACACAGTGTAACAGTAATAAACAGTATTGCAGTAATAGCTGTTACAGTGGTGTTCAGTGTAACAGTAATAGACAGTATTGCAGTAATAGCTGTTACAGTAATACACAGTGTAACAGTAATAAACAGTATTGCAGTAATTGCTGTTACAGTGGTGTTCAGTGTAATAGTAATAGACAGTATTGCAGTAATTGCTGTTACAGTGGTGTTCAGTGTAACAGTAATAAACAGTATTGCAGTAATTGCTGTTACAGTGGTGTTCAGTGTAATAGTAATAGACAGTATTGCAGTAATTGCTGTTACAGTGGTGTTCAGTGTAATAGTAATAAACAGTATTGCAGTAATAGCTGTTACAGTGGTGTGCAGTGTAACAGTAATAAACAGTATTGCAGTAATAGCTGTTACAGTGGTGTTCAGTGTAATAGTAATAAACAGTATTGCAGTAATTGCTGTTACAGTGGTGTTCAGTGTAACAGTAATAAACAGTATTGCAGTAATAGCTGTTACAGTGGTGTGCAGTGTAACAGTAATAAACAGTATTGCAGTAATAGCTGTTACAGTGGTGTTCAGTGTAATAGTAATAGACAGTATTGCAGTAATAGCTGTTACAGTGGTGTTCAGTGTAATAGTAATAGACAGTATTGCAGTAATTGCTGTTACAGTGGTGTTCAGTGTAACAGTAATAAACAGTATTGCAGTAATAGCTGTTACAGTAATACACAGTGTAACAGTAATAAACAGTATTGCAGTAATAGCTGTTACAGTGGTGTGCAGTGTAACAGTAATAGACAGTATTGCAGTAATTGCTGTTACAGTGGTGTGCAGTGTAACAGTAATAAACAGTATTGCAGTAATAGCTGTTACAGTGGTGTGCAGTGTAACAGTAATAAACAGTATTGCAGTAATAGCTGTTACAGTGGTGTTCAGTGTAATAGTAATAAACAGTATTGCAGTAATTGCTGTTACAGTGGTGTTCAGTGTAACAGTAATAAACAGTATTGCAGTAATAGCTGTTACAGTGGTGTGCAGTGTAACAGTAATAAACAGTATTGCAGTAATAGCTGTTACAGTGGTGTGCAGTGTAACAGTAATAAACAGTATTGCAGTAATAGCTGTTACAGTGGTGTGCAGTGTAACAGTAATAGACAGTATTGCAGTAATTGCTGTTACAGTGGTGTGCAGTGTAACAGTAATAAACAGTATTGCAGTAATAGCTGTTACAGTGGTGTGCAGTGTAACAGTAATAAACAGTATTGCAGTAATAGCTGTTACAGTGGTGTTCAGTGTAATAGTAATAAACAGTATTGCAGTAATTGCTGTTACAGTGGTGTTCAGTGTAACAGTAATAAACAGTATTGCAGTAATAGCTGTTACAGTGGTGTTCAGTGTAATAGTAATAGACAGTATTGCAGTAATAGCTGTTACAGTGGTGTGCAGTGTAACAGTAATAAACAGTATTGCAGTAATAGCTGTTACAGTGGTGTTCAGTGTAATAGTAATAGACAGGATTGCAGTAATAGCTGTTACAGTGGTGTGCAGTGTAATAGTAAAGGTAATATTAGAGTATAACATAGTAATAGCTGTCGGAATAATCGTGCCAGTAACAAGTGTCTCCACGCTTTCAGCACCGCGAGCAGCAGATCCAGACCCTGCAGAACAAGACTCTGGAGCTGCAGCAGCAGCTGGCCCTCGCTGTGTCCGCTGACAGGAAGAAGGACATCATGATTGAGCAGCTGGACAAGGTGGGCAGGGCTGGGCAAAGACTGGGTGTGTGTGGGGTTAGGATCAGGGGTGTGTGGGGGTGTATTTAGGGCTGGTGTGTGTGTGGGGTGTGTTTAAGTTAGGGTGGTGTGTGGGGGTGTGTTTAGGGCTGGGGTGTTGTGGGGGTGTGTTTAGGGCTGGGGTGTTGTGGGGGTGTGTTTAGTTCTGGGGTGTTGTGGGGGTGTTTGTAGGGCCGGGGTGTGTGGGGGTGTGTTTAGGTTTGGGGAGTGTGTGGGTGTGTGTTTAGGTTCTGGGGATGTGTTTAGGTTTGCGGGGGGTGTGGGTGTGTGTGTAGGGATCAGAGGTCTAGGAGAATTGTGACTCTTGACCTTTGGCTTGTGGTGCCCCAGACGCTGGCGAAGGTGGTGGAGGGCTGGAGGAAGCACGAGGCAGACAAGAGTGACACCGCGAGGCGACTGCAGGAGGAGAAGGAAACTGCAGAGAGAGCACAGGCCGAGCAGCAGGAGGTGGGAGCCCACGGACTGTCCATCTGGTCATCTCTGGTTATCACAACAGCACTGACTGTCTGTCTGATCATCTCTGTGTGTGTCCATCACAACAGCACTGACTGTCCGTCTGGTCATCTCTGTGTGTGTCCATCACAACAGCACTGACTGTCCGTCTGTCATCTCTGTGTGTGTCCATCACAACAGCACTGACTGTCCGTCTGTCATCTCTGTGTGTGTCCATCACAACAGCACTGACTGTCCGTCTGGTCAGCTCTGTGTGTGTCAGAACAGCACTGACTGTCCATCTGGTCAGCTCTGTGTGTCCATCACAACAGCACTGACTGTCCGTCTGGTCATCTCTGTGTGTGTCCATCACAACAGTACTGACTGTCCGTCTGGTCATCTCTGTGTGTGTCCATCACAACAGCACTGACTGTCTGTCTGGTCATCTCTGTGTGTGTCCATCACAACAGCACTGACTGTCTGTCTGGTCATCTCTGTGTGTGTCCATCACAACAGCACTGACTGTCCGTCTGGCCAGCTCTGTGTTTGTCCATCACAGCAGCACTGACTGTCCGTCTGGCCAGCTCTGTGTGTGTCCATCACAGCAGCACTGACTGTCCGTCTGGTCATCTCTGTGTGTGTCCATCACAACAGCACTGACTGTCCGTCTGGTCATCTCTGTGTGTGTCCATCACAGCAGCACTGACTGTCCATCTGGTCAGCTCTGTGCCCATCACAACAGCACTGACTGTCTGTCTGGTCATCTCTCTGTCTGACCCTCTCATCAGATTGTCCCTCTGTCCATCCATCTACACAACTGGGCGCTTCATTAACACCTTCCCCTGTCTTCCACAAACTGTATACTTCCCTGTCCACTCTACTGGGGCCTGTCTGTCTCCCTCCCTCACTGTCCTCTCTACCAGGACCTGTCTGTCTCCCTCTCTGTCCACTCTACCAGGACCTGTCGGTCTCCCTCACTGTCCACTCTACTGGGAGCTGTCTACCTGTGTCCCTGACTGTCCACCCTACTGTTACCCATCTGTCTCCATCCCTCACTGTCCACCCTACTGGGACCTGCCTGTTTCCCTCCATCCCTGTCCACCCTACTGGTACCCATCTGTCTCCGTCCCTCACTGTCCACTCTACTGGGACATGTCTGCCTGTGTCCCTCACTGTCCACTCTACTGCGACCTGTCTGTCCCTCACTGTCCACTCTCATGGGACCTGTCTGTCTATCTTTAGGACCTGTAAAGATCAGGTCTTCAGCTTCTGAAATTCTGGGATTGAAACTCAGAGTGAACACTGTGAGCCGGGAGCGAGTGGTGCTGCTCAGGTCTGATCGGGTTTGTGTGCGATTGTGCAGATGCTGTCACGGTTTGAGGAGAGCCTGGCCCAGGCCGCCGAGACCCTGGATCGCGAGCAGAGGCAGGCAGAAGAGCTGCGGGCCACGAACCAGCGGCTGGTGAGTGAGGGATGGCACCGCCACGCTTCCAGAGCGACCTGCACGTGTGGCCCTGCCTAGCTTACTCACTGAGCCGTGCTAGCAGCCGTCTTGAGGATGAGTAGCATTCAGAGCCCTGTCCCAGGACAGGCCTGTGTCCGTGCTCAGTGTCCAGTTAGAGGAAGGTCTATTGTTCTCGGGACGAGTAGCAATCAGCGCTGCGTCCAGCCTCGCCTCTCTTGGATCAGACTCTCCCAGCCAGAGAGAAGGCGACACTGTCCTGCAGGGGCCCAGAGACCTACACTCCCACCCAGACTGAGGGCAGGAGAAGCCAGAGTCTGGCTCAGTGTTGATGCCAGTTGCTGAGGAAGGGGTCAGAGGTCAGCTGGTCTCAGGGTCCTTCAGGTGCAGGGTGGAAACCTGGGCGCCAGGTCACCCTAAACCTGTTTCTGAAGAAAGGGGTCGCTTGTAAGTTGTTCCTGATGGTCTTCTCGGCTCCCATTGTCCCAAGTGCAGGCTGAGCTGTAAGTGTCATGTCACCAGCCCTGGGGCACCCAGATCGAGAGGTGAGGGCTGGAAACGGGCTTCTTGCTGGGTCGCGGTGACGTAGACAACACGGCGTGCTGCTCCTCTAGGTGGCACTCCATCTCCTGGGCGTGCGTGGGCGTGTCGGAGGAGCCTGCAGGCCCCTCCTCTTCCTCTCCCTGCGCGAGCACAGCAGGCGGGTCAACGTCATGGTCGTGTTCGGTGTTTCGTTTCGGTACGTTGTGAGCAGTCATCATTGAAACCCACACATGCCTGTCCCCTCTGCACAACGCCTGGGCCCTCCGGTAGCTGGGGTTGTCCTGGAGATGATGGCTGTCGCCATGACGGCAGCGGTTGCTGTGTTTCCCCAGGAGCAGCAGGTGGGCGAGCTCTCCCGGAGGCTGGAGGAGGTGGCGCGGCGCTGCCAGGCTCTGGAGGAGCAGAGAGACGAGGCCACCAGGGCCAGGGAGGCGGCACATGCCAGCCTCGACCAGCACAGAGCATCCTGGGACAGGAGGGAGAGGGAGCTGGAGGACCGCCTCGCCCGGCAGGAGGCAGAGTTTATGGCCCAGCTCGATAACGAGAAGGTATGGCCATGCAGGGTGTGATACAGTGCAGTGTGACATAGAGTAGCACAGTATGATACAGTATACTGGAGTGTGGTACACTGTACAATACAGTACAGTGTAGTACAGTATAACACAGAATTGATCAGGATGGTGTATAACAGTATCAGTCCAGTGTAGTGCAGTATTGATCAGTATAGTGTAGTACAGTAAGTACAGTGTAGTGCAGTATTGATCAGTATGGCGTAGTACAGTAGCAATACAGTGTAGTGCAGTATTGATCAGTATGGCGTAGTACAGTAACAATACAGTGTAGTACAATATTGATCAGTATGGTGTACTACAATATTGATCAGTATGGTGTATTACAGTAACAGGCCAGTGTAGTGCAGTATTGATCAATATGATGTATTGTTGGATTCTAGCAATTTGAGACTACACTGTGAACACAGAGTGCACTCAGTCCGGTGCAGACTCCAGCTGATTGCAGTGCAGTGCAAGAGGTCACTGCAGGGCACAGTGTGTTTACTGCGCACTGACGCCCTCCCCGTCTCCCCACAGGCCAGCCGAGAGCGGGAGGCTCAGCGGGCCCAGGACACCCAGAGGGTCCTGGCGTCAGTCCAGGAGGAGGTGCAGCGTGCAGAGAGAGAGCTGGAGGAAGCGCAGAGGGCCCGGGACAGCGCGGCGATGGACAGGGCGCTGGCCGAGGTGGGACCGGAGCCCCTCTCTGCGTCTCAGGGGTGTGGGTGCTCTTTGTGTGTCCGAATGACCTGGCCAGCCTGTCTCTGGAAGGGGCTATCCCCGTCATCCTCAGCACACACACTCGGGGCCACCGGGGATGTGGAAGAACAGGAGCACAGCAGAGTGGGGGTGGGGTACACACGTGTGGGGCTCGAGCAGAGGATCTCGTGGTGAGCTTGTGTGTGTCCTGTGTGTGCAACACAGGCGCGTTTTGAGGCGGAGCGCACCAAGATGGAGGTGGAGCTGAAGGTGTCAGTGGAGCAGCAGGTGACTGAGAGGCTGAGACAGATACAGGAGGAGAACACCAAGGCCACAGCTGCCCTGAGAGAGACACACAGGTACTGTCTAAGAGAGAGACACACAGAGGTACTGTCTGAGAGAGAGACACGCACTGGTACTGTCTGAGAGAGAGACATTCTTCCCTAAATTCAGAAATCTAATCCCAGAGTTCCCACACCTGCCAGAATCACAACGGGTCCCAATCCTACTGGGAGAGGGAGAAGGGAACTCAATTGAACTGGCAACCCAGTATGTGACCTCCTGTCACAGCCTGAGGAACAGGGAGCCTGTCTCCCAATAATGCTCCATCTGTCTACAGTATATGTAAATATTTTATGATATGTCTTTGTTGTAAATGTCTGTAAATGTCTGTAGATTTTATTTTACTTTTATGTTTTGTTTTGTTTCATGTGAATTTCATTATTTTTATTTGCTTTGGCAACACTGATTGTACCCATCGGTCATGCTAGTAAAGCACCTTGAATTGAATTGAATTGAGAGACACACAGGTACTGTCTGACAGAGAGAGATACACAGGTACTGTCTGAGAGAGAGAGAGACACACAGGTACTGTCTGAGAGAGAGAGAGACACACAGGTACTGTCTGAGAGAGAGAGATACGCAGGTACTGTCTGAGAGAGAGACACACAGCTGCGGTCTTGCTGCCATTCACCCAGGGGACTCTTGTGTTTCAGGAAGCAGATGCTGGAGGCCAGCACACAGCACGAGAAAGAACTGTCTGCGCAGCTAGCTCAGTTCAGGACAGAGCTGCAGGAGAGGGAGGAGAAGCTACGCAAGCTGACCGAGGACTACGAGAACAAGTACTTGCATTAATGACTGACCGTCTGACCAAATGACTGTGTGGATATCTGACCATCCGACTATATGACGGACTAATTCAGTCTGACAAACTGTGTGACTATCTAACTGTTGGACTATCTGACCATCTGAATGTGAGAGTGACTGACCATCTGGCAGTGTGATTGAGTAATCGTCTGACTATCTGACAGGTGTGGAGGTTCAACCATCTGTCCATGCAACTGACTAACAATAACACAGACTAACATTCTGCCCTGGGAATGTCTGATCTGTGGTTATCTGACCATCAGACTGTCTGACAGTGTGACTGTTTGACTGTGACTTTATGACAGACTAACTGTCTGACAGTGACCGTCTCTATGTCTGTCTCTACTCTATCCGTGTGTCTGAGTTTTATCGCCTGTCTGCAGGTTGTCCCAGAAGCAGGAGGAGGTGTTGAGGGTGGAGGCCGCAAGGCGGAAACTAGAGATCCAGCGGACAGAGCTGGTGTCGAGACTGCAGGGCCTGCTGCGCTCCCATTGGGCTGAGGCCCTGAAGCTGCTGGCTGCTCAGAGCACCCCCCACAGTCAGGTGTGTGTAAATAAAGCAAAAACAGTGTTGCTTAGCAGACACAACAGATAAACCTTTAACATCTCATGGGCAAGATATCGGGTGCCTCAGTAGATTTAAGATTCTGTGTTCTTGTGAATTGTCATACTAAAGCTGTAACATTTTATGATGAGTAAATATGATAACATGCATTTTTCTGTGGGATATTACATCTCATACCCAAAACAGATTACATCACTGATGCCCGATTACATCACTGACACGCCAGATTACATCACTGGCACTGACACGTCTGCAGCATGGACCTGGGCCTCAGTCCTCTGATGCATTCAGCAGGGTGGGATCTGTAATAGAGTTTGTTTTTTAGAAAACCTGATGAGACTATAGCTTGACATATCAAAATAGCTAAGACATGTTGCATCAACAAAAACAAAAACAAACGACATTTAAAACCGTGGACCGGAGGCACTTCTTTACCCAAATAGTTGTAGGAGTGTGGAGCAAGCTCTCCCACCCCCAAGGGCTGGACAACTCATTGTAGCCAAAAACCCTCACCTGATTGTCTTTTGGGGTGAACCCAATAGGGTGAACATGCAGAGTCCACACAGATGGGTGTCTGAAGGGGGCCTCAAAAGAGAGACTTTGGAGACATGAGGTGCCCTGACCGTGGTCCTGGGTGCCCTACAAGTTCCTGACAGCGCTAGATCATACACTGTACTGCAGTGTCTTCACCTGCAGGTTGCGGACAGGAGCCAGAGGTCAGGCACGAGCTCTGTGCAAGCTCCTGATTCGCTGCTGAGCAGCTCCAGCGAGCAGGATGACAGAAACGCAGTTCCTGTTGCTCTTGTGCCCTCTGCCCTTTCACGACCACTACCTAGAAGCACCCAGATTGAACTTTGTGGGGCGTGAAGAAAGAAATGTCGCGTAAATTACACTGAGCTGATGTTCTCATGTCAGGGAGAAGAGTCCCGATCTGACCCGGCCCAGCTCCTGTCTTCTGAGTCCTGGCTGTGGGACAGACTGGATTTGCAGCCCGGCAGGCCTCTGGGAGAAGCGGAGGTCCAGGAGCTAAAGAGGTCACAGAGTGCGGAGAAGACTGGGCCCCGCTCAGCTCTGCTGGCTGCATCATCAGACAGGACAGGGGCCATCAGCTGGGAGAGAGAAACAGGTACAGCAAGCCAGGCGAGACCTTTCCTCTCCTGCTATGTCGTTTTCTCTCGCATCTCCCTCCCTCCCTCTTTACCGTTCACACTCCCTAATTTCACTCTTTCTTCCTCTTTACTTTCAGTACTGTGTTGTGCAGTGCCTTTTTTGAATTCCTCTTCTCTCTCTCTCCATGTTTTTCCCCAGTGGGTTTCCCCAAGGCGATCCCTCTCCATGCCGCAGTGCAGCTCTCCCTGCCCACCCCAAGGGAAGGGCAGAGATGTGGAGGAGTCGCTCCAGACTCTGCAGGAGGTCACATCAGCAAAGCAGCTCCCCCTACAGCAGGCCTCCTGCATACCTCCCAGGACCTCAGCTTCCTTTTGTCTCACTCCCTAGCCAATCAGAGCTTCCACCCACTTTCCAGTACCAATCAGAGCTTACACCCTCTCTCCCCAACCAATCAGAGCCTTCAGCCCCTTGCCACCACCAATCAGAGTTTCCACACTCTCTCTCCAACCAATCAGAGCTTCCGTCCTCTGGAGCCACACCTGGACGACACAGTTCATACAGGTGAGTCGCAGCCCTGTGTACTAAACACAGGTTTATTCAGAGTACACTCTCTTTCCACACTTATTCACACACTTTTATCCTGAAAACACACACTTTCACACTGAATAAATACCTATAAAACACACTTGTCCAGCTGAACACCCCATACAGTCTCACAGAGCAGCCACTTGTACCTGAAACAAAGCTGTTCTGTGCCTGAATTCTTGTGTGTCGTGCATTTGACTTGCTTACCCACGATGCCTGTTCTCGAGCCAGTGGCATCCGAGATGCTTTTGTGAATGAACTCACTGATGCCATTGCAAGCCAGACCCCCTGGATGGCTATTGAGTGTGATCTGTGGTTTCAAAAGCACCAGCAGTGGAAGTGGGGCTGACAGTAACACTAACGTAGTAGTTACCCATTAAACCTTTGGGATTGTCAGTCTCAGTGAGCCTGATGGGATTGCTGGCACTCCTGGAGACCACTGGCCTCTTGTGACTCTAAGGAGTTGGCCGCTGGCGGGGATGAGAAAGATCGATGAATTTAGAAGAGGGATCACTCGCTCCTCTGAGGAGCTGGATAAGGATTTCTGACGCTGAGCTGTGACTTTGGGGATGGACGCACAGCTGTGGGCTCTGACAGCCCCTTGCCTGTGTAAGCAGCTGTGCGGAACAGCTGTGCGCGACAGCGGTGGGGTGTGTGTGATGGGGGGTCCAGGGCAGCGTGCGTTTGAAGCTGTGGGAGGGATCTCAATTAGGACGACTAAAAGCGCAGCTTTTCATACAAACATCAAAGACTGACAGGGGCGCGTTGGAAATGTCACAGCTAATTGAAGAGGGCCTCCCCTGGTGCTGGCTTGTAGAATTGTTCCGCTCACCCCCTGCCTCCTTCCCTCTGTCTCTCTTTCTCTCTCTCTGCCTGTTTATCTCAGCTTCTGTGCCGTCTCTCTATATCTGTCTTTCCCTTTGTCCCTGTCTCTGTCTATCTTTCCCTCTGTCCTTGTCTCCCTCTCTCTGTTCCCATTTCTGTTTCTATGTCTCCCCTGTCCCTATCTCTCTTACTGTCCCTTTCTCCCTCTCTCTGTCCATGTCTGTATCATTCCCCCTGTCTCCCTCTGTTTATCTCTCTGTCCCTGTCTAAATCTTTCCCTCTGTCCCTGTCTTTGTCTCTACAGTATTTCTCCCCCTGTGCCTGTCTGTCTCTGTCTCTCTCTACCCTATCCCTGTCCCTGTCTTTCTCTCTAGACCTTTCTCCCTTGCTGCCTCTCCCCCTCTGTCAGGTGTGTGAGGCTCAGGCTGTGTTCGGCACAGGCCCCTTCACTTCACAGTGAGCCTCTTGTGTGCTCCTTGAAGCCTAGTGCTGACTCCCACAAGCCCCTCACTGTCGAGGAGTTTAGTCTGAGCCCTGCAACTGCAGGCCACGCTGTGTGAACCCTCCTGCCCGGCTCCTAGGGAGCCACAGGCTTTGCAGGCTCTGTCCAGACAGACCACGTACACTACCAGAGTGGGAATCCCCACCACAGGGAAATTCACCAGGCCTGGCCTGGGGCGAGGGGTAACCACCTCCTTCCTGTGGTTAATTACTTCCCTGCCACAGGGGGCGCCGCACAGCATGGGGAGGAGTGGGGGGGGGGGTGTGCTTGTATAACTGCATGACCTCTTTCCATTGCCTGCTGGGGTGAGGCTGACAGGACCCTGAACTAAAGGAGGCTCAGTTATGGGGGGTTATGTTTTATTGAGTAGAGTAGGAGAAGGGTGCACACGACATACTAGTACATATACGGATATATGCACACGTACAGCAGGGCTATAGTCAGTACAGTCAGTATTATTGCTTTAGTTCATGCAGCACTTTTCGGTAGGTGTGTGTACTAGGGGTGTGGTATATAGAGCAGGTGTCGAGTGCATACAGTGTATGTACGCATCACATGTACAATATATATGTAGGAGGTGTGCAGTATCTCTTCAGCAAGTGTACAGTGTGCTGTATATACACCACAGTTGTGCTGTGTATACAGTGTGTTGTGTACAATGTGTACAACAGTGGTTCCCAGCCATGCTCCTGGAATAACATAGACACACCCACAATAAAAGTGTCTCTGTGTCAAACACAGCCACAACAGGAGTGTCTCTGTATCAGACATGCCCACAACACGAGTGAAAGTATATCAGACACACCCATAACACGTGTGATTCTGTATCAGACACGCCCACAACACGAGTGATTCTATATATATATACTTATGCATGTGACTGCACATCTAAATGAGGGCAGTTTTGAACCTCAGAAAATGGTATGGTACTAATTACAGATACCATGTGGTCTTTTGTAAGAGTTTAAAGAGTTTTAAATCACTGATCTTCCCATAATTCAAAACTGAGTCAGTCAGCCTGTGATGAAGACCTCAGCTGATATACTATAAAATTCAGAAGAGATGGCGTTCCTCCAGGACCAAGGCCTTGAACCACTATGTACTGTACAGTATGAAGTCCGGGTGTATATGTATACTGAGAGGTCTTAAAAAACGCTACTGTTGGAACTGATAGTGTTTGTTGCTTTTGTAATTAGTGCCTATCAGTACATATCAGTTTCTTTGTCTACGTCACTGATCTCATTCTTTATCTCTCAGCGCTTGGCAGCTGTGACCTGGAGGAGCTGGTGGAGCAACCCCTGGGTGAAGACAGTGGGTATAGTGCAGAGAGACGGAGAGAGGGGCACAGCGGGCACAGGTCTCTGCAGGAGCTCAGTGGCTACAGCACAGGATCACTGGGAGAGAGCAGCCAGAACAACACGGACTTACTGAAGCAAGGGCACAAGACAGGGAGAGAGGGACACAGTGGGCACAGCACAGCCAGGGAGAGAGAGGGGCACAGTGGGTACAGCACAGCCAGGGAGAGAGAGGGGCACAGTGGGTACAGCACAGCCAGGGAGAGAGAGGGGCACAGTGGGTACAGCACAGCCAGGGAGAGAGAGGGGCACAGTGGGTACAGCACAGCCAGGGAGAGAGAGGGGCACAGTGGACACAGCACAGCCAGGGAGAGAGAGGGGCACAGTGGGTACAGCACAGCCAGGGAGAGAGAGGGACACAGTGGACACAGCACAGCCAGGGAGAGAGAGGGACACAGTGGGTTCAGATTTGAACAGGGACAAAGTGCGCACAGCCCCGGGTCACTAGGCAGGAACAGCTCTAGAACAACACAAATGTGGACACAGGGGCATAGTGGGACCAGCACCGCCAGGGAGAGAGAGGGGGAGAGTGGGTTCAGGATTAAACAACAGCTCAGTGGACACAGCAGCGGGACAGACTCGGAGGGCCTGCAGAGGGCCAGGGCAGGAGGCGGCAAGGAGGGGCTGGGTGGCTGCAGCTCAGTCCTCACCCCTCAGGGGCCCCCAGGAGTTGGTGGCCCAAGCCTGGAGCTCGACGAAGTGCACCCCCTGCTGGAGTGGGACAGGGAGGGCCGGCAGAGCGAGCTGCAGTACTACATCCAGCTGGTGAGGCCTGTCCCTGCCTTCCTGTCTGTCTTGTATCACTTTCTCTCCCTGTCATTCCATCTCTTTTGTGGTTTTGTCTGTCTCGTTCTGTTTCAGACTTTAGTAAGTCAGGGTGAAGTGTCCAGGCTGTTGATGTACTAACCCCCTGTCGCCCTGCCTCCCTGCTTCTGTATGTCTGGGTGTTTTTCCCTCTGTCACTGTCTCTGTGCAGTACACGCACCCTGCTGTAAGCGTATGGCTCTGGGGAGAAGTATTTGCCCCTTTTCAGATTTTCTTGTTCCTGTGTGGAACAGTTAATGTCCCCTCAGTAGCTGGTTGAACCACCTTTCGCTACCATAGCTGCAGCCAGACGCTTCCTGTAATCGATCCCTGTAAGGGATCAGTCTCTCACGTTGCTGTGTAGTAATTTTAGCCCCTTCCTCTGTGGCAAACTGCTTCCGCTCGGTAAGACTGGTGGTTTTCTAGCATTTATATATGTATGTGTACATGTCTGGAACTGTATATGTGTTACAACCCCCGTCTCTCTCTCTCTGTTTGTCTGTCGCTGGCTGTTTCTGTGGGTCTGTGTAGTACAGTGATGTCTGCTCAGTAAGCGTGTACTGTATGTGTTATAACCCCTGTCTCTCTGTGTTTGTCTGTCCTTCGTTCTGTTTCTCTTTGTCTGTATGGTGCAGTAATATCTGCTCAGTAAGTGTATATGTGCTATTACCCCTTCTCTCCCTCTTGGTTTGGCTCTGTCAGTCACTCTGTGACTCATTAGTTTCCAGTCAATGTTAATGTACCTGACTATCTCAGGCCTGTCACAGTTTAATCCCTGCTCTCCCTGTCCCTCTGTCAGCTGTTGGACCGCACGCCTGGAGAGCCAGTGGACTCCGTGATGCCCGCACCAGGACAGAGAGAGACATCCACAGCGGAGGAGTCCCCAAGCAGGCAGACAGGTACAAAGCTGAGCCTTGCTTGCTCAGCCTGCTGGTCAGGTCTGCTGTCTGAAAGACGACGCATACTGACCAGGATGAGACACAGCCAGGGAGGACAGGCTCAGTGACCACAGCCTGGACATAGAAACTGGACACAGACAGTCCTGGCTGTCCAGGGAAAACAGGCTACACTCCCACTGTGAATAGGGAGGAACACAGAGAGAAATGCATTTTCTGATGCATTGGGAGAAATACTCCAGACAAACGTTCTTCCCTAAAAAACTAATCTAATCCCAGAATTCCCACTACTGCCAGAATCAGGAGCTCCCAATCCTAATGGGGGAGGAAACTGCCTCCCCCATTAATAGCCTGTCAAATAATAATAAGAAGAATAAGAATAATAATCTCTCCTCCTCACCCCTATTTTTCTTGCTCCTCCTCTCTGTGTCTGTCCCCTTCAGTGGATAGTGTCAGACCCCAGCCCACAGGACAGTCAGTGTCAGGACACCCTCCCCCCTGCCTCCACCCCTCCTCCAGCGTCCTCAAGACCAAACTACACTGCTCCCCACCTGAGACCAGTTGTGAGGCCGCTGGTGAGTCACACACACTGTGTCAGTGTCAGCAGTGTCACAGCCCTGTGTCAGTGTCTGCAGTGTCACAGTGGTGTGTGTATGGTGTTTTTACAGGTCCAGTGGATGGTATCCTCTCCCCACAGCAGATTGGACAGCTCTCCCGCCTCCTGACGCAGTGCCACTCTCAACCCAGCAGAGGAGCGCCATCGTTGGAAGACCTCCTCACTTACCTCCGGAGCGTCGACTCTGCCAGGTGAGAAGAGAGGAGGCTCTTGATTGCGGTGGCATTTAGAATTGCATTTGGCCGCCTTTTATCATCCCTGGAAGCAGCCAGTGTTCACAGTCCCAGCTCCAGGACCTGGGACGGACTGATGGCGTCGCCAGGGCAGCCAGTACATTCATAGCAACACGGCTCATGGCTCTCTCTCTTCGCAGGTGTTCCCAGGGAGAGGGGGGGAGTGTATGTCTTCCGGCCGCGCGCAGATCCCACAGCCTCCAGTCGAGCCAGGGTGTGATGAAAGAGGCAAGTTGTTTTTCCAGATGTTTGGGGGACGAGCCGAATCGATGACAGCTAGCTATTTGGAATTGAGAGTGTACAAAAAAAAATTCTGATTTTAGGTTTTTTACAGGGTGGTGGGGACAGGATTGTTCAGACGTTTCCCAGTGAAAGCTGAGAATCTGTTTACGGTTTTAGGAGTGTTTGATCCTTGCCTTAATATCCAAACTGATATGTAATAAACAGTACTTGCAGAAGTATTGAGATCCTTCCTGTGGTGTCCCAATGATACATATATATTTATCATCATATTTCACTCATCATTCTGAAGATATCTAAGAGTAAGTCTCTACCAGCTCTGCACGCTGGCTTGGTGCCATTTGTGCCCTCTGTTCTTGGCAGATGTGGTCAAGCTCTCTCAGGTTGCTCGGGCATCACACACAGACAGCTTTTTTGAGGTTTTTCCCACATTCTCACTAGGATTCAAGCTGGGACTTTGATTGGGTCACTCAAGGACAGTTGCTTCTTTTGTTCTTAGCCAGTCTGGTGTAGAACTGGCCACCTGCTTTCGGTCATTGTCCTGCTGGAAGGTGTTTTGTCCCAGCTATAGGTCTGAAGCAGGTTTGCCTCTAGGATTTGCCAGGACTTTGCTCCATCTGTGTTCCCATCAGTCAGATGAGAAGCAGAACTAGAACAGACTGCTGCCGCTGTGCTCGACAGTATGGTGGTCGTGACCGAGTGATGCACCAAGTCAGGTTTAATGATAATGTTGCTTTATTAGCCCTATACAATTTCTTGCATTAGGAATTCATCTTTTCACATACCCCAGCTTGCACTCCATGAGACACAGACACGGAGAGAAGCTTGGGGTCAGAGAGCAGGGTCAGCCATTGTACGGTGCCCCTGGAGCAGTTGGGGTTAAGGGCCTTGCTCAGGGGCCCAACGGAGTAGGATTCCTCTGCCGGCTGCGGGATTTGAACCGGCAACCTTCCAGCCACAGGCGCAGATCCTTAGCCTCTTCCCTTGCCGATCTCTCACGACCTTCCCGTCAGAAGCTTCCAAACCGGAGATGCAGATTCTTGCTGCTTTCTCTGTGGACTACTTCCAGGTCGCCTCTGGGTTCCACATGGCCTGTAGTGAGGTCGAGATGCCGGAGGGCGAGCCTTCCTCATTTGTCCGGAAATCACCTGAACCAGGATTATTGCAGAGGCCACTCAGCTAATTGTGTGGTTCGTTAAGTTCACCTAAATTAATTTAGGTTTACCACAGCACAGTGTTGGCATACAAAGACTTTTCCATTTTTCCTTCATATTAATCATATACAGGAACAAGTAAAGGTTTATTCCACACTGAAAAGAGAAGAAAGGAAACACAACGTTTCGGCTGTGGAGCCTCGTGTTTCCTTTCTTCTCTTTTCAGCACAGGAATAAACCTTTACTTGCTCCTTTGCAGCCTACGCCTGCTGACGCAGCCCCCTACTCGAACTTAATCGTATACATTTTCCTTTTTTTACTTTAAATGTGTGGAGTAGGTTGTGTACACAACCCATGAATTGCTGTTTCAAAACGCTGTGAGTACAAACTTTAAAGCAATAAAACAAGACTGTGCATGGAACTGAAGAAGTGCAAGGCACTGTATAATAATATCAGAATGAGGTTTGTCACAGCAATCAACCCACACAAGTGGAAACTATTAAAACGTGCATTTAAAACTCAGAAACGGAGGCACGTTTTTACACAAGGGGTGCTGTTGAGGCCGATACCCTGTCTTTGTTCAAGAAATGGCTGGATTTGAATCTGGATCACTTAGCTGCTAACTGCCTAATGGGCCAGATGGCCTGAATGCCCTCCTCTTGTTTGTGTTCAGGGCTAGAAGCCCATATCGGCTAAATAACCTAATTTACAGACAACAGCCTGGTTCTCAGGTCTGCTGGGCCGGAGAAGACCTGGAGTCCAGCCCTGCGCAGTCGGGCAGGTCAGTCCACGTTTTCCACCACTGCTTGCTCTACTTGCTGTTACTGTTCTCCTGTGATCTACAGGCACCACCAGCGCGTCGCGGCCCATCAGCTCGACCAGTAGGGGGCGACAGGAGCCAGAGCAAACAGGTCCGGAAGGCCGTAGCCCAGTCCAAAATGGGACAGCCCACCAGGGGGACAGTGTGGAGATAACAGGAGGCGCTGGATGGAGGGGGTGGGGAGTTTTTAAAGACCTTTTTTCAGTAGCTTGTTTTATAGAAATCTCTATTTTTTATTCATCTGCTGCATTAATTATTGATAATAGCTGAGCAAGTTGTAATTAAAATGTTAATAAATGTGATTTTTACTGAGAATAAGTAGACTTGTGCTTATTTCCTTATGTTTAATAAGAAGGAAAAGAGGCTCCTTGCGTGCGCAGTCCTTTCTGGGTCTCTATAACCACTCCATTCCCAGTCACAGTCGGAGAGTGAAGCGTTCCGGACTTGAACCCACAACATCCAGAGCAGGTGTCCTTTTCCTTGGTTTGTACGCACCTTGTTTGAGCTTTCGTCTGCATGTGTGTTTATATTGGTCAACAAAATAATCTAGTTTTGATACAAATGGGTTGTAGCTGGTGAATTCAGGGGGAGTGTGAGAGGAGAGGGACAGCAGTGGCTCTAGCAGTGTCTACAGTACAGTCAGGTGTGACAGTGTGTGTGTGTGCTGGTGAATTCAGGGGGAGTGTGAGAGGAGAGGGACAGCAGTGGCTCTAGCAGTGTCTACAGTACAGTCAGGTGTGACAGTGTGTGTGTGCTGGTGAATTCAGGGTGAGTGTGAGAGGAGAGGGACAGCAGTGGCTCTAGCAGTGTCTACAGTACAGTCAGGTGTGACAGTGTGTGTGTGTGCTGGTGAATTCAGGGTGAGTGTGAGAGGAGAGGGACAGCAGTGGCTCTAGCAGTGTCTACAGTACAGTCAGGTGTGACAGTGTGTGTGTGTGCTGGTGAATTCAGGGGGAGTGTGAGAGGAGAGGGACAGCAGTGGCTCTAGCAGTGTCTACAGTACAGTCAGGTGTGACAGTATGGGCGATGGTGCTGTGTTTTACTCTTCAGCTGACTGTGAAATTTTAGTCATAGCAAAGTGGACGCTCTGCTCCTGACATCTCTGTCAGCCTGGACCTCTTCATTCTCTCTCCTCTCCACCCGCCTCCTGCCTCTGCGCAAGAAGGACGAAACAGTAACTTTTTTCTTTCAAAGCCAGTACAGCCAGCCTGTGTCGTGACTTGGTCCGTTCTGCAGCTTGTTTCTCAGATCGGCGTGTCCGGACAGCTCTCACTCTGTCGCACTCCTGGCTAATCCCTGCAGTCTGATCATCACGGCTGTAATCCCGCCAAACCCTGTATTTTAACAGCCAGTCGTAATCCCTTTTAATTTGCCGTGTGGGCGTGAGTGTGTGTAAGGGGGAGGTCAGTGTGACCTTTGGCTGCTTTGTGCAGTAGAACACCCTCAGTTTCAACAGCCAGGTCAGCAGTGCCATTTCACCCCCTCTCCTCCAGTCAGTGCTCACTCTGCTGTGATCTCTCAGTGCTGTCAGTGAGAGCTGTGTCTCCTCCAGTCAGTGCTCACTCTGCTGTGGTCTCTCAGTGCTGTCAGTGAGAGCTGTGTCTCCTCCAGTCAGTGCTCACTCTGCTGTGATCTCTCAGTGCTGTCAGTGAGAGCTGCGTCTCTCCTCCAGTCAGTGCTCACTCTGCTGTGATCTCTCAGTGCTGTCAGTGAGAGCTGCGTCTCTCCTCCAGTCAGTGCTCACTCTGCTGTGATCTCTCAGTGCTGTCAGTGAGAGCTGTGTCTCTCCTCCAGTCAGTGCTCACTCTCCTGTGATCTCTCAGTGCTGTCAGTGAGAGCTGTGTCTCTCCTCCAGTCAGTGCTCACTCTGCTGTGATCTCTCAGTGCTGTCAGTGAGAGCTGCGTCTCTCCTCCAGTCAGTGCTCACTCTGCTGTGATCTCTCAGTGCTGTCAGTGAGAGCTGTGTCTCCTCCAGTCAGTGCTCACTCTGCTGTGATCTCTCAGTGCTGTCAGTGAGAGCTGTGTCTCTCCTCCAGTCAGTGCTCACTCTGCTGTGGTCTCTCAGTGCTGTCAGTGAGAGCTGTGTCTCCTCCAGTCAGTGCTCACTCTGCTGTGATCTCTCAGTGCTGTCAGTGAGAGCTGTCTCTCCTCCAGTCAGTGCTCACTCTGCTGTGATCTCTCAGTGCTGTCAGTGAGAGCTGTGTCTCCTCCAGTCAGTGCTCACTCTGCTGTGATCTCTCAGTGCTGTCAGTGAGAGCTGCGTCTCTCCTCCAGTCAGTGCTCACTCTGCTGTGATCTCTCAGTGCTCTCAGTGAGAGCTGCGTCTCCTCCAGTCAGTGCTCACTCTGCTGTGATCTCTCAGTGCTGTCAGTGAGAGCTGCGTCTCTCCTCCAGTCAGTGCTCACTCTGCTGTGATCTCTCAGTGCTGTCAGTGAGAGCTGCGTCTCTCCTCCAGTCAGTGCTCACTCTGCTGTGATCTCTCAGTGCTGTCAGTGAGAGCTGCGTCTCTCCTCCAGTCAGTGCTCACTCTGCTGTGATCTCTCAGTGCTGTCAGTGAGAGCTGTGTCTCTCCTCCAGTCAGTGCTCACTCTGCTGTGATCTCTCAGTGCTGTCAGTGAGAGCTGGGTCTCTCCTCCAGTCAGTGCTCACTCTGCTGTGATCTCTCAGTGCTGTCAGTGAGAGCTGTCTCTCCTCCAGTCAGTGCTCACTCTGCTGTGATCTCTCAGTGCTGTCAGTGAGAGCTGTGTCTCTCCTCCAGTCAGTGCTCACTCTGCTGTGATCTCTCAGTGCTGTCAGTGAGAGCTGTGTCTCTCCTCCAGTCAGTGCTCACTCTGCTGTGATCTCTCAGTGCTGTCAGTAGAGCTGTGTCTCCTCCAGTCAGTGCTCACTCTGCTGTGATCTCTCAGTGCTGTCAGTGAGAGCTGTGTCTCTCCTCCAGTCAGTGCTCACTCTGCTGTGATCTCTCAGTGCTGTCAGTGAGAGCTGTGTCTCTCCTCCAGTCAGTGCTCACTCTGCTGTGATCTCTCAGTGCTGTCTATCAGAGCTTATTCTCCCAGCAAAATCATGGTAAAAGCACAGTAAAGTGCTGTAAAGTCCAGGGACATCAGAATAAAAACACAGTAAAGTGCAATAAAGTAAAGCCCAGTGACATCTGGATTGAAGCACAGTACAGTGCAATAAAGCCCGGTGAAATCAGGGTAAAAGCGCAGTACAGCGCTGTAAAGCACAAAAGAATCGCGGTAAAAGCACAGTACGTGACGGTCTGTAGAAGCGCTGTCATATCGCACAGCCGGGCCGGGTCTCTCCCCTCCCTCTCTCCCTGTCCCTGTGTCATCCCCTCCTCCCCCCCTCCCCAGTCCCCCCTCCCTCTCTCTAGTTCAGTCGCGCTGAGCGCCAGCGAGAGGCCGTCCCCGAGCGCGCTCCGCTCCACACTGCGGTCGCGAGGCTGTGGGTCCGAACGGCGCGCGACGGAGCGGCGGAGGCAGAGCGCAGCCTCTCTCAGCCGGCGCGAGGAGTCAGTACCTCCCGGCGGCTCTCTGACACGCGGCGCTCGGAGTGCCGGCGAACCACACAGCCGGCGGAGAAAAAAACAAACAAACTTCTTTTCCAACTGAGACGAGGAGTGCGTCTTCGTTTTATCCTCGGCTCCGGGAGCGCACGATGCGCTCGCGTCTCTGTTTCCTTCGGTCGCGGCTGTCGGGCTGACGTGTTGTCCTGTTTCGAGGTGTCTTGGGAGTTTAGCCCCAGCGCTGAGAAGTTCGCCTGGAGCGGAATCCGCCGGACGCGGGGGGCCGGGGGCGACATGATGGCTCAGCCCGGACAGCAGGTGAGTTGGTGGCCCTAATTGCAGGCTCCTGCACCCGTAGAAGCTGCTCTTGTCGCAAGACACTCGCCGGGGCGCCCACGGGTGGTTTTTCACCGCAGCGCGAGCGCGCCTGTCCCGTCTCCCACCCGTTTTATGTTTTGACGCGCGGCGCTAGGTCGTAAAGGCGACTCTTGCCCTGAATGTGAAGGGTGAAGAGAAGAAAGGCGTTTATTGGACATCAACCAGGTCTCAAGCCGGTCCACACACACACAGTATCGGCCCAGAGCAGCCCAGCCCCGCTGTCTGCGAGAGAGGGGCCCCACGCCCCGTGTCCAGCACCTCGTGGAGTGTCCCGGCGGAATCGCAGCCGCGTCTGTCCTCTGTGAGGGGCGGCGGTGTGGGGGTGTGGGGGGGTCACTCGCCCTGGGGTGCTCTTCACTTGTGGAGAGAGCAACAGGCGGGCTTGGTCTTCACTGAACAAGTGGCGATCGTGGGTGGGTGGGTGTTTCATGGAAGAGGACGCGACGGCCCGTCGTCGGCCCGCGGCCCGGCCGGGTTACTTGGAGGTGGCAGCCCCGCAGTGAGCGGAGCCGGTCCCACACTCTCCGCGGCGCATGGCGGCTGCTGTGGTCCGAGGCCACTGGCTTGGCACGGGGCACGGAGCGTGACGTCATCCACGACAAGCACCGCAGGTCCCACCTGCACGTGCAACTCGATGACATCACCGCTGTGCGTGTAAGGATAGGTTCCTGCTGCGGGCAGTCTTTAACCCTGGTCCAGTCAGTCCAGGGTCTCCAGCACTGGTCTGGTCAGTACAGGGGTCTCCTGCCCTGGTCCGGTCAGTACAGGGTCTCCAGCACTGGTCCGGTCAGTAAAGGGGTCTGCAGCTCTGGTCCAGTCCAGTCAGTCCAGGAATGTCCAGCTCTGGACCGATCAGTACAGCGGTCTCTAGCTCTGGTCTGGCCAGTACAGGGGTCTCCTGCCCTGGTCCGGTCAGTACAGGGTCTCCAGCACTGGTCTGGTCAGTACAGGATTCTCCAGCACTGGTCTGCTCAGTACAGGGGTCTGCAGCTCTGGTCCAGTCCAGTCAGTCCAGGAATGTCCAGCTCTGGACCGATCAGTACAGCGGTCTCTAGCTCTGGTCTGGCCAGTACAGGGATGTCCAGCTCTGGTCCCGAAGAGTCCCAGTGCAGCTATTAATACAGGTCACCCCAAATCCCCTGGAACACGTGTTTGGGCATCTGATCAGTGTAGGAAGTGAAGGTTCACCGAGGGAATCTGGTCCTGGAGGAGATTCTGACGTTTCTTCGAAATGATCGTGAAATGACTCCTCTGAACACAGCCAGTAACAGCTGGACAGCGGGTTTATTGGGGCTGAATGAAGCCATGGTTCAGAGCCTGTTCCTCCGGCCCTGAGTGCTTCTGCCCCTCCAGAAGAGACAGACAGATCGATACCCCGGGGTTAATGAACATTAATCAACCCCCGAGCGCTTCACTGCATAAAAAAGTCTCCAGGCCACCAGCAATACGGCTTTGTGTGTGGAGATGTCACGCAGACACGTTGTGTCTGTTTTGTCCTGGTTAGCGCTCAACAGCGTGTTGTGGACACCTCTGACCACTGACACAGGCTTACTGTAATAATCTCTTTATAATCCAGAGGCAGACGGAGAGGAATATCCACACCCTGTAGCCGTTAGCTGATCATTCCCTGTGCTTCGTGCAGCTCAGAAACCATGAGCTCTCGGTGCTGTGGCTCTAAGCAGTCTTTCCTGTAGATTCAGATGTGTCCACTCTAACAGACTCTGAAAGTCTCTGAGAGTCTCTGTGGTCAGAGACTCGTGTCCCTGACACTGTGACATTGCACTGAACAAGGCTTATTGATCAGCACAGGAGTCACCCCCAAGGACACCCTATTCAGTAGCAGGCTGGAGCCCCGGGTTCGGTTCTTGGGGTGCAGTCTGTGTGGAGTTTGTATGTTCTCCCCGTGTTCGCGTGGATTTTCTACAGATGCTCCGGTTTCCTCCAGCAGTACAGAGACATACTGAGGGGATTACTGGCTTCTGGGAAAAGTGTGTGTCTGTCTGGCCTGCAGTGGACTGGTGTCCTGCCCAGGGTGTACCCTGCCTTGCACCCGTTGCTTACTGGGATAGGTCCCGGCTCCCTAGCAAACCCTGAATTGGAAGAAGTGTTTAGAAATGGATGGACAGATAATAATAATGGCATCTGACCTGGAGTGACCTCCTCTCTCTATGGAAGAACAGTAGAGGTTTTGGCAGTTAAATGATGAAACATCTGAGCACAAGAGGGCGCCAGAGGACTCTTTCTGCCCACTACCAACTGGAATAAGTCCAGACTGTTACACCTGAGTGCCAAGTTCATATTTCACAATCTGCTGCTAATTTCTTCATCCTACGACTTCTTTAGACTTTCAGAGTGCACTTAAAGTGTGTATATGATATCAGGGTGTACAGTGAATACAGTGTCTATGGTGTACAGCGTCAGTGTCTGTAGGGCTGGTGTACAGCGTCAGTGTCTGTAGGACTGGTGTACAGTGTCAGTGTCTCTGTAGAGCTGGTGTACAGCGTCAGTATCTCTGTAGGGCTGGTGTACAGCGTCAGTGTCTGTAGGGCTGGTGTACAGTGTCAGTGTCTGTAGGGCTGGTGTACAGTGTCAGTGTCTCTGTAGAGCTGGTGTACAGCGTCAGTGTCTGTAGGGCTGGTGTACAGCGTCAGTGTCTCTGTAGGGCTGGTGTACAGCATCAGTGTCTCTGTAGAGCTGGTGTACAGCGTCAGTGTCTCTGTAGGGCCGGTGTACAGTGTCAGTGTCTCTGTAGGACCGGTGTACAGTGTCAGTGTCTCTGTAGGGCCGGTGTACAGTGTCAGTGTCTCTGTAGGGCTGGTGTACAGTGTCACTGTCTGTAGGACTGGTGTACAGTGTCAGTGTCTGTAGGGCCGGTGTACAGTGTCAGTGTCTCTGTAGGGCTGGTGTACAGTGTCAGTGTCTCTGTAGGGCTGGTGTACAGCTTCAGTGTCTCTGTAGGGCTGGTGTACAGTGTCAGTGTCTCTGTAGGGCTGGTGTACAGTGTCACTGTCTGTAGGACTGGTGTACAGTGTCAGTGTCTCTGTAGGGCTGGTGTACAGTGTCACTGTCTGTAGGGCTGGTGTACAGTGTCAGTGTCTCTGTAGGGCTGGTGTACAGTGTCAGTGTCTCTGTAGAGCTGGTGTACAGTGTCAGTGTCTCTGTAGGGCTGGTGTACAGTGTCAGTGTCTCTGTAGAGTTTGTGTACAGTGTCAGTGTCTCTGTAGGGCTGGTGTACAGTGTCAGTGTCTGTAGGGCTGGTGCACAGTGTCAGTGTCTGTAGGGATGGTGTACAGTGTCAGTATCTCTGTAGGACTGGTGTACAGTGTCAGTGTCTGTAGGGCTGGTGTACAGTGTCAGTGTCTGTAGGGCTGGTGTACAGTGTCAGTGTCTCTGTAGGGCTGGTGCACAGTGTCAGTGTCTGTAGGGCTGGTGTACAGTGTCAGTGTCTCTGTAGGACTGGTGTACGGTGTCAGTGTCTCTGTAGGGCCGGTGTACAGTGTCAGTGTCTGTAGGACTGGTGTACAGTGTCAGTGTCTCTGTTGTGTATTTTACTGACAAAATTAATACATTGGGCTTCTTCAGAATGAACAGTGAAACCTGAACTAGAGGGTACAAGTGGAAACTATACAGAGGTGCTTTGAAAACTGAGAGAATAGGCACTTCTTTACCCAAAGGGTAGTGGGAGAGAGGAACAAGCTACCCAGCCATGTGGTTGAAGGTGATACTTTCTCTTCCTTCCAGAAACATCCAGGGACCAATCAGCTACTAAATATCAGATGGCCCAGATGGGCCCATTTCATCTGTGTCCTCTTGTTCAGAGAGGCCCAGCTCCTGTCCTCACAGGCCAGGTTTCCCATCCTCGTACCTGAGCTCTTAACTACCCAGCTGATCAAGGTTGCTTAATTAGACAACCAGAAGCTTCTCCTGTATCTCAGGAGGCGGGAATTTGAAGAGACCTGTACTGTACCCCCTGCTGGGCTGGGGAGGGGGTGTACAGTATGTGTTTCCAGGAGCCTCTGTTGAGCTCTGCGCTTCATTCTGCACATTAGGACCTCTCCTGCTCAATACGTGTTCCCTCACACAGTCTTATATTTCAAATAAAACATTTATAACTTTTTAATTGGTGCTTTTCAAATTGGATCCCTGTTCAGGAAGAATGAGGGGATGAATGTGAGGAAGAATTCATTATGCATTACATACAGTGTGGTTGTTAAAGTCACAGATGAGCTGGACTGAGTGTCTTTACAGTCTCTACAGATCTGATGGTGATGAGTGTGAATGTGAAGATACAGATGAGCTGGACTGAGTGTCTTTACAGTCTCTACAGATCTGATGGGAATGAGTGTTGAGTGTTGAGTGTTGAGTGTTGAGTGAAGTTCTGAATTAACATTGTAGTCTCCTCTTTAATTGTTCCATTATATGAAAATGCTGAGGAGTGGAAGCCCTTTTTCCTTGGGCTGGATTGGGGAGTTGACAGCAAGGTCACTGAGCAGCTAAGCTGTGGCCATATGTAGCCTCGTGTTCTTTGGCAGCAGTGGGACCTGGAGACACATGTGACGCCTGCCCACATCCCAGCACAACACCACCTGGGATAATCTGGCCAGGCACAGCCAAGCTGGGACATGCACAATGACACACTTAATTCCTCACAAGATCAGAGAAGGAGAAAGGCTGGGAGAGACTAACAGACACAGACAGAATGAAGGAGAGAGAGAAAAGGAGCAATTGACACTGTACAGTACTGCACACTGAGTGATCATCAGTGATACAGACCTACCTAACACTAACTCTACAGAGATACTGACAGTGTACACCAGTCCTACAGAGACACTGACACTGTACACCAGCCCTACAGAGACATTGACACTGTACACCAGTCCTACAGAGACACTGACGCTGTACAGCAGCCCTACAGACACTGACACTGTACACCAGCCCTACAGAGACACTGACACTGTACACCAGCCCTACAGAGACACTGACGCTGTACACCAGCCCTACAGACATTGACACTGTACACCAGTCCTACAGAGACACTGATGCTGTACACCAGTCCTACAGTAATTACACCTCTCTCTCAGTGCAGTGTTAATGGACTGTAGTGTCCAGTGTGTCTGTATTAACCCCTCTCTCTCAGTGCAGTGTTAATGGACTGTAGTGTCCAGTGTGTCTGTATTAACCCCTCTCTCTCTCAGTGCAGTGTTAATGTACTGTAGTGTCCAGTGTGTCTGTATTAACCCCTCTCTCTCAGTGCAGTGTTAATGGACTGTAGTGTCCAGTGTGTCTGTATTAACCTCTCTCTCTCAGTGCAGTGATAATGTACTGTAGTGTCCAGTGTGTCTGTATTAACCCCTCTCTCTCTCAGTGCAGTGTTAATGTACTGTAGTGTCCAGTGTGTCTGTATTAACCCCTCTCTCTCTCAGTGCAGTGTTAATGGACTGTAGTATCCAGAGTGTCTGTATTAACCCCTCTCTCTCAGTGCAGTGTTAATGGACTGTAGTGTCCAGTGTGTCTGTATTAACCCCTCTCTCTCAGTGCAGTGTTAATGTACTGTAGTGTCCAGTGTGTCTGTATTAACCCCTCTCTCAGTGCAGTGTTAATGTACTGTAGTGTCCAGTGTGTCTGTATTAACCCCTCTCTCTCAGTGCAGTGTTAATGGACTGTAGTGTCCAGTGTGTCTGTATTAACCTCTCTCTCTCAGTGCAGTGATAATGTACTGTAGTGTCCAGTGTGTCTGTATTAACCCCTCTCTCTCTCAGTGCAGTGTTAATGTACTGTAGTGTCCAGTGTGTCTGTATTAACCCCTCTCTCTCTCAGTGCAGTGTTAATGGACTGTAGTATCCAGAGTGTCTGTATTAACCCCTCTCTCTCAGTGCAGTGTTAATGGACTGTAGTGTCCAGTGTGTCTGTATTAACCCCTCTCTCTCAGTGCAGTGTTAATGTACTGTAGTGTCCAGTGTGTCTGTATTAACCCCTCTCTCAGTGCAGTGTTAATGGACTGTAGTGTCCAGTGTGTCTGTATTAACCCCTCTCTCTCTCAGTCCAGTGTTAATGGACTGTAGTGTCCAGTGTGTCTGTATTAACCCCTCTCTCTCAGTGCAGTGTTAATGGACTGTAGTATCCAGAGTGTCTGTATTAACCCCTCTCTCTCAGTGCAGTGTTAATGGACTGTAGTGTCCAGTGTGTCTGTATTAACCCCTCTCTCTCAGTGCAGTGTTAATGGACTGTAGTATCCAGAGTGTCTGTATTAACCCCTCTCTCTCAGTGCAGTGTTAATGGACTGTAGTGTCCAGAGTGTCTGTATTAACCCCTCTCTCTCAGTGCAGTGTTAATGTACTGTAGTATCCAGAGTGTCTGTATTAACCTCTTTCTCTCTTTCCAGACAGAGCTCTCTCATGCTCAATGAGACAGTGGGCTCCTCACATATGGTGCCAACCCTGGAATAGTGCCTGCTCTGACAGGCTGGACAGACTGCGCACCAAGGCAGAGGTCTAAGCAGACCCACCCCACACCATCCCTGACCACCCTTCCTCTTTCTCCCTCTTTCCCTTCTCTTAAAGCCCAGTCCCAGCCCCCAACCCCTCAAGCCTGGGGATTCTCCCAGCCCGTTCCGCAAGACGCCCAGCGGTGGGGTCATGGCTGTCCAGCCTGATGGCTTGTGGAGTTTTCTGCTGACCTCATCCTACCACCCCAGGTGGTCCCAAACCGTAGACACAGCCAGGACCAGGAATCGGATTGGGAATGCTGGAGGGAATGGGGGAGCAGGTTTGGACGCTATGGGATGCAGCAGAGGACGTTCCTGGAGCTGGGGCAAATGGCTGTGGCTCCCCCTCCTGGTCGCATCCTGCTTGCTCTCCCAAGGCAGGGCGGCCACTTACAAGATTGCTGTGGTGGGGCCCTGGACTTGTGACCCTCTGTTCGCCACGGCGCTGCCGGACGTGGCTGCCCGGCTGGCCATCGGCCGAATCAACAAGGACCCCTTCCTGAACAAAGGCTACTGGTACGACTACGTCTTGGTGAACGAGGACTGCCAGACCTCGCGGGCCCTGTCCACCTTCATCGGCAGCGAGAGCTACGCCGCCGCCTTCGTCGGGCCCGCCAACCCGGGCTACTGCACGGCGGCCGCCCTCCTGGGCAAGAACTGGAACAAGCCGGTGGCGTCCTGGGCCTGCCTGAACCCCGACCTGCACGATGGGGGCTACCCCACCTTCCTGCGCCCCCTGCCGCTCTCCTCGCAGGTGCTCTTCGCCGTGCTGCGCTACTTCCGCTGGGCGCACGCCGCCATCGTGACCACCGACAGCGACCTGTGGGTGGAGACGGGCCACGAGCTCGCGACCTCGCTGCGCCACCTCGGACTGCCTGTCAGCGTGGTGGTCACCATGGAGACGGAGGGCAACGGCCCGAGCGAGGCCCTGCAGCGCATCAAACGGGCTGACAAAGTAAGAGGTAGGGAGAAATGCCACAGATACCTGTACTGAGACTGATAACCAGTAACTGGTACCGATACCAATACTTGGAGTGAGACTGATAACTGATACCTGTACTGATACCGATACCAGTACTTGGAGTGAGACTGATAACTGATACCTGTACTGATACCGATACCAGTACTTGGAGTGAGACTGATAGCTGATACCTGTACTGAGACTGATAACCAATAACTGGTACCGATACCAATACTTGGATTGAGACTGATAACTGATACCTGTACTGATACCGATACCAGTACTTGGAGTGAGACTGATAGCTGATACCTGTACTGGGACTGATAACCAATAACTGGTACCGATACCAATACTTGGAGCGAGACTGATAGCTGATACCTCTACTGAGACTGAAAACTGAAACCAAGACTAAGACTGAGAGTGATGCTAGTACTGAGACTGGAACTCATCTGATGCCAGTACTGAGACTAGGACTCATATCTGACACTAATACTGCCACTGACACTAACACAGATACTGACACTGGTGCTGACACTGAAACTGACACTGACACTAATACTGATACTGATACTGGGAGTCATATCTGACACTGATACTGCCACTGACACTAACACAGATACTGACACTGGTGCTGACACTAAAACTGACACTGACACTAATACTGATACTGATACTGGGAGTCATATCTGACACTGATACTGCCACTGACACTAACACAGATACTGACACTGGTGCTGACACTGAAACTGACACTGACACTAATACTGATAAGGATACTGATACTGGGAGTCATATCTGATGCCGAGACTAAGACAGAGATTGTAATAGCCACACTGTTACTGATAGTGTCACATTCTCACATAAGGATCGCATTGATTGATACCTGTACTGAAGCTATTAGCCACACGGTTACTGATAGTGATATTAATACTGCTGCTGTTATTAACAGGCACACTCTTACTGACAGTGATATTAATACTGCTGCTGTTATTAACAGGCACACTCTTACTGACAGTGATATTAGTGCTGATACTGTTGCTAAAAGGCACACTCTTACTTATCACTGACACCTAGGCTGAGACTAGAAATGTTAGTATTGATGCTAATGATATCAATACCAATAGTATTACCAATACCAACACCAATAGAGAGTGACATTACCATTACAGTTATTGATAACATTGATACCGTTACTACAGAATGTGCAGTTAGGAGTTAGGAGTCATTATTGTTACTAATTTGGATAGCATTACACAAACTATTTTTCCTACCTGTATATGATATAAATATGGATATTTAAACTACTAGTGATATAGCTACTGATAATGATATTGCCAAGTTTGCTAACTACTACTGTTACCTACAATGTTACTCTTCTAATGTGCATATTGGTAAAAATACAGCTGTTAAGGAAAATGATGTTGATTATCATACAGGTGAGAGTGCGCTTATTTGTTATTGATACAGACAGGAGTGTTGTTGCTGCTGCTGCCAATTCTCATACTGATGTTGATCACGGTCATGTTCCTGGCTCTGTTGCTGATGCTGATTGTCACTGTGGCCCAGTTGCAGACACTGGCATGGACTCCTGCTCTCACACTGGTAGTGCTGCCAGCTGAAATCATGCTGCTGAGGCAGGTTCCCTGGGATCAACGGAGAACCAGCAGGCTGGGATCCTCAGATCAGTTAGTTAGCGATTAGCATCCTATTGAGCAGGATGAGATGATTGTCCTTCCCTTGTTGTGTCACCTCTGTCCTTGACAATGGTGATTCGAAGACTGATACTGCCAGCATGACTGCTTTCGTTACCTTTCATTTCCTGGTCATTTCTCTTTGTATAATGCATCTCTCACTCTCCCTGACCTCACTCTCACTCTCCCTGACCTCACTCTCACTCTCCCTGACCTCTCTCTCGCGTTCTCTGACCTCTCTCTCGCTCTCCCTGACCTCACTCTCTCTCTGACCTCACTCTCGCGTTCTCTGACCTCTCTCGCTCTCCCTGACCTCACTCTCTCTCTGACCTCTCTCTCGCGTTCTCTGACCTCTCTCGCTCTCCCTGACCTCACTCTCGCTCTCCCTGACCTCACTCTCGCGTTCTCTGACCTCACTCTCGCTCTCCCTGACCTCACTCTTGCTCTCCCTGACCTCACTCTCGCGTTCTCTGACCTCTCTCTCGCTCTCCCTGACCTCACTCTCTCTCTGACCTCTCTCTCGCGTTCTCTGACCTCTCTCTCGCGTTCTCTGACCTCTCTCTCGCTCTCCCTGACCTCACTCTCGCTCTCCCTGACCTCACTCTTGCTCTCTCTGACCTCACTCTTGCGCTCTCTGACATCACTCTTGCTCTCTCTGACCTCACTCTCTCTCTGACCTCCCTCTTGCGCTCTCTGACCTCCCTCTTGCGCTCTCTGACCTCACTCTCGCGATCCCTGACCTCACTCTCGCTTTTCCTTGTTCACTCTAGGTCTTTCTCGCTCTCACTTTCAATTCAATTCAAACTGCTTTTTTGGCAGGACTGATGAATTACAGTGTTGCCAAAGCATATATAATTAAGACAACATCCACAGACATTCATAGATCTACAGACATCTATGAATTGGCTTCATTACTCTGCTCTCCTCTGTGGCCACTGAGCCTGTCCTCTCTGGGCAGCCAGGTCTGCCTGTGTCGCCCAGTTTCTATGGCCAGGCTGTGGTCACTGAGCCTGTACTTCGTCAGGGTCTGTTTCTCTTTGTTATTTCATACCCTGGTCAGATATTCGGCTAGTGTGTATTGTCTGTTTAGGATTCTGTAGCATTCCAGTTTGTCTTGTTTGTGTTGTCACCCAGTGGGTGAGGTAGTGTTGTTCGGCTTGTGTAGTGTTTTGGTTGATTCTGATTGGTGTTGTTTTAGCTGTACTGTCCTGAGGCTGGCTGGTGTCAATGGCTGAGGGGCTGTTGGCTTTGCAGGGCCTGGTGGTGGTTGGAGTTTCTCTGTAACCAGAATTTGGTTGCTCTCCTCTGTATGTTTATTAATAATGGGTATTGGTCTAATTTGGTCTAATTTATCTACATAAATTGTTAGGAGTTTTCTCTGCACATACACACAGGGGGTGTGTCTGTGTGCCTCCCTCTCTATAGAGGGGGTGTGTGTGCGTGCCTCCCTCTCTGGAGAGGGGTGTGTCTGCGTGCCTCCCTCTCAGGAGAGGGGTGTGTCAGCGTGCCTCCCTCTCAGGAGAGGGGTGTGTCAGCGTGCCTCCCTCTCAGGAGAGGGGTGTGTCTGCGTGCCTCCCTCTCAGGAGAGGGGTGTGTCTGCGTGCCTCCCTCTCAGGAGAGGGGTGTGTCTGTGTGCCTCCCTCTCAGGAGAGGGGTGTGTCTGTGTGCCTCCCTCTCAGGAGAGGGGTGTGTCAGTGTGCCTCCCTCTCAGGAGAGGGGTGTGTCAGTGTGCCTCCCTCTCATGAGAGGGGTGTGTCAGTGTGCCTCCCTCTCAGGAGAGGGGTGTGTCTATGTGCCTCCCTCTCAGGAGAGGGGTGTGTCTGCGTGCCTCCCTCTCAGGAGAGGGGTGTGTCAGTGTGCCTCCCTCTCAGGAGAGGGGTGTGTCTGCGTGCCTCCCTCTCAGGAGAGGGGTGTGTCTGCGTGCCTCCCTCTCAGGAGAGGGGTGTGTCAGTGTGCCTCCCTCTCATGAGAGGGGTGTGTCAGTGTGCCTCCCTCTCTGGAGAGGGGTGTGTCTATGTGCCTCCCTCTCAGGAGAGGGGTGTGTCTGCGTGCCTCCCTCTCAGGAGAGGGGTGTGTCAGTGTGCCTCCCTCTCAGGAGAGGGGTGTGTCTGCGTGCCTCCCTCTCAGGAGAGGGGTGTGTCTGCTGCCTCCCTCTCAGGAGAGGGGTGTGTCTGCGTGCCTCCCTCTCAGGAGAGGGGTGTGTCTGTGTGCCTCCCTCTCAGGAGAGGGGTGTGTCTGCATGCCTCCCTCTCAGGAGAGGGGTGTGTCTGTGTGCCTCCCTCTCAGGAGAGGGGTGTGTCAGTGTGCCTCCCTCTCAGGAGAGGGGTGTGTCAGTGTGCCTCCCTCTCTGGAGAGGGGTGTGTCAGTGTGCCTCCCTCTCATGAGAGGGGTGTGTCAGTGTGCCTCCCTCTCAGGAGAGGGGTGTGTCAGTGTGCCTCCCTCTCAGGAGAGGGGTGTGTCAGTGTGCCTCCCTCTCTGGAGAGGGGTGTGTCAGTGTGCCTCCCTCTCAGGAGAGGGGTGTGTCAGTGTGCCTCCCTCTCTGGAGAGGGGTGTGTCAGTGTGCCTCCCTCTCAGGAGAGGGGTGTGTCTGCATGCCTCCCTCTCAGGAGAGGGGTGTGTCAGTGTGCCTCCCTCTCAGGAGAGGGGTGTGTCAGTGTGCCTCCCTCTCTGGATAGGGGTGTGTCTGTGTGCCTCCCTCTCAGGAGAGGGGTGTGTCAGTGTGCCTCCCTCTCAGGAGAGGGGTGTGTCAGTGTGCCTCCCTCTCAGGAGAGGGGTGTGTCTGCATGCCTCCCTCTCAGGAGAGGGGTGTGTCAGTGTGCCTCCCTCTCTAGAGAGGGGTGTGTCAGTGTGCCTCCCTCTCAGGAGAGGGGTGTGTCAGTGTGCCTCCCTCTCAGGAGAGGGGTGTGTTTGCTGCCTCCCTCTCAGGAGAGGGCACAGGGAGCATGGCCAGGGAGAGAGCTGGCGATTGCACGCTGGGTGGCGATATCACAGATGCCCAGTTCCGGCGCGCAGCCCTGGGGGCGTGAGGGGTAACTGGCCTGCGTGTGTGCCTGTCCCTCAGTGATCATCATGTGCATGCACTCGGCGCTGATCGGCGGGCAGGAGCAGCGGCTTCTCCTCAAGACGGCGCAGGACCTGCGCATGACGGACGGCAGCTACGTGTTCCTGCCCTACGACACCCTGCTGTACAGCCTGCCCTACCGCGCCGCGCCGCAGCCGCTGCTGGCCAACGACTCGGCCCTGCGCCAGGCCTACGACGCCGTGCTCACCGTCACCATGGACTGCGAGAAGCGCTCCTTCACTGACGCCTTCCGCGCCGCACAGGACTCCTACGAGATCCGCTCCAGCTGGCACCCCAGTCAGGCAAGTCCGGCTCGGGGACCCAGCGCAGTGTGGGGGCGCCCCTGCAGACTGCACCCCCTTACTGGAGTAACATTACAGTGTGGGGGTGTCCCTGCAGACTGCACCCCCTTACTGGAGTAACATTACAGTGTGGGGGTGTCCCTGCAGACTGCACCCCCTTACTGGAGTAACGTTACAGTGTGGGGGTGTCCCTGCAATCTGTACCCCCTTAGTGGAGTAACGTTACAGTGTGGGGGTGTCCCTGCAGACTGCACCCCCTAAGTGGAGTAACGTTACAGTGTGAGGGTGTCCCTGCACTCTGCACCCCCTTAGTGGAGTAATGTTACAGTGTGGGGGTGTCCCTGCACTCTGCACCCCCTTAGTGGAGTAATGTTACAGTGTGGGGGTGTCCCTGCACTCTGTACCCCCTTTCTAGAGTAACGTTACAGTGTGAGGGTGTCCCTGCACTCTGCACCCCCTTAGTGGAGTAACGTTACGGTGTGGGGGTGTCCCTGCACTCTGTACCCCCTTAGTGGAGTAACGTTACAGCGCTGTGGCAGATGAAACATTTGGAGGAATAAGCTCGTCTTGTGTTTGGAGCTCTTAGCTCTGTCTGTCTCTCTGTGTTGAATCCCCTTTCTCTTCTTGATGTAATTCCGCCTCTCAACCACTAGGTGTCACCTCTCTTTGGCACCATCTACAACTCCCTGCTCTTCGTGGCGAACGCAGTGGAGCGTGGGCGGCGGAGCGGGCGCTGGGTGTCCGGCACGTCGGTGGCACAGCACGCGCGGGGCTTCGAGTTCGACGGCTTCTGCCAGCGGCTGTGGGTGGGCGAGGAGGGGGCGGGGCTGCAGGCCCGGTTCGTGGTTCTGGACAGCGACGGCTCGGGCAGCACACTGCGCCCCACGCACACGCTCACACCCAGCACTCACGGCGGGTCCCTTGTGCCCACCGGCCGCAGCATGCACTTCCCTGGGGGCTCCACGCCAGGCACCGACTCCGGCTGCTGGTTCGACTCCAACACCATCTGCTCCGGGGGTGAGTCGCACTGCTCCCCCACTGTCGTCCTCGCCCACTCCCCCCGTCCTTCTGTCTCTCAGCTTGTCCTCCTCGCCATCTCTGTCTCTGTCACTCACACAACACACGGATTAAACTCAGCTCTCGCTTTCTTTCCTCCCTGTCTCCCTTCTCCCTCTTTCTCTCTGTCTATCATCCCTCTTTCCTGCCTCTCTCTCTGTCTCTCCTCTCTCCCTCTCTTCCCTGCTTCTGTCTCCCTCCCCTTCTCCTCCCTCTCTCCCTGTCTCTCCTCTCTCCCTCTCCTCCCTGTTTCTCTGTCTCCCCCTCTCCTCCCTCTGTCCCTGTCTCTCCTCCCTGTCTCTCTTTCTCCGTCCCTCTCCTCCCTGTCTCTCCTCCCTTTCTCTGTCTTTCCTCCCTATCTACTCCCTGTCTCTCTGTCTCACCTCTTCTCTCCTCCCTCTCTACTCCCTGTCTCTCTCCCTCTCTTCCTCTCCTCCTCTCCTCCTCTCTCCAGGAGTTGATCCAGTCTTTGTTCTGCTGATCTTTGTGCTGATCACAGGCCTGGCTGTAGGAGGGGTGGCCTTGGCTTACTTCCTCAGGTAGGGGTGTCCCTGACACACTCACACTGCCACACTGCCACACACACAGTCACATTGACACACTTACACACTGACACACACACTCACACTCACACTGACACACACTCACACTGACACACTCACTGACACACTTACACACTGACACACTAACACTGATGCACACTCACTGACACACGCTGTCACACACTAACACACTAACACTGACACACTAACACACTGTCTCACACACACTGACACACTCACACTGTCACACACACACTCACTGACACACTGACACACTCACACTGACGCACACTGTCACACTCACACTGACACACTCACGCTGAAACACTCCCACTGACACACGCTGGCCTGCTGGGACCAGGTCAGACCAACTGCTGCCATTCTCACTGTTCAGGAGGAGGATCCAGCAGTCCCAGCTGATGAAGGGTCCGAACAAGATCCTGCTGACCCTGGACGACCTGGTGTTCATCAACGCCCAGCTCAGCAAGAAGGTCAGTCAGAGCAAGAGGCAGGGCTGTCTCAAACTAATACCCCAGAATTCCCTCTCCTTCCCAGTGTATGCTCACAGCTCCTGTCACAGCCTGAGCAGCAGGCAGTGTTCCTGTCTAATACTACTGCTATACAAGAAGAAGAAGAAACCTGTTCCCACAGCTCTGTTGGCTCACTGAGAGAGATATTGAAGAGTTTCTGCTCACACTGGTCCCACCCCTCGGTATCTCCCTCTCTCTGTGCTGTAGAAGATGAACGAGGACAGCGTGACAGGAAGGAGTCTGTCGGACGTGAAGAGCAACAGGACACCCCGTCACTCAGTATCCGGGCGCAGCCTGACGGCCGCCACACCAGAGAGCTCCAACGTGGCCATCTACGAGGTGACCAGGGGGCGACAGACCTTCAGCAGGGGATATAACACCTGGGTTATGGGGCTGGAGACATTTTGAGTAGGGTACAATACTCTGGGTCATGTGGCAGAAGAAGATAAGGGGTATATACAGTACTTTGGGCATTGGAAAAGGACTGTCCAGGCTGGGAGCAGGCCGTAACACTGTGGACAGTATATATACTGTGGAGTATTAAACCAACTTTACTTGGGTTCTGGGTAACAATATTCTGTTGCTGGGGATGATAGATCTGTTACTGTGTTGTTGGGGTGGGAGAAGCCTGTTCCCAGGGTATTTTAGTCCATTTGCTTATATACAATCCCCTCACCTGGAGAATGCTAGTCTGTTACTGGGCCGTAGTACTGTGTGCTGCTGTGGTAGAGTTACCCTGAGCTCCTGGGGCAGAGTGGTCTTTACTCCCGCCTCCTGCCCTTTCTCCAGGGCGACTGGGTCTGGCTGAAGAAGTTTCCTGTAGGAGGAAAAAACATGGAGATCAAGCCCACGACCAAGACTGTCTTCTGCAAGGTGAGCAGGCAGCGCAGGGAAGGGGGTGACTGTGGTGAGAGCGACGGCTGTGATTGTGGTGAGAGAGACGGCTGTGATTGTGGTGAGAGTGACGGCTGTGACTGTGGTGAGAGTGACGGCTGTGACTGTGGTGAGAGTGACGGCTGTGATTGTGGTGAGAGTGATGGCTGTGACTGTGGTGAGAGAGACGGCTGTGATTGTGGTGAGAGTGATGGCTGTGACTGTGGTGAGAGTGATGACTGTGATTGTGGTGAGAGAGACGGCTGTGACTGTGGTGAGAGAGATGGCTGTGACTGTGGTGAGAGAGACGGCTGTGATTGTGGTGAGAGAGACGGCTGTGACTGTGGTGAGAGAGACGGCTGTGATTGTGGTGAGAGCGACGGCTGTGATTGTGGTGAGAGAGACGGCTGTGACTGTGGTGAGAGTGATGGCTGTGATTGTGGTGAGAGTGACGGCTGTGACTGTGGTGAGAGAGACGGCTGTGACTGTGGTGAGAGAGATGGCTGTGATTGTGGTGAGAGTGACGGCTGTGACTGTGGTGAGAGAGACGGCTGTGACTGTGGTGAGAGTGACGGCTGTGACTGTGGTGAGAGAGACGGCTGTGATTGTGGTGAGAGTGATGGCTGTGACTGTGGTGAGAGTGATGACTGTGATTGTGGTGAGAGAGATGGCTGTGATTGTGGTGAGAGTGATGGCTGTGACTGTGGTGAGAGTGATGGCTGTGATTGTGGTGAGAGCGACGGCTGTGACTGTGGTGAGAGTGACGGCTGTGACTGTGGTGAGAGTGATGGCTGTGACTGTGGTGAGAGCGACGGCTGTGACTGTGGTGAGAGAGATGACTGTGATTGTGGTGAGAGCGACGACTGTGACTGTGGTGAGAGAGACGGCTGTGACTGTGGTGAGAGTGACGGCTGTGACTGTGGTGAGAGCGACGACTGTGACTGTGGTGAGAGTGATGGCTGTGACTGTGGTGAGAGAGACGGCTGTGACTGTGGTGAGAGAGACGGCTGTGATTGTGGTGAGAGTGACGGCTGTGACTGTGGTGAGAGTGGTGGCTGTGACTGTGGTGAGAGAGACGGCTGTGATTGTGGTGAGAGTGAGGGCTGTGACTGTGGTGAGAGAGACGGCTGTGATTGTGGTGAGAGTGACGGCTGTGACTGTGGTGAGAGAGACGGCTGTGACTGTGGTGAGAGCGACGGCTGTGATTGTGGTGAGAGCGACGGCTGTGATTGTGGTGAGAGAGACGGCTGTGATTGTGGTGAGAGTGATGGCTGTGATTGTGGTGAGAGCGACAGCGGTGACTGTGGTGAGAGAGACGGCTGTGACTGTGGTGAGAGAGACGGCTGTGACTGTGGTGAGAGAGACGGCTGTGATTGTGGTGAGAGTGATGGCTGTGATTGTGGTGAGAGTGATGGCTGTGACTGTGGTGAGAGTGATGACTGTGACTGTGGTGAGAGCGACGGCTGTGACTGTGGTGAGAGAGACGGCTGTGACTGTGGTGAGAGAGACGGCTGTGATTGTGGTGAGAGAGACGGCTGTGATTGTGGTGAGAGAGACGGCTGTGATTGTGGTGAGAGTGACGGCTGTGATTGTGGTGAGAGTGACGGCTGTGATTGTGGTGAGAGAGACGGCTGTGATTGTGGTGAGAGTGACGGCTGTGATTGTGGTGAGAGAGACGGCTGTGATTGTGGTGAGAGCGACAGCGGTGACTGTGGTGAGAGAGACGGCTGTGATGGCTGTGACTGTGGTGAGAGCGACGGCTGTGACTGTGGTGAGAGCGACGGCTGTGACTGTGGTGAGAGCGACGGCTGTGACTGTGGTGAGAGCGACGACTGTGATTGTGGTGAGAGAGACGGCTGTGACTGTGGTGATAGAGACGGCTGTGACTGTGGTGAGAGTGATGGCTGTGACTGGTGAGAGCGACGGCTGTGACTGTGGTGAGAGCGACGGCTGTGATTGTGGTGAGAGTGACGGCTGTGATTGTGGTGAGAGAGATGGCTGTGATTGTGGTGAGAGAGATGGCTGTGACTGTGGTGAGAGTGATGGCTGTGACTGTGGTGAGAGTGATGGCTGTGATTGTGGTGAGAGAGATGGCTGTGACTGTGGTGAGAGTGATGGCTGTGACTGTGGTGATAGAGACGGCTGTGATTGTGGTGAGAGCGACGACTGTGATTGTGGTGAGAGAGACGGCTGTGACTGTGGTGAGAGAGACGGCTGTGATTGTGGTGAGAGTGACGGCTGTGACTGTGGTGATAGAGACGGCTGTGATTGTGGTGAGAGTGACGGCTGTGACTGTGGTGAGAGTGATGACTGTGACTGTGGTGAGAGAGATGGCTGTGACTGTGGTGAGAGTGATGGCTGTGACTGTGGTGAGAGTGATGGCTGTGATTGTGGTGAGAGAGATGGCTGTGACTGTGGTGAGAGTGATGGCTGTGACTGTGGTGATAGAGACGGCTGTGATTGTGGTGAGAGTGACGGCTGTGACTGTGGTGAGAGTGATGGCTGTGACTGTGGTGAGAGAGACGGCTGTGACTGTGGTGAGAGTGATGGCTGTGACTGTGGTGAGAGTGATGGCTGTGATTTTGGTGAGAGAAATGGCTGTGACTGTGGTGAGAGTGATGGCTGTGACTGTGGTGAGAGAGATGGCTGTGACTGTGGTGAGAGCGACGACTGTGATTGTGGTGAGAGTGACGACTGTGACTGTGGTGAGAGAGATGGCTGTGATTTTGGTGAGAGAAATGGCTGTGACTGTGGTGAGAGTGATGGCTGTGACTGTGGTGAGAGAGATGGCTGTGACTGTGGTGAGAGCGACGACTGTGATTGTGGTGAGAGTGACGGCTGTGATTGTGGTGAGAGTGATGGCTGTGATTATGTTCTCCCGTGACAGCTGAGAGATCTTCGTCATGAGAACCTGAACCTGTTCCTGGGCTTCTTCCACGACTGCGGCGTGTTCGCCGTCGTGACGGAGCACTGCTCGCGCGGCAGCCTGGAGGACCTCATCCACAACACCGACATGAAGCTCGACTGGATGTTCAAGTCCTCCCTGCTGCTGGACCTTATCAAGGTGACCACTCATGGCCGGGTTCAAGGACAAGAGACAGGACAGCGACTGGACAGCTGCTGGGGTTTCCTGGGTAGCAGATCACAGCAAGTCGAGCATCGCCAGAGTGGTGAAGGTTTGGGTCAGCCACGATGCCCTTGTCCTTTGTACCACAGCGCCGGCTCTTTGACTGGCCAAGGGCAACTGGGTGAATGATCTGTAGAGGGTGTCAAAGGAGGGTGTGCACAGTCCTCACTTTCCTGTCACACTGCGGTGTCCACATTGAAGGCAACGCCCTCTGGTGGGCCCTGGTGATAGCAGCGCTCTGTGGTGTCCACAGTGATGGTAGCGCCCTCTGGTGTGTCTTGGTGATAGCAGCGCTCTGTGGTGTCCACAGTGATGGCAGCGCCCTCTGGTGTGTCTTGGTGATAGCAGCGCTCTGTGGTGTCCACAGTGATGGCAGCGCCCTCTGGTGTGTCTTGGTGATAGCAGCGCTCTGTGGTGTCCACAGTGATGGCAGCGCCCTCTGGTGGGCCCTGGTGATAGCAGCGCTCTGTGGTGTCCACAGTGATGGTAGCGCCCTCTGGTGTGTCTTGGTGATAGCAGCACTCTGTGGTGTCCACAGTGATGGCAGCGCCCTCTGGTGGGCCCTGGTGATAACAGCGCTCTGTGGTGTCCACAGTGAAGGCAGCGCCCTCTGGTGGGCCCTGGATATAGCAGCGCGCTGCGGTGTCCACAGTGATGGCAGCGCCCTCTGGTGGGCCCTGGATATAGCAGCGCTCTGCGGTGTCCACAGTGATGGCAGCGCCCTCTGGTGGGCCCTGGATATAGCAGCGCGCTGCGGTGTCCACAGTGATGGCAGCGCCCTCTGGTGGGCCCTGGATATAGCAGCGCTCTGCGGTGTCCACAGTGATGGCAGCGCCCTCTGGTGGGCCCTGGATATAGCAGCGCTCTGCGGTGTCCACAGTGATGGCAGCGCCCTCTGGTGGGCCCTGGATATAGCAGCGCTCTGTGGTGTCCACAGTGATGGTAGCGCCCTCTGGTGGGCCCTGGATATAGCAGCGCTCTGTGGTGTCCACAGTGAAGGCAGCGCCCTCTGGTGGGCCCTGGATATAGCAGCACTCTGCGGTGTCCACAGTGCTTGTCCATGACAGGTGTTCCCCCTGGTGTCCCGCTGCACCTGTAGAGTCTCCGCCCTATACCAGTCTGAGCGGTCCCACTATCCCGGGTGGGGCACCATGAATTGTTCCCCCGCAGAGCAACTCACCACCCCACCCCCCCACCTCTCGATGCAGGCGATGAAATACCTGCACCACCGCGACGTCGTCCACGGCCGCCTGAAGTCGCGGAACTGCGTGGTGGACGGCCGCTTCGTCCTGAAGGTCACCGACTACAGCTACAACGAGATCCTGGACACGCAGAAGATGCCACACATGGAGGGCAGGCCGGAGGGTGAGCGGGGTCCCACGTCTTCCCCCCCTGACCAGTTCCCCAGCTAGCAGGCCAATCAGGATTCGGAGTTTAGCTGTCTTGACGTGACCGGGAGATTCGGATTGGTCAAGGCCTTCAGAGACCGTCTCCGTTGTGAAAGAACGTTTTTAAGGGATGGGACAGTATATGTGCAAGTGTGAATTTAAATGAACATTTACAGATGGATAAAGATATACTTAAAAAAGCCACAGAGCATTCTGTTATAATAGTTATAAGTTGCCCTTTAACCCACAGTATACAGGCTGCCCTCTCCCTCACCTCTCCTCTCTCACTCACTGTATCCATCATCTCCTCCTCTCCCATTGTCTGTCTGCCCCACTCCCACTCCTCTTCCTCCCTCTCTCCTGTCTCCTCTCTCTGCTCCACTCCCACTCCCTCTCTCCTGTCTCCTCTCTCTGCTCCACTCCCACTCCCTCTCTCCTGTCTCCTCTCTCTGCTCCACTCCCACTCCCCCTCTCCTGTCTCCTCTCTCTGCTCCACTCCCACTCCCTCTCTCTTGTCTCCTCTCTTTGCTCCACTCCCACTCCCTCTCTCCTGTCTCCTCTCTCTGCTCCACTCCCACTCCCTCTCTCCTGTCTCCTCTATCTGCTCCACTCTCACTCCCTCTCTCCTGTCTCCTCTCTCTGCTCCACTCCCACTCCCTCTCTCCTGTCTCCTGTCTCCTCTCTGCCCCACTCCCCTCCACTCCCTCTCTCCTGTCTCCTGTCTCCTCTCTGCCCCACTCCCCTCCTCTCCCTCTCTCCTGTCTCCTCTGTCCACACAGACCTGTTCTGGACTGCCCCGGAGCTGCTCAGGGACTCCAGTCTGGAGCGGAAGGGCACGTTTCGGGGTGACGTCTACAGCTTCTCCATCATCATGCAAGAGGTCATCTGCCGCAGCACCCCCTACTGCATGCTGGACATGCCCTCGGAGGGTGAGCCCGCCTGTCTGTCCCCCTGCCTGTCTGCCTCTCTGACTGTCTGTGTTTGTCTGCTCTGACTGTGTTTCTGTCTGCTCTGACTGTCTGTGTCTTTCTGACTCTTTATCCTGTGCCTGTCTGTCTCTCTGTCTGTCTGTGTGTCGGCTCTGACTCTGTATCTTTGTGCCTGTCTGTCTCTCTGTGTGTCTGTGTCTGTCTGACTCTGTATCTCTGTGCCTGTCTGTCTCTCTGTGTGTCTGTGTCTGTCTGACTCTGTATCTCTGTGCCTGTCTGTCTCTCTGTGTGTCTGTGTCTGTCTGACTCTGTATCTCTGTGCCTGTCTGTCTCTCTGTGTGTCTGTGTCTGTCTGACTCTTTATCTCTGTGCCTGTCTGTCTCTCTGTGTGTCTGTGTCTGTCTGACTCTGTATCTCTGTGCCTGTCTGTCTCTCTGTGTGTCTGTGTCTGTCTGACTCTGTATCTCTGTGCCTGTCTGTCTCTCTGTGTGTCTGTGTCTGTCTGACTCTTTATCTCTGTGCCTGTCTGTCTCTCTGTGTGTCTGTGTCTGTCTGACTCTGTATCTCTGTGCCTGTCTGTCTCTCTGTGTGTCTGTGTCTGTCTGACTCTGTATCTCTGTGCCTGTCTGTCTCTCTGTGTGTCTGTGTCTGTCTGACTCTGTATCTCTGTGCCTGTCTGTCTCTCTGTGTGTCTGTCTGTCTGACTCTGTATCTCTGTGCCTGTCTATCTCTCTGTGTGTCTGACTCTCCCCCCGCCTGCGTGCCTGTCTCTCTCCGGCCTGCCGGTCTGTGTGCTCAGAGATCATTAAGAAGGTGCGCAGGCCCCCCCCTCTGTGCCGGCCCTCGGTGTCGGTGGACCAGGCGCCGATGGAGTGTATTCAGATCATGAAGCAGTGCTGGAGCGAGCAGCCCGAGAGGCGGCCCAACTTCGAGCAGATCTTCGACCAGGTCAGGAGTCTCCCTGTCCGTCCGCCCGCCTGTCTGTCCATCTGTCTGCCTGCGTGTCTACCTGTCCATCCGCCTGCCTGTCTGTCCATCTGTCCATCCGTCTGCCTGTCTGTCCATCTGCCTGCCTGTCTGTCCATCTGTCTGCCAGTCTGTCCATCTGTCTGCCTGTCTGTCCATCCGCCTGCCTGTCTGTGCATCTGTCTGCCTGTCTGTCCATCTGTCTGCCTGTCTGTGCATCTGTCTGCCTGTCTGTCCATCTGTCTGCCTGTCTGTCCATCCGCCTGCCTGTCTGTGCGTCTGTCTGCCAGTCTGTCCATCTGTCTGCCTGCCTGTCCATACGCCTGCCTGTCTGTGCATCTGCCTGCCTATCTGTCCCTATCTGTCTGCCTGTCTGTCTGTCCGTCTGTCAATCTACCCCTCTGCCTGTCTGTCTGTCCATCTGTTCCTCTGCCTGCCTGCCTGTCTGTCTGTCCATCTGCCTGTCTGTCCGTCTGCCTGCCTGTCTGTCCATCTGTAGATCTACCCGTCTGCCTGCCTGTCCCTCTGTCCCCCTGCCTGCCTGTCTGTCCCTCTGCCTGCAGTACGTCAGTCAGCAGTTACAGAGGTAGGACTGAACAAATCCTCATTCACTCATTTTCAGGCAGGCTCATCAGTTTCTCAGTGTGTCTTTGCCCTCTGGGTTAGGGAATTTCAGGGTTATGGGAACACTAGGGGAGGTTTGGAGGTGGGAGATCCACAGCCCAGAAGTGAGGTGAGGTCAGACCCCGATGTGACCGGCTGCCCTTCAGGATAGATGAGAGCTTGGGGTTCCCTGGGGTACCCCAGGGCTCACGGCTGGCAGCCCAGCTTTGCTACTGAAGCAGGAACGCTGGAGTGAGGTTCTGGGGATCCGAGGGCCAGTGAGAGACTCTTATTATTTTTATTTGCTTTGGCAACACTGATTGTACCCATCGGTCATGCTAATAAAGCACCTTGAATTGAATTGAATTGAATTGACTCAGAAGACCCCTCCAGTCTGAGACCTCTCTGACCCCCCGCAGTTCAAGAACATCAACAAGGGCAAGAAGACCAACATCATCGACTCGATGCTGCGCATGCTGGAGCAGTACAGCAGCAACCTGGAGGACCTGATCCGCGAGAGGACCGAGGAGCTGGAGGTGGAGAAGCAGAAGACCGACCGCCTGCTCACACAGATGCTCCCCCCGTGAGTCACGCTGTCTGTCTGTCTGTCTGTCTGTCTGTCTGTGTGAGAGACTATCTGTCTGAGAGACTGCCCGTCTGTCTGTCTGAGAGACTGTCTGTCTGTCTGAGAGACTGCCTGTCTGTCTGTCTGACTGTCTGTCTGTCTGCCGGTCTGAGAGACTATCTGTGTAAGAGACTGTCGGTCTGTCTGTCTGTCTGAGAGACTGCCCGTCTGTCTGTGTGAGAGACTCTGTCTGTCTGCCAGTCTGAGTGCGTCTGCCAGTCTGAGTGCATTGTCATGTCTTACTTTCTGTCTGTCCTCCTTCCCCCATCCCATCTCTCTCCTCTCTCACCTCCCTCTCCCCTCTCCTCTCTCCTCTCCCCTCTCCTCCATCTCCTCTCTCTCCTCTCTCACCTCCCTCTCCCCTCTCCTCCCTCTCCTCTCTCACCTCCCTCTCCTCTCTCTCCTCTCTCTCCTCTCTCACCTTCCTCTCCTCTCTCTCCTCTCTCACCTCCCTCTCCTCTCTCTCCTTTCCCCTCTGCTTTCTCTTCATGTCACATCAGTCTCCCTCTCTCCTCTCTCTCCTCTCACCTCCCTCTCCCCTCTCCTCTCTCCTCTCCCCTCTCCTCCATCTCCTCTCTCTCCTCCCTCTCCCCTCTCCTCCCTGTCCTCCCTCTCCTCTCTCACTTCCCTCTCCTCTCTCTCCTCTCCCCTCTGCTCTCTCTTCATGTCACATCAGTCTCCCTCTCTCCTCTCTCTCCTCTCTCACCTCCCTCTCTCCTCTCCTCTCTCTCCTCTCTCCTCCCTCTTCTCTCCCTCTCCCCTCTCCTCTCTCTCCTCTCTCTCCTCTCTCTCTATGGAGGATGTGTACTCTGCTCTCTCTTCATGTCTCATCAGCCTCCCTCTCTCCTCTCTCTCAGTTCAGTTGCCAATGCTCTGAAGACCGGTACCCCAGTGGAGCCAGAGTACTTCAACGAGGTCACACTGTACTTCAGCGACATCGTGGGGTTCACCACTATCTCCGCGCTCAGCGAGCCCATCGAGGTGGTCGACCTGCTCAATGACCTCTATACGCTGTTCGACGCCATCATCGGCTCCCACGATGTGTACAAGGTGAGGCAGAGAGAGGGACAGGTGGGGCCGAGCTCTGAGTGACAGTACACACTGACCGAGTGTCTGACCAGGGCGAGAGACAGCACGGACAAACAGACCACATGAGGTACAGGCTCAGAGACCACACCCTGGACATAGACAGTGGACACAGGGAGACTTGACTGTCCAGAGACTACAGGCGCAGTGAACACATAGACACTAGACATAGGCAGACCTGGCTGTCCAGAGAGGACAGGCTCAGTGACCACAGCCTGGGCACAGACTCTGGACACAGACTGACCTGGCTGTCCAGAGAGGACAGGCTCAGTGACCACAGCCTGGAAGTGTGTGGAGAGTTAGAGAGAGGGTAGGAGTGTTTGGGTTAAGGAGTGGAGGAGTTTAGGAGAGGTGGGAGAGAGGGAGTAGCTTCATGTGATCTTCAGCACAGTCACAGTGTGTGTGTGTGCGGTGGACAGGTGGAGACCATCGGCGACGCCTACATGGTGGCGTCAGGTGTGCCCAACCGCAACGGGAACCGCCACGCGGCCGAGATCTCCAACATGTCCCTGGACATCCTGCACTGCATTGGGGCCTTCCGGATGAGACACATGCCGGACGTCAAGGTCAAGATCCGGATAGGCCTGCACTCCGGTGAGCACGCGCGCTCCTGCTCCAGACAGGGGGCGCTCCTGAGTGGCCTGGGCACCCACTCCACTCACCCTGACACAGAATCACCGAGCTGTGGCCAGATACCCTGAAACACAACACACAGCAGTAGTTCACTAAATATTCCCTGTTCCCAGACTTTAATCCCATTTCCAGTCTCTGGCAGAAGCAGTCTCGCAAGAATTGTTTTGCCAGTGTCTTGAAAGACATCACACAAGTCTAACACAGTTGGATTGTACTTCTTTTTCCCCGAGTCCAGGAGATTCCATACGGATATCGGAATTTTGCAGGAATCACTCAAAGGCGTCAGTGTAGCAGCTCCCATCTTGATTCCTGTATTCCCTTTGACTGCATCAGCAGCGGGCTGCAGGTGTTACTGTGTTGTAAAGATCAGATCAAGGCTGGAGAGTTCAAACGAATACACATGTAGCCCCAGGAGCGATGAGCTACAAAAAAGCCTTTGATCTTTAATCAGTGTGTATCTGTCTTTCTGTCTCTGTGTGTGCCTGTGTCTGTGTGTGTGCATGTCTGTATGTCTGCACGTGTCTGTCTGTCTGTCTGTGTCTATCTGTGCATGTCTGTATGTCTGCGCGTGTCTGTGTGAGCCTGTCTGTCTGTGTCTATCTGTGCATGTCTGTATGTCTGCGCGTGTCTGTGTGTGCCTGTCTGTCTGTGTCTATCTGTGCATGTCTGTATGTCTGCGCGTGTCTGTGTGTGTGTGTCTATCTGTGCATGTCTGTATGTCTGCGTGTGTCTGTGTGTGCCTGTCTGTGTGTGTCTATCTGTGCATGTCTGTATGTCTGCACGTGTCTGTGTGTGTGTGTCTATCTGTGCATGTCTGTATGTCTGCGTGTGTCTGTGTGTGCCTGTCTGTGTGTGTCTATCTGTGAATGTCTGTCTGTCTGCGCGTGTCTATCTGTGAATGTCTGTCTGTCTGCGCGTGTCTATCTGTGAATGTCTGTCTGTCTGCGCGTGTCTGTGTGTGCCTGTCTGTCTGTGTCTATCTGTGCATGTCTGTATGTCTGCGCGTGTCTGTGTCTGTGTGTCTATCTGTGCATGTCTGTATGTCTGCACGTGTCTGTGTGTGCATGTCTGTGTGTCTATCTGTGCATGTCTGTCTGTCTGCGCGTGTCTGTGTGTGCCTGTCTGTCTGTGTCTATCTGTGCATGTCTGTATGTCTGCGCGTGTCTGTGTCTGTGTGTCTATCTGTGCATGTCTGTATGTCTGCACGTGTCTGTGTGTGCGTGTCTGTGTGTCTATCTGTGCATGTCTGTATGTCTGCACGTGTCTGTGTGTGCATGTCTGTGTGTCTATCTGTGCATGTCTGTCTGTCTGCGCGTGTATGTGTGTGCCTGTCTGTCTGTGTCTATCTGTGCATGTCTGTATGTCTGCGCGTGTCTGTGTCTGTGTGTCTATCTGTGCATGTCTGTATGTCTGCACGTGTCTGTGTGTGCGTGTCTGTGTGTCTATCTGTGCATGTCTGTATGTCTGCGCGTGACTGTGTGTGCGTGTCTGTGCATGTCTGTCTGTGTGTGCCTATGCAGGTCCCTGTGTGGCCGGGGTGGTTGGCCTCACCATGCCCAGATACTGCCTGTTTGGAGACACAGTCAACACCGCCTCCCGCATGGAGTCGACGGGGCTGCGTGAGTACAAACAACAACAGAGCAGTATCCCACTGCACTGCTCACAGCACTGCCATGAGATCACCTGCCCAGCTCCTACTCTGCATCCTGGGCCTGGGGCAGCAGCAGGGTGGGTCTACAGGAGGGAGAGGAGGGCAGGGGGTGAAGAGTTGGGCGGGGCCACATGATAAAGGGTGAAGAGGTGGGCGGGGCCACAGGAGAGAGGGGGCAGGAGATGTAGAGGTGGGCGGGGCCACAGGAGAGAGGAGGGCAGGAGATGTAGAGGTGGGCGGGGCCACAGGAGGGCAAGAGAGAAAGACAAGGACAGAGAGATAGTGGGGTGAAACAAAGAGAAGAGGAAGGCAGATGGAAAGAGATGGTTCAGCAATCTCTTATCCCGGAAGCTGGGAGTGGAGAGTGACGCGTGTGGACTGGGGTGAGGCCAGACTAATCCAGTTGGAAACAGACCAGCTTTGATTACAGCAGCCTGATTTATTTAACCACTTAAAAGTCCTTTATCATCAGAGACAGAGCTTAGAATACAATTACAAAACACCAGTCAAAGACGTCATTGCCACAGGGCTCATACGTAGGGTTTCCATAACAAAGAGAAAGGAGTTAATATAGACAAACTAGACAGTACATTAACACTGCACTTAGAGAGGGGTTAATACAGACACACTGGACACTACAGTACATTAACACTGCACTGAGAGAGAGGGGTTAATATAGACACACTGGACACTACAGTACATTAACACTGCACTGAGAGAGAGGGGTTAATACAGACACACTGGACACTACAGTACATTAACACTGCACTGAGAGAGGGGTTAATACAGACACACTGGACACTACAGTACATTAACACTGCACTGAGAGAGAGGGGTTAATACAGACACACTGGACACTACAGTACATTAACACTGCACTGAGAGAGAGGGGTTAATACAGACACACTGGACACTACAGTACATTAACACTGCACTGAGAGAGAGGGGTTAATACAGACACACTGGACACTACAGTACATTAACACTGCACTGAGAGAGAGGGGTTAATACAGACACACTGGACACTACAGTACATTAACACTGCACTGAGAGAGAGGGGTTAATACAGGGAGGGGAACAGCAGAATTGCAGTTGTGTGGATGAGGTCGGCTCAGAGAGATTTACAGCTCTGAGAATCAATCTAATCCTCTAATTCTCTCATCTGAATTAGCCAACAATCTGCACAGATTACTACCTCATCCTCTGGCTCACCAGCCCTGATCTCTCTGTCCACCCGTCTCACCCTGTCTTTCTCCCCATCCTCTCCTTGTCCTGCATCTCTGCCACTCTCTCTCTCACTCCCTCTACCCCTCTCTGAAATTTCAATTCAGGCAATTCAAGGAGCCCGATTCAAGGGTTCTGTTGAATTATAGTATTGCCAAATCAATAGCACTTAGTAAACTTTTACAACAGTGACATTATCATCTATGTACTAACGCTTTATCCACTTCAGGGTCATGAGAGTGCCGGAGCCTATCCCAGCAAGCAACAGGCACAAGGCAGGGTACACCCTGGACGGGACACCAGTTAATCGCAGCACAGCTTCACAGACACAAACACACACACTCACAGCAGGGCCACATTTCCGAATAGCCAATTACCCTACCAGTATGCCTCTGGACTGTGGGAGGAAACCCATGCAAACTCAGGGAGAACATGCAAACTCCATACAGACAACCCAGTGCCCCAGCACTGTGAAGCACAATGATCACCACTGCTGCACTGTGCCACCTGTATTATTAGTTATATAAATTGTATAACATCTAATTTAATGTGAATTTCATAATTTATATTAACTTATATTTAATAGTTACTAATAATGAATTCCTATTAATGTAATAACTATTATTATTATTCAAAAATAATAATGATAGTAGTATTCTTGAGAGGCTAACTCTGTTTGTAGCAACAGCCCTTGTGCATTGAACATTGCCTGGTGTTGCGTGGAAGTTGAAGCAACAAGTTGCTAGCAGCGGCCTCCACTGTATGTGCCCAGGGCAGGTTTCTGCACCTGTGTGCCTGCAGCCTCGGACACAGCTGTGTTCTCTCTTCCTCAGCTTACAGAATCCATGTGAACCAGAGCACCGTCAGCATCCTGCAGAGTCTGGAGATGGGGTACAGGCTGGAGGTCAGGGGCAAGACCGAACTCAAGGTACCAGGCACTGCGGTCAATCAATACCGATCGGTATCCTGATCGCAGCCTCAGCCATCTCTTTCCTCAGGGCTCACTGTAGTATCCATAATAAAGAGCACATTGGAATAGGAAGTGTAGTCATCTGTGGTGGTGTGAGCGTGTGACTGGCAGACATTTGGTAAACTGGATCTGAGGTACTGGGCCTGTGTTCCTGCAGGGCAAAGGTGTTGAGTACACATACTGGTTGGTTGGGAGAGAAGGATTCACCAAACCCCTTCCCATCCCGCCTGACATTGTACCAGGGTAAGACACCTGACTCTCTGTGTTGATGTCCAGTGTGTCTGTATGAACTCCTCTCTTTCAGTGCAGTGTTAATGTACTGTAGTGTCCAGTGTGTCTGTATTAACCCCTCTCTCTCAGTGCAGTGTTAATGGACTGTAGTGTCCAGTGTGTCTGTATTAACCCCTCTCTCTTTCAGTGCAGTGTTAATGGACTGTAGTGTCCAGTGTGTCTGTATTAACCCCTCTTTCTCAGTGCAGTGTTAATGGACTGTAGTGTCCAGTGTGTCTGTATTAACCCCTCTCTCTCAGTGCAGTGTTAATGTACTGTAGTGTCCAGTGTGTCTGTATTAACCCCTCTCTCTTTCAGTGCAGTGTTAATGTACTGTAGTGTCCAGTGTGTCTGTATTAACCCCTCTCTCTCAGTGCAGTGTTAATGGACTGTAGTGTCCAGTGTGTCTGTATTAACCCCTCTCTCTTTCAGTGCAGTGTTAATGGACTGTAGTGTCCAGTGTGTCTGTATTAACCCCTCTCTCTCAGTGCAGTGTTAATGTACTGTAGTGTCCAGTGTGTCTGTATTAACCCCTCTCTCTTTCAGTGCAGTGTTAATGGACTGTAGTGTCCAGTGTGTCTGTATTAACCCCTCTCTCTCAGTGCAGTGTTAATGGACTGTAGTGTCCAGTGTGTCTGTATTAACCCCCCTCTCTCAGTGCAGTGTTAATGTACTGTAGTGTCCAGTGTGTCTGTATTAACCCCTCTCTCTTTCAGTGCAGTGTTAATGTACTGTAGTGTCCAGTGTGTCTGTATTAACCCCTCTCTCTCAGTGCAGTGTTAATGGACTGTAGTGTCTAGTGTGTCTGTATTAACCCCTCTCTCTTTCAATGCAGTGTTAATGTACTGTAGTGTCCAGTGTGTCTGTATTAACCCCTCTCTCTCAGTGCAGTGTTAATGTACTGTAGTGTCCAGTGTGTCTGTATTAACCCCTCTCTCTTTCAGTGCAGTGTTAATGGACTGTAGTGTCTAGTGTGTCTGTATTAACCCCTCTCTCTTTCAGTGCAGTGTTAATGTACTGTAGTGTCCAGTGTGTCTGTATTAACCCCTCTCTCTTTCAGTGCAGTGTTAATGTACTGTAGTGTCCAGTGTGTCTGTATTAACCCCTCTCTCTCAGTGCAGTGTTAATGTACTGTAGTGTCCAGTGTGTCTGTATTAACCCCTCTCTCTTTCAGTGCAGTGTTAATGGACTGTAGTGTCCAGTGTGTCTGTATTAACCCCTCTCTCTTTCAGTGCAGTGTTAATGTACTGTAGTGTCCAGTGTGTCTGTATTAACCCCTCTCTCTCAGTGCAGTGTTAATGTACTGTAGTGTCCAGTGTGTCTGTATTAACCCCTCTCTCTCAGTGCAGTGTTAATGTACTGTAGTGTCCAGTGTGTCTGTATTAACCCCTCTCTCTTTCAGTGCAGTGTTAATGTACTGTAGTGTCCAGTGTGTCTGTATTAACCTCTCTCTCTCAGTGCAGTGTTAATGTACTGTAGTGTCCAGTGTGTCTGTATTAACCCCTCTCTCTCAGTGCAGTGTTAATGTACTGTAGTGTCCAGTGTGTCTGTATTAACCCCTCTCTCTCAGTGCAGTGTTAATGTACTGTAGTGTCCAGTGTGTCTGTATTAACCCCTCTCTCTCAGTGCAGTGTTAATGGACTGTAGTGTCCAGTGTTTCTGCATTAGCCTGTCTCTTTGTATGCAGGGCTAGTAATCACGGCATCAGTCTGGATGAGATTCCTGCCGACCGGAAACAGAAATTCATCGATCGACAGAAAAATATGAAATAGGATCCAAAGGTAAGCAGGACAGATGAGCTGCAGCCAGGCCTTGACGCCCTGTGGTTTCAGTTTCCTTCAGCAGGGCAGCGCTGTATTTACTGTGCTGCTCTTTTTCTCTCCAGATGTGCAGCACGCCTACCCAGGTGTCATCTGCTCAGGGTTCAGGGGTGTTGGGTGAACATGAAGATCAGGAAGAATCTAGGGAGTCCTGTCACTCCCAAAATCTGTACCTCGTTCCCCCAGTTCCTACTTGGTGAACCAGCACTCACATCTGAGGGAGAAGAGAGCTGCTGGAGAAGAGATCCTGTTCTGTCAGTCACAGCACTCAGGGACCCTGCAGAGAACACCCAGACACTGACTGACCAGAGAGAGGATACTCACACACTGACTGACCAGAGAGAGAGAACACCCAGACACTGACTGACCAGAGAGAGGACACTCACACACTGACTGACCAGAGAGAGAGAACACTCGGACACTGACTGACCAGAGAGAGGACACTCAGACACTGACTGACCAGAGAGAGGACACTCACACACTGACTGACCAGAGAGAGAGAACACTCGGACACTGACTGACCAGAGAGAGGACACTCAGACACTGACTGACCAGAGAGAGAGAACACTCAGACACTGACTGACCAGAGAGAGGACACTCACACACTGACTGACCAGAGAGAGAGAAGACTCAGACACTGACTGACCAGAGAGAGAGAACACCCAGACACTGACTGACCAGAGAGAGAGGACACTCACACACTGACTGACCAGAGAGAGAGGACACTCACACACTGACTGACCAGAGAGAGGACACTCACACACTGACTGACCAGAAAGAGAGAACACTCAGACACTGACTGACCAGAGAGAGAGAACACCCAGACACTGACTGACCAGAGAGAGAGGACACTCACACACTGACTGACCAGAGAGAGAGGACACTCACACACTGACTGACCAGAGTGAGGACACTCACACACTGACTGACCAGAGAGAGGACACTCAGACACTGACTGACCAGAGAGAGAGGATACTCACACACTGACTGACCAGAGAGAGAGGACACTCACACACTGACTGACCAGAGAGAGGACACTCACACACTGACTGACCAGAGAGAGGACACTCACACACTGACTGACCAGAGAGAGAGGACACTCACAAACTGACTGACCAGAGAGAGAGGACACTCACACACTGACTGACCAGAGAGAGAGAACACCCAGACACTGACTGACCAGAGAGAGGACACTCACACACTGACTGACCAGAGAGAGAGGACACTCACACACTGACTGACCAGAGAGAGGACACTCACACACTGACTGACCAGAGAGAGAGAACACTCAGACACTGACTGACCAGAGAGAGGACACTCACACACTGACTGACCAGAGAGAGAGGATACTCACACACTGACTGACCAGAGAGAGAGAACACTCACACACTGACTGACCAGAGAGAGAGAACACTCGGACACTGACTGACCAGAGAGAGGACACTCAGACACTGACTGACCAGAGAGAGGACACTCACACACTGACTGACCAGAGAGAGGACACTCAGACACTGACTGACCAGAGAGAGAACACTCACACACTGACTGACCAGAGAGAGAGGACACTCACAAACTGACTGACCAGAGAGAGGACACTCACACACTGACTGACCAGAGAGAGAGGACACTCACACACTGACTGACCAGAGAGAGAGAACACTCAGACACTGACTGACCAGAGAGAGAGAACACCCAGACACTGACTGACCAGAGAGAGAGGACACTCACACACTGACTGACCAGAGAGAGAGGACACTCACACACTGACTGACCAGAGAGAGAGGACACTCACACACTGACTGACCAGAGAGAGGACACTCACACACTGACTGACCAGAGAGAGAGGACACTCACACACTGACTGACCAGAGAGAGAGAACACCCAGACACTGACTGACCAGAGAGAGAGGACACTCACACACTGACTGACCAGAGAGAGAGGACACTCACACACTGACTGACCAGAGAGAGAGGACACTCAGACACTGACTGACCAGAGAGAGGATACTCACACACTGACTGACCAGAGAGAGAGGACACTCACACACTGACTGACCAGAGAGAGAACACTCACACACTGACTGACCAGAGAGAGAGGACACTCACACACTGACTGACCAGAGAGAGAGGACACTCACACACTGACTGACCAGAGAGAGAGGACACTCACACACTGCATGGCCAGACAGAGAGGACTCTTAGACTCATTCACTCACACTCATTCAGACACACTCATCCACTCACGCTCATTCGCTCACTCACACTCATTCAGACACTCGCACTCATTCACTCAAACATGCACGGACAGTCCCCAAACTGGCTGCAGCTTTTGTCTCCTGGATCGAGTTGCTCACTCTGATTGTTCCAGTCAGCCCAGAGACATCAATGGGAGCCAGAGTCACCTGTGGTGCCCCCTGTGTGGGGGTGAGAATACTGTGCCCTAAGCTGGGCTTTCTTACATGTGAGCTCCACAGTGCCCAAAGCAGACTCCAGCTCGGTCGATTGACAAAGTGATGTTGCTCTCTCTGACAGGGCTGCAAGCTCTCAGGTACCTCCAGCAGATCGCAAGGGGGCGACGTAGGCATGACAGGTCAAGGGTCACCCAGACCACAGAGCTTCCAGCCACCCATGCGGCAGCCCTAGGAACAGTGGACCAAAGAACAAGAAAGCTCCTCCACGGACTGAGACATCCAGGGCCGGTCCTGGCTCGCTAAAAGATGCCGCCTGGGATCGAAACCAGTTTAAAGAGCTGGCAGATGCTCTACAACCTGAGGGGCCTGAGGGAGCGTGCACACACAGTTCAGAGGCTGCAGTCTGGGAGAGCTGTGTGCTAGTACTCCTTACTAGAAATAGTTTGCTGTAAAACTCTCTTCTGATAGGTTCCACCCTCTCTTTGGTCATCTACCATATATGGCAGCCTGACTGGAGGTGTGACCAATGGAACAGAGCCATGGGTGCGGAGGCGGGCCACGGTCCAAAGCCACACCTCTTATGGCTTTAGTCTGAATGAGCTATTTGTGCTGTTATCCTTTCTCAGGTCTCTTTTAAGCAGCGTGAAAGTTTCTTGTTCTTTTCTTAATATTCATCTCTCAAGGCCAGGTCCCAACTCCCATGGTATCCCGAATTTCCCAGCGCAAGATCCACCTCCTCCTCAAGAAGCCAGCACCTCCTGTCGAGTTGTCAGGACAGTTCATTCCACCCTCTTGCTGAGCCCATTTTTTAACCTGACCTTGTTAATAATTTAACTCTCTTTAAATAGCTCCCAAGTTGCTCCCTTTAGAAAGACCTCAAGTTGCTCGGAAATATTGTAGTTTTCCTGAAATCTCAGACTTTTTCCTCTTTCAGTCCTCATCCTTATAGAGGGGGTGTCTTTTACCCCCACCCCTGTCCTCTTCAGCTGTGGGCTGTGGGCTGGGTCTGTTTGTAAAATCCAGTTGCCGTGACCAAAGAACCTGCGTCAGACATCCAAGACAAACTGGACATAGTTCCTTCTGTGTGGGAGGAGGCTCCGGGCCCTCATGAGGATGAGGGTTACTGGTGCAGACGTCTGGATTTCAATCCAGGCCAGAAGCAGTCGGATGGGCCAGGGTGCTGCCTCATGTCTGTTGCCCCTCTGACTTTCTGATGTTCTGTAGTTGATTCATAGTTAGTTTTTGTTTTATAGGGTGTTGGGACTGATTCACAGGATCTGTCACTGCAGGAGGTGTGCAAGAAGCCCCTTGCTAACACTCACTGCTCAGCTCCGCTGTGTTTGGGGAAGAGGCAGAGGGTGCTGGGTTCCCCTTAGCCTGGGTCCAGCCTGCCTGTTGGGGTGGGCCTGAGAGCAGTAGTGTGGAGCTGTCATTAGGGGATTGGACTTGACACTAGGAGGTTGTGGGTTCAAATCCCAGCTGTGACACTGTTGCTGTACCACTGAGCAAGGGGCTTCACCTGAATTGTTCCACTACAATAAACAGCTGTGTAAAAAAAAAATAATTTTGGTATAAATGATTCTGCCTAAAGGATGGCCTAAGTTCTAAGTCCTAAATCCACACATCTGCGATTCCTCTCAGCTTTCTGGCGGGATAGACTGAGTCTTTCTTGAGCGGAGACAGAGAGCCGACCATGATAACATGTGGGAAGAAAAAGAGAAAACTCTCGTGGGTTTTTCAAAGAGGAACTGAAGAGGTACCTTCTCTCTAATTCCTCAGTTTATTTCATTATTTTAATTCTGTCATGTATGCATCTATTGAAATGAATATCAAGCCACATTGTACTTTTTTAATGGTCATTAATCTCTATATTTATGTCTACATATGGGATATATGTAAAGGAATCACCTGTCCTCACTGTTGCAAGATAAGACAGGGAGTATTTCAAAATACAGTATTAATGGACAAAGGAGGAAACTTTTTTTTATCAGTTATGGTCATTTAAGAAACACTGTCCCAAATCTCTGTAGATTTTATATTGTAAAGAAAATTTAAAAAGTTGGAAAATCGTAACATGTTGACCTTTTGGGCAGAATTGTAAATGCATAGATTTTTTTTTGTGTTTGTGTAAATAAAATATTGTTTTAGAGCACTCTGGGTTTTGCTTCTAATATGACAGTTTATATGCTTCTTATTGTATTCTTTCCCCACTGAAATTAAAACTATTATAAATGTTTTTGCACCCCAGAGAAGATACAAGTCTGGGGTCTGAGGCCCCTTTTCCCCTTAACAAAATGGCGTCAGATTACAGCGAGCAATCCCACAATGCAACGCGCTGCAATGCCTCTGCAGTATCTACAGTGCAGAAGACAAATTCACAGAACAGTCTTTTTCTGATCAATGCAGTAAGCATTTCAAGTTGATACTTTAGTAATCTGTGTGAAATAATGTTAGTATTTAGGCTGCGTTTCAGTTGAGTAGGAGTTTTGTATGTTCTCTCTTGTGCGAGTGAGCATGTTTTCAAGTCTCCTTCCCGTGTCTGGCACAAGGCACAGTAAAGATCCACAGTGTAAAACACTCACCCAGATCTGAGTGTACTGAACTGACTAGTAAACTTGTAGTCAAACCAGTGCGATTTCCCAAGGGAATTACAAGTCTATCAAGGGAACTGCAGGACAGTCAAGGGAAAAACAAGCCAATCAATGGAATGACAAGTCAGTCTAGAGAATGATATCAACCCCAGTGGCCTATTGGTCAGTCCAAGGGGCTACTGGCTACTACAGAGGGTTACTTAGAGGACATTCATTTGGGAAGCTCTTCTTTACAGACAGGGTGATGGGAGTCTGGAACAAAATCGTTGTGTTGTAAGACCAGATTCCATGGGATCCTGCTAGATGAGATCCTGGGACTGACTGGCACTCCTCTGCTCCCTACCGTTTGTGACATTTCTGCTGCTCCCCTGTTTTGCAAGGGCTCGTGCTGAATCAGGTGGGCCAGCTGCGGCACAGTGGTGATGAGCACCTGTCCTGGGCTGAATTTTGGACTTGGGCGCCTGCCATAATGGAGTTTGCATGTTGTCCCCATGTTCACGAGTTTTTAGGACTCCCTCCAACGACCACCTGAGCATCTACCTTCTCCATGGACTGTACCATCGTGCTTTTCTGATAATAGAGAGGGGAGGGTAGGGGGAGTGCAGTCTTGTCCCTGGACTGTACCATTGTGCTCTACTGATGATACAGAGAGGGGAGGGCAGGGGGAGTGCAGTCTTGTCCCTGGACTGTGCCACCGTTCTCTTCGGATGATAGAGAGGTGAGGGCAGGGGGAGTTCCTGTCCGTGGACAGTACCATTAGGGTCTTTTGGCAGTAGAGAAAGGAGAGTCTTCCTGATTACACGCAGAGCAGGGCTGAACAAGTCGTCGTAGTCTGGGAGGGAGGAGCAGCTTGTCCTTCCCCGCCATCTGCCGGACGCGCAGCGTGCACATCGAGGTCAGAGCCAACGGCTGGCCTGGGAACAGCAGAGCAGAGAGTTAATCCCACTGAGAGGTCACCTCGTCTTAAGAATGGTCATAATTAGAGCCCTTTTGGTGTTCTGAAAGTTGCACTTGAACACATTCTGACAGGCTGAGCTCTTTCATGGGGCTTCATGACACTGGAAACAGGGATAACAAGATACATCAGAATCACTGTCACTGCCACACCCTGTGGTTCTTCACTGCCCAACCAGAGCAGTAGATCAGCCTGTTGAGCAGAAGAAGTGTCACTGATTGAGAACATTATAATCCCTGGAGTGGATCAGACTGCTGTACAGTGGGAGTGTGATTGAGAACACTACAGGACCTGGAGTGGATCAGACTGCTGTACAGTGGGAGTGTGATTGAGAACACTACAGGACCTGGAGTGGATCAGACTGCTGCGCAGTGGGAGTCTAACCCCTGCAGTGGGTCAGCCTGCTGCCCAGTGGGAGTCTAACCCCTGCAGTGGGTCAGCCTGCTGCCCAGTGGGAGTCTAACCCCTGCAGTGGGTCAGCCTGCTGCCCAGTGGGAGTCTAACCCCTGCAGTGTGTCAGCCTGCTGCCCAGTGGGAGTCTAACCCCTGCAGTGGGTCAGCCTGCTGCCCAGTGGGAGTCTAACCCCTGCAGTGGGTCAGCCCGCTGCCCAGTGGGAGTCTAACCCCTGCAGTGGGTCAGCCCGCTGCCCAGTGGGAGTCTAACCCCTGCAGTGGGTCAGCCCGCTGCCCAGTGGGAGTCTAACCCCTGCACTGTGCCGGTGTGGTTTGCCATTGCTGTCTGGCCGGCGGCCCAGCACTCACGTGACATCCCTGCGAGGTAGCGGAGCGTCACCGTGCCGTCGCCACGCACGCTGCTCACGGCCGGGTACAGGGGTCGCCGCGGCAGCCCGCGGAACGCCACGCCCAGGAAGTGCCCGTCCACGGCGAAGCCCACTGTGCCGGCGTCGGCGTCCAGGACCACCAGCAGGGTGGGGGGCACTGCGAGGGGCGGCTCTGGCGCCCACTCTTCCTCTCCCAGGGTGTGGGGGTACCGGCCCACCAGCACGCCCCCGTGGCGGAGCTCGTTCGAGCCGAGCTCCCAGCCCCAGGACTCGGCATCCTGGCCCAGAAGCGCGGTGTACCCAGGCGCCTGCAGGGGGCAGTCTTCAGTGGCAATGCCCACCACGGCGTGGGAGCCCCTCTCCCCGGGGGCCCAGCGCACCTCCCACACGTGCAGCCCGGACCCCCAGCCCCTCGAACCCCTCGCCACGTCGGTGCTGCACTCTGCGGGCCGGCGGCGCACACTCCGCCTGTCGGCCGAGACGGAGAAGTTGGGGGAGCAGTGCTGGGGGCTCCAGTCCCCGCCGCTGGGAACCCCCATCTCGGACCCGGGGGCAGGGAGGGGTGCGGAGTCCAGAATCCAGGCCAGCCGGGCCGGGGGCGGCGTGCTGTAGCGGGAAAACCTGGAGCCGGACTTGCAGGACTGGAGGTCAGTCTTCTTGAGCCGGGGGGAGCCGGGCCATCGACTCATAGCCAGGCCCATAGCACACTGACCGGCGGGCACAGCAGGCACTGTGGGCACTGCAGGCACACCTGGCACAGTGAGCGCACCTGGCACTGTAGGACACCTGGCACTGCAGGCACACCTGGCACTGTGGGCACTGCAGGCACTGTGGGCACTGCAGGCACACCTGGCACAGTGAGTGCACCTGGCACTCTAGGACACCTGGCACTGCAGGCACACCTGGCACAGTGAGCGCACCTGCCACTGTGGGCACTGCAGGCACACCTGGCACAGTGAGCGCACCTGGCACTCTAGGACACCTGGCACTGCAGGCACACCTGGCACGGTCCGCTCCAAGGAGATCCTTCTACACGCCCTGTCCCAAGAAAAGAAATGAGCAGAGCTTGTGCTGACAGGATCTCTACTGACTACAGACTACAGCTCTCCAGGCCGGTCCAGGCTGGTTACTGTAGGAGTGCAATCCAGGAAAAGTACTGTTACCTTCAAGCACATTCAAGCCTGGTAAGTCATTTTCACAGTCAGGCTGGTAATTGAATAACTAGACCCGCTGTGTAACCGAGAGCCCTGCAGGAAGTGGGTCTGAGAGACTTCCGGTTCTGCTCTGCGCCTATAAAGCCGCGGTGCTCTGAAGCCCGTCTGTTTTCAGAAAGACTGTCTGAGGACAGAGCGGGCGTATATCGGGCACAGGGCTGTTCACTGAGAGCGGCAAATAAACACTATCCGAGTGGAGGAAGAAGAGAAGAAGAAGAATTGTTGAGGTTCAGGAGCTTTTCCGGTTTTGTTGTGCTGGTCCTGGTGGAGTGAAGGCTTCTTTTACTTCCCGGGTCGTACCGGACAGAAGTTCAGGTCCTCGGACGGTTCTAGTGGGGTCGGGCCGGACAGAAGTTCAGGACCTCGGCCGGTTCTGGCGGACTGAGGGCGGAAGCGCCGCCCGGGTGAGTTTTAAACTCAGCCTTATCGGCTCCGCGTGCTGTTCTGCAGCGCGCGCTCTCAGCCCCGCGCAGCCGGATCCCTACCGGCAGCGGTGACGTCAGCTGGAGCCCCTGCGTCAAGGTCGGATCCCGACGTAAATGTCCGAACTGAACATGAGCCCACGCGTGCGGAGTTACCTTGATCCGCTGTGTGATTGTGAAGTGTATGAATATTAGCTCGAACCTTTTCACACAACTAGAAAGTTCTCGGAAAGAGCCCTTAATTCGGACTTCTCTGTGCTCCCGAACACCTAACACTGAAAAAAGCGGTGCTTCTGAAAACTGGTTATTTTCATTTAATGTTAGCCTGTGCAGACTTACTCGGCTTTTTATACGGGTCTCCGTTTTACTGGTTCTCAGCTTTGGTAAATGGCTAATACATATTGTATTCATAGTTCGCATAACTCATAGCTATAGGCCCAGTCGCTACAGAAGTGAGATGGTATTCAAAATAGAAAATATTTTTTTTTCTTTCACGTGCAAAAGAGCTAAGTTACTTGTTACTTGTTAAGTACGTTTCATCCTTGCTGTATACCAGAACATACTCTTCGGACGATGTACAAGTCTCTCTGTTCCTGGGGAGATTCTCCGTTTTTCCCACGAGTGCAGAAACCTACTCGGAGGTGACGTCAGTGTGGGGAGAGGACGGGCTGTGCTGTCCCGTGCCGGGTGGCCGCGAGAGTAAACCGGGATGACGCAGCGGAAACGGTTTCTCCCTCTAGGCCAGGAGCCAGTGACGTCAGGACTCGTCAATATGACGTGTTTTATTTTGTCTCGGTTCTGTGCTGTGCTCATTTGTCAACATCTCAACAGCTCTGTGGCAAGAGTATTATAGTACTGTAAAAACCAAGATGTTTTCGTCTTATGTTATCAAGGTTTTAGACTATAACAGTACACCAGGACTCGTCAGTGAAATTATAGTCTGTCTGTTGTCATTGTTTGCTGTACACCAGTTTGCCATGGGACTATAGGGTTCACATGGCACCACAGCTCATGAAGATGAACTACAGTAGGGAAGTGATGCAGAGTAGCGTGCTCTATAGCCCACCCACGTGCAGAGTATTACTGTACTCTGAACTAATACAAAAAGACACACAGTCTGGAGAGGCTATTTATGAAACAAACTGAGGTGTTTATACCAACACATTCACATCTTCTAGGCAATGTAGAGAAGCAGTTAAAAAGGGCAACAGAGAGTTAGGATATCCAGTTAAAGGGACAGAGTTTAAAATCAAGGGATTATACATGAATAAAGTTGTATTAATAACCAAACAAGGCCTCTTTTAGAATAGTGCACATAATTGTGTTTTGACCACATTGTAAGAATACACTGCTGCTTTGGGGTCAGTCCAGTAATGGTTTGTTATAATTAGGATCGGGGCCCAGAGTCCTACACTGACAGGATGAAGGAACCAAACCTGTTTAGTCTTGAATAGAGGAGAGTACAAGGGAATGTTATTGAAGTGCTCAAAGACAACCTACTGGAATTCATCAGAATCAACAGTGCAATATGCACTGATAGAAACTCATTTGGGGAAGTGCTTTTGAAACCAAGACTAACTGACACCTCTTGACACAGAGGCTGGTGGGAGTGTGGAATGAGCGATCCGACCATGTTGAAATTGATACTGTACCCTTGCTTCTTTCTATAACTGCTGAAATCAGTTTCTCCAGCCAGGACAGGAGGCACCTCTTTACACAAAGGGTGGTGGGAGTGTGGAACAAGCTCCCCAGTCATGTTTGAAATGGCTTGATGAGATGCTGGGAACAATTAGCTACTACTAATAATAATAATTGCTTACACTTACAGTGTATATAGTGGTTTTCTGGACACTCCACTCCAAGCACTTTACAGGTAATGGGGACTCCCCTCCACCACCACCAGTGTTCAGCCCCACCTGGATGATGCGACGGCAGCCATAGTGCACCAGTACACTCCCCACACACCAACTCTCAATGGGGAGGAGAACAGAGTGATGAAGCCAGTTCAGAGATGGGCATTATTAGGAGGCCATGATTGGTAAAGGCCAGGGGGAAATTTGGCCAGGACACTGGGGTTACACCCCTGCTCTTTTCGAGAAACGTCCTGGGATTTTTAATGACCACAGAGAGTCAGGATTTCGGTTTTACGTCTCATCCGAAGGATAGCGCCTTTTTACAGTATGGTATCCCCATCTCTATACTGGGGCATAAGGACCCACACACACCGCAGGGTGAGCGGCCCCTGCTGGCCCCACTAACACCTCTTCCAGCAGCAGCCTTAGTTTTTCCCAGGAGGTCTCCATCCAGGTACTGACCAGGCTCACACCTGCTGAGCTTCAGTGGGGCTGCCAGTTGCGAGTTGCAGGGTGAAATGGCGGCTGGACACTAACTTCCAAATAGGTGACGACCTCCTCTCGTTTCTCTCTGCTCTTATTGGAGGTGATTAAAAAGCCAGCTGGAGCTTGGGGGTCGCCAAGCCAACCCCTTAAACGAAGCACAACACTGAGGGGTCACTGGAGGTTCCCTTTTGTTTTCGTTTCTGTAGACCACTGGGTTTCACAGGGTTCTTGCCTTTTGTAAAAAGCATGCAATTCTAGATTCTCCCCACTAGGTGACGCCAGGGGCTGCAGGAAGGAGCCACGAGGGTGAACTGTAATGCAGTGAAGTAACGCATTTAAAAAAAAATAGCTGCTCTTCTTTAGAATGAGATTTCAGACACCATACCACACCTACAGCAGTGTGAGCCAACTGGAGAGACAGTCCTTCTCTTACTGACGTCACATCTGCCCCGACCATATGGATCTTCCTCTCCGTGTCCTCTGGTCTCCCGAGCTCGGTATCATGAACTCGTCTTGGTGTGCTCCTGGTACTCTCCTCTGCGTGGTGCTCAGTCATGGCTATCCTGAGCTCGTCTCGGTGTGCTCCTGGTACTCTCCTCTGCGTGGTGCTCAGTCATGGCTATCCTGAGCTCGTCTCGGTGTGCTCCTGGTACTCTCCTCTGCGTGGTGCTCAGTTATGGCTATCCTGAGCTCGTCTCGGTGTGCTCCTGGTACTCTCCTCTGCGTGGTGCTCAGTCATAGCTATCCTGAGCTCGTCTCGGTGTGCTCCTGGTACTCTCCTCTGCGTGGTGCTCAGTCATGGCTATCCTGAGCTCGTCTCGGTGTGCTCCTGGTACTCTCCTCTGCGTGGTGCTCAGTCATGGCTATCCTGAGCTCGTCTCGGTGTGCTCCTGGTACTCTCCTCTGCGTGGTGCTCAGTCATAGCTATCCTGAGCTCGTCTCGGTGTGCTCCTGGTACTCTCCTCTGCGTGGTGCTCAGTCATGGCTATCCTGAGCTCGTCTCGGTGTGCTCCTGGTACTCTCCTCTGCGTGGTGCTCAGTCATAGCTATCCTGAGCTCGTCTCGGTGTGCTCCTGGTACTCTCCTCTGCGTGGTGCTCAGTCATAGCTATCCTGAGCTCGTCTCGGTGTGCTCCTGGTACTCTCCTCTGCGTGGTGCTCAGTCATAGCTATCCTGAGCTCGTCTCGGTGTGCTCCTGGTACTCTCCTCTGCGTGGTGCTCAGTCATGGCTATCCTGAGCTCGTCTCGGTGTGCTCCTGGTACTCTCCTCTGCGTGGTGCTCAGTCATAGCTATCCTGAGCTCGTCTCGGTGTGCTCCTGGTACTCTCCTCTGCGTGGTGCTCAGTCATGGCTATCCTGAGCTCGTCTCGGTGTGCTCCTGGTACTCTCCTCTGCGTGGTGCTCAGTCATAGCTATCCTGAGCTCGTCTCGGTGTGCTCCTGGTACTCTCCTCTGCGTGGTGCTCAGTCATGGCTATCCTGAGCTCGTCTCGGTGTGCTCCTGGTACTCTCCTCTGCGTGGTGCTCAGTCATGGCTATCCTGAGCTCGTCTCGGTGTGCTCCTGGTACTCTCCTCTGCGTGGTGCTCAGTCATAGCTATCCTGAGCTCGTCTCGGTGTGCTCCTGGTACTCTCCTCTGCGTGGTGCTCAGTCATGGCTATCCTGAGCTCGTCTCGGTGTGCTCCTGGTACTCTCCTCTGCGTGGTGCTCAGTCATGGCTATCCTGAGCTCGTCTCGGTGTGCTCCTGGTACTCTCCTCTGCGTGGTGCTCAGTCATAGCTATCCTGAGCTCATCTCTGCATAGCACCAGTCATGGCCTATCCTGAGCTTGTCTCGGTGTACCCTGGTACTTGCCTCTGTACCCTGATCATGTTTGCTTGACTTACGACTCCTGGGTCTTCCTGCCGGCCTTACTGTGTTTCCTTGGACTGGCTTGGCCTTCCTGGTTTCTGTCCTCTGGTTTCGACCCACTGCGGTTCTGGACCGGTCTCGTTCTGGCTTCTCGCCTGGCAGATCGCCTATCCTTGCCTGCACCTGGATCCAGCATGAAGCCCCCCGACCGCTGTGCCGTGCTGCAAGTGCTGCGGTGTTTGTGCCCAGCGGCGGCGGTGTCTGAGCCTGACCCCTGTCCAGCTGCCGCCCCGCAGAGCGCAGGAGAGTCAGCAGACACACTGTCTCACAGACGCTTTCATCTTTTATTGATATGTGTGTTTTTGTGATGCTATGCTCTTGTCATGTGGGCGAGCAGATGGACAGCAGACGCTCACAACACAGAGCCGGACTGACCGATGGGGTGGACGGGTCAGGGCAGGTGGGGGTGAGAGAAGGGTAGAGTTAGAGACCAGGAGGACGAAGGAGGAGCACCAACAGAGGGAGGAGTAGGAATGAGAGGGGAGAGTCCAGGGAGAGAGGTGGTGAGATGGACAAGATGGCCATTATTTTGCATGGTGATGTGTTTCCTCCAGCAGGGAGGGACCCTGTCCCTCTCGCTGTCACACGCAGGACCGTGGGTGTGGTGGACAAGCAGCTCGGGGGGTGGACGGCTCAGGGACACTTCCTCTCCACACTCTCTTTTCCCCACTCCTCGTACTCCTGCTTGGAGATCCACATCTGCTGGAATGTGCCCTGGAGAAGAGTGGACACACTGTCTGACTCACTGGACATGCTGTTGGACATGCTGTCTTCATACTGAACACCCTGATGCAATGGACACACTTGACACATGAGCTACATCCTGGACACACTGACTCACTGGACACACTGTCTGATTTACTGGACACACTGACACACTGACCGACACAGGAGACAGACACACTGGACACACTAACAGAGGTGTGAGATACACTGGACACACTGTCTCCTCGGTGTCTCACCAGGGATGCGAGGATGGAGCCGCCGATCCAGGGACTGAAGCGTCTCTCCATGGAGCTGTTACTGGCAATGAGCTTCAACCGCATGCTCTACGGACAGGGACAGGGATAGGGATAGAGAGAAGGATAGGGAGAGAGAGGGGAGAGGGATACAGGGATAGGGAGAAGGGTGGGAGTGGAGAGAGACACAGGGATAGAGAGAAGGATGGAGAGAGAGAGACAGGGGAAACGGATACAGGGATAGAGGGAGAGGGATACAGGGATAGAGAGACACGGAGAGGGAGAAGGATGGGGATAGAGAGACAGGAGATAGGGTGAGGGAGAAGGAGACAGGGGAGAGGGGGAGACCAGCACAGAACCATGAGGTGGACAGAAGGGTGAGGAGGAAAGAAGAGGAGAGGGGATTAACACAGACAGACTTGGTAGGAGCTGAGAGACTGTGCTGGGGGGGATGTCACTCACCGGGGGGGCCTTCTGGGACAGCTCGCGGTTCAGCCGCTCGGTGAAGCCCTGGAGCAGCGTGTTGCCACCGGTTACGATCACACTGCTGTACAGACCCTGCAGACAGACAGCAGACAGAGACACACTGAAGGACTGAGAGAGAGGCAGACTGACACTGTACAGAGCCCGCAGACATACAGCAGACAGAGACACTGAAGGACTGAGAGAGAGACAGACTGACACTGTACAGAGCCCGCAGACAGACAGCAGACAGAGACACACTCGAGGACTGAGAGAGAGACAGACTAACACTGTACAGAGCCCGCAGACAGACAGCAGACAGAGACACTGAAGGACTGAGAGAGAGACAGACTGACACTGTACAGAGCCCGCAGACAGACAGCAGACAGAGACACTGAAGGACTGAGAGAGAGACAGACTGACACTGTACAGAGCCCGCAGACGGACAGCAGACAGAGACACACTGGAGGACAGAGGCGGAGAGCAGCTGAGGGAGAGACACAGATGGAAGACGGAGTGAAAGAGTAAGTCTAAGGGAGTGACAATGATGGGGTGATGTTACAGACAGAGGGAGTGACAGGGTGATGCAGTAATTGGGAGAGTGAGGTGATGAGGGAGTGATGGGGGGATGGATGGGCTGGGTGAGGTGAGGTGGGCACAGAGTGAAAGAGAGACTCACAGGCCTGATGTCGATGTCACACATCCCAATGCTGGTGGTGATGACGTGACCTACTCCCAGCATGGTGTTTCCTGACAGGCCCTGGAGAGAGAGGGGACAGAGAGGGAGAAAGAAGATTAAGCTCAGTAGAACAAACTGCAGCCCAGCGTTCACAGCTCCTGTCACAGCCCGAGGAACAGTCAGCCTCAACAATAGTGATAATAATAATAATAATAATAATAATAATAGCACCTTGACATTGGAGGGGTCGAAGAGACCCTCTGGAATCCGTAGCCGTTCGGCACCATAGTCAGTGGTGTATCCACTGGGCATCTCGAAGTGGACTGTGGGCATCTGGGCAGCCACCCTGAGACACACAGGAAGTGAGAGAGGAGTGGAGAGGGGGAGTAGCAGTCCAATCATTCACTCTGACTTCATATGACCCCCCATCAATCCCAACAGACTGGCACAGACTGCACCACTCTCTGCTCATCGCAGGGAGAGTCTGAGCCCTGGATGAACCAGACTGGCAAAGACTGTACCACTCTCTGCTCATCGCAGGGAGAGTCTGAGCCCTGGATGAACCAGACTGGCAAAGACTGTACCACTCTCTGCTCATCGCAGGGAGAGTCTGAGCCCTGGATGAACCAGACTGGCAAAGACTGTACCACTCTCTGCTCATCGCAGGGAGAGTCTGAGCCCTGGATGAACCAGACTGGCAAAGACTGTACCACTCTCTGCTCATCGCAGGGAGAGTCTGAGCCCTGGATGAACCAGACTGGCAAAGACTGTACCACTCTCTGCTCATCGCAGGGAGAGTCTGAGCCCTGGATGAACCAGACTGGCACAGACTGCACCACTCTCTGCTCATCGCAGGGAGAGTCTGAGCCCTGGATGAACCAGACTGGCAAAGACTGTACCACTCTCTGCTCACCGCAGGGAGAGTCTGAGCCCTGGATGAACCAGACTGGCAAAGACTGTACCACTCTCTGCTCATCGCAGGGAGAGTCTGAGCCCTGGATGAACCAGACTGGCAAAGACTGTACCACTCTCTGCTCATCGCAGGGAGAGTCTGAGCCCTGGATGAACCAGACTGGCAAAGACTGTACCACTCTCTGCTCATCGCAGGGAGAGTCTGAGCCCTGGATGAACCAGACTGGCAAAGACTGCACCACTCACTGTTCATCGTAGGGGGAGTCTGACACCTGCAAGACGGAGGCTTGGAAGTCTTGGATCACTTCCTGAAAAGACAGAATATGGGCTCAGGTCACTGTGCTGAGTGAGTCAAAGCTGTACTGAGCACTGCACTGGGTAACTCTGTGTGTCAGAGCAGTACTGAGCACTGCGCTGTGTAACTGTGTGTGTCGGAGCTGTACTGAGCACTGCGCTGGGTAACTGTGTAACACTGATTGCAATGTGAATATACAGGATCCCCTACATTGCACATGTAGGTATGCCAGGACTTTGTGACCGGAGGAAGTTTGTCTTTCTTCGTCCAGTTGGGAGGCGCTCCCTCTCTCACAGGCTCCTGAGTGCAGAGACAAATTCAGATGGAGATCAGAGGGAGAGAGGGAAGGAAAAAACAAACTGTTAAACAGACAGAGACTTTCCAGACACCTATCTTATTCCAGCAAGGAACGAAGAGACTGAGCCTAGCAGAGGAGGATGAAGAGGAAGGTAGAAAGAGGAAGAATGTGACAGAGGCAGGGGAGGAGGCATGAGAGAGACAAGCTGGGCAGGAGAGGGAGAGAGGAGAGAGGATGGAATTACCTTGCCAGCGATCATGTAAGGAGGGATGATATCGATGTTCATCTCCTGGAACAGCTCTCTGCACTGCATGGTGATGAAGTCTCCAGCCAGGGGTGACTTCACGATACCTGGAGGAATCAACACACCTGGGCTACTCACACAACACACCTGACCTGTCACACACCTGGGCTACTCACACAACACACCTGACCTGTCACACACCTGGGCTACTCACACAGCACACCTGACCTGTCACACACCTGGGCTACTCACACAACACACCTGACCTGTCACACACCTGGGCTACTCACACAACACACCTGACCTGTCACACACCTGGGCTACTCACACAGCACACCTGACCTGTCACACACCTGGGCTACTCACACAACACACCTGACCTGTCACACACCTGGGCTACTCACACAACACACCTGACCTGTCACACACCTGGGCTTCTCACACAACACACCTGACCTATCACACACCTGGGCTACTCACACAACACACCTGACCTGTCGCACACCTGGGCTACTCACACAACACACCTGACCTGTCACACACCTGGGCTACTCACACAACACACCTGACCTGTCGCACACCTGGGCTACTCACACAGCACACCTGACCTGTCACACACCTGGGCTACTCACACAACACACCTGACCTGTCACACACCTGGGCTTCTCACACAACACACCTGACCTGTCACACACCTGACCTGTCGCACACCTGGGCATAGTCACACAAGACACCTGATCTGTCGCACACCTGGCCTACTCACACAACACACCTGACCTGTCACACACCTGGCCTACTCACACAGCACACCTGACCTGTCGCACACCTGGGCAACTCACACAACACACCTGACCTGTCATACTCCTGGCCTACTCACACAACACACCTGGGCTACTCACACAACACACCTGATCTGTCACACACCTGGGCTTCTCACACAACACACCTGACCTGTCACACACCTGGGCTACTCACACAACACACCTGACCTGTCACACACCTGGGCTACTCACACAACACACCTGACCTGTCACACACCTGGGCTACTCACACAGCACACCTGACCTGTCACACACCTGGGCTACTCACACAACACACCTGACCTGTCACACACCTGGGCTTCTCACACAACACACCTGACCTATCACACACCTGGGCTACTCACACAACACACCTGACCTGTCACACACCTGGGCTACTCACACAGCACACCTGACCTGTCACACACCTGGGCTACTCACACAACACACCTGACCTGTCACACACCTGGGCTACTCACACAACACACCTGACCTGTCACACACCTGGGCTTCTCACACAACACACCTGACCTATCACACACCTGGGCTACTCACACAACACACCTGACCTGTCGCACACCTGGGCTACTCACACAACACACCTGACCTGTCACACACCTGGGCTACTCACACAACACACCTGACCTGTCGCACACCTGGGCTACTCACACAGCACACCTGACCTGTCACACACCTGGGCTACTCACACAACACACCTGACCTGTCACACACCTGGGCTTCTCACACAACACACCTGACCTGTCACACACCTGACCTGTCGCACACCTGGGCATAGTCACACAAGACACCTGATCTGTCGCACACCTGGGCTACTCACACAACACACCTGACCTGTCACACACCTGGGCTACTCACACAGCACACCTGACCTGTCACACACCTGGGCTACTCACACAGCACACCTGACCTGTCACACACCTGGGCTACTCACACAACACACCTGACCTGTCACACACCTGGGCTACTCACACAACACACCTGACCTGTCACACACCTGGGCTACTCACACAACACACCTGACCTGTCACACACCTGGGCTACTCACACAACACACCTGACCTGTCGCACACCTGGGCTACTCACACTACACACCTGACCTGTCGCACACCTGGGCTACTCACACAACACACCTGACCTGTCGCACACCTGGGCTACTCACACAGCACACCTGACCTGTCACACACCTGGGCTACTCACACAACACACCTGACCTGTCACACACCTGGGCTTCTCACACAACACACCTGACCTGTCACACACCTGGGCTACTCACACAGCACACCTGACCTGTCACACACCTGGGCTACTCACACAACACACCTGACCTGTCACACACCTGGGCTTCTCACACAACACACCTGACCTGTCACACACCTGACCTGTCGCACACCTGGGCATAGTCACACAAGACACCTGATCTGTCGCACACCTGGGCTACTCACACAACACACCTGACCTGTCACACACCTGGGCTACTCATACAGCACACCTGACCTGTCACACACCTGGGCTACTCACACAGCACACCTGACCTGTCACACACCTGGGCTTCTCACACAACACACCTGACCTGTCACACACCTGGCCTACTCACACAACACACCTGACCTGTCACACACCTGGCCTACTCACACAACACACCTGACCTGTCACACACCTGGCCTACTCACACAGCACACCTGACCTGTCGCACACCTGGGCAACTCACACAACACACCTGACCTGTCATACTCCTGGCCTACTCACACAACACACCTGGGCTACTCACACAACACACCTGATCTGTCACACACCTGGGCTTCTCACACAACACACCTGACCTGTCACACACCTGGGCTACTCACACAACACACCTGACCTGTCACACACCTGACCTGTCGCACACCTGGGCATAGTCACACAAGACACCTGATCTGTTGCACACCTGGGCAACTCACACAACACACCTGGGCTACTCACACAACACACCTGACCTGTCGCACACCTGGGCATAGTCACACAAGACACCTGATCTGTCGCACACCTGGCCTACTCGCACATCACACCTGACCTGTCGCACACCTGGGCTACTCACACAACACACCTGACCTGTCACACACCTGTGCTACTCACACAACACACCTGACCTGTCATACTCCTGGCCTACTCACACAACACACCTGACCTGTCATACTCCTGGCCTACTCACACAACACACCTGACCTGTCGCACACCTGGCCTACTAACACAACACACCTGACCTGTCGCACACATGGTTTACTCACACATCACACCTGACCTGTCGCACACCTGGCATACTCACACAACACACCTGACCTGTCGCACACCTGGCCTACTCACACAACACACCTGACCTGTCGCACACCTGGCCTACTCACACAACACACCTGACCTGTCGCACACCTGGGTTACTCACACATCACACCTGACCTGTCGCACACCAGAATCAATCACATACCTGGACTAGTCAGATATGTCATATATATGGTGCAGTCACACATCTAGACACACTCACACACTCCATTCTTTCACTCACCTTACATACACTGAACCACTTACACTACAAGTCAGCAAGTAGTGTGTGTATTTCTGTATGTCTGTGTAAAAAGAGGTTCCTGTTTGCCCATGCGGCATGTTGTATAATTTACCAGTGTATATGATGTACTGTAGTTTGTTAGCATGCATTTGGGTAGGTTGGCCAGTGTGTGCAGTTGAGAGCTACGATACACACCTTGCTGCAGAACATACCCATCATGCACGGGGATGGCGGTAGTGTGCGTGGCACCACTATCCAATACCAGACCTGTCGCTCGGCCATTAGCAAACCTGCTGCAGTGTCAAGGAGTCACTGACTGATGCGCAGGTGGACACACAGGTGAGTACAGGAGGATATAGTTAAACATACAGATGCGTACATGTACAGATGAATACAGGTGGACACGGGTGGATTCAGATAGATACAGGTGGACACAGGTGGATGCACATGGACACAGGTGAACGTAGATGGCCACAGGCGGATACAGTTGGAATCAGTTGAACGCAGGTGAACATAGCTGGACACAGGTGAACACAGGTGGATGCACATGGACGCAGTTGAACCGAGGTGGATACAGCTGGACACAGGTGGATACTGATGGACGTAGCTGGACACAGACGGACGCGGGTGGACGCAGGTGGTCACACGGTGAAGGATACGCGGTGAGCACGGCGGTCTTGCACAGGAAGAAGGCTGGGATATTGTAGTGCTCAAAGACCAGCTCCGTCAGCTTCTCCCTCTTGGCTCGCGTGTTCCACTGGCACACACACACACAGAGCCAGTAACATCAGCGTCATTCTCAGAACCCGCAGGCTCAGCACACAACCCCACACTTGCCGCCACCAGCACGGCTGTTGTCAGCCACTACCACTGGATTCGGCCCTAGTCCTCTCGGAAGCAGCTGCGTTCCTGGTAGCGCCGGTGGCGCCAGACGCGACCAGAATGAGAATGAGGAGCGGTATTTCCCGGGGCAGCGAGGGCAGTTTTGGCGGTACGAGCGGCGCTGTGCGGCTGAGGGCCTGAGGAGCGAGTACTCACAGGAGCCTCTGACATGAGCACGGGGTGCAGGCTCGGTTCTGACTTGACGTGCTTGCAGTACGTGTGGTCCAGGATGGCCTGGAAGCTCTCCCAGTCCTCAACTGCAAACAAACAGCATCGACAGTGCCGGCGTCATTAGTGTGACCGCTGTAGGAGCAGGCCTGGATCAGTACTGCAGTGTATCAGTATCCGTACACATCAGCTTCAGTATATTACCAGTACCTGATCATGTCAGTTTTGGTGTGTACCAGTTTCTGTACATACTAGTCTCCGTGTGTATTACTATCATATTTCAAATCTCGACATAGTTACAGTATATATAGATCAGTACAAGTATTATCAGTATCTGTACATATAATTTTCAGTATAGATAAGTATCAGTATGTATCATTTTCAGTTCAAAGCATATAAGTATGATTATGTATTGATATATAATTAATATTTTATATATTAATTATATATTAATATGTAATGATATTATATATTGAGTAGGACACATCAGTGCAGACTGCAGGAGCGACACTCTGAAAGAGTGTTTTCCCCGGCTGGCCACTAGGGGGAGCCCCCCTGTGGTTCGAAGGTACATGGCTCCTATTGATGAAGCTGCAGTGGGGTCGTGGGCAGGCGGCATCACGCACTCATGCCGTTCTTCAGCGGGGACACCAGCTCCACCCCGGGGCGGGCCACGTGCAAGGCGTTGGTGTCGATGTAGAACGTGCGTCCCGACGACTTCTCCTTGTCCGCCCCCAGCTCCGCGCCCCCTTCCTCCTGGGCCAGCACTCCCAGGGAGGTGGGGAAATCCGCCTGGGCAGAAGGAGAGAGGGAGGGGGGGTGAGGTGAGGCCAGCGCGAGAGACAGAGAGGGGGACAGTGGGTACGAGGTGAACGGCAGTGCTGCTGGAGGAGGGCCAGCGAGGCAGCTTGACCACTGCAGCGCAGTGGGGCTGGGACCTCACATGGCAAGAGGCCATGGGGAACGCCCTGTTGGCGACGTGGACAAGTCAGGCTCACGCCAGGGCCCGCCGTGCGGGGCTGTAACAGCGTCCAGACAGAGCCCAGCCCTGAGGCGCCCCCTGGCGTGCACTCTTGTGAACCACTTTTCTCATAGTCCCAGTTCTACACGGACCACGATGCACTGCTCTGGGGGGGGGCGGTTTTTCACTGCGTGCTGGAAGGGGCTGACTGGCACTGGAAGATCAGCAAGTGTTCAGCTTATCCTCCGGGCAGGAATGGCCGGGGCGGAGAGAGGGGTGAGCGGGCAGGAGCCGCGCGGTACCTTCGGGCAGTCCTCGCCAGCGTAGCCCGCCCTGGTGGAGAACGAGCCGATGTCAAACACCAGAGCCCCGACCTCATCTGGAGAGGGAGAGACAGGGAGAGGGAGTGAGACAGGGGCACTCCTGGAGACAGGGAGAGGGAGAGACAGGCAGAGAGGGAGTGAGACAGGGGCACACCTGGAGACAGGGAGAGGGAGAGACGGGCAGAAAGGGAGTGAGACAGGGGCACTCCTGGAGACAGGGAGAGGGAGAGAGAGACAGAGAGGGAGTGAGACAGGGGCACACCTGGAGACAGGGAGAGGGAGAGAGAGACAGAGAGGGAGTGAGACAGGGGCACACCTGGAGACAGGCAAAAAGAGTGAGACAGGCACAGGGAGAGAGAGACAGAGGCACACCTGGAGACAGGCAGAGGGAGAGAGAGACAGAGGCACACCTGGAGACAGGGAGAGAGAGTGAGACAGGCACAGGGAGAGAGAGACAGGGGCACACCTGGAGACAGGCAGAGGGAGAGAGAGACAGAGGCACACCTGGAGACAGGGAGAGAGAGTGAGACAGGTGGAGGGAGAGTGAACCAGAAGCACACCTGAAGACACGTGGAGAGAGTGAGACAGGCAGAGGGAGAGAGAGAGACAGAGGCACACCTGGAGACAGGCAAAGGGAGAGAGAGACAGAGGCACACCTGGAGACAGGCAGAGGGAGAGAGAGCCAGAGGCACACCTGGAGACAGGGAGAGAGAGTGAGACAGGCAGAGGGAGAGAGAGACACCCCTCTCTCAGCTGCAGGTAAGAAGGTGTGGCTGCTGAGCTCTCTGTCTCGCTGGGACCAAGTGGTCCTCGAACCCTGAACCCTGACAGGAATCAGCCCCATGCTCAGCTCCAGCCGATCCTGCCTGAACCCGAACCCGGGGACCCCAGCCTGCTGGGTGAGTGTTCCCACTCGTCACTGGTCCTCTGCAGTTTAGCCCAGTTGTACATTACTGGAGCATCAGTCACAGGCTGGGCAAGGGACAGGGGGAGTTGGGTTGCTCAATAGCCATTCTTTCCCCAAGTCATCCGGATGATTTGGAGGGATTCCAGGGAATCTCCTTCAACAACAACAACAACAGCGCTGGGGCTGCTGTTCCACACCCTCACCAGCCTTTGTGTAAGGACGTGCTCCCTGTTCTCAGGCTTGTCTACACATCCGGTTGTGCCGTCGTGTTCCTGACACAGAACAATGCTCTGGGTTCAGGCTGTCAGCAACTGACAGTTGAATTCCTGAACAGCCCCACCTCATAGTCCCCTACAGCGCTGCAGACCACTGAAGAGACTCCGTTCCTTTAACGCATCTGCGGCCGACATTCCCCAATCCCGACACCGTTTCCCCACACGCGCGTGTCGGGATGGACTTGACCCCACGGAACCGTGGCTTTTCCTGCGATGGGAGGTCACCCACGCGGGCCCCCATCCCCTCGCCGTGTCCCTGTGTCGCCGCACGCTGCCCCGCTCGCCCCCGGACCCGGCGACACAGACCCTGCCACTGGCCGAGACCCCGCTGACAGCAGCGCCACGCACACGGACAGAGTGGACAGGCAGTGGAACAAAGACACGGCCGTGGGCACGGGTACGGGTGAAGGCGCAGGCAGCCGCGAGCACCGCTCTGGACCACAGACACCGATGCGGACACGGATGTAAACACGGGCACGGAGGCAGACGCGTTCAGCAGTATATCATCCTGCTGCTCAGCCTCTCGAGTCTGCATTCCGGTGTCGCGATACACGCCAAGTGTCGCACGACATGGACGCGGCGAAGCTCGCGTCCGCCCGCTCGCTCTCTCCCACACCCCCTGTCTCGCTCACGGGGGGGGGTTTATCTCCCAGCCTCGGTCCTCAGGTGTCACCCGTCTCGGAAACGGGTTTTTGCGCGCAGACGAAACGGTCGCTCCTTACCTCCTCCGTACACTCCGCCGCTCATACCGGCGCCTAGACCCACCCCCCCACAAAACGAGCTGTCACATCAATTAAACAGAAACCTGAAAAAAAAGAGACAGGAGGTCAGGACAGCTCGGATTTGATCAGATATCCCTAATGCGTAACTGTCGGGTGAAATTAAAAAGATCTGTCTGTACAGGAAGGATTTGGGGACGGGGGTCTGTGGATGACAACTGTGCAGAATAAGGCGAAGCTGGACGGCTGAGGCTCGCGCCCCCCCCTCACGCACGAGCACACTCGCTTTCTCCCGCTGTTGTTCTTCCTCAGCCCACCAATCACAGCGCCGTGTGGACGCACGCCATTGGCTGGCAAGAAGAAATGGGTGGGCGGACAGGCTGTACCTTAAAGGTTCTGGTCTCCAAGGCAACGAGAAGAATTAATTTCCCCCGACTTCAATTTGCCCGTATTATAACAGGACTGTTCTCCTGTACTGGGACTGTAGCTCCTATTGTAACAGGACTGTTCTCCTGTACTAGGACTGTAGCTCCTATTGTAACGGGACAGTTCTCCTGTACTGGGACTGTAGCTCCTATTGTAACGGGACTGTTCTCCTGTACTGGGGCTGTAGCCTCTATTGTAACAATACTGTTCTCCTGTACTGGGACTGTAGCTCCTATTGTAACAGGACTGTTCTTCTGTACTGGGACTGTAGCCCTTATTGTGACAGGACTGTTTTCCTGTACTGGGACTGTAGCCCTTATTGTGACAGGACTGTTCTCCTGTACTGGGACTGTAGCTCCTATTGTAACAGGACTGTTCTTCTGTACTGGGACTGTAGCCCTTATTGTGACAGGACTGTTTTCCTGTACTGGGACTGTAGCCCTTATTGTGACAGGACTGTTCTCCTGTACTGGGACTGTAGCTCCTATTGTAACAGGACTGTTCTCCTGTACTGGGACTGTAGCTCCTATTGTAACAGGACTGTTCTCCTGTACTGGGACTGTAGCCTCTATTGGAACAGGACTGTTCTCTTGTACTAGGACTGTAGCCTCTATTGGAACAGGACTGTTCTCCTGTACTGGGACTGTAGCCCCTATTGTAACGGGACTGTTCTCCTGTACTGGGACTGTAGCCCCTATTGTAACGGGACTGTTCTCCTGTACTGGGACTGTAGCCCCTATGTAACGGGACTGTTCTCCTGTACTGGGACTGTAGCCCCTATTGTAACGGGACTGTTCTCCTGTACTGGGACTGTAGCCCCTATTGTAACGGGACTGTTCTCCTGTACTGGGACTGTAGCCCCTATTGTAACGGGACTGTTCTCCTGTACTGGGACTGTAGCCCCTATGTAACGGGACTGTTCTCCTGTACTGGGACTGTAGCCCCTATTGTAACGGGACTGTTCTCCTGTACTGGGACTGTAGCCCATGATGGGCTCAGAGTAAGTTTGGTTTATCATCGCGTGGTTCATTGGCACATTCTACGTCGATAGCCGCATTCCGTCCCCTCAGTGGTCATCTCTGCCTCTGATTGGACAATTCCCCCTGTCAGTCTGGAACAATGCGGTCGTGGTGGGTGTGTCCTGGCAGACTCCGCGAGGAGGCGGACAAGGAGGAAAAGGGAAGAGGGGGGCGGTGTGGAGCAGAGGGGAGCCGCGAACACTTAACCCCTGCGGCGCCGGAGGCAGGTGACGCGGTGGGTGTTTTTTTTTCCCGGTCCCGCTCCAGAGGAGACGGGGAGGAGGAGAAGGAGGGGGGGAATCGGTCACTCTTGTCCTGGGGTGGACGGTCCCGGGAAAGGCCCCCTGTGTGTGAGAGAGGGAGAGAGGCACGGGCGCGGATCAGGTAAGAGACGCCGGGCGCCGGGCAGCGAGATGACGAGAGGAGCGCAGTCACTCGCGGATCGATACGGGTGCTGCCGCGGTCTGCGCGGGCAGACCTGTCAGTTGCTGCTCACGAGTGGCCGTCCGGCTGGATTGGAAAGTCCGACTGTGTCCGGATCGCGCTCATTATAAGGAGAGCAATTGGGCAGGTGGTTATTTTCGGGTGGGTGTGTATTATTTTCTGCCAGGGTGTCCCAGTCCTGCAGTCCCGTAAATACGCCGCTATTTCATCACCGATTAAAAAGGCGACGCTGTGCTGGAGTGCCCCTCGCCTCCGGCCCGGCTGCTTTCTCGCTCCGGGGCATCAGTATCCCTGACGGGCTGGGGCAGATCGTGTCTCTGGGTCCCTCCTGCTCCAACTGAGGGTCCAGCGATCGACATTGTGTCAGTGTGTGTGCATGTACAGTATCTGTGTGTCAGTGTGTGTGAATTCTGTGTGTGCATGGTGTCAGTGTGTGTGTGAATCTGTGTATGTGTGCATGGTATCAGTGTGTCAGTGTGTGCATGTACAGTATCTGTGTGTCAGTGTGTGTGTGAATCTGTGTGTGTGTGCATGGTATCAGTGTGTCAGTGTGTGCATGTACAGTATCTGTGTGTCAGTGTGTGTGTGAATCTGTGTGCATGTACAGTATCTGTGTGTCAGTGTGTGTGTGAATCTGTGTGTGTGTGCATGGTATCAGTGTGTCAGTGTCTGTGAATCTGTGTGTGTGCATGGTATTAGTGTGTCAGTGTGTGTGTGTGAATGTGTGTCAGTGTGTGTGCATGCATCTTCAGTGTGTGTATGCATGGTATCTGTGTATCAGTGTGTGTTTTAATCTTTGTAAGTGTACATGTACAGTATCCGTGTCAGTCTGTGTCACTGTGATCATGTATATATCTGTCAGTGTGTGTGTATTTATTTGTCATACTTATCAGTGTATGCATGTATCTGTGTGTGAGTGTTTGTCCCTGTGTCAGTGTGTGTGTGTATCTATTTGTGAGTGTATGCATGTATCTGCGTGTGAGTGTGTGTGTCTCTGTGTCTGTGTTGGTCTCTGTGTCAGTGTGTATCTCTGTGTCAGTGTGTGTTGATACCCATGTCACTGTGTTAGTGTGGATATCAGTGTCAGTGTGTGTCTGCGTCAGTGTGTGTCTGTGTGTCAGTGCCTGAGTCAGTGTGTGTGCACCTCTCTGTGTCAGTGTGTGTCTGTGTCAGTGTGATGGGAAGCAGATGTCTCACAGAGTGAACACAAAGGGTTGTTCTCTGTCTTTCCTGTAGGGGGCAGGGTGGGGAGCCGTGGTTGACAAGGCTGTCTGACCCTTTATCGAAGGGCCACAGCTTTGGAAACGGGTGAGGGTGGGATGGGGTGAATTGGAAATTGATTATAGCGCCCCCTGCAGATGAGGAATCCTGCATATTTCTGGAAGGCTGCTCTGTGATACCTCTTCCTTCTCTTGTGTGCTCTGGACATTATGCTCTCTGTATACGCGAGGCTGTGTAGACTGAGAGAGGTGTATTGGAATTTGTGTTTCTGTGTCATTGTGTGTGACCATGTCAGTAAGTACATCGGTGCTTGCATGTGCGTATCTGTGCACTTGTGTATGTCTGTGCGTGTGCATGTCTGTGGGCTTGAGTGTGTGTGTGTGTTGGACTGATTCTCTCTCCTTCCATCAGCCTCTGCCCATCCATCCAGCCTAGAACCATCGCTAAGGCTGTTGCTAAGCAACCCAGCCTCCGTTACTACACTCCCTAATGAGGCAGCCTGGAGAACTTGGCAGGTGGGCCATACCATTACTGAACAGGCCGGGGGGGGGGGGGAGGGGGGAGGAGTGTGTTGCTTCTGAAAATATAGGAGCTACCTCCCGTCTGCAGTTGCACATGGTCTTCTCATCCCTTCCCAGCCCCCCTCCACTGAAGAGGAGAGGCGATGGTTCATGGAGCCATGCACACAAAGAGGCAGGTCATATACAGCAGTGGTCATGAAGCCCCCCCTCCCCGTATCAGAAATGCAGCGGCTCGCTGTCTGAGTTAGTAGGTCCTGTGTGTCGAACTGCACTGGCGTGGCAGTGATGCCTCCTCTGAGTTTACTGAACGCTCACTCATGCCAGCCGGCTGCAGCTGAGCGCTCCAGTGGGATATATAGGCCTGTGTGCCTCTTTCTGTGTGTGATGATCCATTGATATAAAGTTGCTGACGGACGTTTGGGAGGAATGACAGCAGCCGGGCTCAGCCTGGCTCAGCCTGGCTCAGTCGGCCTCAGTCGGCCTCAGCTGCAGGTAATTTTGTTTCAGGGCTCATTTTCTCACCTAAGAAGTGAGAAATACTACACTTCTTCGCCTTCTCTCCCTCGCACATGTCTTTCTGCCCCCATATGCACCTCTGCAGCTGCCCCCTGGTCACTCCTCACTCCTCGTCCTGTGGGCCCAGCGGGTGACGACAGATCTGCTGTGACTGAAACGCCCGATTGGCCGTTCAGTACGATTTATCTGTCCTTGTGCCCTGCTGTGTTTCGGTCCGGGTACAAAGCCTCCCCTCCTCTCTGTTCGAGAGACGTTCCCATTTGTTGCTGATGCTCCAGCATCTCCTCTAAAATCCCTCCTGGATTCAGACGGGAGTCCTTCCGGACTCCATACCTTGATCCGTCTCTCAGTCTTTTATGGAATTTGCATCCCGGTTGTCTATGACTCCGGCACGTGTGAATTATCCCTGCTCCGGACATCCCTGCCAGATTCACCAGGGATCACAGGGGTTTTGCCACTGGAGTGAGGAGCTCCAGGCTTCCCAGTCCTGCTCCTCTGTTCATTCTCTCTCCCAATCTCTCATAATTTCTCCCAATCTCTCTCCCAATCTCTCTCCCAATCTCTCCCCTGATCTCTCCACCGATCTCTCCACCAATCTCTCCCCAAACTCTCTCATGATCTCTGTCCTGTTCTCTCTCTCCCAATGTTTTTCCTGATCTCTCTCCTAATCTCTCTCCCAGTCTCTCCCCTGATGTCTCTCCCCAGATCTCTCCCCCGATCTCTCCAAAGATCTCTCCCCGAACTCTCTCACGACCTCTCTCTTGTTCTCTCTCTTCCAATGTCTCTCCCCCAATGTCTCTCCCGATCTCTGTCCCGATGTCTCTTCCAATGTCTTTCCTGTTCTCTCTCCCAATCTCTCCCCTGATCTCTCCCATTCTCTCTCTCAATCTCTCTCCCCCGATGTCTTTCCTGATCTGTCTCCCATTCTCTCTCCCAATGGCAGAGTTGGGGAGGTTGTACTGGATCTCATCTGGATATTCTAAGGCCACCCCCACCTGTCCCATCAGCCCCCAGGGCCACCAGGCCTGCAGGCTGAACGCTCTCACGTCTTCGTCTCTTTGGCTCCAAAGACTGAAGAGATGTGGTTCCCTGAGGCTGTCTGAGTGCGACGCCCCCTTCAGGCCGGGAGTTCGCCCGTTTCTCCCTGTGCTACTCGCACTCTGGCAGGTCTCCCAGGAGTCTCTGTAACTCCATCACCTCAGGAGGCATTGACCGTTCTTGGAGCACGTCTAGAAGTCCCGCTGAAGGATGGCCAGGGCCCCTGTCATGACCCCAGGCCCTGCAGCTCCAGGATGTCTGCGAGAGAATCTCTTTGTTTCCTGGTCTCCTCTTTCTATGTCTGTTTTAAGAGCCCATTTTTCCCCCCTGCCTCGTGGTGAGGGGAGGAGGAAGTTGGGGGCCTCCATTGGTTGAATGGGTGAAAGGAAGGACTTCCTGTTTCCTGTTGCGCTGAACCCCGCCCCTCCTCTCTTCCTGACGAGATTTCCTGCTCTCTGCCAGCATGAGAGCTTCAACCACCAGCCGAAAGGCAGGGCCCCTGTGCTCCAATCTAGAACTCCTACACTGGGGCTTATCCCTGGAATAACTAGGAAGCTCACTAGACCAGAATAACTGCACTGTCTCAGTGTGAATGTGAGAGGAGAAGGACAGCAGTGTCTACAGTACAGTCAGGTGTGACAGTGTGTGTGTGTGTGCTGGTGAATTCAGGGTGAGTGTGAGAGGAGAGGGACAGCAGTGGCTCTAGCAGTGTCTACAGTACAGTCAGGTGTGATTGTGTGTGTGTGCTGGTGAATTCAGGGGGAGTGTGAGAGGAGAGGGACAGCAGTGGCTCTAGCAGTGTCTACAGTACAGTCAGGTGTGACAGTGTGTGTGTGCTGGTGAGTTCAGGGTGAGTGTGAGAGGAGAGGGACAGCAGTGGCTCTAGCAGTGTCTACAGTACAGTCAGGTGTGACTGTGTGTGTGTGTGCTGGTGAATTCAGGGTGAGTGTGAGAGGAGAGGGACAGCAGTGGCTCTAGCAGTGTCTACATTTTGTTGCACGTCTATTTAAACGCTTGAAATATATATATATACAGGCCATAATAATATAGTAGTATTAATCTTTTTACATCTATGCATTTAAATTGACATTTGCGAATTTAAAGGAGTTAATTTGTACAGTAGCGATCAGTCACATGACCTCTGCCTCCGGTCTGCAGACACATGGGCCTATCTCAATTGGGAGAAAGCGAGAGGGGAGTATAAGTCCTTATAGACGCTATCCACGTAATCATATAAAATATAATAACGAGTCCCCCGCCCATTGGAAATTCGAACCCATTTTGAAAGCCTAATTTCGTTAGCGTGGGTCGATAAGGACCGTAAATATGACTTGTCTTTTGAAGTGATTGCTGTTTCCCCCTCTTTAAGAAGCGGTGTCCAGAGATGGTACAGTCCCCGTTGAATGGGTGTGGTTGAGCTTTGCTTCGGAGAGAAGCGACGTCTGCACACTGTATATAGGTTTACAATGGGGGATTTTAATCATTAAGATAAAGCATTTGTGTACATATTTATAAATATGTGATATCTATACATCAGTATATTTTTTCTTTTTGTAGCTAAAGGGCACGACGATAGGTCGTTTCAGGCTCCGAGCTGTATTTTGTCTTTAATCCGTGAGCCTTGTCTTTCCTTCTCCTGTGGGCCGGAATTTATTTAATAATTCATTTTTGTACCAGAAGACCGAGGGCGTAGCGGGAGCGGAGAGTGAGAGGAAACGGGAAACGGGCGAGCGAAAGAAACATTTTTTTTTTACATTTCAAAACACCATTAGAAAAACCGCAACGACACAGGAAGCGCTTTTAAAATAAGTATTAAGATTTCTAAAGCATGATGTATGTGTAGCTACAGCGAAAATCAAAACGTATCGTTAAATGTTACACGGGAGTTTTATGCGGACACCAGCGCCTCTGCTTTTGGGAAGAAGAACTTAAAAAAACCAGACATTTTGGAGAGAAAGCGGATTGTCTCCAGACGAGGAATATGAGGGTTTATTTATTTTTTGTCTCCTTAACCGACAAGTAGAGGGGCGAAAACGATTTCTGAAGACCTCTCAGACGTAACGACCCTGGAAAGGAAACGCTGAATATTTTTTTCCCCCTCGTTTGGAACTCGGAAGAAAATATTTTTTTTTGTGATCGTGTGAGATTCGCGTGTTGGAAGAGCACCCGCGCGAGCGTCGGCGCCGAGACAGAGCCACGAGCGAGGTACGCGTCCCCCTCCCGCGAGCCCGGCGCGCTCTCCGCGGCGGCCGAGCGAGAGCTCGTCCCCCACAGCCGAGCCCATCCGAGCCCGGCGGGCAGGGAAGCGCACGGCCGTCGCGGCCACGGGTGACGAGGGGGAGGGGGGGAGGTCTGGGCGACTTGTAGCGCAAGCGGCGGATTCCATTCCCTTCCGCTGAAGCTCAAAGCGAGTAGCGGGCGCGCAGCCTGACGTGGACGGGAGCTGTTAGATCGCTGCCCCTGTCTGAGCGCGCTTTCCCGACTCGTCCATGTCTGTACACTGTGTACCCCTGCGTCTGCTCATCGTGCATGCGTCTGTAACACATTTGTGATTAGCAGTAGCAGCAAAAATAGTTCTAGCTGTAACGGTGATTCTGGCTTTAGTAGGAAATGCAGTATTTGTGTCAACAGCTGGAGCAGCAGTAGGGACATCAGTGTCAACAGCTGGAGCAGCAGTAGGGACAGCTGGAGCAGCAGTAGGGACAGCTGTATCAACACCTGGAGCAGCAGTAGGGACATCAGTGTCAACAGCTGGGGCAGCAGTAGGGACAGCTGTATCAACACCTGGAGCAGCAGTAGGGACAGCTGGGGCAGCTGTAGGGACATCAGTGTCAACAGCTGGGGCAGCTGTAGGGACATCAGTGTCAACAGCTGGGGCAGCTGTAGGGACATCAGTGTCAACAGCTGGGGCAGCAGTGGGGACAGCTGTATCAACACCTGGAGCAGCAGCAGGGACAGCTGGAGCAGCAGTAGGGACAGCTGGGGCAGCAGTAGGGACAGCTCTATCAACAGCTGGAGCAGCTGTAGGGACATCAGTGTCAACAGCTGGGGCAGCAGTAGGGACAGCTGTATCAACAGCTGGGGCAGCAGTAGGGACAGCTGGGGCAGCAGTAGGGACAGCTGTATCAATAGCTGGAGCAGCAGTAGGGACAGCTGTATCAACACCTGGAGCAGCAGTAGGGACAGCTGTAGCAAGAGCTGGGGCAGCAATAGGGACATCTGGAGCAGCAGCAGGGACATCAGTGTCAACAGCTGGGGCAGCTGTAGGGACATCAGTGTCAACAGCTGGAGCAGCAGTAGGGACAGCTGTATCAACACCTGGAGCAGCAGTAGGGACAGCTGGGGCAGCAGCAGGGACATCAGTGTCAACAGCTGGGGCAGCTGTAGGGACATCAGTGTCAACAGCTGGGGCAGCAGTGGGGACAGCTGTATCAACACCTGGAGCAGCAGCAGGGACAGCTGGAGCAGCAGTAGGGACAGCTGGGGCAGCAGTAGGGACAGCTGTGTCAACAGCTGGAGCAGCAGTAGGGACAGCTGGGGCAGCAGTAGGGACAGCTGTATCAACACCTGGAGCAGCAGTAGGGACAGCTGTATCAACACCTGGAGCAGCAGTAGGGACATCAGTGTCGACAGCTGGGACAGCAGTATCAACAGCTGGGGCAGCAGTAGGGACAGCTGGGGCAGCAGCGGGGACATCAGTGTCAACAGCTGGGGCAGCAGTGGGGACAGCTGTATCAACAGCTGGAGCAGCAGTAGGGACAGCTGGGGCAGCAGGGACAGCTGTATCAACAGCTGGAGCAGCAGTAGGGACAGCTGGGGCAGCAGTAGGGACAGCTGTATCAATAGCTGGAGCAGCAGTAGGGACAGCTGGGACAGCAGTAGGGACAGCTGGGGCAGCAGTGGGGACAGCTGTGTCAACAGCTGGGGCAGCAGTAGGGACAGCTGTATCAACAGCTGGGGCAGCAGTAGGGACAGCTGGGGCAGCAGTAGGGACATCTGGGACAGCAGTAGGGACAGCTGGGGCAGCAGTAGGGACAGCTGTATCAACAGCTGGGGCAGCAGTAGGGACAGCTGTATCAACACCTGGAGCAGCAGTAGGGACAGCTGGGGCAGCAGTAGGGACAGCTGTGTCAACAGCTGGGGCAGCAGTAGGGACAGCTGTATCAACACCTGGAGCAGCAGTAGGGACAGCTGGAGCAGCAGTAGGGACAGCTGTGTCAACAGCTGGGGCAGCAGTAGGGACAGCTGGGGCAGCAGTAGGGACAGCTGTGTCAACAGCTGGAGCAGCATTAGGGACAGCTGGGGCAGCAGTAGGGACAGCTGGGGCAGTGTCATGCAGCCTGCCTGACTGCAGGGGGCACAATCCCATAGTGGGACAGGGAGAGGGCAGGGCTGTCCTTTCAGCTTCTGGCGAGACCGTTTGCCTGCAGGAGCTGCCACTGTTCCACTGAGACCCCAGTTCCCCCCAGCACAGCGCCCCCGTCGCCCCAGAACCCGGCCATATGCACATATTCGATAAAGCCACAGGTGACGAAGAGCCTAACGATGATCTCATGGCCTTCTGGACTAGGGTGCAGCTTTGATTCAGGCAGATTACAGGTCCCAGCTGGCAAAGTGGGGGCTCTCTGACCAGAGAGGACCTCTGGAATGACAGTACTTACCAAGGGAAGCAGGCGGCCTTGTTTCAGACGGAGGTGGGCAGCTCTCAAGAGCTGTTCTGAAACAGGTGGGATGTCCCCGCAGGTGACCCACAGCACCCGAGACGGACAGGGATGCGCAGATGTGATGAAATGTAGGAAGAAAAGCCCAACGATGAGATTCAGGCATTTTTTTACTGGGATGCAGCCTCTCCCTCGGCGCCCTCTGTTGCCAAGCCTGCCACCTATTGGGATTTTATTCTGCTGCCTAATGTCTCCCCCGCCACCCTCCATTAGTGCTCTGGTCCGGCTGTTAGAGGAGTCCCTCGGGGAACAAGGATGCGGCTAATTGCTTCCCAGTGCTGGGAGGGAGGGGAAGGGGGGGGCTCTTAAATTCGAGACACCTGAGCAGATCTGAAACCTCTCTGCTGGAGGCAGACCTGGGGACCAGCAGGCAGAAGCAGATCAACAGGAGCTGTTCTGCTCTCTGCAGTGTAAAAGCTCCTTTGCGATGTCCTGGGGGTGAACAGGATGGTTTAGGCAAAGCAGAAAAGCCATTTTACCGCTAGAGGAGCAGGGTGTGCAGATCTCCTGCAAATGAGCTGAGCGTGTGTCAGTCTGTATCTGTGTGTCACTCTGTGTGCCTGTATCTGTGTGCCTGTGTGTCTGTATCTGTGTGCCTGTGTGTCAGTCTGTATCTGTCTGTCACTCTGTGTGCCTGTGTGTCAGTCTGTATCTGTCTGTCACTCTGTGTGCCTGTGTGTCTGTATCTGTGTGCCTGTGTGTCAGTCTGTATCTGTGTGTCACTCTGTGTGTCTGTATCTGTCAGTCTGTGTGTCTGTATCTGTCAGTCTGTGTGCCTGTGTGTCAGTCTGTGTGCCTGTGTGTCAGACTGTATGCCTGTGTGTCAGTCTGTATCTGTCAGTCTGTGTGCCTGTGTGTCAGTCTGTATCTGTCAGTCTGTGTGCCTGTGTGTCAGTCTGTATCTGTCAGTCTGTGTGCCTGTGTGTCAGTCTGTATCTGTCAGTCTGTGTGCCTGTGTGTCACTCTGTGTGCCTGTGTGTCAGTCTGTATCTGTGTGTCACTCTGTGTGCCTGTGTGTCTGTATCTGTCAGTCTGTGTGCCTGTGTGTCAGTCTGTGTGCCTGTGTGCCTGTGTGTATCTGTCAGTCTGTGTGCCTGTGTGTCAGTCTGTGTGCCTGTGTGTCAGTCTGTGTGCCAGTCTGTATCTGTCAGTCTGTGTGCCTGTGTGTCAGTCTGTATCTATCAGTCTGTGTGCCTGTGTGTCAGTCTGTGTGCCTGTGTGCCTGTGTGTATCTGTCAGTCTGTGTGCCTGTGTGTCAGTCTGTGTGCCTGTGTGTCAGTCTGTGTGCCAGTCTGTATCTGTCAGTCTGTGTGCCTGTGTGTCAGTCTGTGTGTCAGTCTGTATCTATCAGTCTGTGTGCCTGTGTCAGTCTGTGTGCCTGTTTGACTATTGGCTTTCTGGCTCTGGGTCAGTATCAGTGGAGCTGCAGCTGCTGCTGCCCCAGCTCACCTCCACCTGGCCTCCATATGTTCCTTTATTTAATAAAAGCTTCTTCTGTCTGACTAAGTGTTATTAATATTTAATCTGCTGTAATCTGTTGAAGAATATAATCCTGACTGTTATTCACAGTCATGCCTGTGATCTGCAATGAGATTAGGATTAGAGATTAGGTTAACGTTCTGCTGTGTTTGAGAGCTAGTAAGTCTTTACAGTCTCTACAGATCTGATGGTGATGAGTGTGAATCTGAAGATACAGATGAGCTGGACTGAGTGTCTTTACAGTCTCTACAGATCTGAGGATGATGAAACAGTTAATTTCAACTGCCCCCCTGCCCCATGTGTTCTGTTTTCTAGTTTGCTGATTGCTTGGGCTGCAAAGGCACTTGGACAGTAGATCAACAATGAGTGAGCTGGAACAACTGCGCCAGGAGGCGGAGCAATTGAGGAACCAAATCAGAGTGAGAGAGGGAACGGGAGAGGGGAGGAAGGGAGTGGGGACAGTGGACAGGGGAGAGGGGAGGAAGGGAGTGGGGACAGTGGACAGGGGGGAGGGGAGGAAGGGAGTGGGGACAGTGGACAGGGGGGAGGGGAGGAAGGGAGTGGGGACAGTGGACAGGGGGGAGGGGAGGAAGGGAGTGGGGACAGTGGACAGGGGGGAGGGGAGGAAGGGAGTGGGGACAGTGGACAGGGGGGAGGGGAGGAAGGGAGTGGGGACTGTGGACAGGGGAGAGGGGAGGAAGGGAGTGGGGACAGTGGACAGGGGGGAGGGGAGGAAGGGAGTGGGGACAGTGGACAGGGGAGAGGGGAGGAAGGGAGTGGGGACAGTGGACGGGGGGAGGGGAGGAAGGGAGTGGGGACTGTGGACAGGGGAGAGGGGAGGAAGGGAGTGGGGACAGTGGATGGGGGGAGGGGAGGAAGGGAGTGGGGACAGTGGACAGGGGGGAGGGGAGGAAGGGAGTGGGGACAGTGGACAGGGGGGAGGGGAGGAAGGGAGTGGGGACAGTGGACAGGGGGGAGGGGAGGAAGGGAGTGGGGACAGTGGACAGGGGGGAGGGGAGGAAGGGAGTGGGGACAGTGGACAGGGGGGAGGGGAGGAAGGGAGTGGGGACAGTGGACAGGGGGGAGGGGAGGAAGGGAGTGGGGACTGTGGACAGGGGGGAGGGGAGGAAGGGAGTGGGGACAGTGGACAGGGGGGAGGGGAGGAAGGGAGTGGGGACTGTGGACAGGGGGGAGGGGAGGAAGGGAGTGGGGACTGTGGACAGGGGGGAGGGGAGGAAGGGAGTGGGGACAGTGGACAGGGGAGAGGGGAGGAAGGGAGTGGGGACAGTGGACAGGGGGGAGGGGAGGAAGGGAGTGGGGACAGTGGACAGGGGGGAGGGGAGGAAGGGAGTGGGGACAGTGGACAGGGGAGAGGGGAGGAAGGGAGTGGGGACAGTGGACAGGGGAGAGGGGAGGAAGGGAGTGGGGACAGTGGACAGGGGAGAGGGGAGGAAGGGAGTGGGGACAGTGGACAGGGGAGGAAGGGAGTGGGGACAGTGGACAGGGGACAGGGGGGAGGGGAGTGGGGACTGTGGATGGGGAGGAGGGAAGGGAGGAGACAGGATAGGGGAGGGAAGAGAGGGGGAGCAGGGGAGAGGGGAAGGGGTAGGGGACAGGGAAGAGGTTAAGGAGGGAGCGGAGAGGGGTGAGGGGAGGAGAGTGGGAGGGAGAGAGGAGAGTGGAGGGAGGGACAGGTGGGGCCAAGGGGATTGTGAGGAGAGGATAGTAAATTAGGAGGAGGCAGGAGAAGAGGGGGGAGGAGAGGAAGAGGGTGGAGAGATGGATGAGGGTTGGAGTGAGAGTGATGGGGGTTGGGTGAGAGTGAGGGGAGGGATAGTTCTCACTCAGTGTCCTGGCTGTTTTTTCAGGATGCCAGGAAAGCATGTGGAGACTCGACACTTACACAGGTGAGTTTTCACACACACACTCACTCCCCTCTCCCTCTCCCTGTGCCTCTGCCCCGCCCTGTTGGCCACATTGAGCTGGACTACCTGCCCCCCTCCTCCTGTGTCTTTCACTGGCTCCTGTGTCGAAGGCTGAAGAGGTTCAGTTCTGTTCACCCCTCTGCCTGTCTCTCAGATCACGGCCGGGCTCGACCCTGTGGGCAGGATCCAGATGAGGACGCGGCGTACCTTGAGAGGGCACCTGGCCAAGATCTACGCCATGCACTGGGGTACCGATTCCAGGTGATTACTGTGTTCACACCTGTAACCTGTGTGAAGTAAACTGGACACCTGTCCTAGATCAGAGACGTGCACTGGGGCTTCAGGTCCATGTGATTACTGTGTTCACACCTGATACCTGCCATGTGTTACACCTAGCTGGACACATGGCCTAGGTGTACATCATTTAACTAGTCTTCATACACTAGAAGAGCCATGCTCTTGTCCTGTAGTCGTAACGCTTGTGCTCCTATATGATCTCTGATAACATATCTCCCTTCCCAGGCTGCTTGTGAGTGCCTCCCAGGATGGAAAATTAATCATCTGGGACAGCTACACCACTAACAAGGTAAGCTCCTGATTTCCTGTTTCTGTAGATTCTGTCTTTCAGGAATAATGAGTAATTCTTTAAAACTGAAAAACAATTAACCTTTTTCTTGTTTTGGTCCTCCTGTCCCCTTCGCCATCTGTCTCTGTGTGCCTGTGTCTCTCTCGTGGTCCCTGTCTATCTTTGTGTCTCTCTGTCCCCTTGTCTGTCTGTCACCCTCTGTGTCCCCCTGTCTGACTTTGTGTTTGTCTCTGTGTCCCCTGTGTGTTTGTGTTGTCCTGTCTGTGTTTCTGTCTCTGTTCCCTTGTGTGTCTGTGTTGTCCTGTCTGTCTCTGTGTTGTGCCGTCTGTCTCTGTGCCCCTGTGTGTCTGTATTGTCCTGTCTGTCTCTTATCTCCCTGTCTGTCTGCATGTCTGTCTCTGTCCCCGTCTGTCCCTGCGTCCTCCGGCCCTGTACAGATGCATGCGATCCCTCTCCGGTCCTCCTGGGTGATGACATGTGCCTACGCTCCCTCGGGGAACTACGTGGCGTGCGGCGGCCTGGACAACATCTGCTCCATCTACAGCTTGAAGACGCGCGAGGGCAACGTGCGAGTGAGCCGAGAGTTACCTGGGCACACAGGTACACCTGAACCGTGAGCAGATCCCAGCTGGCTGCTGGCAGTGGGGCTTGGAGGCGTTCAGGCTTTGTGTCTCAGTGGATGGATCTGTTCCTCTAATTAGCACACAGGTCTGTTAATTACAGTCCTCTGTAATTAATACTGGAGCTTCTTGTGTCTTTGTCTACTGGGAGAGGGAGGCAGAGAGTCTGAGGCGACTGGAGCATCACAGCTGCACAGTACACTGCAGCTACAGCAGCAGGAGCTGCACTTGTAATGACAGTAGTAATAGTTGTAGGAAAGAACTGCAGAACTATTAACCATAGTAACAGCAACACTAGTAGCAGGTGTCGGTGCAGCAGGAGGAGCAGGTGTCAGTGCAGCAGGTGTCAGTGCAGCAGGAGGAGCAGGTGTCAGTGCAGCAGGAGGAGCAGGTGTCGGTGCAGCAGGAGGAGCAGGTGTCGGTGCAGCAGGAGGAGCAGGTGTCGGTGTAGCAGTAGGAGCAGGTGTCAGTGCAGCAGGAGGAGCAGGTGTCGGTGCAGCAGGAGGAGCAGGTGTCGGTGCAGCAGGAGGAGCAGGTGTCGGTGCAGCAGGAGGAGCAGGTGTCGGTGCAGCAGGAGGAGCAGGTGTCAGTGCAGCAGGAGGAGCAGGTGTCGGTGCAGCAGGAGGAGCAGGTGTCAGTGCAGCAGGAGGAGCAGGTGTCGGTGCAGCAGGAGGAGCAGGTGTCAGTGCAGCAGGTGTCAGTGCAGCAGGAGGAGCAGGTGTCAGTGCAGCAGGAGGAGCAGGTGTCGGTGCAGCAGTAGGAGCAGGTGTCAGTGCAGCAGGAGGAGCAGGTGTCGGTGCAGCAGGAGGAGCAGGTGTCGGTGCAGCAGGAGGAGCAGGTGTCGGTGCAGCAGGAGGAGCAGGTGTCGGTGCAGCAGGAGGAGCAGGTGTCAGTGCAGCAGGAGGAGCAGGTGTCGGTGCAGCAGGAGGAGCAGATGTCAGTGCAGCAGGAGGAGCAGGTGTCGGTGCAGCAGGAGGAGCAGGTGTCAGTGCAGCAGGTGTCAGTGCAGCAGGAGGAGCAGGTGTCGGTGCAGCAGGAGGAGCAGGTGTCGGTGCAGCAGGAGGAGCAGGTGTCGGTGCAGCAGGAGGAGCAGGTGTCGGTGCAGCAGGAGGAGCAGGTGTCAGTGCAGCAGGAGGAGCAGGTGTCAGTGCAGCAGGAGGAGCAGGTGTCAGTGCAGCAGGTGTCGGTGCAGCAGGAGGAGCAGGTGTCAGTGCAGCAGGAGGAGCAGGTGTCGGTGCAGCAGGAGGAGCAGGTGTCGGTGCAGCAGGAGGAGCAGGTGTCAGTGCAGCAGGAGGAGCAGGTGTCAGTGCAGCAGGTGTCGGTGCAGCAGGAGGAGCAGGTGTCGGTGCAGCAGGAGGAGCAGGTGTCAGTGCAGCAGGAGGAGCAGGTGTCAGTGCAGCAGGTGTCAGTGCAGCAGGAGGAGCAGGTGTCAGTGCAGCAGGAGGAGCAGGTGTCAGTGCAGCAGGTGTCGGTGCAGCAGGAGGAGCAGGTGTCAGTACAGCAGGAGGAGCAGGTGTCGGTGCAGCAGGAGGAGCAGGTGTCGGTGCAGCAGGAGGAGCAGGTGTCGGTGCAGCAGGAGGAGCAGGTGTCGGTGCAGCAGGAGGAGCAGGTGTCGGTGCAGCAGGAGGAGCAGGTGTCAGTGCAGCAGGTGTCAGTGCAGCAGGAGGAGCAGGTGTCGGTGCAGCAGGAGGAGCAGGTGTCGGTGCAGCAGGAGGAGCAGGTGTCGGTGCAGCAGGAGGAGCAGGTGTCGGTGCAGCAAGAGGAGCAGGTGTCAGTGCAGCAGGAGGAGCAGGTGTCGGTGCAGCAGGAGGAGCAGGTGTCGGTGCAGCAGGAGGAGCAGGTGTCGGTGCAGCAGGAGGAGCAGGTGTCAGTGCAGCAGGTGTCGGTGCAGCAGGAGGAGCAGGTGTCAGTGCAGCAGGAGGAGCAGGTGTCAGTGCAGCAGGAGGAGCAGGTGTCAGTGCAGCAGGAGGAGCAGGTGTCAGTGCAGCAGGTGTCGGTGCAGCAGGAGGAGCAGGTGTCGGTGCAGCAGGAGGAGCAGGTGTCGGTGCAGCAGGAGGAGCAGGTGTCAGTGCAGCAGGTGTCGGTGCAGCAGGAGGGGCAGGTGTCAGTGCAGCAGGTGTCAGTGCAGCAGGAGGAGCAGGTGTCGGTGCAGCAGGAGGAGCAGGTGTCAGTGCAGCAGGTGTCGGTGCAGCAGGAGGGGCAGGTGTCAGTGCAGCAGGTGTCGGTGCAGCAGGAGGAGCAGGTGTCAGTGCAGCAGGAGGAGCAGGTGTCAGTGCAGCAGGAGGAGCAGGTGTCAGTGCAGCAGGAGGAGCAGGTGTCAGTGCAGCAGGAGGAGCAGGTGTCAGTGCAGCAGGTGTCAGTGCAGCAGGTGTCAGTGCAGCAGGAGGAGCAGGTGTCGGTGCAGCAGGAGGAGCAGGTGTCAGTGCAGCAGGAGGAGCAGGTGTCAGTGCAGCAGGAGGAGCAGGTGTCAGTGCAGCAGGTGTCGGTGCAGCGGGAGGAGCAGGTGTCGGTGCAGCAGGAGGAGCAGGTGTCGGTGCAGCAGGAGGAGCAGGTGTCGGTGCAGCAGGAGGAGCAGGTGTCGGTCCAGCAGGAGGAGCAGGTGTCGGTCCAGCAGGAGGAGCAGGTGTCGGTGCAGCAGGAGGAGCAGGTGTCAGTGCAGCAGGTGTCAGTGCAGCAGGAGGAGCAGGTGTCGGTGCAGCAGGAGGAGCAGGTGTCGGTGCAGCAGGAGGAGCAGGTGTCGGTGCAGCAGGAGGAGCAGGTGTCGGTGCAGCAGGAGGAGCAGGTGTCGGTGCAGCAGGAGGAGCAGGTGTCAGTGCAGCAGGTGTCAGTGCAGCAGGAGCAGGTGTCGGTCCAGCAGGAGGAGCAGGTGTCGGTCCAGCAGGAGGAGCAGGTGTCGGTGCAGCAGGAGGAGCAGGTGTCAGTGCAGCAGGTGTCAGTGCAGCAGGAGGAGCAGGTGTCAGTGCAGCAGGAGGAGCAGGTGTCAGTGCAGCAGGAGGAGCAGGTGTCAGTGCAGCAGGTGTCGGTGCAGCAGGAGGAGCAGGTGTCGGTGCAGCAGGAGGAGCAGGTGTCAGTGCAGCAGGAGGAGCAGGTGTCAGTGCAGCAGGAGGAGCAGGTGTCAGTGCAGCAAGAGGAGCAGGTGTCGGTGCAGCAAGAGGAGCAGGTATCAGTGCAGCAGGAGGAGCAGGTGTCGGTGTAGCAAGCAGAGTAAACAGTAAATTAGGAGGAGACAGAAGAGAAGGTAGAGGAGGAAGAGAAGACATTGGGAAGGAGGAGAGGAAGCTAACAGAGACTACTGCCCCCATAAGCCTGGTGACTCAGCACTTCAAGTTGAATGTGTTAACCAGGGTCTCAGGTTTAGTCTCTGTTTTTGCCAGACACTCTGGATAAAGTGTTTTATTATTCTGGCGTTTCACATTCTTTCCCTGTGGGGGGAGAGAGCGCCCTGACATGATCTGTCTGTCCTACAGGGTATCTGTCCTGTTGCCGTTTCTTAGACGACAATCAGATCATTACGAGTTCAGGAGACACGACCTGGTGAGTGTTCACATGCGAGCTCAGCCTCTTACTCCCTCCCCTTGGCCGTCTTAAAGCCCTTCGAGTCCTCTCTCACTGCATACTGCTGTTCAAGGGGAACTGCAGTCCCAATTTCTCAGATGATTTATTGAATCTCAGTAACAAAATAAATTCATTGACGGTATAGAAAAGCTTGACAGATTTTGAATTAAGCACAAAATCGTGAACTTTGTGAAAGTACTGGATAGTCGTCATGTCGTCACAAGCCCTGGTCTCTCCATGCGCAAGAGCGAGAGTTCCCATGAACTGCGGCGTGATGCGGCCCTTCCTGCTCGCTAGTCACTGTCAGGACTCGTGGCCTGTGATGTGTGAGCGAATAAGTACAGGTTGTGCAGCAGACATGTTCCAATGTGCTCTGCATGCAGAGTTAACAGGTACTGTAAGTAGTATTTACAGGCTACTTACAGGCAAAACTGTCTCGAAGTAGAGAGCAGTATTTCTGTTGGATTAAAAGGGGTGGATTCACAAGCCTGCCTGTTTACAATGTTATAAGGCCACTTCACCTCCCCAGCAGTTGAGTTGCCCTGTTCTGAAATGAAGAGTAGGGGCTGTGCATACCTGGAAATTAAGTCTGTTTTGTGATGTAAATTGGAGGCTTTTACAAGTTACTGTGTACATTTTAGTTTTATTGTGGGTTGAAATGCACTCATCCATGATGATTCTTTATAACCCCAAAATATAAAAGAAGGATTGCAGTTGCTCTTTAATGGACTGTAGTGTCCAGTGTGTCTGTAGTAACCCCTCTCTCTCTCAGTGCAGTGTTAATGGACTGTAGTGTCCAGTGTGTCTGTATTAACCCCTCTCTCTCTCAGTGCAGTGTTAATGTACTGTAGTGTCCAGTGTGTCTGTAGTAACCCCTCTCTCTCTCAGTGCAGTGTTAATGTACTGTAGTGTCCAGTGTGTCTGTAGTAACCCCTCTCTCTCAGTGCAGTGTTAATGGACTGTAGTGTCCAGTGTGTCTGTATTAACCCCTCTCTCTCAGTGCAGTGTTAGTGTACTGTAGTGTCCAGTGTGTCTGTATTAACCCCTCTCTCTCAGTGCAGTGTTAATGTACTGTAGTGTCCAGTGTGCCTGTATAAACCCCTCTCTCTCAGTGCAGTGTTAATGGACTGTAGTGTCCAGTGTGTCTGTAGTAACCCCTCTCTCTCTCAGTGCAGTGTTAATGTGCTGTAGTGTCCAGTGTGTCTGTAGTAACCCCTCTCTCTCAGTGCAGTGTTAATGGACTGTAGTGTCCAGTGTGTCTGTATTAACCCCTCTCTCTCTCAGTGCAGTGTTAATGTGCTGTAGTGTCCAGTGTGTCTGTAGTAACCCCTCTCTCTCAGTGCAGTGTTAATGGACTGTAGTGTCCAGTGTGTCTGTATTAACCCCTCTCTCTCAGTGCAGTGTTAGTGTACTGTAGTGTCCAGTGTGTCTGTATTAACCCCTCTCTCTCAGTGCAGTGTTAATGGACTGTAGTGTCCAGTGTGCCTGTATTAACCCCTCTCTCTCAGTGCAGTGTTAATGGACTGTAGTGTCCAGTGTGTCTGTATTAACCCCCTTCTCTCTCTCAGTGCTCTTTGGGATATAGAAACAGGCCAGCAGACGACAGTATTTTCCGGACACAGTGGGGATGTGATGAGCTTGTCTCTTTCTCCGGATTCACGCTGTTTTGTGTCGGGTGCATGTGATGCCTCCGTCAAGCTCTGGGACATCCGGGATAGCATGTGCCGACAAACTTTCATTGGACACGAGTCCGACATCAATGCTGTCTGTGTGAGTACCTGTTTGACCGTCTTGTGACTTATCCAGTAGCGGTTCATCTGTCAGTCTCTCTTACAGATGTAGACAGTTCTCAGATCTGATTGTCTTCCTGAAACTTCAGTGGCCTCTTACCTTCCTTTCTCTCTCAGTGCAGTGTTAATGGACTGTAGTGTCCAGTGTGTCTGTATTAACCCCTCTCTCTCAGTGCAGTGTTAATGGACTGTAGTGTCCAGTGTGTCTGTATTAACCCCTCTCTATCAGTGCAGTGTTAATGTACTTTAGTGGCCAGTGTGTCTGTATGAACCCCTCTCTCTCAGTGCAGTGTTAATGGACTGTAGTGTCCAGTGTGTCTGTATTAACCCCTCTCTCTCTCTTTCAGTTCTTTCCCAATGGCAGTGCATTTGCAACAGGCAGTGACGACGCTACATGTCGCCTTTTTGACTTACGGGCCGACCAGGAGCTGGGTCTCTACTCGCACGACAACATCATCTGTGGAATCACATCCGTCGCCTTCTCTCGCAGCGGCCGGCTGCTCCTGGCGGGATACGACGACTTCAACTGCAACATCTGGGACTCCATGAAGGGGGATCGCGCGGGTGAGGAGCGGCCGAAAGCACAACGTACACACTGATGTACCACACTGACTCACTATAGAGAACACTCCCCCTGCACAGCAGTCTGGTCCACTCCAGGATTCACACTGTCACCAGACTCCCCCTGCACAGCAGTCTGATCCACTCCAGGATTCACACTGTCACCAGACTCCCACTGCCCAGCAGTCTGATCCACTCCAGGATTCACACTGTCACCAGACTCCCCCTGCACAGCAGTCTGGTCCACTCCAGGATTCACACTGTCACCAGACTCCCACTGCACAGCAGTCTGGTCCACTCCAGGATTCACACTGTCACCAGACTCCCACTGCACAGCAGTCTGGTCCACTCCAGGATTCACACTGTCACCAGACTCCCCCTGCACAGCAGTCTGGTCCACTCCAGGATCCACACTGTCACCAGACTCCCCCTGCACAGCAGTCTGGTCCACTCCAGGTGTCCACCTGAGTGTCTGCACTGACCTCTCTCTCCCTCTCCTTGTGTCTGTGTCTCAGGTGTCCTCGCGGGTCACGACAACAGGGTCAGCTGCCTCGGGGTGACCACTGACGGCATGGCGGTCTGCACGGGATCATGGGATAGCTTCCTTAAAATCTGGAACTGAAAGGGGGCGCCAGCGAGGGGGTGGGGGGGAGACGGGGGCGGGGGCAAGGCCAGACACTCCACAGCACTCACAAGGAACACCGTACGCCAACGCACACCTAACACAGGGCAGGCACGTTCGGGACCCCTTCCTCTCCCGGGGCCTGGTCAGCGTGGGGGGGCTCTCTAGCCCTGGCGCAGACGGCCCGCCTACGGTGAACATGGCCCAGTCTGGTTCTGGGCCGAGAGGGCGGCTGCGCCCCACGCTGACCCGTGCGGGCCAGTCTGGGGTCACCGGGAGCACCCCTGGGCTGTCTCAGGGGAGAGGGAGGGACAGACGGAGACAAACAGCACCTCCGGTCTCCCTCCCCCTCTTCCTCCCTCTCTCTGCGCCCCCCTCGGGGATGCTCCGGCTTTCAGAGGACGGGACGAGGTTTCAGACCGTGTCCCCGTTCCTCTGGACACTCCGACGGGGGGGGGGATCGGAGACCCCAGGTTCGGGCGCTGTGCGTGAGCGCAGCAGGGAGACGGTTCGGGGCTCCGGGCTCCCCTGAGGGAGGGGTGAGGAAGAGGAGGGGTGAACAGACCGGGGACGGACGGCGAGGGTAACTTGAGCTCGAGCTGGTTGTGTCTACAGCTTAGCTAATCAGTTTGTCCCGTTTTGAATTCTTTTTGTTGTTTATGGTTTTATATATATATAATCATTTTTTTGTTTTTAGATGTTTTTTTTCTTTTTTAATGGTATTTTATTCCTGTTTCCTGTGTGCCTCGGATCACTTTTAAATGAAAAAAATAAATAAAATGAAATCTGAATAGAAACCGGTTTTCAGAGAGACGTGCCCTTGAATGAGAAAGTCGGTGTGGATGTGTCGTCGATGTTAGCGCCCTCTGGTGGATGTGAAAAGCGTTGTATGTGTGTTGGTGATGTTAGCGCCCTCTGGCGGATGGGAGAGGCAATACATGTGTGTGCTGCTGGTGTTACTGCCCTCTGGTGGACACGGGTGGTGTTGGCACCTTCTGTTAGACAGCTGGCCGCACTGGCCAGTCAACAAGAGGACAGCGGTCTGATGTCTACTGGAAAGTCCTTTCTCCAGTAGACGAGTGATGATGATGATGGTGACAACGGAGGGTACTGACAGTGAATACCTGTGTGTATGTGCTGTATATTCACACCTATCTATAATCACCTATCAGGTGTTTCCTGTCTGTGTAAGAGCCAGCCGCGGCTGTGAGTTGTGGGGATGTGAATGTCGATCAGCTCGGGCCGAGCTCGGCGCCAGAGTAGTTTCTTTGCCGCAAACGGTTCTGGGCATCGAGGCAGGCCCGGGTCAGACCCGAACATCTCCAGCTGCTGTTAATGAAGAAGCCCTGCGCCCGACAGAGGAGACTGACTGCAGGCCTTTCAGATCCTCCCAGTTCGCTGCCGAAGCCAACCTTCAGAGTCCACGGTGAAGCATGAACCAGATGCCAAAGGAATAAACTCCAAGGGAGTCTGCTCAAGACCCAGGACAGGGGCCCCTGCTTTACACAGAGGGTGGCGGGTGTGTGTCATGCAGTCGAAGCCGATGCCCTGGGGTCACTCCTGGAAGGCCAGGAAGATGAGAGCCAGGGGAAGAGATGGTAGGGTCGGGGAGCTGGGTTGCGAGGTTGTGTTTCGGGGAGAAAGAAGGATGAGCAGGTGCCCATTCCCACGAACCGAAGGATCTCCAGGCTGTTGCACAACCCAGCAAGCTGAGCCGAGAGACACTCTCAGACCAGGAAACTGCACACGTGAGCAGCACAGCTCTCCAACACAGGGTCTGACACACAAGGTCAATTTCATTCCCCCTCCCCTCCCACCTCTAAAAGCTTAAAACAGGAGGTTCTTGCGTGACGGTCTGCAGGAGTTGGACAGGTAAGAGACCGAAGTCGAGCCGATCACAGAGTCAGTCCTCCAGCTCTCCTGTCAGGCTCTGCAACACCTGTATGACTCATTGCCACCCTACCCCCCGCGGCGCAGCTCTGGCCTACTGTGTGTGCCCCTGGATCACCTCCACTCTGTGGGTGACTGGGCCCTCTCTTGCAGTGCCCCAAAACTCTGGAGGTCTAGCCCCCAAAATATAAAACATCAGAGTTTTTTCACAGCCAGACTCAAAACCTCTTCTTCAGAAGGGCTTTTACGTGTCTGCTCCATTTTCTACCTTTGGCTGCACTTCTAATTGTCTTTTTATATGGGTTTGCTTTGTAATTTGCTATCCTTATAACTGTTTTTTTTAAAGTTTATTGTTTACTTTTAAAGGCGCTATAAAAAAGCTTATGATGATGATGAGGCTGAGCACTGAGCTCGTTGTTCCGAGACTGCCTCCTAGTGGCGAGAAGCGGCATTCCAGGACAAACGATTTATTCACTGAAAAAATTGAATTGAGTGATTTTGAATCAGCTACTCTCCTTAAAAAGCAGAAACCGATTAAGAAGACCTAAAACGTATCTTGAATGTACTAATAATAGTATAGATATGACTTGTATTGAGAATAAAAACTGCTGTATCTGTCTGTGTCTAGCGATCACTTTCTACCTATCTGAAATGGATAAAAAGGCCAATAGCTAGAATTATCCCAAATAAATCTTTATTATTATTATTACTCCTTACCTCTTAGCCTCCACTGTCCCTGTGAACCCCTCTTTTTATTCACACTTACCACTACTTGCCCCAGTAGAGATGAACACTGTGACCCCTAAACTGACATTCCCCTCAGTGACCCAGGGTCAGCTGTAGTGAACTGAGCCCAGCGCACTAACTGGGGTCAGGCCAGGGGTCGGCAGGACGGATTGCAATGAACGTGCCCGCAGAAATCTGTCCGCGACACCCGACTGGACCTGTTCTCAACCGCAAGAACCCAGAGGAAGAGCTGCCGCCCCGTGGAGGCCAGTGAAGTAGGAGACTCCTCTTCCCTTGGCTGAAGCATCGCCGCTAAGGGACGAACCTGTGCATCCGTCGCTTGAAAGTTATTGTGATATTCAACTAAAATTTCCTTCCGGTCACGCCACGATTATTCATGGTGGAGTCTATTGATAAAAGGGTCGTTTGTTACCAAGGGAGATCGGTGTCTATCTTTTCTGGTGGGGCGGAGCCTTTAGGAAGCGGGGGTGAATGTTCAGGTATCCTGGGGCGCGCGAGGAGCTGAAACGAAGGAGAGACACATTTAAATAGGCCGTAAGTCTTCAGTGTGTCCTGTCACGTCTGTGTGTTGCAGGGACAGATCTGGTGTATTTTACGGCGATGGGACTCTGCGCTTGGGTTTCTCTGGGGGAAGCTGGGAGATGAAGGAGTCGGGGGCGCAGAGAGCAAGCTGTGTAGGTAAAAGCGATCACGTCTGACGGTCCTTCGGGACGGTGGCTGTGGTGGCGTGTCCAGGCGACGGGGAGCGTGTGGGAGCACACGTGCCTCTGCGGCGGCGCGGGCTCTTCGCGGCACACGCTGGTTTACAACGCCGAGCGCTCACACGGTCACAGGGACGGCCCTGGAGTGAGTGAACCGGAATGGTCTTAAGAGATCTGTTACAGTCTCTTGCGTTCAGGGTCTACGGGGGGGACCAGGCCCGGGCCTCACCTCTCGGGGGGGGCCTCACCTCAGCCAAGGGTGCGTCGTCTCCACTCGAACCCGCTGGCTGTGTTCCTCCACCAGTCGAATGTGGAGTAATGGACAGCTGGGAAGCAGGCAGAAGGCAGCCAAAGGCTCCCTGAGGAAGTCTCAGTGTTTTTCACCAATCAGATCAGCTTTTTGGAGGCGGTCAGTTTCACAATTCAGTTCCAATAGATAAAACCCTTCAGTTTTCTCCGGGTCTGGAGATGAGTCAGGTTAGCCTTCTGTGGATACATTACTGGTCTTACGGATGCCCCGAACATGGCAAAAAAACGGGATATATTCCTTTCTGCTGGTTTTTGCGGTCATGTTTTGCTGGCCTATTGATTACTTATCGACGCACTTTGGAAGTTTGCTGAAGTGTGTCACCGGGTAAAAAGTGTCGTGATCGAAGGCCTTGGTGTAGTTCGGTTTTGTGACACTCCGGCTGTCTATTTTCGATTGATGAGAAGCGTTTTGGTTTTGTCGGTGAAACGCGATGTTGGCTTGGCTCAGACCCGCCAGCACATCCGCGACGCACGACAGGGCTGTTAAAGTCATGGAATACAGCACATGTTCTGGGATCCATCGGAGAGTCCGCCAACATGATTTGGAGAAACAGTGGCCGCACACTCAGAAGGTCTGTACTTCTGTCCGTGTGTCTGTAGCTGGCTGTGCAGCACTGTAGAACAGTAAACAGTCACCTCGCGTGCTGCATCATAGCTGTTTTTAGCTAGAGTGTCAGAAAATGAAAACGTTCACAATGTGAAAAAAGTCAGTCGCCATAAAGCCTGCTCACATTGGCATACCTTTTAAATCCTTTGTTCTTATAAAACATTTCAAAACGGAATTACACACAGAAGGAGGCAGTCTGCTCCTTTTCCTTTTTTCTTGCACTGTGCTGGACTTGTGCTACAAAGCCTGGCTTCTGCTTTTTGTTCTCAAATTGTAAAATGAAATGTGACCTTATTTTAGGTCTCTTCCCAGTGATACTGATAGTCCACTACCCCTCCTTGAATGAGACAGCCTTTCGGATCCTTCCAGAGGTTCAATTATGACTTTTCCTCTAAACCTCTTTTGACTTTTCTTTAGATTTTTTAGTATCTGATCAATCAATTATGCGGTAGTTGACACTTCACCCACTGAGTGTTTTATTATTCATCTCTGTGATTTTTGATCTCATTTTGATTTAATTGCTTCAGAAGCCAAAATGAAAAGGGGTTTTGAAAGTGGAGCAAATAAACGGTGGAAAAGGAAGAAAAGTGAAGAAGCACTGAGTGTCTACAAGCCAATAAGTGATTTCTTTAATCCGAAAACTCCGGGTCCAGTGAGTGAAGATTCATCATTGCCATCAGAAACAGAACGAGAGCAGTTGAGTCTGGAACAAGAGCCGCAGGGACAAGGTGATTCTGATTTTCAAGCAGTGCATGATGCGCCAGGAGGGCACCATTCAAGAAAGATTCGTTTTAGTTGACAACTTCCACGAAAAGCAGGAGAAGACACTGCAAACCGCATCTTCCAGTTCTGCACTGGACAAGGGTATGACAACGGAGCAGGTACAACGGAGCCAAGCAGTTTTAATGGACACGAACCCCACTGCCGTTTTGTCCAGCTGCGGCGATCATACACTCAGCCTTGCTGGTCTTGAATCTGCTGCATCATGCAAGGCAGCGGTAACTTTTTTTCTAAACGATCCGGCAACCATTTCAACTTTTTCAGCCGAGGTGGGAAATTCTGAAGAAACACTTGCTGGTTCCATTGCATGGTTTATCAGATACCCGCTGGAGCGCCCAAGTAAATACTGTGAGCCATACCGCAGAAGTGCGGTCTGCACTGGCTGAGGTTCAGTCTCTCACTCTTCCTGCACACGCCAAAACAGAACTCCACGGGACTGAACAGTATGTGTCGACACTCGAGCGTCTGGCGATGGCATCTGTTCGGTTGAAGTCGCCGACGCTGATCCATCAGGCAAATCTCGTGCTGGAATCGTGCAGAGCTACGCTTGAGCTCCAGGACAAAACAACACGGAGAGCCTTATCAAAGAGGTTCGGCATTTTTTCCAGGACCAGTGGAATGCAAACCTGATCGAGTGCAAACATGTGGCAGAAAGGAGAAGAGAGGAGGGAGGACATTGCAGCCCAAGACTTACTTTTCCCACTGAGAAGGAGACGGAAGAGTCTTTTCAAAACCACGTGTGCTTGGTGCTCGCTGATGGAAGTGGTGTGGATGGACGATTTGAGTCTTTGAGGAACATACAGTATGTTCCCTTTTCGCTTTTCTGTGGGATTTCAATACCCTGCCTAAGTGAAAAATGACAGAAAATCATCCAGCAAGAACTTCCGACAAAAGCATTCAGAACATGTCTCTGAGGAGCTCATCGACGACATGCTGTTTCTCAAACGAATCTATGACATACATCTCAAAACTCGTGGCACTAGTCAGAAGAAGATTTTTGAACGCATTCTAGAGTTCGTTAGATGAGACTGTGTGTTTCCAAACATGACAACTGCCATGCGAATATTTCTGTCTGCCCGGTTCCCTAGCATCAGGAGAGCGCTCCTCTGGTGTATTAAATCAAGTGGAAAACCATCAGCGATCTACAACGGGCACAAGGACGTTAGCTTCGCTATGCCCAGTATTAATTGCAACATACATTAGCAATTGTACATATACGATTATGCCATCTGTGTGGGGTTTTTCATGCGTATCATAGACATTTTTGAATTTTGAATTCTGTGTGGTACTATTTTATATGCACTACAATATATACAAACTAGTGGAGCCAGAGTGTCCACAGCTAAAGCTAAATAAAATTATACGGTCATGCATTCTACGGGGGAAAAAAAAACGTCATTCTATACATGAAACTATTTTCTACCCCTCTTCCCAGACAATGAGGGGTCCTCATCTGAGCCCTCGGAGGGCCAGCTTACCTTTCTAGAGCTGCAAATGTAATGAGTTTTTTTACTTGCAGGTGAAATCCACTCCCTATATGAATGCTAATTCGGAGTGAGTAATCAATTCGCTAACCCTACTGGACAATAGTGTTATATCGCGCACAGCGTCCGTTTGGGGTTTACGACGCTGTTGCACTTTGGGTTTGGGGGGGGGGTCACCGCTTTACGGCACCTGGGTGCCTTGGCGGGCTCTATGCCCAATAATGAGCGGCCGTCTGTGAAATCTGTCCGCCTCAGTCCCTGGTTTTCCGCGGTGTAACAATGAGCTGGTGCTTTTTTTGTAACGATTTGCCAACTCCGCTGTAAGGAATCTTACAGTACAGGCCTTTTGTCACTCAGTGTTCAACATACTTAGAACTGACGTATATCAAAAACACTCTGAGACTAAGCGCAACAAATGTAGCTCCTGCAACGGCATAAAACGTGCATTTTTACACACAGATGTGGTCTATACCTAAAACCGAAAGAGCGATGTGCTGTCGTCTTCGACGGAATGATCTCCGTATGAATCCGTATCGTATCAATGGAAATAAAACGGGCTACAATACATGTTCAAACTCAGACTCGCGGCTGCTGTTCTGGTGTGTTTTCCTGACTAATTGCAGTTGAGTAGGGCATTCGTGGTTACAGTATCTGGTATATTTTAAATGCCGTTCTTAAATTAAAAACTAACAGGAAATTGCCCAGTGGCTGTAGTCCTGCTATTACAGGGAAGGGCGGTGACGTCACCGCTCTGGTAAGCCGGCTCTTACACACCACTGACGGCCATATGCGTTACAATATTAACTTACTGAGCTGTAGATGATCCCTAGACAGTACCGTATTAGCTAGTCCGCAATGTACTACGCGGCTGCGTGCTAAATCCGAAAGTCGTTGCAGTTGACCCCCAGGGAATTGACGGTATTTATAACAGAGTAGTATTTGGCAACTTGTTGCGGTAGGTTCGCTGTTACTACAGTGCGTCCCCAAACAGTTTGGCTCATTTTTCATAACGTTGTGGGTGTCGTGCTCCTGGATTTGGGAAAACAAACTCTGTTAAAAAAAAAATTCTAAATGTGTTTCTGATACTCTTCCATTGTCAGTTCTTTGATTTATTTAAAGCACAGTACTTCACTTTAAATTCCAGAAACAGTTTTAACTCCTCCTCGATTTCTGTTCGGATTTTTTTAAGAGTGTGTTTGTTGTGTTCTCCTATCTCGCAGCGTCTGAGACGCTTATCTGTTTCGTGCGGTTGTCTTTGTTTTGGATTCGAAAGTTCACGGAGTGCTTTTCTGGTATTTTCACCCACGCTATTCAGAACAGCATTTGAATGTGCTTAGATTTGATTCTTTTAATTTTGACTTCAAAGCTAATTCACGAAGCATGAGATTTACATCCGGTGTAACCAAATTTACTCTTATATTATAGTTTTTTTTTATGGTGTTCCTCTGCCTGTCTCTCTCTCTCTGTACCTCCCCCTTGAAGGTATTCTGCAGTGTCCTGAACACACGATTACTGGCCATCCTTACCGAACACAATGTCCTGAGCAAGAGTCAGATTGGCTTCTTACCAGATCACCGCACATCTGATCACATTTACACCCTACGCACACTGATAGACAAACACGTCCACCAGAAAGACAAAAGAAAAAGTTTTGCCTGCTTTGTCGATTTCAAAAAAGCATTTGACTCGATTTGGCATGAAAGCTTGTTTTATAAACTACTCCAAAGTGGCATAGGGGGCAAAGTGTACGACATCATTAAATCAATGTATTCTGTCTCTCTCTCTGTTCCTGCCTGCCTGTCTCTCTCTCTCAGTCTCCCGCCCCTCTCTGTTCCTGCCTGCCTGTCTCTCTCTCAGTCTCTCACCCCTCTCTGTTCCTCTGCCTGTTTCTCTCTTAGTCTCCTGTTCCTCCTGCCTGTCTCTCTCTCAGTCCTGCCCCTCTCTGTTCCTCCCTTCCTGTCTTTCTGTTCCTCCCTGTCTGTCTTTCTGTTTCTCCCTGCCTGTCTTTCTGTTCCTCCCTGCCTGTCTCTCTCTGCCTCCTGCCCCTCTTCCCTCTTCCCTCTTCGCTGTGCTTGCCTGCGGTCGCCATGGTGAGAGGAATCGAAGTGCTTGCTGGGAGTGAGTGCTGCCCTGACAGGGACCAGAGAGACAGGCTGAGGGTGCTGTTTCAAGGGGCAGAGGGGCAGATGGAATCATGAAGCACAGCGAGGAGAGAGGAGAGGGTAAAAGATAAAGACAGAGAGCGATATGACTATCTGTCCTTTTTGTGGGGGTGTATCGTGAAAATGAATCTGTTCTAGGAGGACCTGTCTGACTTGTTCCAGTGAAACGTGTGACCTTGAACCTAAATTTGAGAAACAGAGTTGAGCCAAGCCTCTGTGTCTGGTCCGGACTGCTCAGTGCTTCCACTGAGCCAGTCTCATGGTGATGACTGTTGTGATGTCTGTAAATGAGCAATAATGTTTTTACTGTAAATGATTGGTTAATTACAGTGCCTTGCGAAAGTATTTGGCCCCCTTGAACTTTTCAACCTTTTGCCACATTTCAGGCTTCAAACATAAAGATATACATTTTTTATTTTATGTGAAGAATCACCAACAAGTGGGACACAATTGTGAAGTGGAACGAAATCTATTGGATTTTTGAAACTTTTTTAACTAATAAAAAAATGAAAAGTGGGGCGTGCAAAATTATTCGGCCCCCTTGCGTTAATACTTTGTAGAGCCACCTTTTGCTGCGATTACAGCTGCAAGTCGCTTGGGGTATGTCTCTATCAGTTTTGCACATCGAGAGACTGAAATTCTTGCCCATTCTTCCTTGCAAAACAGCTCGAGCTCAGTGAGGTTGGATGGAGAGCGTTTGTGAACAGCAGTTTTCAGTTCTTTCCACAGATTCTCGATTGGATTCAGGTCTGGACTTTGACTTGGCCATTCAAACACCTGGATACGTTTATTTGTGAACCATTCCTTTGTAGATTTTGCTGTATGTTTGGGATCATTGTCTTGTTGGAAGATAAATCTCCGTCCCAGTTTCAGGTCTTTTGCAGACTCCAACAGGTTTTCATCCAGAATGGTCCTGTATTTGGCTGCATCCATCTTCCCCTCAATTTTAACCATCTTCCCTGTCCCTGCTGAAGAAAAGCAGGCCCAAACCATGATGCTGCCACCACCATGTTTGACAGTGGGGATGGTGTGTTGAGGGTGATGAGCTGTGTTGCTTTTACGCCAAACATATCATTTTGCATTGTGGCCAAAAAGTTCGATTTTGGTTTCATCTGACCAGAGCACCTTCTTCCACATGTTTGGGGTGTCTCCCAGGTGGCTTGTGGCAAACTTTAGATGAGACTTTTTATGGATATCTTTGAGAAATGGCTTTCTTCTTGCCACTCTTCCATAAAGGCCAGATTTGTGCAGTGTAAGACTGATTGTTGTCCTATGGACAGACTCTCCCACCTCAGCTGTAGTTCTCTGCAGTTCATCCAGAGTGATCATGGGCCTCTTGGCTGCATCTCTGATCAGTCTTCTCCTTGTCTGAGCTGAAAGTTTAGAGGGACGGCCAGGTCTTGGTAGATTTGCAGTGGTCTGATACTCCTTCCATTTCAAGATGATCGCTTGCACAGTGCTCCTTGGGATGTTTGAAGCTTGGGAAATCTTTTTGTATCCAAATCCGGCTTTAAACTTCTCCACAACAGTATTACGGACCTGCCTGGTGTGTTCCTTGGTCTTCATGATGCTCTCTGCGCTTTCAACAGAACCTTGAGACTATCACAGAGCAGGTGCATTCATACAGAGACTTGATTACACACAGGTGGATTCTATTTATCACCATCAGTCATTTAGGACAACATTGGATCATTCAGAGATCCTCGCTGAACTTCTGGAGTGAGTTTGCTGCACTGAAAGTAAAGGGGCCGAATAATTTTGCACGCCCCACTTTTCATTTTTTTATTAGTTAAAAAAGTTTCAAAAATCCAATAGATTTCGTTCCACTTCACAATTGTGTCCCACTTGTTGGTGATTCTTCACATAAAATAAAAAAAATTATATCTTTATGTTTGAAGCCTGAAATGTGGCAAAAGGTTGAAAAGTTCAAGGGGGCCGAATACTTTCGCAAGGCACTGTATTTTTGCTTTGGCAAGCATTTGATAGAAATATAATAGAATTTGGTAGTGACATAAGGAGGAGTGCTTTACCACTTCACATCCTGACACACTGACACATTGTACAGCAAGCAATCACAGAACCACTTAGTTACTCAATTAATTAATCAGGATTAGCATCCTTTTTCTGACAGATCTGTCATCTCTCAGTAAAGTAGAACAGTGTACAACAGGAGCTACAGTCCCAATACAGTCCTGTTACAATAAGAGCTACAGTCCCAGTACAGGAGGACAGTCCTGTTACAATAGGGGCTACAGTCCAGTACAGGAGGACAGTCCTGTTACAGCAACTGTTAATACTACAACACTATTGCTGCTCATGCTTCAACTCCCACACTATAACATGTTGGAGAGGAGAAAGATACTGTGTTATTTAATACGGAGAAGAGGTTACTATGGTCCTTAATATTGGAGGAGAGGAGTGTCTGTGGTCCTTAAAAACCTCACACATAACTACACGCCCTCAAACCTCACCACAACTTCCTCAGAGTTTACCATGCTTTTACCACCGGTTCCCTGTTTACTGTGCCTGTCACACGGACCCTGGTCCCAGAACGGCAGCTCCGAAGAACACAGTGTACTCCGTAATCAAAACAGCCCCGCGTTGTCTCCTGGGACCCTTTGACTGAAGGATAATAATAGTCATTAAAAACCTCACGCGCGAGCGGTGACACCTGCAGAAACCCCAGGGACACCGCCAGCCCGGGAGGGGCGTGTCCTGCCACGCCCATCTACGCAGACCCCACCCCTGTCCTCGGTGAGTGGTCGGGATCGGTTGTCTATCACAACGTGGAGCCGATCAGAAAGCGAGAGGGTGGACGGGGGCGGGAGGCAGGCTGTAAGTAGTGAGAACAAGGTGTCCTGTAGTCGTACTTTGACTTCTGAAAGAAACAGGTGTGGCGACAGATCTATTGGAAACGATCCGTCAAAACTTCAAGACCAGAACATTACTCAATTTAATTGTTTTCACCGAAGAACAGTAGGATGTTTTTCGAAGCGGAGTCGGGTCAGTCACTCAAGGTGCTGGCTGCTATAGGCGCTGTCACGGTGACGTTTCAGCTTTTGAAATTGTCTTGGGGTGTCTGGTGCGGTTTCCGTAGTTATGTCTTGTCAGCCTACTGGAAAACCGATCTAAAAATTTATGGACAATGGGCAGGTGAGTCAAAAATGCATTTCTTACTATTAAAAAAAGACCAGAGTGCAGTTATTTTTTCAGAAGGCTTGGCGCTCGCACGGAATTGTAGTTTGTTGAAGTTCAGGTGAATTAATTCGCCCAGTAGGGACCAGTGACCAGGAGCCGGAGAGACCCAGACCGAGAGAGGGAGAATGATCCTACCCTGGTCAGGAAGTGCCGGTCTGCCAGGGATCGGTTCTGCGGTGCTTTGGTGGAGATGTTATTGAGCGCTGACTGTAGACACTAAACGGCTGGAAAAGCAAGGTGTTTGGTGTCAAAGGTTTTAATGGTTAAAAAGAAATTGCTGGTTTCGGACAAAAGTCCATCTTCAGATCCACAGAAAGCGATACAGCGCCTGTGCGGTGAATCTGGTGCTCAAAAGCTCTCCGTGCATGAATCAAATCAAATCAAATCAAAGATTATTTCTCAAATGCACAACAATACAGCGTGCAGCAGTAGTTGCTGGCAATGAAATGTCTTTTTCTGCGAGCTCACAAAAATTACAAGAATCACAAAAATCACAAAAATTAACAAAAACACAAAAAATCACAAAATTGAGGTTACATTTTTGAAATGGAATAAAACTCAATGTGAGTAGAGCTGTTATGTGTCCATGGTGTGTGCAATATATACATGTAGTGCAGTTATGGTGAATATAGTGAGAATTGTGTGTCCATGTAGCCATTACAGTGATTTGCTAAAGAGCTGCAGGTTGGCTGTTGAGCAGTCTTACTGCCTGGAGGTAGAAGCTGTTCCGTAGTCTGTTGGACTTGGACCGAATGCTTCGGTACCGTTAACCGGACGGTAGGAGGGAAAACAGTTTGTGACTGTTGTCTCTATCAGAGTAGTTCAAGTACAGTAGGGGCTGCGTCAGCATGTGTAGGCTGCAACGGAACACGTACAGGTTTATTCCACGCAGAAAAGAGAAGAAAGGAAACTACGTTCCGGCTGTGGACCCTTCTTCGGGTGTGATGCCTCTATTACGTACGAACAGATTCTGATTTTTTTACCACACTTTACTACACTTCACTGTGCTTTTATCCCTTTTCACTGTTCTTTACTGTACTATACTGTATTTTACTGCGATTTCACTGTACTTAACCGTGGTTTTACCCTAACTTTACTGTACTTACTGCAGTTTACTGTGATTGTACACTGATTTCACTGTGGTTTACTACACTTTACTATGGAACAAGTAAAGAGAAGGAAGGAAACACAACGTTTTGGCTGTGCAGTCTTCTTCGGGTGTCTCCTTTCTCCTCTCAGCGTGGAATAAACCTTCTCTTGTTCCTCCTTCCGGTCACTTGTTCCTTTGCAGCCAGTGCATGCTGACACAGCGACTTGAACTACACTCTACTATGCCTTTATCCGGGCGTCACTGTTCTTGTTGCATTACACTGTATTTTTGCTGTGATTTCACTGTAATTAACGGTGCTTTTCCCCCGATTTCACTGTGCCGTACTGCGCTTTACCAGAGCCTCTGTGCTCTGCTGGCGGTGTGATTTGGCTTGGGGACTGAACCCTTCTCACACCTCTCTAGTTGTCTGAGCAGCGGGTGACGTTTCTTGCTTCTGCTTTGGCACCAGAGCTGCTCCACTAATGAGCCACCAGAGTGCTTAGAGATGGTGGACGAAGCTGCCGAGACACCGGGGGATTCTGGGCAGGGTGAGGACAGCCTGTAGAGAAGGATTGTTGCTCCTTCTCAAGAAACCGTGGGGAGGCAGTGGGCCAGAACACGGCGGTGCTCTTGTCCAGCAGTAACATGGTCTTCCAGCCCCGGCCTCCGGCCTGGATTCTAACTGCCTCCAGGAACGAGAAACACTCGTTTGAGTTGAGTTGAGTTGAGTTGAGTTGAGTTGAGGCTTGGTTTTGCCGCAGCCAGTTCAATTAATTTTTAACCTTTAAGGTTAATCTTTTAACCTTAATCGTTAAAAATAAAACTTGACTTAAACAGCCGGTGTTGCTGCAGTCACCTGTTTGCTAGCAGTTCGGCACGCTAAACTGGACACGCTAAACAGGACACGCTAAACAGGACACGTTAACAGGACACTCTTAAAGGAACAGAGGGAGAAGGTGCTCAGTCCCAGGAGAAAATACAGCTTTTACAAACCCGCTGAGGACAGAACCTCTCACTGTAACTCCCTGACCCACTGAGGACAGAACCTCTCACAGAGACTCCTGGACCATGTGCTGTGACTCCTGGACCCGCCTGGTACAGAACCGCTCACTGTGACTCCCGGACCCGTCCAGTACAGAACCATGTGCTGTGACTCCTGGACCCACCTGGTACAGAACCGCTCACTGTGACTCCTGGACCCGTCCAGTATAGAACCACTCACTGTGACTCCTGGACCCGCCTGGTACAGAACCGCTCACTGTGACTCCTGGACCCGTCCGGTACAGAACCATGTGCTGTGACTCCTGGACCCACCTGGTACAGAACCGCTCACTGTGACTCCTGGACCCTTCCAGTACAGAACCATGTGCTGTGACTCATGGACCCGTCCGGTACAGAACCGCTCACTGTGACTCCTGAACCTGTCCAGTACAGAACCATATGCTGTGACTCCTGGACCCACCTGGTACAGAACCGCTCACTGTGATTCCCAGACCCGTATGGGGTGAGAATGAGGAGGGTGGAGCCAGTCCCCTCACTGAGCGCAGAGAGCCCCATTGGACGCGCAGGAGAGTGAGAGACGATTGGAGGAGATGGTCACGTCTCGCACTGACATCACTGCCGGCCCGGCCTGCAGGAGCCTCTGAGAGAACACAAGAACAGGCCATGAGACCCGTACTGCGTGTTAGTAGTGAATTAATCCCAGGACCCCACCGGCTGTTTCTGGAATGAAGCCAGAGTATTGGGTTCAACATGGCTGGGCGTCTTGTTCCCCGCTCCCACCACCCTTTGTGTAAAGAAGTGCCTCTGAACATGAATGTGCTGCACATGCAGGATAAAGGAGCTGAGACTCTTCAGCCTGGAACGTGGGGGACTGTAAGGGGGTGATTCAGGTGATTTAAAGATTACATTATTAATTTACACAGGAAAGTAAGCTACGCGACGTGACTGGATTTGGTGCCGAGTGGAAAAGGCTGTCAGACGAGAGTCAATTCACAACTCGACCCTCATCTTTCACAGCAAACGCTCGTGCACAACCTGACCTTTGACATCGCGCCCTCTCGGGCTGACCCGGGGTCACGGGGGAGTGGGGGCATGTGCGCATGCGGAGCGGTCGGTCAGCTGGGCCTCGTCTTCTTTAGCCTCCTTCTGTCGGATCTTCTGAGGAGAAATACTACAGTTGTGAGTGTAAACGATTCGCGGTCCCAGTGGGTTGTAAAAACACTGGAGTTGCGGTTTCACTGACTGACGTCACGGAGATAAAACGGGCGTGAACTCCGCGTGATGTATGGAAAAAACTGAGCTTACTGTGTGCTGACTCCTAAATGCCTATGGCAGCGTATTGATTTGTGTGGTTTTTCTGTTACCTTACATTTTTTAATACCTTTTTTTCCTTGTTCTTACTATTTGATGTTCAATGAAAGTTTGAAAACAAAGAGAGAACGCACTCCGCTCGCGAGCCGGGCCCGTGACTGGCGTGCACGCGCGCCGCCGCTGCCCGAGAGGGATCGCGCGGGACAGGACGAGGGGCGAGGCTGGAGACAGACGGAGAGAGAGATTTTATATAGAGATAGTTTAATATGTGAATGTTTCATGATTGTGTCTTGATTGTAAATGCCTGTGGATTTTTGTTTTGTGTTAATTGTATTTGTTTTGCTTTGGCAACACTGATTTTACTCGCTGGTCATGAAAGCGCCTTGAATTGAACTGAGAGAGATAAGAGAGACGAGTTCAGAGCGGAGGGCTGGAGAGGGAGGGAGATAGGAGGCAGAAAAAAGAGGATCTAAAGATAGAGAGGGCATGAAAAGTACTTTCTTCTGACTGGTGAGACAACAATGCCTCTTATTATATATCTTGGTTGTTAATAATAATAATAATATAATCATCATCAAGTTATTATGCTGAGTGTCTGTAAATGTTTAACTAATGTGATTCATGAGTCATGCCAATAGCAGTCTTTCAGTTTGCACTTCAGAGATTAGTCGGAGAGTGAGAAAGGGAGAGGGGTGAATACTCTTTGTGAGATCTGATAAACGAGAGTTTATGTTTCTACTTTGTTCTTGCATGTGACAGCTCGCAAGTGAGGGTGAAAACAGCAACCAAAACTCCTACCGCCCTGCTGAGCCAAGAGCTGAGCCCAAAACAGAGCCCCCTGAGCCAGCTGGTCCTGAGGCTCACTGACCTGAGCCACACCAACACCAGCCAGCCTCAGGACAGCACTGCTAGAGCACCACAACCCAGACTCAACCACATCACAGCACAGATCAAACAGCAATATCTCACACACTGGGACACACACACACAAACACAACATAAACTGGAATGCTTAAGAACCCTAAACAGACAATATACACTAGCCGAATATTTGACCAAGATAAGAAAAAGCAAAGAGAAACGGACCCTGACGAAGTACAGGCTCAGTGACCACAGTCTGGCCATAGAAACTGGGCAACACAGGCAGACCTGGCTGCCCAGAGAGGACAGGCTGTGCTCCCACTGCCAGTGGGAAGAAATAGAGACAGAGGTGCACTTCCTACTGCACTGTGACAGATACTCTGGGATTAGAGAAACATTCTTCCCGAAATTCAGAAATCTAGTCCCAGAGTTCCCACACCTGCCAGAATCACAACAGGTCCCAGTCCTACTGGGAGAGGGAGGAGGGAACTCAGTTGAACTGGCAGCCCAGTATGTGATCTCCTGTCACAGCCTGAGGAACGGGGAGCCTGTCTCCCAATAATGCTCAATATGTTTATAGTATATGTAAATATTTTATGATATGTCTCTGTTGTAGATGTCTGTAATATGTCTGTAGATTTTATTTTACTTTTATTTGTTGTTTTGTTTCATGTGAATTTTATTATTTTTATTTGCTTTGGCAACACTGATTGTACCCATCGGTCATGCTAATAAGAGATTGAGTGTCTGAGTGTGTGACTATGAGAGTATGTGACTGTGAGATTGAGAGTCTGAGTGTGTGACTATGAGAGTATGTGACTGTGAGATTGAGAGTGTCTGAGTGCGTGAGATTGAGAGTGTCTGAGTGCGTGAGATTGAGAGTGTCTGAGTGCGTGAGATTGAGAGTGTCTGACTGTGTGAGATAGAGAGTGTCTGACTGTGTGAGATAGAGAGCCTGACTGAGATAGAGTCTGAGTGTGTGACTACGAGAGTACGTGACTGTGAGTGTCTGACTGTGTGAGATTGAGAGTGCGTGACTGTGTGAGATTGAGAGTGTCTGAGTGCGTGAGATTGAGAGTGTCTGAGTGCGTGAGATTGAGAGTGTCTGAGTGCGTGAGATAGAGAGTGTCTGACTGTGTGAGATAGAGAGCCTGACTGAGATAGAGTCTGAGTGTGTGACTACGAGAGTACGTGACTGTGAGTGTCTGACTGTGTGAGATTGAGAGTGCGTGACTGTGTGAGATTGAGAGTGTCTGACTGTGTGAGATTGAGAGTGCGTGACTGTGTGAGATTGAGAGTGTCTGACTGTGTGAGATTGAGAGTGCGTGACTGTGTGAATGCCATGAGAGTGGGATTTTCCCAGAGGTTAGAGTCTGGCCTGTGAGATTGGGATTGTCCTGGAGGTTAGAGCACACACCGTGCCAGTGGGATTTTCCCGGAACAGCAGGAGCCTCCAGGGCTGTACTGCTCCAATGATAATCCTGTTCCTGCTGTTGTTGTTGTTTGGCAGTGGTAACCGGAGCAACCTCGGGGATAGGGAAGGCCTACGCCATCGAGGTGAGCATCCCCTTCAACAAGACAACGAGAGCAAGCGCTGAGGATAAACTGAGAGAGACAGACACTGAGAGAGACACTGAGACAGACACTGAGAGAGACACTGAGACAGACAGAGACAGACAGAGAGATAGGCTGACAGACACTTTTGTCCCTGCCTGCCTGGCTGTTTCTGTGTGTGTGTTTCTGTGTTTGTGTATCCGTGTCTTTATGTGTATCCGTGTGTTTAGCCATGTCTCAGTCTTTCATGATCTGTTCCAGATATGAATCACAGTGAAGGTGGGAATGTGGAATTCAGTTTGGAAGTGACTTGAGTGTGAATGTCTGTGTGGGAACCGGAGTGAGCTTGAACTGTGCTGTGTTTTGGTCAGCTTGCCAGAAGGGGTCTGGACCTGGTTCTGATCAGCAGGTCGGAAAAGAAGCTAATGGCCGTGGCAGCACACATAGGTGAGGGGGGCTGGGGGAGAGAGGGGATGATGGGAAGACAGAAGGAGGGGAGGGAAGGGGGGATGATGGGGAGACAGAGGGGGGGGAGGGGGGATGATGGGGAGACGGAGGGAAAGGGGGGGAGGGGGGGATGATGGGGAGACAGGGAGGGAAAGGGAGGGAGGGATGATGGGGGGATGAAGGGAGGGGAGGGGGGGGATGATGCGGAGACAGAGGGAGGGGAGGGGGGATGATGGAGGGAGGGAAGATGGGGAGACGGAGGGAAAGGAGGGGGGGGATGATGGGGAGACGGAGGGAAAGGGAGGGAGGGATGATGGGGGGATGATGCGGAGACAGGGAGGGGAGGGGGGATGAGGGGAGGGTGGGATGATGAGGGGATGAAGGGAAGGGAGGGGAGGGGAGGGGAGGGGGGGAGGATGATGAGGGGATGGAGGGAGGGAAGATGGGGATGATGGGGAGACGGAGGGAAAGGAGGGGGGGATGATGGGGAGACGGAGGGAAAGGAGGGGGTGGATGATGAGGGGATGGAGGGAGATGGGTGAAGGAGTGTGGGAGTGGGAAGAGGATAGAAGGACCTGTCTGTCTTTCAGAGGCCCAGTTTGGCCGACAGACACGCGTCATCCAGGCAGACTTCACTGAGGGGGCCCCCATCTACCCTGGTATAAGTGAGCAACTGACTGGGCTGGAGATCGGCATCCTGGGTCAGTACTCAACCCTGCTGCTGCTGCTGATCACACCTGACTGTACTGTAGACACTGCTAGAGCCACTGCTGTCCCTCTCCTCTCACACTCCTCCTGAATTCACCAGCACACACACACACTGTCACACCTGACTGTACTGTAGACACTGCTAGAGCCACTGCTGTCCCTCTCCTCTCACACTCCCCCTGAATTCACCAGCACACACACACACTGTCACACCTGACTGTGCTGTAGACACTGCTAGAGCCACTGCTGTCCCTCTCCTCTCACACTCACCCTGAATTCACCAGCACACACACACTGTCACACCTGACTGTACTGTAGACACTGCTAGAGCCACTGCTGTCCCTCTCCTCTCACGCTCCCCCTGAGATAAATTTGCTTCTCTTTAAATATCCCTCCCTATCTCATAGTGAACAACGTTGGGATGAATTATGCTGGAATGCTGGTTCACTTCTTGGATGTTCCCAATCCTGAACAGGTAAGTCCTGCTCACAGTATAGGGGACACTTTAGAGTGCGCAATGCTGGGTGACTCTATTACTGTGCTCTCTGTCTCTGTGTGACTCTCTGTTCAGTGTTACTGACTCTCCACTGTTTTCTTGCAGAGAATAAGTGATGTCATCAGCTGCAACATCTTGTCAGTCACACAGGTGGGTCCTGTCTGTGTAATTCTGTCTCCCTGCCTGCGACTGGATTTCTCTGTGTCTGACTGTCTCACTGTATAATTCCTGCCTGATCCCCTGTCTCTCTCTGTCAGCCTGCCATCATGGTTGCCTCTCTGACTGCCTTTCTGTCTTTCTGCAGATGACCAGAATCATTCTTCCACAGATGGTTGAGAGGTACTTTAAGGAATCATATATTTCTATGCAAGAATAAATATCTGAACTTTGGTCATGTAGAAGAGGTCTGGCCAGCCAGAACAAGACGTGTTTCTGTCTCTCACTGTGTCCACACAGAGGTCGAGGTTTGATCATTAACCTCTCATCAGAAGCAGCTTCTGAGCCCCAGCCAATGCTCACACTCTACTCCGCCACCAAGGTGAGGCGCTGTACACACCTTCTCACCCCAGAGTGACAGAGTGTTAATGGACTGTAGTGTCCAGTGTGTCTGTATTAACCCATCTCTCTCTCGGTGCAGTGTTAATGTACCGTAGTGTCCAGTGTGTCTGTATTAACCCCTCTCTCTCTCTCAGTGCAGTGTTAATGTACTGTAGTGTCCAGTGTGTCTGTATTAACCTCTCTCTCTCAGTGCAGTGTTAATGGACTGTAGTGTCCAGTGTGTCTGTATTAACCCCTCTCTCTCAGTGCAGTGTTAATGTATTGTACTGTCTTGTTACAGATCTTCATTACCTATTTCTCCAGGGGTCTGAATGCAGAATACAGGTCTCGTGGTATTACAGTGCAGGTGAGCCATCACACAGGAGTCACAGTACAGACCCTCATCTCTTTCTGCTGTATTTGCCTCCCTGCATAGGTTTAATAAGAATAATTGTAATGATTTATTTTATATGGCACCTTTTATCATGCACTGTGTCAGGACAGTGTACAATACAACAGAGACAGTTTTTCACAAATCCATAGAGTAAATTAAACAGTGAGGCGAGTTTTAAGACAGGGTTTGAATTTACAGAGTGATGAGATATTTAAAGAGCTGAGAGATTGTTTCACAGTGTTGGAGCCACTGGAAAGACAGCTTGATTTTCTAGGCTCTCACTGCATCACAGAATCTCCTCTACATTCCAAACTCCGTAACTCTCCCAGAGTCCTCTCATGTCTCCCAGTCCAGAGCCCAGAATCCGCTAGGCTCTCCTAGGATTGTTCAGTGCCTCCCATAGTTCCCCAGTATCTTGAGGTCTCTCAGGGTCTTTTTGAGTTTCCCAGCGTCTCCCAGGTCACTCAGAGTGTCCCAGCATCTCCCAGGTCACTCAGAGTGTCCCAGGTCACTCAGAGTGTCCTAGTCTCTCCCAGGTCAGTCAGAGTGTCCCGGCCTCTCCCAGGGCATTCTGAATGTCCCATGTCGCCCAGGGTGTTCCTGTGTCTCCCGGGGTGTCCCAGTGCTTGGAGCCTCTCAGTGGGAGGTGCAGGAGGGCCAGAGTGTGAAGAGCAGGGGGCTGTGTGGGGGCTCATGGGGGACCAGGGCCCTGATGGAGTGTCTTCAGGTGGATTCTGAAATCCACTGGGAGCCTGTGCTGGGAAGAAGAACCTGAGAAATTCAGAGAAATGTGGAAAAAAACTAAAGCAGTTCAATAGCCTTTAGGAAATAGAGGGTTCTGGAGGGGGGGAGACCGGAGCAGCAGTGTGTGGGCAAGGCCTCTGTGTGTGACCCTCCACCTGTCCTCCTCTCCCTCTTTCCCTGCTGCCAGTGTGTTGCCCCCTTCATGGTCTCCACCAACATGACCCACAACATGCCTCCCAGCATGCTGGTGAAGGACGCGGGCGATTTTGCACGGGAGGCGCTCAGCACAGTGGGGCACAGCACCTTCACCAGCGGCTGCCTGTCTCACGCCCTGCAGGTAAGACTTAGCAAACAGTAAGACGCTACCAGTGTGTCTGTTGTAACCCCCCTCTCTCTCTCAGTGCAGTGTTAATGGACTGTAGTGTCCAGTGTGTCTATATTAACCCCTCTCTCTCAGTGCAGTGTTAATGGACTGTAGTGTCCAGTGTGTCTGTATTAACCCCTCTCTCTCAGTGCAGTGTTAATGGACTGTAGTGTCCAGTGTGTCTGTATTAACCCCTCTCTCTCAGTGCAGTGTTAATGGACTGTAGTGTCCAGTGTGTCTGTATTAACCCCTCTCTCTCTCAGTGCAGTGTTAATGTACTGTAGTGTCCAGTGTGTCTGTATTAACCCCTCTCTCTCTCAGTGCAGTGTTAATGGACTGTAGTGTCCAGTGTGTCTGTATTAACCCCTCTCTCTCTCAGTGCAGTGTTAATGGACTGTAGTGTCCAGTGTGTCTGTATTAACCCCTCTCTCTCTCAGTGCAGTGTTAATGGACTGTAGTGTCCAGTGTGTCTGTATTAACCCCTCTCACTCAGTGCAGTGTTAATGGACTGTAGTGTCCAGTGTGTCTGTATTAACCCCTCTCTCTCTCAGTGCAGTGTTAATGGACTGTAGTGTCCAGTGTGTCTGTATTAACCCCTCTCTCTCTCAGTGCAGTGTTAATGGACTGTAGTGTCCAGTGTGTCTGTTTTAACCCCTCTCTCTCTCAGTGCAGTGTTAATGGACTGTAGTGTCAAGTGTGTCTGTATTAACCCCTCTCACTCAGTGCAGTGTTAATGGACTGTAGTGTCCAGTGTGTCTGTATTAACCCCTCTCTCTCTCAGTGCAGTGTTAATGGACTGTAGTGTCCAGTGTGTCTGTATTAACCCCCCTCTCTCTCAGTGCAGTGTTAATGGACTGTAGTGTTCAGTGTGTCTGTATTAAGCTCTCTCTCTCCCTGCAGCACATCGCTCTGTCCATCTTCTTCCCTGGATGGTACCGGCTGTCCAGCCTGTGCATGAGACTGACGGAGAGCTACGCCAGCAGCACGCGGCAGTCGATTGAGGAGATGATGGTTCAAGCAGCTAAGAAAGAGGAGTGATGGAGGGAGTGCAGGAGGCCGGCTGGAGCCTTGGGGTGAGACTGGCTCACCTGCACGAGTTCTGCAAGGGCATCGCGATCGCGGCAGGATAGTGGGGAGGGGCTGAGGTGGGTAGGGGGGGTTCGGGTTCAGTGCCCAGATGGCTGACTCCAGGAGCTGCACTCGGGTCGCTCCGGTCGATGCCCTTCTGAATGAATGCTCTCCCAGCCTGCCACTGGGAGTGAGGATGAGCTCTGTGTTCGAGATCATGGTGATGGGATGTGAGGCCAGTGGGAGCAGTCCTGATCCTGCAGGACTGGTGCGTCTTTTGGGTGTCCCTCCTTTTCTGCTCTTATCAGCTTCAGCTGCGTGGAGGAGAGTTGGGGAGCCCAGCACTAGGAGCCGCCCCTCCCCCCCCAGGACAAGCAGAAGACACCTTCAAACTTTCGACCAGCCTGGACTGAGTCGTGACTAGGTGGTCGGATGCCAGGGTAGTCCTGGCTTACTGTGCAATAGCACCACCCTGGTGGCGGGCTGGTGGTCTAGGAGGCCCTGCTTTATGAGGTCTGGATCTGCCCAGTGCAAGAGACCAAATCCTTACAATTATTCCGCTAGAGGTATGCACTGAGATTAAGAAACTCAATAAACTATCCTCAAGAGCGGTGCTTTTTAATGAAGCTTAGGATCTTCATCAATTCATCAGTTTCCCTTTGGGATCAATAAAGTCTTATCTATCTCTCTCTAGTTATTAGTGCTGCACACGCCCAGTCTGGGAGCCTCAACTGTGTTTCTTACGCTTCGGCCCTCTTCCTCGAACCCTGTGACTGCACACAGGGGAGAGTGACTCCTGCTAAGCCCCGCCCACCCTGCTGCCCCTCAAGCCAATCACAGGCTGAAACACATCACAGGTTCCTCCACCCTTTCCCAGAGGATCAGCGCAGATTGGAGGACAGTGGTGTCCCTCACCGACTGCCCTGTGTGCCTGCACATGTCCAGGTGGGGGCGCCGCACCACTTAGAGCTCTTACTGTCTATCCCAGTCTATCGTCTCTGGTGCTCAGGCAGGGTTGCCACTGCTTGGGAAATCCCAGTCACACGAGTTGTTTCCCCCGGGGGGGTGTCTGAACTTTGATCTGATGTATGGTGTGGTGGTGGTGATGGAAATAAGGATGTAAGCTCTTCCAGCTGGGATAAGAAACGACACCACTAGACTGGTAAGTATAGGGAAGAGCAGACAGCTGGATGGAATGACTCAGCGCTGGGCTGGTGGGAGGAGTGAACAGCAGAAGAGAGCAGGGGAGGAAGACCAACAAGACGGAAGACACCAGGAGGGAGAGTAATGTTTGACATCACATGAACACTCATCACTATCAGATCTGTAGCCGCTCTAAAGCCACTTGTTTTAGCTAATCTGCATCTTCACGCATTTTCATCAGAAGAGGAGTCATGAACAAAAAAAAAAAAATCAGTTTTTCTTTAATTTGTTTTGGACATTTTACACTGCTAGATGACAAAAAAAACAATTCCTTTATTCTTAAAATCTATGTGTCTAAATCATTATCTGTTGATGGTGAATCTTTTAAAAATCCTTGAAGACATTTTTTTGTCTTGCATTTGTTTTCCTCATGTACAAACAGTGGAAGCTGGTATTATCACTATGTTGTGTGCCATTAAAAAAACTGTTTCAGTAACCTGTGCTGGAGAAAAGGACACTATTTCCTCCAGAAATACATTAGCAAGGTGGGAGACGCAATAATCCAAGTCACAGCTTCATAGAGAACTGGTGTGCTATGCTGTCTGTTGGGGTTTGACCTTTTATTTGGATTCCTCATTTTCAGGGAGGAGTTTGGTGCAAATTGAATGTTGGAAACATTTATATATAATCACAATATTTTGTGAATCCTGCCTGCTCAAACTGTCCACGTGGGTGCTATCAATTAGCCTCATTTTTCACAGCCCAAACTAGATTTTAACAAATTACCATTACAGGAACTCCTATCTGATCTCTCTCAAACTATACATATAATTTCTGAGCAGACCCAGAAGGTGTTTGTTTGAATCCACTTTTCTGCATGAAAATGCATGCACGGGCTCCTGTTCTGGACATTAATTTCATGTGCAGCTGACATTGGATTTGTCCACTTGAAATTGGACATGTGGGCTGGATCCTTTTCTTGCCGAAATATCCAATTTCAGCATCTTGGCAGAGGGAACAATCAAACCAGGCCAATACCCCTCGGTAAATGTTGTAGCTCATGATTCCTCAACAATTCCCAACAAGGGCTCCAGAATCCACATCCCAGACCGGACATAACAGATCCTGTCCTTTTTCACACTAGGCAGAACTCTGACAGGCCGAAAAGCTATTTCCAGTGGGGTGTTCTTGTGATGTGGACGCCACTAAACTGCTTTTTCCCAGCATCTTTATTCTGAAGGAGCAAGTGTGTGTCAGAGATCTCTGTCTGCCGCCGTTGGAGATTCTGTTTCTTCCCTGAACCCCTGGACTTCCCCACAGGGTGGCCATGTCACCAGTAACCATGCCTCTCTTAACAGCAGACCCAAAGGACAGAGTTAATAATAATAATTGCTTACACTTATATAGCGCTTTTCTGGACACTCCACTCAAAGGTAATGGGGACTCCCCTCCACCACCACCAGTGTGCAGCCCCACCTGGATGATGCGACGGCAGCCATAGTGCACCAGTACACTCCCCATACACCTGCTATCAGTGGGGAGGAGAGCAGAGTGATGAAGCCAGTTCATAGATGGGGATTATTAGAAGGCCATGATTGGTAAGGGCCAATGGGAAACTTGGCCAGGGTTACACCCCTACTCTTTTCGAGAAATGCCCTGGGAATTTTAATGACCACAGAGAGTCGGGAGAGAGCCTCGGTTTTACGTCTCATCAGGACAACACCTGTTTACAGTACAGTGTCCCTGTCACTATACTGGGGCATTAGGACCCACATGGACCGCAGGGTGAGCGGCCCCTGCTGGCCCCACTAACACCTCTTCCAGCAGCAGCCTTAGCTTTCCCAGGAGGTCTCCCATCCAGGTATTGACCAGGCTCACGCCTACTTACCCTCAGTGGGCTGCCAGCTGGGAGTTGCAGGGTGATATGGCTGCTGGCTAAGCAGTTGAGTTGGGGCTTCTTTTATAGCCGTTTCCCAGCTGCTCTAGACGAGCAGCTTGCTCCAAGCGGTACTACTGGCCTCATCTGAATGCTTTTACCTGCACTGTACAGTGTAGTAGATTATTCATGCAGTAGTAATATCTCACATGCTGCACAGCCCTCTTCTGTTCAACATATAATAGAAAACACACTGCAGACATAACAGGAATCTGAAACCCTGTCGAAGGTGTTGTGAAACAGAGATGACGTGTATCACACAATACAAAACACAAAACAGAGCAGGCACAAACACTGCAGGACCCAGAAGTGTGAGCGGTGCATTGTTTTAAATTCAGGTGTGAAAGAGTTTTCTACAGACAGTGTGAAATGCACAGTTAAGCACTGACTGGATTAAACCCTCGCACAGTCAGCAGGCGTCTGTACACCAGTGAAGAACTGAGGATGAGGAAGCCCCCCATGTACATGAGATGACAAAACGCCCTCAGTCAGGTTTTCACTCCTGTTACCCCTGAGCCTCTGCAGCTCCTGTGCTCAGTCTTGGGTGTCCAACGTAAAGAGGAGCCCCAGATCATGTACTGAGACTCGAAGTCCTGATCCAAAAAGAAGAGCTGTAGATCACTATTGCACAGAGCAATAAGAGTAATTGTACTGCAACTGGGTTTCTGTCTGTCTAAATATTTCCTGCCCGATTCCGTCTCTCTCAGTGCAGTGTTAATGTACTGTAGTGTCCAGTGTGTCTGTATTAACCCCTCTCTCTCTCAGTGCAGTGTTAATGGACTGTAGTGTCCAGTGTGTCTGTATTAACCCCTCTCTCTCTCAGTGCAGTGTTAGTGTACTGTAGTGTCCAGTGTATCTGTATTAACCCCTCTCTCTCAGTGCAGAGTTAATGTACTGTAGTGTCCAGTGTGCTGTTGTAATCCATGTGTATATGCATTGTTAGAACTGTGGTGTTTTAAGAGTTATGTGTATATAAAAAAAAACAATCAAACATTTTCAACATATATATTTTTCATTTTTCTGCATAAATATCTTAAGACTGGTGCGTTTAACACAATCGTTAAAGTATCCCCTCCAAAAAAAATCAAAGAACTAAAAACAATTACATTAAAAAAGATTTCTTCTTTACTACAAAGTTTTTTTCTGGTTTTAAAAAAGAAAGGATATCAACTTTCACCTTTGACCTCTGTCCTGGCTCACAACAGAACATCAAAAAAGATTTTTTTTAAAATAAAGAAAACAGAAAACGCCATATATCCATTCACATAAGATTGTAAACTTACAAAATATCAAGCTTAATTTGTATTAATATATATATATATCTATGTCATTATCTCTTTTCTCTTTTCATTACAGCAGTTTGCAGAGATCATTTCGAAATCCATCATTTACATTCAACACTGGCCAGGCCTGGGCTCCACGGCTCCCACCGGGCGCACAAGACGGCGCAGACAGGCAGACAAGAGTTACCCCAAATTGGAAAAAAAAAAACACATCACAAATTCCAAGACCTTTCCCAGGCTAGGGCAGGGACTGGGTCCAGAATTCCTGACGGCAGGACTGATTCTGATTCCATCCCAGCCAGGCCAGTTTCCTTTCTTCCTCTAAGGTCTTGGGCTCCAGTAAGCTTCAGTTAGTTTGCAGAGCGACTGGCGACTGGCGAACGGCCCTGTGCAATGTCACTCGGCTGGGGGTATAAAAGAATCTTATTGCTCTGGCTCCAGGACGGTGCAACGCCTGCCCAGCTCTGGATTTCATTGCTTATTTGAGTTAATTCATTACAGTAGATAATAATCTGAAGCCACTATTATGCTGGTGGCGGACAAGGTCTTGTCACCTGCAGGACTTCAGCACTGCCGGGACTGAACTTGCTCATCACTGCCCTGGGCGTCCCAGACTATGAGAAGGGTGAACTGCTCTTTCACATGACCTCAGGATCAGATTCAAGGAATTGATTCAAGCCTGGGACCCGAAGAGCTTCTTTCGAATTTAAGACAGGCCCATCTTGTCTGCCTGTCCATCGGTCCATCCCTCGCCACCCCCCCACCCCCCCCCTCGCCACAGCACGGAAGAGCTGGAGCTGATCCAGTCAGATTGCATCCCCCCCTCTCCCAGGGAAAACTCGGGAAGAAGCGACATCACTCTATGTCCCCGTGTAGAACGATCTCTTCAAGCCAAAGCAGAGACAGGGCACTCAGTTACCGTATATACCTCCGTGTGGCCTGCACCCCCCACCCCACCCCAAAACCTTTGTGCTTCTTATTTTGTAAAAAAAACCCACAAATCTCTCGTTAAAAAACAATACTTCACTTCTTTTTAAAAATATCTGCAGTGTCTCTCTCTGTGCATGAGCGCCGGGCCTCTGCTGCTGCTGGCCTGGCCAGTCTCTGATTGTCCTTCCTCATGGCCCTGCTGAGTAACGCTGATTAACGGCTGATGGGCCGGTGCCGCACACAGACAGCGCAGCGCGCTGGCTCCCTGGAGACGGCTACGGCTGTGACGCGGGACAGCAGAGGACCCAGTCAGGGCCGGGGGCAGGAGAGGCTGCCCCCTGCACAGCCGCCCAGTCTCTCCCAGTCAAATCCAACCGCCACTTCCACCCTGTCCGCAATCCGTCACTATTCCATTCTGGAATTAAGGCTAATTTATTCCTGGACTCTTACTGTATACGGGGGCAATATATACACATATATACACTCAAACATCTGCAAAAATAGTACAGTGCTTTTCCAGAGTGTTGGGTGTGACTCCTGTCAAAGCTCGAGACTGGGAACGATCACATGGTTTTGGAACCAGCAGGCTGTGTTACCGGCGTTAGCAGACTTCTTTCATTCTGGACACACTACAGGTCACAAGGTCAGGAGACTGGAGCTCCTGAAGGAACTCAGGGCATTGGCTTCAGCAGCATGGTGGGGTAACATGCCTCACGCTCCCACCACTCTTTGTGTAAATGAGCACATCTATGTGGGGAGGGGGGGAGCTCTCATCCCGCATTGCACTGTGTGCTGTACGTTGCAGAGAAAGGCAGCAACGACACAAAAACACAATCCCTGCCGGGGGACCACAGCGCTGTCCCTGTGGCTTGTCAGCTCCGCCAGCGGGCCGGGGGGGTGACGTTCTTGCCCAGCACGAGGGTCGCAGTGGGGAGCCAAGTGCATTGAGTGGGCAGGGAATTTCAAACTGGGACTCAAACGAGGAGGAACATTTTTAAAACAAAATGACCGAGTGGCTATCCTGCGCTCTGCCTGCCACATACCATGGATTCTGGTTATCAGAGCAGAGCAGAAGTGCAAATTTAGTTTACAATCTGTTCGGTGTTTTAGAAACATATAGGCACCTCTCTGTGTATCTAGTCTACCGTTCTAGTGCATTTCTTCAGATCTAAGGCTTTATAAATTTAAATCCATAGATATGTACAAACATTACCTCATTTCTTTTCTAATAAATCAAATCGGAGTCTTCTTTTCGACGCAGGTATATACGGTATCCTGAACTTTGGTCTGGAACATAATTGTTCCTTTTTGATGCAGGCTCTTGTTTGACCATTATTTAAAACATATTAATTACAGGGTAAAGGGTAATGTTTCCTCTCACGTACAAAGAGAGAACAGTAAACAGGCTTTACAGAACTGACTGCACTGTGATCTTGATTAGTTAATAACAGATTATAACCAAACGTCCACTGACAGAGACAGAGCAGTCTGAATCACTCCAGACTTTACTTGATCTTGATTAGTTATTAACAGATTATAACCAAACTCCAACTGCCAAGGACAGGGCAGTCTGAGTCACTCCAGACTTGACTGCAGAGGACTGTGCTGATTTACTGTGAGCTTGGAAGTTGTTACAGCTTATAATCAGACTCCCACTGACAGTGACAGAGCAGTCTGATTCACTCCAGCCTTTACAGTGGTCTTGATAAGTTATTAACAGATTATAACAAGCCTTCCACCGACAGTGACAGTGCAGTCTGGGTCATCCCAGACTTTAATGCACAGCATAGTACTGACTTTACTTTCAACTTGATTAGTTCTGTTTTCTGTGAGTGTAGGCAGTGTTTAACAGACTGGAATCAGACCCCACTGACACTCATATTTCAAAGCAGTCTGAACTTCTCCTTTACCAGCTTCTTGCCAGATTTAAATAACTAAATGAACGATTGCTCCATCTTCAGTTTCTGGCAATACCAATGCTTTTAAATTTAACAATATACAACAAAGAGTTTTTCTAAGAGAAAGCACTATTTACACAAGTGTTTTTTTATGAGCGGGGCAAAATTAATTATTCCCCATTTTGCTCAGTTTTGCCGTCTCTGCCCCTCCCCCAAATCACCTCACCACAACAAGCCCCTCACCCAACACATCTCCTGAAATTTGTAGTGTTTTAAGCAACTATTTACAGTATTTTACAACCTGTAGGCCTGCCAGGTGAGGGGGGACTACAGGTACCAGAAGTCCCTGCAACAGAAGTTGAAAGGAAACAGAAATGTGGGAGGAGTCTCAGAAAGAACACTCTGACCGGGCCACCAAACCAGAAAGGGCTTGGGGTTCAGAGAGACAGACAGACAGAGGGCAGAGGGAGAAGGAGACAGGCAGAGAGCAGTGCAGACAGAGAGAGAAGGAGACAGGCAGAGAGCAGTGCAGACAGAGAGAGAAACAGAGGGAGAAGGAGACAGGCAGAGAGCAGTGCAGACAGAGAGAGAAACAGAGGGAGAAGGAGACAGGCAGAGAGCAGTGCAGACAGAGAGAGAAGGAGACAGGCAGAGAGTAGTGCAGACAGAGAGAAACAGAGGGAGAAGGAGACAGGCAGAGAGCAGTGCAGACAGGCAGAGGGGGAAGAGAGAAAAGTGACACGATGGGGGAGGAACAGAGCAGGGAGTACAGGACAGAGAAAGAAAGTGTTGGGAGGAAGAGACACAGGAACACCTGGAAGAGTGGGGTCCCTCTCCTCTTCCATCCCCCCTCCTCCAACAGAGCAGACAGCCACCCCAAAAACTGGAAATCAACACCAAGCAAAAACAGAAACCCCAGCTGACAGCAATATTAATAACAGCAAGCAGACCGAACCGCCTGAAAATCAGATAAAAAAATAACAGCCGACACCGCATTCAAATTCCTTTAGGAAGAAAAAAGCAAAATGTAAAAATATATTCGGGGGCAGAGCGAGAGATAGTTAGGGAGCAATTGCAACAGGAGAAGGCAGAGCAAAATGAAACCACATCTAAGTAAAGATAGTTTAAATACAAAAAATACAGCTTTGACTCAATATGTTTAAATGTTACTCTATGAATTGGGAATGAAGCAAACTGGAATCGCTTTCGGTTTTGGACTGAACCACCCTTAATGGTTATTACTGCTCCTCAACCCCATTCTCTCCCTACAAAAAAAGAAAAAAATACTGACCAGCCGGTCAAGCAAGAGACAGAGAGACGGCACACCTCCTCAGCCAGTTACAGCAGCGCAGGCACACTCCTTACCACAGGGGGGCGACAGAGAGAACAGCTGGACCTGCCCTCTCCTTCCTGAGCTCTGAGACACAACAGTTTCACTCACCGGGACATCCTATGCTGCATTCTGACAGCCTGTCCTGGGTCTTCAATCGATACAATTAATCAATTAATGTCAGTTGGACAGGATGTCAACTCTTTGTGTCGATCGTCCAATTAAGACAACAATTAGCAAACCTGTTGTATAGTTCAGGAATGAAAGTCCAGAATTATCCAGTCTGTCTGCAGCTCTTGGTGCTCTCAACTGCCTGCGTCCCCCTCACACTCTCACTATTTTACAAACAAATTGGGGATCCCCCCCGTAGGACACACAAAGAGAAATCTTGAACACCCCCCATCCCCCCCGTCACCCAAACCCTATCCCTGCCTCCATGTCTGAGCCAGAGTCTGTACGGGACCCTGCTGGCAGGCCGTCAGGCAGGCAGGCAGACAGACAGGGACAGACGGGGACAGACGGCCGTCTCCGTTCACCAGTTCATGATGCAGTTCCTGTTCAGGGTCATGAAGTAAACCTGGCTGCTGCCTCCTGAGCGCACTGAGGCAAAGAACACCTGCAGACAGAGGGACAAGGGGAGGGACAGATGACAGAGGGGGACAAGGAGAGAGACAAGGAGAGGGACAAGAAGAGAGACAGAGGGGCACAAGGAGAGAGACAAGAAAGACAGAGGGGCACAAGGAGGGACAAAAGGGGACAGAAGGGGACAAGGACAAGGAGAAAGAGGAGAGACAGAAGGAGACAAGGAGAGAGAGAGACAAGAAGAGAGACAAGGAAAGACAGAGGGGGACAAGGAGAGAGAGGGGGACAAGCAGAGGAAGAATCAGATGGTTAAACGAATCCATTTAATAACAGTGATAAAGCTGGCACTTCAGCGGAAACAGCTTTAAAGCCTGAGTAAAGCACATTAACATTTCAGATGAGCTAAAATCAGCATGAAGGGATTCAACAATTGAGTAAAACCCAACGTTTCAGCTACAGGAAATGTCAGCGTTACTATAAGATAAGATAATTGGCCATATACAATTTCTTGAATTAGGAATTTGTCTTTTCGCATACCCTTCCTCTTCCTCTCCATGAGACACACAGGCACACAGACGGGGAGAGAGAAGCCTGGGGTCAGAGCGCAGGGTCAGCCATTTATACCCCCCTGGAGCAGTTGGGGTTAAGGGCCTTGCTCAGGGGCCCAACAGAGTAGGATTCCTCTGCCGGCTGCGGGATTTGAACCGGCAACCTTCCAGCCACAGGCGTGGATCCTTAGCCACAGAGCCACCACTCTGCCCTGTACCATGCTATACCAGCATTAAGGTATATAACCGAGTAAAGCAAACCTTTTCAGCGTTTGTAAACACAGTGTGAAGGTATAAAATGCTTGAGTATTATCAAACTTCATATATATACACTGTGAACATGCAGTGTTGGTGTAGAGCTGGGGAACAGAAGGAGTAAAAGGGTTGAAAAGCTGGAGTTAGGACGGCGTGAAACATTCAGCGTTTATGTAAATGAACTGCAACACTCCTGACCTTGTCATTCCTCTCACACAGGAACTTGAGTCTTTGGGCTCTCTTGTGCATGAAGACTCCGTCCAGGTGGCCGGTCTCCACTGAGCGGATCTCAATGGCCTTCTCGCCCCAGCCCATGATCTGATTGGAGCAGATATAGGCTGGAAGAGAGAGGGGACAGCGCCACAGGTAAACACCACCTGGTCTCCAGCTCCCACTGCCTGGGTGCAGCTTGCAGGAGGCAGTCACAGACAAAACTGGGCAGTTTAACAAGCGACACTAATTACCATCCAATTAACTAAGAGAAGAATCTTTTCTCAGGGGCAATCCTGATGCCTGCAATCATACACAACCTCCTCCAAAACATGATATATACTGACCTTAAACACTATGGATTGGCATATATACTGTACTTGGCCCACGCCCTCCCTCCCATCACCACATAGTGAATACAGCACCTTACCAACAGAGGTGGGCATTTCCCCCCACTGTAGCACCACATCCTTGATGATGCGGCCATAAGTGTTGACGTAGACACCCTCGTCCTCATAGCACAGCAGCATCTCCATGCCCTCTGAGCTGGGTAGGAACACTATGGCATGAGGAGTCACCTGGCTCTGGATCTGAGAGAGAGAAGGGTTTTAATACAGACACACTGGACACTACAGTCCATTAACACTGCACTGAGAGAGAGGGGTTAATACAGACACACAGGACCCTACAGTCCATTAACACTGCACTGAGAGAGAGAGGGGTTAATACAGACACACTGGACACTACAGTACATTAACACTGCACTGAGAGAGAGGGGTTAATACAGACACACTGGACACTACAGTCCATTAACACTGCACTGAGAGAGAGGGGTTAATACAGACACACTAGACACTACAGTCCATTAACACTGCACTGAGAGAGAACGGTTAATACAGACACACTGGACACTACAGTCCATTAACACTGCACTGAGAGAGGGGTTAATACAGACACACTGGACACTACAGTACATTAACACTGCACTGAGAGAGGGGTTAATACAGACACACTGGACACTACAGTATATTAACACTGCACTGAGAGAGAGGGGTTACTACAGACACACTGGACACTACAGTCCATTAACACTGCACTGAGAGAGAGGGGTTAATACAGACACACTGGACACTACAGTACATTCACACTGCATTGAGAGAGAGGGGTTAATACAGACACACTGGACATTACAGTACATTAACACTGCACTGAGAGAGAAGGGTTAATACAGACACACTGGACACTACAGTACATTCACACTGCACTGAGAGAGAGGGGTTAATACAGACACACAGGACCCTACAGTCCATTAACACTGCACTGAGAGAGAACGGTTAATACAGACACACTGGACACTACAGTCCATTAACACTGCACTGAGAGAGGGGTTAATACAGACACACTGGACACTACAGTATATTAACACTGCACTGAGAGAGAGGGGTTACTACAGACACACTGGACACTACAGTCCATTAACACTGCACTGAGAGAGAGGGGTTAATACAGACACACTGGACACTACAGTACATTCACACTGCATTGAGAGAGAGGGGTTAATACAGACACACTGGACACTACAGTACATTAACACTGCACTGAGAGAGAGAGGGGTTAATACAGACACACTGGACAGTACAGTACATTAACACTGCACTGAGAGAGAAGGGTTAATACAGACACACTGGACACTACAGTCCATTAACACTGCACTGAGAAAGAGGGTGGTTAATACAGACACACTGGACACTACAGTACATTAACACTGCACTGAGAGAGAGGGGTTAATACACACTGGACACTACAGTACATTAACACTGCACTGCGAAAGAGGGGTATATACAGACACACTGGACACTACAGTACATTGACACTGCACTGAGAGAGAAGGGTTAATACAGACACACTGGACACTACAGTCCATTAACACTGCACTGAGAGAGAGGGGTTAATACAGACACACTGGACACTACAGTACATTAACACTGCACTGAGAAAGAGGAGTTAATACAGACACACTGGACACTACAGTACATTAACACTGCACTGAGAGAGAAGGGTTAATACAGACACACTGGACACTACAGTCCATTAACACTGCACTGAGAGAGAGGGGTTAATACAGACACACTGGACACTACAGTACATTAACACTGCACTGAGAAAGAGTGGTTAATACAGACACACTGGACACTACAGATTAAAACTTTTCATCTTTTCATCAAATTTTGAAACTGACATGGACAGGTATGTAGATGTCGTAGTTGTTTCCAGAGTCAACATCGATGGCATGGAACCCTGCACTTGACCCGTAGATCACCTTTAATCTCTGACCCTCTTCCACAGTAAGGTCAACCAGTTGGGGCTTATGGGGCAGGTCAGCAAAAGACTGAGGAAAAAAAGAGAGTGGGGTGAATACAGACACACATTAACACTGCACTGAGAGAGAGAGAGGGGTTAATACAGACACACTGGACACTACAGTCCATTAACACTGCACTGAGAGAGAGGGGTTAATACAGACACACTGGACACTACAGTACATTAACAGAGTGAGAGGGGTTCATGAACTTGCTCAGGTCATATGTATTCCTACCTTGAAAGCCATGAACTTGTGATAGGGTTTGGGTGCCCAGGCATAAACCTCTACTGAGTTCTTCAGAGCAATCACCAGGAACTTAATCCTCTCATATTTTACTGGAGAGACAGGGAGAATGAAAGAGTGAGTAAAAGAGGTGGATAGATAAAGTGTTTCACTCATCCTAAGATTTCTCAATTGCTGCTTTTACAAAACTGATCTCTCTCCACACCTCTTAATATATCCTTCTATCCTGATCTCTCTGCACTCCCCCTCATCTCTTTTGATTTCTACTAATGTCTCCTGATCTGTCTGCACTCCTCTTCTAATTCTTCTCTCACCCACTCTGAAGTGCACACATCCCTCTCTCACAATTCAATTCAAGGTGCTTTATTAGCATGACCGATGGGTACAATCAGTGTTGCCAAAGCAAATAAAAATAATAAAATTAACATAGAACAAAACAAAAAATAGAAGTAAAATAAACTCACCCACTCTGTAGTGCACACATCCCTCTCTCACTCTCACCCACTCTGTAGTGCACACATCCCTCTCTCACTCTCACCCACTCTGTAGTGCACACATCCCTCTCTCACTCTCACTGTAGTGCACACATCCCTCTCACTCACACTGTAGTGCACACATCCCTCTCTCACTCACCCACTCTGTAGTGCACACATCCCTCTCTCACTCTCACCCACTCTGTAGTGCACACATCACTCTCACTCTCACCCACTCTGTAGTGCACACATCCCTCTCTCACTCTCACCCACTCTGTAGTGCACACATCCCTCTCTCACTCTCACTGTAGTGCACACATCCCTCTCTCACTCTCACTGTAGTGCACACATCCCTCTCTCACTCTCACCCACTTTGTAGTGCACACATCCCTCTCACTCACACTGTAGTGCACACATCCCTCTCTCACTCTCACCCACTCTGTAGTGCACACATCCCTCTCACTCACACTGTAGTGCACACATCCCTCTCTCACTCTCACCCACTCTGTAGTGCACACATCCCTCTCTCACTCTCACCCACTTACTTTGAAGTGCACACATTCCTCTCTCTGTCACTCACTCACCCACTTTGTAGTGCACACATCCCTCTCTCTGTCACTCACTCACCCACTTTGTAGTGCACACATCCCTCCATCTCTCCCACTGTGGTCCAGCCCTGCTTCTTCTCCACCTCTGGGTCGTTGTGCAGGATCTTGTTGCGCAGCCAGGAGAGATAGTAGACCCTCAGCTTGTTCTTCTTTCCTGAGAGCCAGGGGAAAGGAAAAGATGCCGACAGGGAGAGATGAGAGCATGAAGGGGAAAGGGCAAGTGAAAGGCAAGAAGGGAGAGAATGGTTAAAATCATGGTCATGATAATAACACTTCCCACTTATATAGCTCTTTTCTGGACACCCCACTCAGAGCGTTTCACAGGTAATGGGGATCCCCTCCACCACCACCAGTGTGTAGCCCCACCTGGTTGCGATGGCAGCCATAGTGCACCAGTACTCTCCCCACACACCAGCTCTCAGTGGGGAGGAGAACAGAGTGATGAAGCCAGTTCAGAGAGGGGGATTATTAGGAGGCCATGACTGGTAAAGGCCAGGGGGACATTTGACCAGGACGCCGGGGTTACACCCCTACTCTTCTCAAGAAATGCCCTGGGACTTTTTTAAGCACACCTTACTGGTGCCACCAGCACCTCTTCCAGCAGCAGCCTTAGCTTTCCCAAGAGTCTTCCATCCAGGTACTGGGCAGGCTCACACCTGCTGAGCTCCAGTGGGCTGCCAGCTGGGAGCCGCAGGTCAATTTGTTGTCACGATGTTGTGACAATGCTTACATGATTTGTGGGACTGCAGGGTACAGCTATGGCAGTCAGTTTTGAGCTGGAGTCAGAGACAGTCAGCAGGACTCAGAGCCAGTGAGGTTTACGGGTTGACTCGGTGGAAACGGCGGCAGGAGGCTGCTGTGTTAATTACCGGAGATGGTGATGAGCAGGTTCAGCCCCTCCAGGACGTCCATCTGCTGGAAGCGGCGACTGTTGATGAGGCCGTAGACCTTCCCCTGGCCGCTGCGGTCCAGCAGCTTCAGCCCGTTCTCCGTGCCCACCAGCAGATTGACCCCTGGCAGAAACACACGCGCTGTCAGGGCGCTGCCGACGGCTGGTGTGCTGGGCTAGCCACAGACACGCCCCCCCTCCCCCTGCCCCTCCTCCTCTGCCTCACCCCACAGAGCAGCACACAGGATCTCGGAGTTGAACCTCTTCTTGTACTTGCGGATCTCGGGGGTGTCGCTGTGGGGACGCGTGTTGGCGGGGTTCACGTTTACCACCGACCCCTTCCTGACCTCCAGCTTCAACTGCTCGAACCGGGAGCTCTCGCTGCCCACAAAGCCTGAAGAGACAAAAGCACTGGTTCGAACTGCAGCTGTCCAAAACACCGGGCTCGGTCTGTGACATTCAAGATCTCAAACAAGCCGTTTCACCCTTAACACAGTCACACTTACACAGCCCTGATGACCCCAAATTCACCCGGCCTCTTTAAACAAAGAGAGAGCAGGTCTGCACAGGACTGGGAGCCACTGCCCCACAGACAGGCTGATTGGCATGGCATGGCAGAGCATAGACTCACCTGCCACAGAGATGGATTCTCCTGGCCCCCCCTGTGGTTGGTACATCCCAAGGTTAACAAAGGTCGTGAAGGAGGCCTTTCCTGGGGCCTTAACCAATCCACGGGACTGATACTGGAGCCAACCCAAAGAGAGGGGGAGAGTCAGAGAGACGGGTTCATAATACCGAGAAACAAACACTGAGGCACAGCAAGACTCACAGAAAGATAAGGAGGAAGAGACAGAGACAGGTTTATAATGCACAAATAACGCACTCAGACCAAGACAGAGACTCACCCACATTGTAGTGTGCAGAGGTAGGGAGAAAGAAACAGGTTAATAATACCCAGAGACACAAACAAACACTCAGACTGAGACACTGCAAGACTCACACACAGACAAGGAGGGAGAGAGAGTCAGAGACAGGTTTATAATACACACAGACACAAATACGCACTCAGACTGAGCTGCAACCTGACTCACGCACACAGAAAGAAGCAGAGAGAAACAGGTCGATAATCCAGTACAGTGTCTCACATCGTAAGCGCTGTCCTTGCCGGGAGAAGAGCCCTGACTGGTGGGGTCAGTGGGGGAGTGGGAAGGCTGCACAACATCTGGGAGGTTGGTGTAGCCATTGTGATTGCGCTTCTCCTCAGGGGTCTGTACAACACACAACACCACAGCCTTCACCACGCTGCGCACCACAGCCTTCACCACGCTGCGCACCACAGCCTTCAGCCTAGCGGGCTTCTTCAGAACCAAGTGATTCAAATCCTCCAGGACTTCAACACTTTCAGCCCAGCGGGCTTCTTCAGAATCAAGGGATCCAAATCAATTCGCTACTAACCACTGGAGGGGCTGGGCAGGTTGACTCTGTAATCTTTCTTATGTTGTTAGTCATTAGCACACTGCGCAACGCAACAGTGTAACGTCAGCACCACTCTTATACACTGAAAGCTATCACCACAAACCTGTCACACAGTACGTAACAAAGCTGGCGGTCACTCACCCTCTGTACCACCATGGTTTGGTCGCCATAGTTGCCAGCCGAGGTGTCGATGCCCGACTCCTCCCCCTCCTCGTCATGGACGACCATTGTGTTGACGGAGTCCGAGTCTGGGTCTCTAACACTACGAGACAGAGGTTGGTTATAATCAACAAAAAGAGAGAAAGACTGTTCTCCTCCTCCTCCTCTTTCTCTCTCCTTGTCCCTCACCAGTCAGTGGGACTGTCCTCCTACTCTCTCTCCCCGTCCCTCACCAGTCAGTGGGACTGTCCTCCTCCTCTCTCTCCCCGTCCCTCACCAGTCAGTGGGACTGTCCTCCTACTCTCTCTCCCTGTCCCTCACCGGTCAGTGGGGCTGTCCTCCTCCTCCTCCTCTCTCTCCCTGTCCCTCACCGGTCAGTGGGGCTGTCCTCCTTCTCCTCTCTCTCCCCGTCCCTCACCAGTCAGTGGGACTGTCCTCCTCCTCTCTCTCCCCGTCCCTCACCAGTCAGTGGGGCTGTCCTCCTCCTCCTCTCTCTCCCTGTCCCTCACCGGTCAGTGGGGCTGTCCTCCTCCTCCTCTCTCTCCCTGTCCCTCACCGGTCAGTAGGACTGTCCTCCTACTCTCTCTCCCTGTCCCTCACCGGTCAGTGGGGCTGTCCTCCTCCTCTCTCTCTCTCCCTGTCCCTCACCGGTCAGTGGGGCTGTCCTCCTCTCTCTCTCTCTCTCTCCCTGTCCCTCACCGGTCAGTGGGGCTGTCCTCCTCTCTCTCTCTCTCCCTGTCCCTCACCGGTCAGTGGGGCTGTCCTCCTCTCTCTCTCTCTCCCTGTCCCTCACCGGTCAGTGGGGCTGTCCTCCTCCTCCTCTCTCTCCCCCTGTCCCTTACCGGTCAGTGGGGCTGTCCTCCTCCTCTCTCTCTCTCCCCATCCCTCACCGGTCAGTGGGGCTGTCCTCCTCCTACTCTCCCTCCCCGTCCCTCACCGGTCAGTGGGACTGTCCTCCTCCTCTCTCTCTCCCTGTCCCTCACCGGTCAGTGGGGCTGTCCTCCTCCTCTCTCTCTCCCTGTCCCTCACCGGTCAGTGGGGCTGTCCTCCTCCTCTCTCTCCCTGTCCCTCACCGGTCAGTGGGGCTGTCCTCCTCCTACTCTCTCTCCCTGTCCCTCACCGGTCAGTGGGGCTGTCATCCTCCTCCTCTCTCTCCCCGTCCCTCACCGGTCAGTGGGGCTGTCATCCTCCTCCTCTCTCTCCCCGTCCCTCACCGGTCAGTGAGGCTGTCCTCCTCCTCCTCCTCTCTCTCCCTGTCCCTCACCGGTCAGTGGGGCTGTCCTCCTCCTCCTCCTCTCTCTCCCTGTCCCTCACCGGTCAGTGGGGCTGTCCTCCTTCTCCTCTCTCTCCCCGTCCCTCACCAGTCAGTGGGACTGTCCTCCTCCTCTCTCTCCCCGTCCCTCACCAGTCAGTGGGGCTGTCCTCCTCCTCCTCTCTCTCCCTGTCCCTCACCGGTCAGTGGGGCTGTCCTCCTCCTCCTCTCTCTCCCTGTCCCTCACCGGTCAGTGGGGCTGTCCTCCTCCTCCTCTCTCTCCCTGTCCCTCACCGGTCAGTGGGGCTGTCCTCCTCCTCCTCTCTCTCCCTGTCCCTCACCGGTCAGTGGGACTGTCCTCCTCCTCTCTCTCCCTGTCCCTCACCGGTCAGTGGGGCTGTCCTCCTCCTACTCTCTCTCCCCCTGTCCCTCACCGGTCAGTGGGACTGTCCTCCTCCTACTCTCTCTCCCCCTGTCCCTCTCCCTCACCGGTCAGTGGGACTGTCCTCCTCCTCCTCTCTCTCCCTGTCCCTCACCGGTCAGTGGGGCTGTCCTCCTCCTCCTCTCTCTCCCCGTCCCTCACCGGTCAGTGGGACTGTCCTCCTCCTCCTCCTCTCTCTCCCTGTCCCTCACCGGTCAGTGGGGCTGTCCTCCTCCTCCTCTATCTCCCTGTCCCTCACCGGTCAGTGGGACTGTCCTCCTCCTCTCTCTCCCTGTCCCTCACCGGTCAGTGGGGCTGTCCTCCTCCTCCTCTCTCTCCCTGTCCCTCACCGGTCAGTGGGACTGTCCTCCTCCTCTCTCTCCCTGTCCCTCACCGGTCAGTGGGGCTGTCCTCCTCCTACTCTCTCTCCCCCTGTCCCTCACCGGTCAGTGGGACTGTCCTCCTCCTACTCTCTCTCCCCCTGTCCCTCACCGGTCAGTGGGACTGTCCTCCTCCTACTCTCTCTCCCCCTGTCCCTCACCGGTCAGTGGGACTGTCCTCTTCCTCCTCTCTCTCCCTGTCCCTCACCGGTCAGTTGGGCTGTCCTCCTCCTCCTCTCTCTCCCCGTCCCTCACCGGTCAGTGGGACTGTCCTCCTCCTCCTCCTCTCTCTCCCTGTCCCTCACCGGTCAGTGGGGCTGTCCTCCTCCTCCTCTATCTCCCTGTCCCTCACCGGTCAGTGGGACTGTCCTCCTCCTCTCTCTCCCTGTCCCTCACCGGTCAGTGGGACTGTCCTCCTCCTCTCTCTCCCTGTCCCTCACCGGTCAGTGGGGCTGTCCTCCTCCTCCTCTCTCTCCCTGTCCCTCACCGGTCAGTGGGGCTGTCCTCCTCCTCCTCTCTCTCCCTGTCCCCCACCGGTCAGTGGGGCTGTCCTCCTCCTCTCTCTCCCTGTCCCTCACCGGTCAGTGGGGCTGTCCTCCTCCTCCTCCTCTCTCTCCCTGTCCCTCACCGGTCAGTGGGGCTGTCCTCCTCCTCCTCCTCTCTCTCCCCGTCCCCCACCGGTCAGTGGGGCTGTCCTCCTCCTCCTCTCTCTCTCCCTGTCCCTCACCAGTCAGTGGGGCTGTCCTCCTCCTCTCTCTCCCTGTCCCTCACCGGTCAGTGGGGCTGTCCTCCTCCTCCTCCTCTCTCTCCCTGTCCCTCACCGGTCAGTGGGGCTGTCCTCCTCCTCCTCCTCTCTCTCCCTGTCCCTCACAGGTCAGTGGGGCCGTCTTACTCCTCTCTCTCTCTCTCTCTCTCTCTCTCTCTCTCCCTGTCCCTCACCGGTCAGTGGGACTGTCCTCCTCCTCTCTCTCTCCGCTCTCGCTCTCCTCGCTGCTGTCGCTGTCCTCGCTAGAAGAGGAGTAGTCCATGGCCTTGGCGGGGGGGCGTGGGGGCTCCTCAGGACGCTCCTTGGAGAACAGGCCGTGGTCCTGGACACACCAAGCGGACAGACCAAGTGAGAAGAGCGAATCAGAAATCACAGACTGGAGGACAGACCGACTGACCCACACACAGACAGGTGGACACACAGGCTGTAGACACTGCTGCCTTCAGATACACACTGGAAAACAAATGGAGGATGGTCAAGCTGATTGAAAGCAGTAAAGTATGATTATATAGCCAATAAAATGGAAATAAAAACAGAAAAACATATGGAAGGCCTCAAAGTACAACGGAGAAATAGACTGTCAGTTATCCACACACACTAATAGAGTAGTGTACACACCCACACACACTCCCTTACAGACTAGCGCGCACACCCACACTCCCTTACAGACTAGCGCGCACACCCACACACACTTACAGACTAGCGCGCACACCCACACACACTTACAGACTAGCGCGCACACCCACACACACTCACAGACTAGCGCGCACACCCACACATACTCACAGACTAGTGCGCACACCCACACACACTCACAGACTAGTGCACACCCACACTCCCTTACAGACTAGCGCGCACACCCACACTCCCTTACAGACTAGCGCGCACACCCACACACACTCACAGACTAGCGCGCACACCCACACATACTCACAGACTAGTGCGCACACCCACACACACTCACAGACTAGTGCACACCCACACTCCCTTACAGACTAGCAAGTACACCCACTCTCTCTTACAGACTAGCAAGTACACCCACACTCCCTTACAGACTAGCAAGTACACCCACTCTCTCTTACAGACTAGCAAGTACACCCACACTCCCTTACAGACTAGCAAGTACACCCACACTCCCTTACAGACTAGCAAGTACACCCACACTCCCTTACAGACTAGCGTGCAAAACTACACCCACTCAGACTTGCATGCACACCCACTCACAGACAAGAGTCCACATTCACACACTCACAGACTAATCACACAATCAGAGACAGGCAGGGCTCAGGTACTGACCTCTCCTATTGCTCTTTTATAGCTCTGTACGTCACAGGAGAGGAAGAAGAGCAGCAGGAAAAGGAGAGGACAGCCAGAGGGGAAAGGGGCAGGGGTAGAAAGAGGGGGGAGAGACAGTAGGAGGAGGCAGGAGGATGGACATCCAGGTGGGCAGTTAGAGAACGACAAGGGGGGAGGAAGAGAAGGAGAGAAGGTTGAGTTAGTGCAGCTCTTCCGAATCGAAACAGAGGATCAGGGGAATCAGTGAATGTACATCCCCAATCAGGGAGCACTCAGAGCACTGAAGAAGAGTGAACAGACAGAAACAGAAATAGCCCAAAACCAAAACCTGAAGAAATTCTTCCATTTAGTCCATCACTGGAGAAGGCACGCACTCATTAATGCTCAAGACAATCACCAACTTGACGAGCAGAAAGTCCAAGTTTACTTCCCACGCACTGTAAAACCTGAAGGACTGGACCTCACTAGCAACCTGTCCTTGACGGGTGACTCACCGCAGGACGACTGGGCCTGGAGGCAGTCCGCGACTCCCCTGGCTTGTGTCGGTTGTCCTGGGACAGGATGGGAGAGGCGTCAATCTTGGAGGGACCTACAAGACAGATGGAGAAATATTTAGGACAGGAGAGGACGGGTTAACGGCATCAACGCTGGTTTTCATCTCGGACGATCTCTCCGTTACGTCAAGGAACCTTCCCTTAAAGTGAACATCAGCTCAGAAATTCCGCCAAAAAAATTCAAGGATTTTGCAATACGCTTGACACTTTTTAGTGTTATTAAAAACTAATCCAGTTTAGCCAATTATGAGCCCCATTAAGCCACCTATTTATCTCTAAAATGAGAAAGATCAGAATAATACAGTAGCTCCCTCTCGTTAGGAGTCTTTATTGATGTTCTTGATGTTTAAGGTGTGAAGTATTAATACTTACCAGGCAGAGTATAGAATACAAAATAAAAACGGAGTGAGAGTTGATGGGAATCTGGACAAGGACAGAAATACCAACCCGTGTGTCAGTGAGGGATACAGACTCTCCCGAATCCCACTCACCCATGATCCGGTGCCGCTCCAGAGAGCCCGTCTGAGGGAGGTTGGAGACGGAGCTCACGCTGTCCCCACGGTCCCAGCCATCATTCCTCCGCAGGTCAGGATTGCTGAGAGAGGAAGAGGGAGGCGACACAGACAGGAAACGTCAGACAGACAGAAACGGAACGATGTCCTCGCACACAGAGCACACTGTGGCCGAAAACCTAAGCCCTCTCACCTGGCCCGGACAGGGTGTCGGATTCCAGAGGACAGGTTGGTGTTGAGGGCCGCTGCAATAGAGGTGGTTCTCTGGGGCACCTGAGAGAGACAGACAGGTTAACTACAGAAATAGAGACAGGTTAATCCAGAGAGGGAGCCAGAGTGAGAGAGAGGCATGTTGGTTAAATACAGAGGGAGACAGGGTGTGATAAGAGGTATACGGGGTGAAAATAATGAAGGAAAAGAAGATAGTCAGCAAAAGGTTCCCTTGTACTACGTGTTCAAATCATGTATGGTATGAAAACCCTCAGGGGCCAATGGCTGAGGGCAAAACAAACTCAGTTGTGGGCATTCTCACCTTGGGAGGCTGCTCCGCCTCCTGCATGCGGATCCAGGGTCCTCTGTCATCTCTGATTGGTCTGGGCTGGGGGGCGGGGCTCTCGGAGGTGGGGTCTGAATTCTGGCGCACCAATTCCCTGCAGGGGAGAGCACGGGGGGCGGGGCTGGGGGATGGGCCAGGGGAGGGGTCCTGGGTGGGGAAGGCAGACATGGTCTTAGTGGGCTGGTCACAGAGAGACTGGGAGCGAGGGACAGGGGCCGCATAGGGTTTCAGCGGGACCAGGTGAGCCATCTGGAACTGAAAGGGGGAAGGACAGGAGGGGACAGAGGGTGATGGGGACACGGGATAAGAGAGAAAGAGTGAAGAGTGGTGGATGAGATAGAAGGCAAGATTGCGTGGAGGTGTGGTGGGATAGGAGTGAGACAGCACAGGGGAGAGGGGGTGTGGAAGAGTGAGAGAACGGGAAGGGAATGGGAAATCAGGGATGGGGCCAGGGGGCAGGAGCAGAAGGGAGGCCAAGAGCAAGAAAAAAAAAGGAGAGGAGAAAAAAGGGAGAGGGGTTAATACAGCTGCAGCCGACACAGCACAGCCAGACTGTACTGAGCCACTGAGACAGAGAAACAGAGGAACAGAGAGAGCAAGAGGGCGCTAATGCAGACAGACAGGCAGAGAGCAAGACAGCAGGACGAATGGTTTTAGTGGGGTTTGGGCCTGAGAGAGTGGTTAATGCAGCAGGATAGACAAGTCAGTGCGATCCCACAGAGTGACCGACAACAGACACACAACCACAGACACGCCCACACGCAGCCACAGGCACAAACACAGACAGTCGCAGACAGAAAGTCAGAGGCCATCAGACAAGCCCTGCCGGTCAGGGACAGACGCACGCAGTCGGGCGGACAGACCTTGCTCTGGCTGCCCTGCGGCTCGACGGGCCTCTGCATGGGCGGGGTCTGCGCTGCCTGGGAGGCTCCTGATTGGCTGATGGACTCGGAGCGCGACTGGAGGGCTGTGTCAGAGACAGTGGTGCCCATCTTGGGCGAGTTCTGCCGGTTCAGCTTTGAGCGCTCCTCCACCTGCGGGTGAGAGAAGCAGGGTTCAGTCCAGACACAGCGGACATGTCTGTATCAACTGAAGGGACATGTAAGGCTCAGTATCAGGGGTAGGAAGGTCAAAGGTCTTTGGGGCCAGAATTAACATCAGAAATAAAAATTAGGGTCAGTCTTACTGGTGTCAGTATTAGGAATAAGTAACTGTAGATTGGGGGGTCAGTATGGAGGTCAGTGTCCGGTCAGTATTGGGGCTACTGGGATCAGCACTGAGGTCAGAGCCGGAGGCGAGGGGGTGGTACCTCTCGGGCCCAGGCAGGCTTGTTGTTGGGCTCCAGGCCCTTGCTGTAGTGGTACAGCTGGGGCTTCTTGTCCTGCTGCTGCTGCTGCTGCTGCTGTTGCTGCTGCTGCTGCAGAGAGACCAGGTAGGCGTGCTCCTGCTGCAGCTGCCTCTGCAGCCTCTCCGACTGCCGCTGCTCCTCCAGCTGCTTGCGCTTGTACTCCTGCAGGGGGCGCCGGCGAGCCACAGTCACGACACTGCACACCGTGTCCCCATGCAATTCCCCCCACCCTGCACACCCCCGGCACGCGTCCCCTGTCCTCCCACACCCTCTACCCCAGTCCCCCTATGCCCAAGTCCCAGCCCCTGGCACCCCTATGGCCTGTACCCCAGGCCCAGGAGCTCACCAAGCAGCACTAAAACAGCACCTCAGAGCAGGCCCTGAACCGCCGGGACTCGTGCTGGCTCGGGCCGGCCTGTGCCAGGGGCTACGTTTCGCATGCATCCGGGGGAAAGGGTGAGGTGGCTGGGGTTACCATGAGCAGAGCCTGTTCCTGCAGTAGCTGCTGCTGGAGTATTTCTAATTGTCGCTGCTCCTCCTCTAACTTATGCCTTATGAATTCCTAGGGAGAGGGAGAAAGAAAAGGACAAGGAAGGAAAGGAAAGATAAAAAAGAGCAGAAATCGTATGGAAGACTTTATGTCGGGCTGTCCCTGTCCTGTGACCTTGTACTGTGTGGTCACTTTCAATACCCTGTATCACACTTCCCTTGTGCTGTGTGCTCACGCTGTCAATACCCTGTGTCACACTACTCTTGTGCTGTGTGGACACTATCAATATCCTGTGTCACACTGTCACACTATTCTTGTACTGTGTGATCACACAGTCAATACCCTGTGTCACACTATTCTTGTACTGTGTGATCACACAGTCAATACCCTGTGTCACACTACCCTTGTACTGTGTGCTCACACTGTCAATACCCTGTGTCACACTACCCTTGTACTGTGTGCTCACACTGTCAATACCCTGTGTCACACATCCCTTGTGCTGTGTGGTCACACTGTCACTGACCTGTCACACTACTGTAGTGCTGTGTGGTCACACTGTTGTCTGTGCCAATGCCTTGTGCCATGGCACACATTCATCTTGTACTGTGCCACAATGATGTTGTCCTATGTCATCCTGTTGCTGTCCTACACCAGGCCATCTTTTCCTTGACCTCTGCCACACTGCGCTTTTTTTTCCCGGAAGAGGAGGTGTTAAATTGACCCTGACTGAGAGGCCTGGTCCTGCGACAGTTACCAGACTCTGCGCTGACCAATCAGAATATCGCCATGGGAGGAAACAGCAGGAAAAAGCTTTCGCCAGGAAGGAGAAAGAGGGACAGACAGCAGCAAAAGGGACAGTTTACACAAGACAATGTTTCTGGGCACTGCTGATACTGACTGACTGCAGTGAAACGTACTGTTTGGTCCATACAGAGCAGTGACTGCATGTTAAACCTGGTTACTAATGCCGATGTAACACGACAACTAACATCCTTGGAATGAGTGCGAAAAAGAATGAGCTCAAAAAAGAGGAAGAAGAATAATTTGTCTAAGAACCCACTGACAACTGGATCTCTTTAGCCTTTAACAAATCCTGAAAGGTTACCGACAAAGTCAACCGAAAGAGACTGTATTCGCAAGATCGAAAGCAAAACGAAGACCAAGGTTTACCAGTGCAAAATAAGAGGAGCGGCACTTAGGACTGAAAGCAGCAGACAATTCCTCAAAGAGCCTGAGGGTGTCTGAAACAAACTGCCCAGCTCCAGGACTCCAGGCCATTTCGACTCCTCCCTCCCGGGAGATGCACCCCTAACCTGGCTCGGCGATGCCCCACTCCTCCAGGTGTGAGCACCTCTTCACCTGGGTCAGCTGGCCAGGCCTGTTCCTCAGCGCACACTTCCCCTCTGAGCCTGGCGAATGGACTATCACACAGGCAGCCTGTCTCAGCTGTATTTCCGAAAGCATTCCTCACTCACTCCTGCTGCTCCTGAGATCTCACTCCTTCCTTCCCAGCTGGAGCCCGGAGGCGGATTGAAAGCCTCTCAAAACCCCAGGGGAGTGACCTGTTCCACTCACACACTCACCTGCTCCTCGTGAGCTTTCACTCCCTCTGGCAGCCAGTTATTCAACTAGACCAGGTGTGTCTCTTTTTCACCTGGTTCTTCCTCGTCAGTGGCTGTCTGCTTCCCAAAACCACCTCTCACTACCTCACAAGGCTGAGCAGCAGTTCCCTTGTTGGGAAACTCGTGTTCCAAAACAGGTTTGCATGAAAATGTTACTTATCCCTGACTCTATAATAAGCAGAAACCACCAGCTAACAGTCAAGGTACTTAATATTTGAAACACCCACGGGTAAACCCTGTCCATTTACTCAAACAGTTTCACAGGAAATGAACAAGGGGTGAGAGAGACAACAGGAAACATAATGCCCGCCCCCTGGGAACACTAGTCTGTTCAGATGACAGCAGCAGAGATGAGATGTGAGGGGCCTCCTGTAAATCACAGATGCACAGTGGAGTTAAGAAATCTGATTGGCCCCTGGTTCCAAAATCTCCGCTTCAGCTGGCTGGTTCCTCGTTCAACTCGCTGTGCTGTAATTGGATAGAAATCCCAGCGCTGTGCTGTGATTGGTTCTGGGACCACACACTGTACAGTGGCTGGCTGAGATTAGCTAACTCTGTCCCGAGTGCTGTGCCGTGACTGGTCCCCACTGTCCCTGTGCTGGGATGGTTGCCGTTGTCCAGCTGGAGATCCATGCCCAGATCTCACTCAGACTGGACCTCATGGCAAATGCTCACCTGCTCTCTCTCCGCCATCCTGCGGTCCTCCTCCCTCCTCAGCTCCTCCAGCCGGCGGTGCGGCCCCTTCTCCTGCTGCTTCACCAGCTCCCGCTCCTTCCTCTGTTGCTGCAGGGAAAGCGAGGCAGGCGAACACATGAGCACGGCTGGGAGAGCGCCCCCCTACTGGTGCAACCACGCCACTTGCAGCAGCAGCAGCCTGTTTTCCTGAGCGCTCTCCCTTGCCGAGCTCCTGAGGCCTGAGCAGTTACCTCCTCCAGCCGGCGCCTCTGCTCCTTCTGCTCCTCGATCCGTTTCTGCCGGTCGTGCAGCAGCTGGCGCTTGTGCTCCTCGGGGTCGCGGCGCTGGGCGGCCAGCTGGGCCTGCTGCCTCTTCAGGGCTTCGGAGCGCTCCTTGTTCTCCTGCTGCAGCCGCAGGAAGTCACGGCGCAGCGTCGACTCACCCGGCACGTTCAGGATGGAGCTGGGGGAGGCGGAGAGCGAGGCAGAGGAAGAGCGGTCAAGGATCTGGACAAGCTGCCATTGCACACCCACAACAGAACAGGGCTCAGACAGGCACCCTGGGGTTCAGTCTGTCACACCCCTGGGGTTCAGTCTGTCACAGCCTGAGGGACACCCTGAGGGCTCAGAGACAGGCACCCCTGGGGTTCAGTCTGTCACGGCCTGAGGGACACGCCGAGGGCTCAGACACAGGCACCCCTGGGGTTCACCCTGTCACAGCCTGAGGGACACCCTGAGAACTCAGACACAGGCACCCCTGGGGTTCAGTCTGTCACAGCCTGAGGGACACCCTGAGGGCTCAGACAGGCACTCCTGGGGTTCAGTCTGTCACAGCCTGAGGGCCACCCTGAGGACTCAGACACAGGCACCCCTGGGGTTCAGTCTGTCACAGCCTGAGGGACACCCTGAGGGCTCAGACACAGGCACCCCTGGGGTTCACCCTGTCACAGCCTGAGGGACATGCCGAGGGCTCAGACACAGGCACCCCTGGGGTTCAGTCTGTCACAGCCTGAGGGACACCCTGAGGACTCAGACACAGGCACCCCTGGGGTTCAGTCTGTCACGGCCTGAGGGCCACCCTGAGGACTCAGACACAGGCACCCCTGGGGTTCAGTCTGTCACAGCCTGAGGGACACGCCGAGGGCTCAGACACAGGCACCCCTGGGGTTCAGTCTGTCACAGCCTGAGGGACACCCTGAGGACTCAGACACAGGCACCCCTGGGGTTCAGTCTGTCACAGCCTGAGGGACACCCTGAGGGCTCAGACACAGGCACCCCTGGGGTTCAGTCTGTCACAGCCTGAGGGACACCCTGAGGGCTCAGACACAGGCACCCCTGGGGTTCAGTCTGTCACAGCCTGAGGGACACCCCGAGGACTCAGACACAGGCACCCCCGGGGTTCAGTCTGTCACAGCCTGAGGGACACCCTGAGGGCTCAGACACAGGCACCCCTGGGGTTCAGTCTGTCACAGCCTGAGGGACACCCTGAGGACTCAGAGACAGGCACCCCTGGGGTTCACCCTGTCACAGCCTGAGGGACACCCTGAGGGCTCAGACACAGGCACCCCTGGGGTTCAGTCTGTCACAGCCTGAGGGACACCCTGAGGACTCAGACACAGGCACCCCTGGGGTTCATGAATCCTGTAAGTCATACCAGTAAAATGGCTGTGAATTTGAAATGAAAGGCAGAGTGAGGGAGAAAGAGCGCAGATACCTGGACTCTCGCTCATCTCCACGGTTCTCCTCCTCCTCCTCACTGCCGCTGTACTCGTACTCTGTCTCTTCTAGAGCAGGGAGACAGGGGAAGAAGACAGTCAGTACTGACCGCGAGAGACAGGGGGTTAATACAAGTACCATGAACAAAGAGAGAAGGACAGGATGGAGGTATCTCTCGAGAAAAAAGATGCTAATACTAGTAAGACCGAGAGGGAGTGAGAGCGGAGACGGGCAGTACTGACCCTTCTCCCCCCGTTTCTTGCGGGTGCGGTCAATGTGGTCCTTCAGCTGGATGCGGACCTGTCGCTCAGTGGGCTGGTCCCGGATGAAGGGGTGTTTCAGCAGCTGCTCGGTAGATGGTCGGCTGGTGTAGGTCTTAATCAGACAGCTCTCAATGAAGTCCATGAACTTTTTAGACCTGCAAGAGAGAGGGGTTAATACAGACACACTGGACACTACAGTCCATTAACACTGCACTGAGAGAGAGGGGTTAATACAGGCACACTGGACACTACAGTACATTAACACTGCACTGAGAGAGAGGGGTTAATACAGACACACTGGACACTACAGTACATTAACACTGCACTGAGAGAGAGGGGTTAATACAGACACACTGGACACTACAGTACATTAACACTGCACTGAGAGAGAGGGGTTAATACAGACACACTGGACACTACAGTACATTAACACTGCACTGAGAGAGAGGGGTTAATACAGACACACTGGACACTACAGTACATTAACACTGCACTGAGAGAGAGGGGTTAATACAGACACACTGGACACTACAGCACATTAACACTGCACTGAGAGAGATGGGGTTAATACAGACACACTGGACACTAGAGTCCATTAACACTGCACTGAGAGAGAGGGGTTAATACAGACACACTGGACACTACAGCACATTAACACTGCACTGAGAGAGAGGGGTTAATACAGACACACTGGACACTAGAGTCCATTAACACTGCACTGAGAGAGAGGGGTTAATACAGACACACTGGACACTACAGTCCATTAACACTGCACTGAGAGAGAGAGGGGTTAATACAGCCACACTGGACACTACAGTACATTAACACTGCACTGAGAGAGAGGGGTTAATACAAACACACTGGACACTAGAGTCCATTAACACTGCACTGAGAGAGAGGGGTTAATACAGGCACACTGGACACTACAGTCCATTAACACTGCACTGAGAGAGAGGGGTTAATACAAACACACTGGACACTACAGTCCATTAACACTGCACTGAGAGAGAGGGGTTAATACAGGCACACTGGACACTACAGTACATTAACACTGCACTGAGAGAGAGAGGGGTTAATACAGACACACTGGACACTACAGTCCATTAACACTGCACTGAGAGAGAGGGGTTAATACAGACACACTGGACACTACAGTCCATTAACACTGCACTGAGAGAGAGGGGTTAATACAGACACACTGGACACTACAGTCCATTAACACTGCACTGAGAGAGAGGGGTTAATACAGACACACTGGACACTACAGTCCATTAACACTGCACTGAGAGAGAGGGGTTAATACAGACACACTGGACACTACAGTCCATTAACACTGCACTGAGAGAGAGGGGTTAATACAAACACACTGGACACTACAGTCCATGAACACTGCACTGAGAGAGAGGGGTTAATACAGACACACTGGACACTACAGTACATTAACACTGCACTGAGAGAGCAATGGGAAAAGTGATCTAGTAGATAGGAAACCTGAGTATGGAAGACACACAAATGAAGAAAATAGAGTGGGAAAGAGTTTGAAAACAGTTGAGCCTTACCATTTCTTCGACTTTAGTTTGGGAGGAGGGTTCCGGGGTATCAGAAACAGGGCTCTCATTGGGTGCATGTCACACAATGCTGAAGAGAGAGAAGGGTTAAAACATGCACTCTAGACACCACAGTACATTAACACTGCACTGAGAGAGAGGGGTTAATACAGACACACTGGACACTACAGTACATTAACACTGCACTGAGAGAGAGAGGTTAATACAGACACACTGGACACTACAGTACATTAACACTGCACTGAGAGAGAGAGGGGTTAATACAGACACACTGGACACTACAGTACATTAACACTGCCCTGAGAGAGAGGGGTTAATACAGACACACTGGACACTACTGTCCATTAACACTGGACTGAGAGAGAGAGGGGTTAATACAGACACACTGGACACTACAGTCCATTCAGACTGCACTGAAAGACAGACAGGCACTCACTCAAAGAAACACAAAGACAGAAGGGAAATTTCTCAGCAGAGACACTTCAGACAGTCTGTGCTCCAGTGGAAGAAAAAGCCAAATCGGTCATCTCTGTGGGCAGTCTGTGAGTACTCACGTGGGGCTCCCTCCGCCATTTCTATCGCCGTGATTCCCAAAGACCAGATGTCACTCTGAGCAGAGATGCAGAGACAGCGGAGTTAATACAGGCACGGCGGGCGGGACAGAGACACGCAGCGAGGGAGAGGCTGACAGGCCCACAAGTCTCACCCTGTAGTCATACGTGGAGTCTGGGTTTTCGTCACAGGCGATGACCTCCGGAGCCATCCAGTAAGGCGTGCCGATGAAGGTGTTCCGCCGGCCCACAGTCCGGTCCAGCTGCGCGCTCACGCCAAAATCCACTGAGGGAGGCAGAGAGACGGGGATTATACAGCCCCTTTCCACTCCTCCACTGCCATGTGCTCAGTGTGCATACTTAACAAGTCCAGCCAGGAAGTACTGTACTGGAGGTTTCAAGTGAGACTCGGGTTACTGTGGGAGTACTTGGCTGGACTCCTTCGCCGCCTGTTGGGTGCTTCAACAGAACTAGAATCCTGGTCACTGCCAGAGGTCTCTGTACCCCCATACCACAGATCTGAGAGCTGGGGCCTCAATGACTTTGGATCGAAATGAATGGGTCTCTTAACTGATCTACTTGGACCTTTCAAACTGGGTTCATCATACACACACCTGCAGGTTTCAAGGTAGCAACGTAAACTAATGGGTAACTTGAAACTCCCAGTTTCTGAGGCATTCCAAATGATTGAAAACGGTCTCAATAAGTCCAACTGGGGGCACAATTAGCTAACGAGAGCTCAGTGTTAAAACTTAACAGTGTTAGTTAAGATTAAGGGGGTTACAGGAAGCAGTACTGGGAACTACACGGCGAACGAGTCCCCTGCGCTCTGCTCCCCAGCCCCACCACTGATGAATCCATGTTCCTGAGGCTCAGCTCAGGCGACGTCAGAACGCACCCAACTTGACCTCAGCATTCTCGGTCAGCAGGACATTCTGGCCCTTGATGTCCCTGTGGATGACCTTGTGGGCGTGGAGGTGAGACAGGCCCTGCACAGACAGACAGAGAGATGGATATTTAAATAGACAAGCATGGGGTTTTACATGCTGGTAGTAAAAAACAGAAACTATGAATACAAAATGATAGGTATTTGGGTTGTCGTATAATTTCCATTTCTAACAATGGATATATATATATACAGGATATATAGTTAAAAGTGCAGAATTTAAATCAAGAGATGTTATGTTTAGCTGTACAATGCAAGAGTAAGGCCTCATTTAGTACAGTGTGTACACGTTTGGTCACCGTGTTAGAAAAGACATCCAGGAATCCAGGCGGACGAGAGCAACCAGATACATTCCTAGGTTTAAAGACATGTCCCAGACTGAAAGGCAAATGAACTGAACCTCTTTAGTCTTCTTGAGTTAGAAGACTACGAAGGGACTTGATACAAGTACTCAAAATATTCAGACACTGAGAAAATCAACCCAGCAGATTTCTTCCACATAAACAGTGAAACAGAAACCAGAGATCACAAGTGGAAAGTACAAATAATCTAAAACTGAGAACAGGAGGCAGCTCTTTACATGAAGGGTGGCAGGAGTGTGGAACAAGCACCCCAGCCACGTTGTTGAAGTGTGGCTTCTTTCGAGGACTGGCTAGATGGGATCTTGGGATACGCTGCCTACTAACACACCAACGTACTCGAGGGGCTGAACAGCTTCCTGCCGTTCAGATCCAGTCCTATGTCGTAACGGGCCAGAATGGATCATGGAAGGACAGGAAACGCGGGGAGTTTGCCTGCTGGCGTGAAGTGCCTTCTGGGCATTGGCCACTCATACCACAGCCTGGCCCGACTGCGTCTACACTGCAAGCCTTCAGACCGCTGGAATAAGTCCTCCAGGTCTGCTAGCATGAGGGGACGCGTCTGGCACCGTTTCCACTGGGAGAGACAGACATCCCGGCAGGCAGAGCAGGGCAGAGGGACCCACCCGCAGGATCTCGCGGCAGATGTAGGCGATCCAGTCCTCCTTCAGGGAGTTGCCCTTGGTGTTCTTGACCAGGTCTGTGACCGAGCCGGCGCCACAGAACTCCATCACCAGCTGGGGACGCAGAGAGACAGACAGGTTTAACAGCCACGCCCTGGGCACCCTGAATCAACACAGGCAGCCGGCCGGCCATAGCGACATGCCAGTGGAGGCGCAGAGAAACAGGCAGGGAGGGGGACAGACCCAGAGCTGGTCATCGTGACCAGGGGGGCTCTTCTTGACAAAGGCGCCGTAGTAGGTGGCGATGTTGCGGTGATGACTGTATTTCTTCAGCATGTTGATCTCCTGCTTGATCTCCTCCTCTTCCTCCTCCGTCACGTCCATCACCTTGATAGCAGCCAGCTGGCCTGTCTTCACATGGCGACCCTGAGAGAGACAGAGGTTAAGGGGCAATTTTTATATTTTTGGCATTAGAAAGATTCGGCGTGGATGAGTGCATTTCAACCCACAATAAAAGTAAAATGGACACGGACAAAATTTACTTAATTTACTTCACAAAACAGACTTAATTTCCAGGTATGCACAGCCCGTACTCTGCAATTCAGAACGGGGCAACTCAACTGCCGGGGAGGTGAAGTGGCCTTATAACATTGTAAACAGGCAGGCTTGTGAATCCACCCCTTTTAATCCAACAGAAATACTGCTCTCTACTTCGAGACAGTTTTGCCGACAAATACTACTTACAGTACCTGTTAACTCTGCATGCAGAGCACATTGGAACATGTCTGCTGCACAACCTGTACTTATTCGCTCACACATCACAGGCCATGAGTCCTGACAGTGACTAGCGAGCAGGAAGGGCCGCATCACGCCGCAGTTCATGGGAACTCTCGCTCTTGCGCATGGAGAGACCAGGGCTTGTGACGACATGACGACTATCCAGTACTTTCACAAAGTTCACGATTTCGTGCTTAATTCAAAATTTGTAAAACGTTTCTATACCGTCAATGAATTGATTTGTTTGCAGAGATTTAATAACCGGTCTGATAAACTGGGACTGCAGTTCCTCTTTAATGCAGACACACTGGGCAGTACAACACAGTTGGACGCCCTGATACTGACAGTGCGCTGTACTGCACACATCTGCAGACCTGAAGATGACAAATTGTCCAGCAGAGGGGGCAGATGAGCGTGTGTTAGTGTGCCAGCAGGATTGATTGAAACACAACCCTCGCCCCTCTTTCTTATCCTTAACTCACTCCCTGTTTTCTTTCCCCCATCCCATCCTCTCTCTTTCTTTTCTCTTCTCTGTCTCGCCTCTCCCCTTCCTCTCATTTCCTCCTCTCTCTTCTCTGCCCTCCTGGCATTCCCCTGCGCAGACTCTTCCTGTGGAGTTAACAGGTGGAGCTGAACTAATCTGGGATAATCACCAGGTCTTAGCAGGGAGGAGAGACAGGAGGAGAGCAGGAAGGGGCAAGAGGGAGGAGGGACTGGTGGAAAAAGGAGAGCCAGTGGGACAGGCAGGCCGGGGATCAGACAAGATGTCTAACAGGTGGCCAGCAGACAGGTCAAGACATGGGGGGCGATAAAGTCGGCGCCGTCTCTCCCTCACCTTGTAGACCTGGCCATAGGTGCCATTGCCAACCACCTCCACCAGCTCAAAGATCCCAGCTGGGTCCTGCAAGAGAGACAGGGAATTAGGCATGGATCAGGGACATCCAGAGACATCAGCGAGACACAACGCAGGCAGGAAGAGAGTCATACAGCCATTAGACAGAAAGACAGGTATCAGAGAGACAGACCACGGGGAGGGAGACAGTCATACAGCCATCAGAGAGAAACACGGGTAACAGACAGACAGACAGACAGACAGACAGACAGACAGACAGAGACATCAGCGAGACGGAGCGCAGGCAGGGAGTCATTCAGCCATCAACGAGAAAGACAGGTATCGGAGAGACAGACAGAGACATCAGTGAGACGGAGCACAGGGAGGGAGACAGTCATACAGCCATGAGACAGAAACACAGGTATCGGAGAGACAGACGGAGACATCAGTGAGACGGAGCACAGGGAGGGAGACAGTCAAACAGTCATCAGAGAAGGAGACATTCGTCAGAGAGACAGAGACATCAGTGAGACACCTGAAAGACAGCTGACACCAGTCCTGCACTGTTGGAGCACACAAGTGACTAGCAGCTCCTCAAACAGACACGGGAGCCGAGCGCAGCTCCCGTATTTGGTAACGATTGACACAGCCGAATTCGAAACCCAGCTTGCCCCCACCCTCTCAAAACACACAATTCACAGAGAACGTATGGGTGTGAGTGACAAAGGTCACGTTAAGAGTCACTCAGGCAGATCAAGATGCAGCTACAGCGAATTCAGGGGGAAGATCCTGAGTTTGAGGCAACAGTCTGCAAACTAACCTCACCTCCCGCAATGTGCCGGCAAAAACTGCACAGGATCGTGTTAGGACAGGCAGCCTTGCCACCCAAAGTGATAACAGGACAGCATAACACTAACCACAGATCAGAGCACCAACAACACGGTTTAATTCAGGGAGCTCTGCCCATCTTGAGCTCTTGTGCCCGTCAGATGGGAGAGACAGTGGGAGCCCGAGACAGGACAGGCTGACAGAGAGCTGAAAGGGAAGACAGCAGGAGGAACAGCAGCCTGGTTTTTGGAATAATAATGTGTCTGCGGGAGCACTGCAGCAGCAGAGAGGCAGAGCAGGAGGTATTTACTGTAGTTCCTGTGCAGGGACACACACACAGACTCCGGGCGTTCCTGCACCTTCTTCCTTTCCATCCTGCGCGCCCGGGGCCTGACCTCTCCGGGACAGAGCTCCCTGCACGTGCCCCTCCTGGACCAGACTCACAGTGCCCACCAGAGGAACGGGACGGGCAGCCTGCTGGGATCACGTGTCTCCCAGACTCATTCTCATTGCTTTTTTCCAGACCGATGTAGGGAAAAACAAAGGACCGCAGTTCATCGCCGCATTTTCTTAAATGCAGGATCACTGTTTCTCCTATCGCACTCTCACAATCCCAGGTCTAAGGGGAAGCTGAAGGGAACAGAGTCCTCAGGACACCACTGGGCAGTGATACAAGTATTCAGCTGTCAGTTACTGACAGGCTGAACCAGGGTACCAGAATACCAGGAACAGGACTTGGAGCAGGAGGCACTTCTTTGCACAAAGGACGGCAGGAGTAGGGAACAACTAGGGCACACGGAAGCAGATTCCTTCGGATCCCTCAGATGTGCTACCAGGAACCACAAGAGAACGACAGACTCGCCTGGAGCCTCTCCTCTGTTGTGGTCTTCTTTCACACTGCCGGTTCACCCCACTGTTCTGGGAACAGCTGTGTTAAGAGAGTGATAATGTTACGATTCAAAGTTACTCATGTAAGGGATTGTGTTTTAAAATTAATCACAAACTGGAGGAACCTGCCTTTGAGAGAACATTTTACGATTTTCCCCAAAGTTGACCTTCCTGATCCATCTTTTTAAAAATAACTTTCCCTTATCACCCCTCCCACTTTCACACATGACGTAACAGCATGACACTGGCAAAACAGCAAGCTCACAGGAGCCATGGGTGAGCCAGAGGGGGCGCTGTGGTGTGGCAAACTAGGGCCATCACATGCAGTGCACGCCTTCTTGATCAGACATGGCTGCTCCCAGTCGGAGCTCTGTCCTCTGTCCCAGGAGGCAGCACACAATTACAGGTCAGTGGGGTTCCTGGGCTTGCTGCACAACAGTGCCGCCCCTGTGGCGGGAGGGGCGCCTGTGCACTCGCGCCTCTCCGATCAGCTGTTCCATCAGCAGCTCTTCCTGACAGGGGGGCGTGGACCCCAGGATGGCCTCCCCCCAGGATGGCTGCAGTGCCGAGCCCAGCTGCTCGCCCAGTACTACACAACCAAGTTCGACACACAGAAAACTGCACCAGCTAGACTGCTGCTCTAGATCTGGGGTCTCAGCACACTGTGGAAGAGCCCAGGATCTGCAGGGCTTCACTAAATCACTAAAGACCTGGGAATTTCACACCAATTAAGCAGGCGGAGTGTTAAATTAAGGAACTCGGAGAACATCTGGGACCAAAACCAGAGTCCCTGTCAGCCCTCAAGGACCAGAGTTGCCGTTACAGAATGATTTTCCCCCTTAATTCACCCGGAATTTACAGGCGTTTCCAATCATTTCAAACCAAGTGGTCAGGGGTCTCTAGGCCCAGGGTGAGGGCCCTCTGCCCTAGATCAACCAGCCTGGGGAACCCCTGTTCTCACATCGTGGGGAGCTGCTTCTGGCAACATTCCAGGGCCACAGGGGTCCAGAACCGGGCTATTCCCAAAGCAAAGTGCCGAACCGTTGAGAGTCCGAAGCCGTGACGTGGAGCAGTCGTCACATGGTGTCAGAGGCGCGCGCTGGCTGCCGGCTGCCAGCCTCCTCTCCCACGCACCCGCACGCCCACTCACTCCATCCTTCCAGGTGAAATAAAGCACAGACACCCCGAGCGCACTCTGATGTAATAGCTAGCATTCTCTCTCTCTCTTCCGAATCTGTAGGCGGAACGGGTGGGCGATCGGTTTTTTAAAAGCAATCCAGTTAGATATGAATGTTTCTTCATTCCGCCTCTCCCGCGCTCTCTTGTGGGGGTGGGACAGGGGTTGGAACATGATGGATGGATCAGGACGGAGGGAGGGAGAGAGAGGGAGGAATAGAGAACAGAGGGATAGTCGAATGACAGATGGATCAGCGAGTCTCCAGGATCAGTGAAACTAAAACACACAAAACTATGGACTTCATCAGGATCCGAAAAAGAACTTCTGCCTCAGCAGCCTATCTTGCAGTCAGGGTCAAAAACCCAAATCTCAGACAGGCACTAGCAAAATACAGGCTAAACTAGCCACCAGAAAACATCCCAGACCTCAAGACAGCACAGACTGTGAGCTCGTGGAGAAGGAGGGACAGGTCCTGAGGGAGATCTGTCCTCAATACACAGAGATCAGAAAACTACTTCCTCGAAATCTCCAGACAGAAACCTGACTCGGTCTGGCTCAAAGGCCTTTTCTACACCTGTCTGACTCAGGACAACAGGGCAAGCACACAGCTGGACTGCCAGCACCGTGCCCTTCTGCTGTCACAGCCTGATGGACACACAGGCTGTCAGCTCCTCCACACAGAAAGAAAGAGGACTGGACTTGCCACTGTGCAGCTGCACAAGAGGGAGGGAGGACCTCCCACACTGTCCTGAGCAAGGTGCTGTACTGTCCTGTATTATACTGTACACCTCTGTATTGTACTGCAACATATTGTGCAAACTGTTAATGCTCATTAATACTATTCTGTTTTGCACAACTGCTTTAGCTGTACTTTTGTAACATCACGCCAACAAATCTCACCTAAATTCAAATTTGAGGCAGATGTGGACAGATACGCATATACATACCAAAAAGTAAATGCTAAATCAACTAAACACCTGACTTCATACTCACCCTGCATTCACTAGCCCATAACCTGTCACACCTGACTGTACTGTAGACACTGCTAGAGCCACTGCTGTCCCTCTCCTCTCACACTCCCCCTGAATTCACCAGCACACACACACACTGTCACACCTGCCTGTACTGTAGACACTGCTAGAGCCACTGCTGTCCCTCTCCTCTCACACTCACCCTGAATTCACCAACACACACACACACTGTCACACCTGACTGTACTGTAGACACTGCTAGAGCCACTGCTGTCCCTCTCCTCTCACACTCCCCCTGAATTCACCAGCACACACACACACTGTCACACCTGACTGTACTGTAGACATTGCTAGAGCCACTGCTGTCCCTCTCCTCTCACACTCCCCCTGAATTCACCAGCACACACACACTGTCACACCTGACTGTACTGTAGACACTGCTAGACCCACTACTGTCCCTCTCCTCTCACACTCACCCTGGATTCACCAGCACACACACCCTGTCACACCTGACTGTACTGTAGACACTGCTAGAGCCACTGCTGTCCCTCTCCTCTCACACTCACCCTGAATTCACCAGCACACACACACTGTCACACCTGACTGTACTGTAGACACTGCTAGAGCCACTGCTGTCCCTCTCCTCTCACACTCACCCTGAATTCACCAGCACACACACACTGTCACACCTGACTGTACGTAGACACTGCTAGAGCCACTGCTGTCCCTCTCCTCTCACACTCACCCTGGATTCACCAGCACACACACACACTGTCACACCTGACTGGACTGTCGACACTGCTAGAGCCACTGCTGTCCCTCTCCTCTCACACTCACCCTGGATTCACCAGCACACACACACTGTCACACCTGACTGTACTGTAGACACTGCAAAAACCACTGCTGTCCCTCTCCTCTCACACTTGGCCTTGAACTGGCATTCTTTCTGCAGTTTAAAATCATTTTCCAACCCTCTTCACACTAGTCTTTTTGTGTATATCCTGTGATTTCACCCTCTTACTACGCAATTTCACGTTTCACTATGGATTGCTGCGCTTTACTGCACTTGACCATGCTTTTACCCCGATTTCACGTTCCCGTAGGCAGCAGGGTGAAGGTTTATCAGGGAACTGAGAGGTCACGTGAATGGCAGATCCGTGCACATCGCTGCAGGTTCAAAGACACACACAGTCTGACACCTGAAAATGAAACTTTGTCCAAGTGCCGTTTCTTTCCGAGACACGACACATCTGAGTGATTCCCAGCAATGTTCCGCGCGGCCTGTGTGCCAGGACACATCGGAGAACGAGCTGCTCTCACGGAGCGAGCTGGGGGGAATTTCCTCCATCTCCTGCTGGAAGGAGGTGAAGCTCAGGAGAGGGGGGGGGTCTGGCCTTATCACACCTGACCTGGGGCAGAGCCAGCACGCCGGGCCCAGGCTCGGTCTCCGGGGCCGAGCCTAGCCGGCCCGCCTTCTCTCCGCAGCACTGGGAGCGGCGCAGAGGGCACACACACCGTCCCCGGGGGGGCTCACTCGGAGAGCAGGGTCCCGTCACCCGGAGGCCCCCCGCCTGTCGCCGTGAGCAGGTGCAGAAACAAGGACTGGGCCGGGGCTGAGGACGCCTTTCCCCCCACATAGTCCCACATCCCAGACAAGACTGCGGGGGGCAAACAGAAAATCAGCCGGGGTCCGAGGCCCCAGGTGGAGATTCGGGGACGGAGAACAGGCGGGGGGGGTAGTGGGGGGTTTGGGAGCTGCCGAGCCCTGGGGTGCGAGCAGATTCCCTGGGATCCTTCGAGGAACGACTGAACGGGCGCTTGGGGAGATCCATGAGGGAGACGCTCGGGACCGCCCTCACGCTGCGAAGTGTTTTATTTCTACCCCAGGAGCGTCCTGCACACCTCGGCTCCCAGCTGCACTCTTGCGCCTCCCGGGGAGAAACGGCAGGGACATCCGCCGTCTCTCTCTCCACCAGGGGGGGGTGTTTCACCGGGAAGCTGCCCCGCCCTGGGCTCGTTTCACCCCCCCGGCACTTGAACTAACAACGAGCTCGGGTTTCCGCTGGGATCGTCACAGCAAACCTGAAACCGGGCCACGGGTAGCCGAATCTACACCTTCGGCCACCTTGCGTCGGATGAATCCGCTTCCCTGTCGCTCCTGCTGCAGGCCAAGCGCGCCAGCGCGGCTCTGTCAGAGTGTGTGTGTCAGTGTGGCAGGCGGTGGGTGGTAGGACACTATTAAACAGCAAGACCTGATGAATCATCACTCTGTTCCAAAGAGATCCCTCTCCCTCTCCCTCTCCCTCTCTCCCTCCCACTCTCTGCCCCCTTTTTTCTCTCATTCCATCTCTCTGCCTGTGTCTCCCTGCCCTCTCGCTCACTGGAGAATTAGCAAAGAACACAGCCTGAAGGAGTCGGGCTGAACCTACTGTACCACACCAGGGGGAGAGGGGACTGGCGAGGAATGAGCGGATACGAATGGGAAAGCTGCACCCCAGATTCTCACTGCACTGGGGTCCGATAAACTTGATTTTACAGCGCTGTCAAACAGCTTCGCAGTGCACGGCAGTTTGATCCGCTCCACTGCTTACTAACTGCAAGTGGCTCCCATGTCTTGAAACAACACCACCTGCTACAGATTACAAGCTTTATACCTTAATTTGGGTAAATTACTAGAGGTGGATGCATGTCATGCTTAAAATAACAGAATACCATTACTGTTTGTACTGGTAGAAACCTCTAGTAGCTCCCAAACCCTGGAACAGATCAGCCTGCTGTGCAGTGGGACTTTGATTGAGAGCCCTGTAAAACCTGAAGTGGATCAGCCTGCTGTGCAGTGGGAATGTGATTGAGAGCCCTGTAAAACCTGGAGTGGATCAGCCTGCTGTGCAGTGGGAATGTGATTGAGAGCCCTGTAAAACCTGGAGTGGATCAGCCTGCTGTGCAGTGGGACTGTGATAGAGAGCCTGTAAAACATGCAGTGGATCAGCCTGCTGTGCAGTGGGACTTTGATTGAGAGCCCTGTAAACCTGGAGTGGATCAGCCTGCTGTGCAGTGGGACTGTGATTCACAGATGCTTGCTAGCAGCTGCGAACAAGATGAGGCGATCCTCAGTACTGAGCGGGTAGGAGTGGCTGAATGGCCTCCACTAGTTTGTAATCTTCCTTCTGTTGCAAAGGTGGAGCTCTCTATCGCAAAGTTGCCCTGGGACTCTGGTTGATTTGTGGCAAAGCCTGGGCTCAAACTGGCCAGGCGTTTTTAAGCCTTCGGAGCAGCAGAGGCTCCTGGGACGCGCCACGGTGCCTACGGGCTGGAGCGATGTCAGCGAGAGACTCCTGTCAGGCACTGTGCAGCTTGTAGCGCCTCACATGGCCAACAGCCCTGACAGCCAGGCATGTCAGATGGAAGAAGAGCAGTTCTGCAGGAGCTGAATTCATAAGTCTGAGTCTTAAAGCAACTTTTACTACTGGAGGAGGCAGATAAAGAAACAGGTGTGAAATGTTCAATCCTCCCAACTGCAATCCAAAGTCCCTGAAACACCCATCAACCCCAGAGGAAGCTGGCAGAGCTATTAAGACAGGCACTGTCTGGAGGATCAAGAGCACCAGGAATGAGCTCATCTGTCCATCTGAGCATTCTCTCTGTCCAAGTGTCCACTCTGTCCATCCAAGTGTCCACTTTTTCCATTCAACTAAGCTGTCTGTTTGTCACTTCAAGGGGTCTGTGTCCATCTGTCCATCCAGCTGTCCTCTCTGTCTATCCAAATGTATCAGAGGCACAAGCAATTCAGCACTGGGGGACTATTTGTCCCTCCAAATGTGTCCATCCGTCTTCTTTCTCCATCCATGTGAGTTGTCTTGTGTGTCAATCTGTTCTCTCTGCCTATCCACGTGTGCTATCTTGTGTCCATCTCTCCATCCAAGTGGTCTGTGTCCATCTGTCCTTTCTGGCCATCCATGTGTGCTGTCTTGTGTCCATCTGTCCTCTCTGTACATCCACGTCTGCTGTCAAGTGTCCATCTGTCCTCTTTCCATAAACATGTGCTGTCTTGTGTCCATCTGTCCTCTCTGTCCATCCACGTCTGCTGTCAGGTGTCCATCTGACCTCTTTCCATAAACATGTGCTGTCTTGTGTCCATCTGTCCTCTCTGTTCATGCACATGTGCTGTCTTGTGTCCATCTCTCCATCCATATGGTCTGTGTCCATCAGTCCACTCTGTCCATCGACATGTGCTGTCTTGTGTGTCCATCCAACCTCATCATTAGAGACCTGAAGTCCCATCGTTCACACTGAGCCTTTACCAGTGAAGAGGATGGATCATTGTCCAATTATCATGTAGTGTCTTGGTCAACCCCTTTCAGACCTGTGTGCTGTGGACTGGTGCTCATTTCAACCTGTATCGCTGCTTCTCTTCAATAAAGTAGGGATGGACCGATAACTTAAACATAAAACAGTGTTATTTCAGCTTCATCAGTGGAGGTTGTAAAAGTTCCTTCAGCAGCTGGTAAAACCTGAAAGGGATCAGACCGCTGTGCAATGGGAATTTGACTGGTTTCCCTGCTGTCGCTTAATAATTATTTATAATAAATTACTGTCTCCATATTCAAATTCTTTATTAAAACCACCACCATAGGCACTGTAATCTCCCAGGGTGTGTATTAACAATGACTAACGTACTAATGACTAATTACAAACATTCACAAAGACCGTCTGGGCACAAGGGCAAATTTAGCAATTTAGACTTATTACCAATTCTTTAAAAGTGGGGTCAACATTTCTGATTAGTTAATTACTTATTCCAGCTATTTATAACAGCAGGAGCGATATGAATAGCAGTGCTCACCTATAGAATACTTTCGCACGTTTCCTAACACGCTCAGTAAGAAGTCACAATCTAACAGTGAAACAGATCTCACTCCCACTCCAGGTGGCACAATGTTAACAATCACAGTCCCACTGTACAGCAGTCTGATCCACTCCAGGTCCTGTAGTGTTCTCAATCACACTCCCACTGTACAGCAGTCTGATCCACTCCAGGTCCTGTAGTGTTCTCAATCACACTCCCACTGTACAGCAGTCTGATCCACTCCAGGTCCTGTAGTGTTCTCAATCACACTCCCACTGTACAGCAGTCTGATCCACTCCAGGTCCTGTAGTGTTCTCAATCACACTCCCACTGTACAGCAGTCTGATCCACTCCAGGTCCTGTAGTGTTCTCAATCACACTCCCACTGTACAGCAGTCTGATCCACTCCAGGTCCTGTAGTGTTCTCAATCACACTCCCACTGCACAGCAGTCTGATCCACTGCAGGTCCTGCAGTGTTCTCAATCACACTCCCACTGTACAGCAGTCTGATCCACTCCAGGTCCTGCAGTGTTCTCAATCACACTCCCACTGTACAGCAGTCTGATCCACTCCAGGTCCTGTAGTGTTCTCAATCAAACTCCCACTGCACAGCAGTCTGATCCACTGCAGGTCCTGTAGTGTTCTCAATCACACTCCCACTGTACAGCAGTCTGATCCAGTCCAGGTCCTGTAGTGTTCTCAATCACACTCCCACTGCACAGCAGTCTGATCCACTGCAGGTCCTGCAGTGTTCTCAATCACACTCCCACTGTACAGCAGTCTGATCCACTCCAGGTCCTGCAGTGTTCTCAATCACACTCCCACTGCACAGCAGTCTGATCCACTGCAGGTCCTGTAGTGTTCTCAATCACACTCCCACTGTACAGCAGTCTGATCCACTCCAGGTCCTGCAGTGTTCTCAATCACACTCCCACTGTACAGCAGTCTGATCCACTCCAGGTCCTGTAGTGTTCTCAATCACACTCCCACTGTACAGCAGTCTGATCCACTCCAGGTCCTGTAGTGTTCTCAATCAAACTCCCACTGTACAGCAGTCTGATCCACTCCAGGTCCTGTAGTGTTCTCAATCACACTCCCACTGTACAGCAGTCTGATCCACTCCAGGTCCTGTAGTGTTCTCAATCACACTCCCACTGTACAGCAGTCTGATCCACTCCAGGTCCTGTAGTGTTCTCAATCACACTCCCACTGTACAGCAGTCTGATCCACTCCAGGTCCTGTAGTGTTCTCAATCACACTCCCACTGCACAGCAGTCTGATCCACTCCAGGATTTAATGTTCTCAATCACAATCCCACTGCACAGCAGTCTGATCCACTCCAGGATTTAATGTTCTCAATCACAATCCCATCGCACCACAGTTAGAGACAGCAAGGTTCTATGCACTGCAGGAGGCTCTTGGGTAGAACTAGAAGCATCAGTAGACGTGCAGGTTAATCATTTCTTAAGTATTTCCACATCATCAACAGGTTGTACTGTTTTTGCTGCATCTGATAAAACCTGGTTTGAGTCAAGATCCTCACGAATCTCAACCCTTAACTGACCTGAAAAGCTGCTGGAATGGAACTTGGAATGGAGCTACTAGTGCTCCTCTCTCCTCTAAAGCTGAATTCCTACTGGAGGCGGAGTCTCACTCTCAGGTGTGTGTGTGTGTGTGTGTGTGTGTGTGTCTCCTGCTGGAGGTGGAGTCTCACTCTCAGGTGTGTGTGTGTGTGTGTGTGTGTGTGTGTGTGTGTCTCCTGCTGGAGGTGGAGTCTCACTCTCAGGTGTGTGTGTGTCTCCTGCTGGAGGTGGAGTCTCACTCTCAGGTGTGTGTGTGTGTGTGTGTGTGTGTCTCCTGCTGGAGGTGGAGTCTCACTCTCAGGTGTGTGTGTGTGTGTGTCTCCTGCTGGAGGTGGAGTCTCACTCTCAGGTGTGTGTGTGTGTGTGTCTCCTGCTGGAGGTGGAGTCTCACTCTCAGGTGTGTGTGTGTGTGTGTCTCCTGCTGGAGGTGGAGTCTCACTCTCAGGTGTGTGTGTGTGTCTCCTGCTGGAGGTGGAGTCTCACTCTCAGGTGTGTGTGTGTGTGTGTCTCCTGCTGGAGGTGGAGTCTCACTCTCAGGTGTGTGTGTGTGTGTCTCCTGCTGGAGGTGGAGTCTCACTCTCAGGTGTGTGTGTGTGTGTCTCCTGCTGGAGGTGGAGTCTCACTCTCAGGTGTGTGTGTGTGTGTCTCCTGCTGGAGGTGGAGTCTCACTCTCAGGTGTGTGTGTGTGTGTCTCCTGCTGGAGGTGGAGTCTCACTCTCAGGTGTGTGTGTGTGTGTCTCCTGCTGGAGGTGGAGTCTCACTCTCAGGTGTGTGTGTATGTGTGTCTCCTGCTGGAGGTGGAGTCTCACTCTCAGGTGTGTGTGTGTGTGTCTCCTGCTGGAGGTGGAGTCTCACTCTCAGGTGTGTGTGTGTGTCTCCTGCTGGAGGTGGAGTCTCACTCTCAGGTGTGTGTGTGTCTCCTGCTGGAGGTGGAGTCTCACTCTCAGGTGTGTGTGTGTGTGTGTCTCCTGCTGGAGGTGGAGTCTCACTCTCAGGTGTGTGTGTGTGTCTCCTGCTGGAGGTGGAGTCTCACTCTCAGGTGTGTGTGTGTGTGTGTCTCCTGCTGGAGGTGGAGTCTCACTCTCAGGTGTGTGTGTGTGTCTCCTGCTGGAGGTGGAGTCTCACTCTCAGGTGTGTGTGTGTGTGTCTCCTGCTGGAGGTGGAGTCTCACTCTCAGGTGTGTGTGTGTGTCTCCTGCTGGAGGTGGAGTCTCACTCTCAGGTGTGTGTGTGTCTCCTGCTGGAGGTGGAGTCTCACTCTCAGGTGTGTGTGTGTGTCTCCTGCTGGAGGTGGAGTCTCACTCTCAGGTGTGTGTGTGTGTCTCCTGCTGGAGGTGGAGTCTCACTCTCAGGTGTGTGTGTGTGTCTCCTGCTGGAGGTGGAGTCTCACTCTCAGGTGTGTGTGTGTGTCCCCTGCTGTGGTCGGAGTCTCACTCTCAGGTGTGTGTGTGTGTGTGTCCTGCTGTGGTCGGAGTCTCACTCTCAGGTGTGTCTGTGTGTCCTGCTGTAGGCGGAGTCTCACTCTCAGGTGAGTGTGTGTGTGTGTCCTGCTGTAGGCAGAGTCTCACTCTCAGGTGTGTGTGTGTGTCCTGCTGTAGGCAGAGTCTCACTCTCAGGTGTGTGTGTGTGTGTGTCCTGCTGTAGGTGGAGTCTCACTCTCAGGTGTGTGTGTGTGTGTGTCCTGCTGTAGGTGGAGTCTCACTCTCAGGTGTGTGTGTGTGTGTCCTGCTGTAGGTGGAGTCTCACTCTCAGGTGTGTGTGTGTGTGTGTCCTGCTGTAGGTGGAGTCTCACTCTCAGGTGTGTGTGTGTGTGTGTGTGTGTGTCCTGCTGTAGGTGGAGTCTCACTCTCAGGTGTGTGTGTGTGTGTGTGTGTCCTGCTGTAGGTGGAGTCTCACTCTCAGGTGTGTGTGTGTGTGTGTCCTGCTGTAGGTGGAGTCTCACTCTCAGGTGTGTGTGTGTGTGTGTCCTGCTGTAGGTGGAGTCTCACTCTCAGGTGTGTGTGTGTGTGTGTGTCCTGCTGTAGGTGGAGTCTCACTCTCAGGTGTGTGTGTGTGTGTGTGTCCTGCTGTAGGTGGAGTCTCACTCTCAGGTGTGTGTGTGTGTGTGTGTCCTGCTGTAGGTGGAGTCTCACTCTCAGGTGTGTGTGTGTGTGTGTCCTGCTGTAGGTGGAGTCTCACTCTCAGGTGTGTGTGTGTGTGTGTTTGTGTGTCCTGCTGGAGGTGGAGTCTCACTCTCAGGTGTGTGTGTGTGTGTGTGTGTCCTGCTGTAGGTGGAGTCTCACTCTCAGGTGTGTGTGAGTGAGTGTGTCCCCCGCTGTAGGTGGAGTCTCACTCTCAGGTGTGTGTGAGTGAGTGTGTCCCCCGCTGTAGGCGGAGTCTCACTCTCAGGTGTGTGTGAGTGTCCAGGTCCAGAGCTAGGACCACTTCTTACTCTGACAATTACTCAATTCAGAAATACAAAAGTAAAACAACAGCAAGAACACAGACCGTGCGGTCCAACACGGGAGGGGGTCAGCCCACAGGCGCCGACCCCGGGAGACGGAATCTGAATTGTTCACACTGTAACAGTAACAGTTACACCAGCCCCCCCCAAACAGGGCCCGTTTCCCCGGGTTTCTACGTGTTTCTGCCATTTGTCGTTTGAGTTCGCGTCTTTCATCACAACCGCCGCCTCCACCGTCGATTTACGTTTTGGGAAAATAAGGACATAGATATAAATCACGGAAAAACACGGTCTGATTTACAATCCACCCGGTACTTCAGTAATCCCCCGCCTCGACCCCGGCTGTGTCAGTAACAGTCCAGGACCCCCAATCCCCTGTAATGTGATTAATATAAACCAGATTTAAACTGTCTGCAGCGACTAGCCGGTGCTGTTTAACCCAATAACCCTGGTGAGCAACGTTTCTAGCTGCTTGATACGGATCATGTACACAGATGCGTCATGTGCAGAACTGGTGTCAGTCTGGGAGGCTGAGAAATATATGCATAAACGCAGAACACCCACATCGAAGTTGTAGAAAAACAGCAGCTACCGAGTCGCCCTTTGAGCATATTAAATTCCACTTCTGAGCCGATTAAACCCCCGAACACACACACATATACACGAGAGACTGACAGGCAAAGACGGGGAAATTTAAACGGGGGGACCAGCAATAATTATCCGTATTTTTACTCACCCGTAAGGCGGCGAGGTCGATGTCGTCTAAGCTTCTGGTAGGCGCGTTTTCAGACATTTTTGTCACAACAAAATGAAGTTAAAAATGAAGGGGAAAAAAAATCCTATGCCGCCTTATCCAGCGTGGATTTTATTGCTGTGCGATAATGCCGGCCGTGGGAGAGGACACCTGCAAGGCTGCTGCGTATGGGGCTGGTCCTCGCTAGGTGAACGCCAGAACGGACATTTACAGGGTAAAATCCCGTACAGTACCCGGAGCTGCGCACCTCCGCCTCGCTGGGTGCGCAGTTAAAAAGCACTGGGGTTGTGTCGGTTCAGCACAAACTTGACAGTGTTGTTGTGGGGCTCCGGGGAGGGGTGTGCTCTCACCAAAACACCGAAATAATCGAGCCGTCTCTCGTCTCGTCGCGCAGGTCGGCGGCAGGGAGGGAGGGAGTCGAGATTGCGGACGGCTGGGGGTGAGCGTTCATGTTGGCAAGTCTGCCCTCGTCCTCGGCGGGCACCCCGGACCAGCGAGCAGGCAGATTAGCATTTAAAAACGCAAAAACGCCTATCGGTTGACGGCTCTCGCCCCTACTCCCCGCCTTCTCTTATATAATCGATACGAGTCGCGGGCGAACGGGTCAGCGAGACGGGCGATTACCAGAAAATTCCAAGTTTTAGAAAATTCAAATCCCCTTTTTTCCCAGGGTGGGGAGAGGTTGAGATGAGGCAGCTCGCCGTAGCTAATTCACGAAAGCCAAGCCAAGTTTCGCCCTACACTGAATGAGAGACGACTCGTGTTTTTAAAAGTCCTTTTTTACACCAAAACAATTCCAGAACTATTTTTTCTAAACAGCTGGTTCAGCTTTAACCTCCAACTTTCTGCCCGTCTCTCTCGTCCTGCGCTAACAGCCCGGATCGTCGGCCACCGCAGTCTCTCTCCGCCCCGCTCTGCTCTCTCTCTCCAGCAGAAGGCGACTTGAAGCTGACAAGGAAGAAGAAGAAAAAAAAAACAATTCGTGTCTCGAAAACAAAATCCCCCCCAATCGCCGCAAATCCACAGTCCTGCTCCTGCGACCGCCAACAAGCCCCGGCCCTCTTCGTCCGCTCTTGTCCTTCTGCTTCGCCTGCTGTTACTCCAGTGTTGTTTTCCTCGTCTGGTCCGTGCCTCTCTCTTGCAGTCACGAATACACACACACTCTCTCCATAGAGCTGTCTGTCGCTCCGTGCCCAGCTCTTCCTGGGTAGGCGAACTACGGCACCTCACCAGGGACATACCGCGCCGCGTTACAGCGAGGTCCGGTGCGGGCGAGTCCCCCATCTCCCCCTCCGCGATCGTATTTTGATGCTAGAGGTGGACGCGTCTCCAATATCAAATTCATTGTCATATGGAATATAGCCACGGCCCAATGCTATTTGGACATCAGCCCAAAGATGAGCCACCGTGTACATTTCTGGGCTCGGATGAAATTTCCTCACCCGGACAAGTGAAAGGAACTGAATCTCTTTAGTGTTCCACAGGAAGGTCTAGGGGTCTTGGGCCAATTTCAGAAAGTTACTGACTAAATCAACCACGACTGGACAGCATTGAGCGGGAAACTAAAAAGAAGCAAAGACACCAAGAGTGGTGGGTGTCTGGAACAGACAAGGCTGCTCTTGAAGCGGATTTCCTGGGATTTCCACAGCAACCACGAGTAACAGGGACCAAATGAGCGCCTCTCGTTTGGGACCTTATGTTTACCATGGCTGGGAATGCGGACTCTCGGAATTCAGGGAGGGGGAGAATTTCATTTAGGAATTTAGGGGTCGGGAAAATGGGACAGGACTGGGGGGTGGTTCATGTGAGATTTTGACATTTCTCCCTGCTTCTTATCCCTTTGAAGTGCTCAATAAAGTTTTGCTGAAAGCTAAAACGAAGAAGGGCAAGGTACAGGGCCTCCGGAATGCAGCGGAACGACCGGCCACCGGCAGCACAGGGGAAGAGAGAGACTCTCCCCCCTCCCTCCCACAGGAGCTGGAAAAACAGGCCAGCTCAGGTGTTTCAGGGGCCTGCAGGACATGAACACTCCCAGAATTCCCACGCCGGAGACGGATGGGCTCCGCTCGCGAGGAAGCCCGAGGTGTCTGCGACGCCCTGCGTGAAGCAGGAAGCTCGTGTTGCCGACCATCTGTTCTGCTCTCTGATGTGCCAGTTGCTGAAAGGCCGTCAGGGTTGACTCAGCTCTCAGTAGAGTCAGGAGGTGTGGAGGTTTAGTGATAACCTCAGACGAAACCTAGAGATATCTGGGCACCAGGGAGTGGAAGAAGTGACCCTTTGTACCCGATTAGACAATGGTAACAGACAACAAAATGCACTGAAAGGTGAAAAGGTGCGCCTCTCCCTCTCATCAGTAAAAGCAGGTGTGGCCAGGCCATGCCAGCGAACCAGCCAGCTGGCTGCACTGTGCACCTCTTTTGCTCTCAACCTGTATTGTCCACTCACCTGTAGCGAGAGGAAAGAGAAGCTATTGTTTCTATTCTGCTATATTTCATCTCATTTATACAGCTCAGCAATTCACTGAAGCATCTTGCTCACGGTTACAACAAGCACAATTCATTCTTCAGAGGAGCTTTTAAACCAAACACACACATTTGCGAGAAAATTAGTGACTTTATTAAAATTCACCTTTTCAGGTTTCTAGAATATAAAAATGTTAGGGTTTTAAAACAATAATAAAAAGTTCTTAAAGACCAGAAAAGTTTGATGTGCAGTATTACATTGTAGTGCAGTAATTTAAAGCTTGCATTAAAAATCACCAGTTAAGACCTCTACAAACCATACCTCATTAGAAGTTTAATTAAATTCCAGATTCCACACTGCCTCTCTCTCTCTCCCAGTGCCTGAGCTCTGAACACTAGCCCACACTGCCTCTCTCTCCCAGTGCCTCAGCTCTGAACACTAGCCCTCACTGCCTCTCTCTCCCAGTGCCTCAGCTCTGAACACTAGCCCACACTGCCTCTCTCTCTCCCAGTGCCTCAGCTCTGAACACTAGCCCACACTGCCTCTCTCCCACTGCCTGAGCTCTGAACACCAGCCCATATTGCCTCTCTCTCTCCCAGTGCCTCAGCTCTGAACACTAGCCCACACTGCCTCTCTCTCCCAGTGCCTCAGCTCTGAACACTAGCCCACACTGCCTCTCTCTCTCCCAGTGCCTCAGCTCTGAACACTAGCCCACACTGCCTCTCTCTCTCTCCCAGTGCCTCAGCTCTGAACACTAGCCCACACTGCCTCTCTCTCTCCCAGTGCCTCAGCTCTGAACACTAGCCCACACTGCCTCTCTCTCTCCCAGTGCCTCAGCTCTGAACACTAGCCCACACTGCCTCTCTCTCTCCCAGTGCCTCAGCTCTGAACACTAGCCCACACTGCCTCTCTCTCAGTGCCTCAGCTCTGAACACTAGCCCACACTGCCTCTCTCCCACTGCCTCAGCTCTGGACACTAGCCCTCACTGCCCCCTCTCTCTCCCAGTGCCTTAGCTCTGAACACTAGCCCATACTGCCTCTCTCTCTCAGTGTCTCAGCTCTGAACACTAGCCCACACTGCCTCTCTCTCAGTGCCTCAGCTCTGAACACTAGCCCACACTGCCTCTCTCTCAGTGCCTCAGCTCTGAACACTAGCCCACACTGCCTCTCTCCCACTGCCTCAGCTCTGGACACTAGCCCTCACTGCCCCCTCTCTCTCCCAGTGCCTTAGCTCTGAACACTAGCCCACACTGCCTCTCTCTCTCAGTGTCTCAGCTCTGAACACTAGCCGACACTGCCTCCCTCTCTCTCAGTGCCTCAGCTCTGAACACTAGCCCACACTGCCTCCCTCTCTCCCAGTGCCTCAGCTCTGAACACTAGCCCACACTGCCTCTCTCTCTCCCAGTGCCTCAGCTCTGAACACTAGCCCACACTGCCTCTCTCTCTCTCCCAGTGCCTCAGCTCTGAACACTAGCCCACACTGCCTCTCTCTCTCTCCCAGTGCCTCAGCTCTGAACACTAGCCCACACCGCCTCTCTCTCTCTCCCAGTGCCTCAGCTCTGAACACTAGCCCACACTGCCTCTCTCTCAGTGCCTCAGCTCTGAACACTAGCCCACACTGCCTCTCTCCCACTGCCTCCCTCTCTCTCCCAGTGCCTCAGCTCTGGACACTAGCCCTCACTGCCCCCTCTCTCTCCCAGTGCCTTAGCTCTGAACACTAGCCCACACTGCCTCTCTCTCTCAGTGTCTCAGCTCTGAACACTAGCCCACACTGCCTCTCTCTCTCCCAGTGCCTCAGCTCTGAACACTAGCCCTCACTGCCTCTCTCTCTCCCAGTGCCTGAGCTCTGAACACTAGCCCACACTGCCTCTCTCTCTCAGTGTCTCAGCTCTGAACACTAGCCGACACTGCCTCCCTCTCTCTCAGTGTCTCAGCTCTGAACACTAGCCGACACTGCCTCCCTCTCTCTCAGTGTCTCAGCTCTGAACACTAGCCGACACTGCCTCCCTCTCTCTCAGTGCCTCAGCTCTGAACACTAGCCCACACTGCCTCTCTCTCTCTCCCAGTGCCTCAGCTCTGAACACTAGCCCACACCGCCTCTCTCTCTCTCCCAGTGCCTCAGCTCTGAACACTAGCCCACACTGCCTCTCTCTCAGTGCCTCAGCTCTGAACACTAGCCCACACTGCCTCTCCCACTGCCTCCCTCTCTCTCCCAGTGCCTCAGCTCTGGACACTAGCCCTCACTGCCCCCTCTCTCTCCCAGTGCCTTAGCTCTGAACACTAGCCCACACTGCCTCTCTCTCTCAGTGTCTCAGCTCTGAACACTAGCCCACACTGCCTCTCTCTCTCAGTGTCTCAGCTCTGAACACTAGCCCACACTGCCTCTCTCTCTCCCAGTGCCTCAGCTCTGAACACTAGCCCTCACTGCCTCTCTCTCTCCCAGTGCCTGAGCTCTGAACACTAGCCCACACTGCCTCCCTCTCTCTCAGTGTCTCAGCTCTGAACACTAGCCGACACTGCCTCCCTCTCTCTCAGTGTCTCAGCTCTGAACACTAGCCGACACTGCCTCCCTCTCTCTCAGTGCCTCAGCTCTGAACACTAGCTCACACTGCCTCAGCTCTGAACACTAGCCCACACTGCCTCTCTCTCCCAGTGCCTCAGCTCTGAACACTAGCTCACACTGCCTCTCTCTCACTGCCTCAGCTCTGAACACTAGCCCACACTGCCTCTCTCTCCCAGTGCCTCAGCTCTGAACACTAGCCCACATTGCCCCCTCTCTCTCCCAGTGCCTCAGCTCTGATCACTAGCTCACACTGCCTCCCTCTCTCTCCCAGTGCCTCAGCTCTGATCACTTGCTCACACTGCCTCCCTCTCTCTCCCAGTGCCTCAGCTCTGATCACTAGCTCACACTGCCTCCCTCTCTCTCACTGCCTCAGCTCTGAACACTAGCCCACACTGCCTCCCTGTCACTTTCTATCTTCTGATGCCCTTTTTTGTCCTCAAGTTTACAACCTACATTTGTTCCAATTCTTTTTATGTGTGTATACATTTCTTCCCCAATAACAGCATTTTTTAAAAATAAAATCAGCGGTTGCCAGGACAACGGCTGCAAAAGCTGCAGCGACGATGAGTGATTATAATTATAACACTTCGCCACCCCCTTTCCTCCTTCCTCTCACTCCTGTCCTCCTCTCCCCCTTCGCAAAACCCTGATCCGTCTCCTGCTAACTGTCTCCATAACAACAGCTCCGTGCATACTGGTGGCACGGTTCTCACTGCCTGACCGAGCGAGAGCGAGGAAGAGTTAGAGAGAGGTACTGTACGCAGAGAGAGAAACAAGCCGCCCACAGACTGCACAGTAACAGTACGCTCTGTTCCTCTCTTCTCTCTCAAACACTTCTCTTAACTGCCTCCCTCTCTGCCAGATAAGACTGCCTGTTACCGCACAGCTCTCCCAGTACAGCAAAGCACAGTGCAGTAGAGCACAGATCTGTATCCCACAGTACAGTAGAGCACAATGCAGTAGAGCACAGATCTGTATCCCACAGTACAGTTCAGCACAGTGCAGTAGAGCACAGATCTGTATCCCACAGTACAGTACAGCACAGTGCAGTAGAGCACAGATCTGTATCCCACAGTACAGTACAGCACAGTGCAGTAGAGCACAGATCTGTATCCCACAGTACAGTACAGCACAGTGCAGTAGAGCACAGATCTGTATCCCACAGTACAGTACAGCACAGTGCAGTAGAGCACAGATCTGTATCCCACAGTACAGTACAGCACAGTGCAGTAGAGCACAGATCTGTATCCCACAGTACAGCACAGCACAGTGCAGTAGAGCACAGATCTGTATCCCACAGTACAGTACAGCACAGTGCAGTAGAGCACAGATCTGTATCCCACAGTACAGTACAGCACAGTGCAGTGCAGTAGAGCACTGATCTGTATCCCATAGTACAGTACAGCACAGTGCAGTAGAGCACAGATCTGTATCCCACAGTACAGCACAGCACAGTGCAGTAGAGCACAGATCTGTATCCCACAGTACAGTACAGCACAGTGCAGTAGAGCACAGATCTGTATCCCACAGTACAGTACAGCACAGTGCAGTAGAGCACAGATCTGTATCCCACAGTACAGTACAGTGCAGTAGAGCACAGATCTGTATCCCACAGTACAGTACAGTAGAGCACAGATCTGTATCCCACAGTACAGTGCAGTAGAGCACAGATCTGTATCCAAAAGTACAGCACAGCACAGTGCAGTAGAGCACAGATCTGTATCCCACAGTACAGTACAGCACAGTGCAGTAGAGCACAGATCTGTATCTCACAGTACAGCACAATGCAGTAGAGCACAGATCTGTATCCCACAGTACAGTACAGCACAGTGCAGTAGAGCACAGATCTGTATCCCACAGTACAGTACAGCACAGTGCAGTGCAGTAGAGCACTGATCTGTATCCCATAGTACAGTACAGCACAGTGCAGTAGATCACAGATCTGTATCCCATAGTACAGTAAAGCACAGTGCAGTAGATCACAGATCTGTATCCCACAGTACAGTACAGCACAGTGCAGTAGTGCACAGATCTGTATCCCACAGTACAGCAAAGCACTGATCTGTATCCCACAGTGCAGTGCAGAAGAGCACAGATCTGTATCCCACAGTACAGCACAGCACAGTGCAGTAGAGCACTGATCTGTATCCCACAGTACAGTACAGCAGATCACAGATCTGTAACCCACAGTACAGCACAGCACAGTGCAGTGCAGTAGAGCACAGATCTGTATCCCACAGTACAGCAAAGCACAGTGCAGTAGAGCACTGATCTGTTTCCCACAGTGCAGTGCAATGCAGTAGAGCACAGATCTGTATCCCACAGTACAGCACAGTGTAGTAGATCACAGATCTGTATCCCATAGTAGAGTACAGCACAGTGCAGTAGATCACAGATCTGTATCCCACAGTATAGCAAAGCACAGTGCAGTAGAGCACTGATCTGTATCCCACAGTACAGTACAGCACAGTGCAGTACCGTACAAGGGGGTTTGACAGTAAGTTCATGATGGAGTCTCAATAAAAAAGTACAGCTGAGCTGGGCTGAGTGTCTTTACAGATCTGACTGGACCTTACTATACACTGATTTCACCAGGACTTTATTGCACTTTACTGTTCAATGTTTTACAATATTACAGAACAGCAAACTACTGCAAGATTTCTTCTGCCTTGATATTTGCAGCATTTTCAAGGGCTGGAATGTTCCTTGAGAATAATTCCCCAGTCTTTTCTAGCTACTTATCGAGAATCCCTACATTCCAGCAAGTTTTCTCTGCGAAGGTTTCAAAGATGTTTTCTCTTCCATTCATTCCTTGCCAAAAACAGATACCACAAACATCGCGTCAGCGGCTTAAGAAAGGAATTCTACCGCAAACCCATAGGAACACCTTGATTGGAGCACCAGTAGCCACTGGTAGTGATCACGCCCAGGTCAGGAACAGTGGGGTGCCTTGTGCCAAGACAGCTGCTGTGTTAGTGTGTGGTGCAATCTGTGCTTGGTGGTGTGTCCCAGCTTTGTTGTTCTAGTTTAAGGGAAGCTTGTTTTGGAAAAGCACATTCCCCCCACCAGCCCCAAACCAGATCTAATAGCCAGCATGAATGGTTTTTTCACCCCGGGCAAATGTTACAGTTGCCAGCGTTGGGAATCTGCACAAAGCTTGTATTCGTCGTTAAGAGAAAAGCACGACCGGGGCTCCGTTACAGCTGCTACAGTCCAACACGCCATGGAGAATTAACCCAGCTGGCCGGGAACATGTCAGCCGACTGGAAACGGTAATGACTGATAGACACAGGGGCAGCGGTGAACTCCGCCAAAGAACTTCGATTCCTATCATTTTCGATGCACAAAAGCCTTGTTATTTGCGTATATGTTTTAATTGTGTCCCCTTTCTACAGTGGGCTGCCCTGTTCGAGAGTATCGCATCCTGAAAACTGTGCACTCAGGAGCCCCCGGGAACATCACCGGTGCCAGCAGCAGAGTGCTAACATCACTATCAGCCAGCAGAGGGCGCCAAGATCGCCAGTGTCCACCAGCGGGCACAGACCCGCCCGCGCCCCTGCTGATGCAGCTCTCTCGGGTTTATGCTTCCACTGTCCCAGGCTGGGGCAGCGAATCAGACACGGACATGTCCTACTCCCTGAGGATGTGAAGACAGTCAGAAAAATCTGTGGACGTGTTCTGCCTAGACTCCCTCGTGCACCTGTGTGCGCCGAGGAGGAGGGCTGAATCAAATCAACCGTCCCCGTGAGTTAGGCACTCTTTCTGTGAGCGCGACTCGAGCGCCAGGCACCGCTTGTTCCAAGTGCCCATGATGAGCTCCCAGCCTGGTCCAGCGAAACATGTTCCTCTTCATTTATACTGGGGCCCAGTTCATAGCTCCTCCGTGCACAGGTGTCACAACCCATCACAGGTGTCCCAGGTGTCACAGCCCATTATAGGTGTCACTGGTGTTACAACCTGTTCCCGGTGTCACAACCTGACCCAGTTGTCACAGCCCATCAGCTGCCACAGGTGTCACAACCTGTCACAGGAGTCACTGGTGTTACAACCTTTCACAGGAGTCACAACCCGTCACAGGAGTCACTGGTGTCACAACCTGTTCCCAGTGTAACAGCCGTCAAAACCCATCACAGGTGTTACAACCTGTCCCAGGTGTCACAACCCGTCACAGGTGTCACTGATGTTACAACCCATCACAGGAGTCACAGGTGTCACAGCCCGTCACAGGTGCTCCAGGTGTTACAACATGTTCCAGGTGTCACAGCCCATCACAGGAGTCACAGGTGTCACAACCTGTTCCCAGTGTCACAGCCGTCAAAACCCGTCACAAGAGTCACAGGTGTCACAGCCCGTCACAGGTGTTCCAGGTGTTACAACCTGTTCCAGGTGTCACAACTCTTCACAGGTGTCATAGCCCATCAATGGTGTCACAGACCGTCCCAGGTATCAGAGCTGTCACAGGTGTTTGGGATAGCACACTAACTTGATGAATTCTCAGGTACTGTCCAGGAAGCGGGAAAGGGCGGACTAGGACAGGAGATCGGAATGGCCCGGGAAGTGGAGAATATTGCTGCAGTGTGATGCCACCAGGGGAAGGGGAACACTCCCCCCACGCACCCCTGCTATGTCCACACCTCCATGGGGACCATGCGCTCCTTGCTTTTGAGGGGAGGCAGCAGGTACTCCTCACACAGGAAGTGAAGGGGGAAGTGGACCAGGTAACCCCTGACCCCAGCTAGCTCCTCTCTTGCCCTGTCGGGGTCCGTCTCCGCCATCCGCTCCACCGAGACGTACTCCCTCAGCATCCGCAGGTTGTGGATCGAGTTAGAGGGGAGAGACCGGAAGACCTGAAAACAGAACAGAGAAAGGACATTAAGACACAGACATCCTCTCTCTCAGTGCAGTGTTAATGGACAGTAGTGTCCAGTGTCTGTATTAACCCCTATCTCTCAGTGCAGTGTTAATGGACTGTAGTGTCCAGTGTGTCTGTATTAACCCCCCTCTCTCTCAGTGCAGTGTTAATGGACTGTAGTGTCCAGTGTGTCTGTATTAACCCCCCTCTCTCTCAGTGCAGTGTTAATGGACTGTAGTGTCCAGTGTGTCTGTATTAACCCCTATCTCTCAGTGCAGTGTTAATGGACTGTAGTGTCCAGTGTGTCTGTATTAACCCCTCTCTCTCTCAGTGCAGTGTTAATGGACTGTAGTGTTCAGTGTGTCTGTATTAAGCTCTCTCTCTCCCTGCAGCACATCGCTCTGTCCATCTTCTTGCAGTGTTAATGTACAGTAATGTCCAGTGTGTCTGTATTAACCCCTCTCTCTCAGAGCAGTGTTAATGTACTATAGTGTCCAGTGTGTCTGTATTAACCCCTATCTCTCAGTGCAGTGTTAATGGACTGTAGTGTTCAGTGTGTCTGTATTAACCCCTCTCTCTCTCAGTTCAGTGTTAATGGACTGTAGTTTTCAGTGTGTCTGTATTAACCCCTCTCTCTCTCAGTTCAGTGTTAATGGACTGTAGTGTCCAGTGTGTCTGTATTAACCCCTATCTCTCAGTGCAGTGTTAATGGACTGTAGTGTCAGTGTGTCTGTATTAACCCCTCTCTCTCTCAGTGCAGTGTTAATGGACTGTAGTGTCAGTGTGTCTGTATTAACCCCTCTCTCTCTCAGTGCAGTGTTAATGGACTGTAGTGTCCAGTGTGTCTGTATTAACCCCTATCTCTCAGTGCAGTGTTAATGGACTGTAGTGTCCAGTGTGTCTGTATTAACCCCTCTCTCTCTCAGTGCAGTGTTAATGGACTGTAGTGTTCAGTGTGTCTGTATTAAGCTCTCTCTCTCCCTGCAGCACATCGCTCTGTCCATCTTCTTGCAGTGTTAATGTACAGTAATGTCCAGTGTGTCTGTATTAACCCCTCTCTCTCAGAGCAGTGTTAATGTACTATAGTGTCCAGTGTGTCTGTATTAACCCCTATCTCTCAGTGCAGTGTTAATGGACTGTAGTGTTCAGTGTGTCTGTATTAACCCCTCTCTCTCTCAGTTCAGTGTTAATGGACTGTAGTGTTCAGTGTGTCTGTATTAACCCCTCTCTCTCTCAGTTCAGTGTTAATGGACTGTAGTGTCCAGTGTGTCTGTATTAACCCCTATCTCTCAGTGCAGTGTTAATGGACTGTAGTGTCCAGTGTGTCTGTATTAACCCCTCTCTCTCAGTGCAGTGTTAATGTACTGTAGTGTCCAGTGTGTCTGTATTAACCCCTCTCTCTCAGTGCAGTGTTAATGTACTGTAGTGTCCAGTGTGTCTGTATTAACCCCTCTCTCTCTCAGTGCAGTGTTAATGACTTGTAGTGTCCAGTGTGTCTGTATTAACCCCTCTCTCTCAGTGCAGTGTTAATGTACTGTAGTGTCCAGTGTGTCTGTATTAACCCCTATCTCTCAGTGCAGTGTTAATGTACTGTAGTGTCCAGTGTGTCTGTATTAACCCCTCTCTCCCTCAGCGCAGTGTTAATGTACTGTAGTGTCCAGTGTGTCTGTATTAACCCCTCTCTCCCTCAGTGCAGTGTTAATGTACTGTAGTGTCCAGTGTGTCTGTATTAACCCCTATCTCTCAGTGCAGTGTTAATGTACTGTAGTGTCCAGTGTGTCTGTATTAACCCCTCTCTCCCTCAGCGCAGTGTTAATGTACTGTAGTGTCAAGTGTTACTCCCTGTTCTCCTCTCCCACTCACCATGTCATAAATGTCAGCGTTCGATTCGGCGATCCTGTTCCACACCCCCTGGAAAAACTCGTCACTGATTGGATCCTGGATGTCGATGCAGGGGTCTGAGTCCGCTGCCAGAAGAACCCTGGACATTAAAACACGACAGCAGGGAAGAGTTACTTCTCCTGTTGTATTACTGCTCTCTTCACAAGTATTGGTTGTGGCAGAACCACAGTTATCATCAGCACCAATGCTATAAATGACTTGACAGCACCTTGTAGTCATTGAACATATAAATAATAGCAGGATAAGCACTATTATAAGCATCAATGACCCTGCCCTTTAGCCCAAGCTGGTCAGACCTCGGGAGCTCAGCATGGCCAGGCTTGGTCACTACTGGGGTGGGAGACCACTAAGGCTGCCTGCGGTGTTGGAGGACCAGGAGGGGGCGCCCTGGACCAGAATTCAAGGGGATGGCAGGGGACAGTGTGCTGTAGTTGAACCATGTTCACTCCATACTACTCAGTCAGTAAAGATCCCAGGACACTGTTTGTAAGAACAGGGCTGTTGACCCTGATGTCCTGGTAATTCCAACCTGAGCTCCCTAATACCTTCCTAAAGTTCCCCCTTAACTCAGCTGGTGCAGCAGTGTCTCCCTCCTCACCCCGATCTGTGTTATTATCATCATCATCCTCATCATCATCAATTTCAATGGTAAAGAAGCAGACTAAAGAGGAGGAAGAGGAAAGCTGACGAGGACTCCGCACCGGAAGCACTCCTGCCGCATGGCCAGTGCCAGCCGGCCCGCCTGGTACTCCTGGCCGCCCATCAGCGAGGGCACCAGGTCCGTGTCCTCCACCAGCACGGCCAGCTCACTGTCCCGGCTGCCCAGCATGCTGCGGTCATTGATGTTGGCAGAGCCTGGGAGAGAAAGGAGGGGGAGAGGAGGGAGAGGAGGGGGAGAGAGAGCAGGGAGAGAGGAGGGAGAAAGGCGAGAGGAGCAGGGACAGAGAGAGGAGGGGGAGTGGAGAGAGGAGGGAGAGAGAAAAGAGAGAGTAAAGAGGAGGGGGAGAGGAGAGAGAGGAGGGAGAAAGGCGAGAGGAGCAGGGACAGAGAGAGAGGGGGAGTGGAGAGAGGAGGGAGAGAGGAGAGAGAGGAGGGAGAAAGGCGAGAGGAGCAGGGACAGAGAGAGGAGGGGGAGTGGAGAGAGGAGGGAGAGAGAAGGAGAGAGGAAAGAGGAGGGGGAGAGGAGAGAGAGGAGGGAGAAAGGCGAGAGGAGCAGGGACAGAGAGAGAGGGGGAGTGGAGAGAGGAGGGAGAGAGAAAGGAGAGAGGAAAGAGGAGGGGGAGAGGAGAGAGAGGAGGGAGAAAGGCGAGAGGAGCAGGGACAGAGAGAGAGGGGGAGTGGAGAGAGGAGGGAGAGAGAAATGAGAGAGGAAAGAGGAGGGGGAGAGGAGAGAGAGGAGGGAGAAAGGCGAGAGGAGCAGGGACAGAGGGGGGGGGGTGGAGGGAGGGAGAAACGAGAGAGAGTGAGGAAGGGACAGAGGGAGAAGTTTTTGAAGTATCAGAGGGAAAAGGAGAGAGAAGAGTGTATTATAGAGAAAAATACAATGCAGGAAGATTTTAATACAAACGTAACACACAAACACTCTTAACATGCTTTCAATATCTGTACTAGGCGATCGATCAGCTCAGCGATCAGACAACCGCCTTCGCGCTGGGCGGCACTCAGCTGGCCGACAGAGGGCCACAGGCCTCAGTGCCAGGTGGTTCCTGGCCTGGACTCGCCGCCCGAGGTCCTGGAGTCCGAGCTCCGAGGCCACAGCTTGCCTCCGGCCCGTTTCCAAGCGAGGTGGGACGGCATCATGAAGTCTTCCAGCAGGAGGTGCTGCTGGGTTGGGGGCGGAGAGGGAGGACGGGGTCTCACCGATGATGTAGCGCCGATCATCGGCGATGAGGGTCTTGCTGTGCACGTAGATCAGCTCCGACACCAGAGAGCCGGGAAGCTGGGCGTGGGTCCGCAGACCACACAGAGAGATGTACTGCTTCCACTCATCTTGCACTGAGAGCAAGACACACAGAGACACAGTCAGACATGCAGAGAGACAGACAGGCAGACAGACGGACACACAGACAGATAGACAGGCAGTCAATCAGACACACAGAGAGACTGATGGACAGATAGACAGACGGGCAGTCAATCAGATGGGCAAAGAGACTGACGGGCAGTCAATCAGATGGGCAAAGAGACTGACGGGCAGACAGACGGACAAACAGAGACACAGACGGGCAGAGAGACAGACAGGCAGACAGATGGACACGCAGAGAGACATAAGAGAGACACACAGAGGGAGACAGACGCACGAGACACAGACCAGTGAGGAATGTGGGAAGAAGAGGAACTTACTCTTCTCCTTCAGCCGCACCAGGATAGAGAACTCCCCTCGACACATAGTCCTGCAACAGACCGGGGAGAGACGGGCTCAGGCACAGGGCCGTAGCCGTAGACCTTAGGACAGGGCTGCAGAGCAACTGTGTCACACCAATTTCCCAAACTTCTGTCTATTTAAATGACTGGTTGATTAATCATCTAAACGACCAAGTAATTCACGACAAAGCCAAACTGCTAACCATACAGTTACTGCAGCAGTGTTAAAGCCTTCTGACCTGTAGGTGAAATGTAAGATCGCCTGCATCGAGGTCCCGCCACCACTGCTGATGTCTCCCTCGAATCCTGGCAGCAAAGGCACCACGATGTACACCCTGAACACTTTCTGCTCACTGAGAGAGAGAGAGGGGTTAATACAGACACACTGGACGCTACAGTCCATTAACACTGCACTGAGAGAGAGAGGGGTTAATACAGACACACTGGACACTACAGTCCATTAACACTGCACTGAGAGAGAGGGGTTAATACAGACACACTGGACACTACAGTCCATTAACACTGCACTGAGAGAGAGAGAGGGGTTAATACAGACACACTGGACACTCCAGTACATGAACACTGCACAGAGAGAGGGGGGTTAATACAGACACACTGGACACTACAGTCCATTAACACTGCACTGAGAAAGCAGGATTGTGCACAGCAACATCAGAGAGCTGAGCAGTGTGTGTGGCCATAGACAGACCTGTGAGCTCGGAGAATCCTGTCGACTAGGGCATCTCCTATCCTGTTAAACACACTCTTCTCGTCACTGCAGCTGATGAAGAACTGATTCTACACAGAGATGGATTAATACCAAGTAAGCAAAGGTGCATTTGAAGGACTTTAACAAGAGGCATTTCTTTACACAAAGAGTGGCGGGTGTGTGGAACAAACTGCCCAGCCATGTGATGAAGCTAATTCCCTACAATCTCCTCAAGAGATGGAAGGATCTCGGGATCACTCAGCTACTAGCAACCAAACGAGCCAGACGGCCCGTCAGGCTGCCCGCACCTCGATGTAGACGTAGTGCTCGCTGCTCTCGATGGTGTCGATGTAGGCCTTGTGTATAGAACACTCGCAGGTCCCCGCCGACCAGCGATCCACCGAGCGCAGGACCTGAGGACACAGGGGACAGCCTGTGAGCGGCGCTCCCCAGCGACAGGGAGAAGAAAGAGGAAACAAGCAGGTGGCTGAGTGAGGCCCGAGCTGACAGGAGCCAGTTGCAAGCCCTGGCCTGACAGATGGGTTTTCCCCAGGGACTGCAGCGCACAGAGCAGGCTGCTGGACTGGCGGGACCTGGGCCTGTCGTACGTGTGTGCCCACACTGGCACAGGGAGTCTGCAGTGCTGTGTGTGTAGTGTTGCTGTGCCTGCAGTGCTGTCTGAGTGCCTGTGTGTGTGTGTGTGTGTGTGTGTGTCCGTCTGTGTGTCCACGTGTGTGTGTCTGCAGTGCTGTGTGTGTGTGTAGTGTCTGCAGTGTTGTGGTTGCAGTGCTGTGTGTGTGTGTGTGCGTGTCTGCAGTGCTGTGTGTGTGTGCGTGTCTGCAGTGCTGTGCCTGCAGTGCGTGTGTGTGTGTGCGTGTGTGTCTGCAGTGCGTGTGTGTGTGCCTGCAGTGCTGTGTGTGTGTGTGTGTGTGTGTGTCTGCAGTGCTGTGTGTGTGTGTGTGTGTGTGTGTCTGCAGTGCTGTGTGTGTGTGTGTGTGTGTGTGTCTGCAGTGCTGTGTGTGTGTGTGTGTCTGCAGTGCTGTGCCTGTGTGTGTGTGTGTGTGTCTGCAGTGCTGTGCCTGTGTGTGTGTGTGTGTGTGTGTGTGTGTGCGTGTCTGCAGTGCTGTGCCTGTGTGTGTGTGTGTGTGTGTGTGTGTGTGTGTGTGTGTGTGTGCGTGTCTGCAGTGCTGTGCCTGTGTGTGTGTGTGTGTGTGTGTGTGCGTGTGTGTGTCTGCAGTGCTGTGCCTGTGTGTGTGTGTGTGTCTGCAGTGCTGTGCCTGTGTGTGTGTGTGTGTGTGTGTGTGTGTGTGTGTCTGCAGTGCTGTGCCTGTGTGTGTGTGTGTGTGTGTGTGCGTGTGTGTGTGCGTGTCTGCAGTGCTGTGCCTGTGTGTGTGTGTGTGTGTGTGTGTGTGTGTGTGTGTGTGTGTGTGTGTGTGTGTGTGTGCGTGTCTGCAGTGCTGTGCCTGTGTGTGTGTGTGTGTGTGTGTGTGTGTGTGTGCGTGTCTGCAGTGCTGTGCCTGTGTGTGTGTGTACCTGCACTCTGGCACTGCGGGTCTGAGGCACAATGAACGGCAGCGAGTCCGCAGCGCTGTGTGACTTGGGCAGCAGGCAGGGGTAGAAGTCGTCTTTGTATTTGTTCTTGAAGATCTGGAAGAAAGAACAGCACAGTCTCAGATCAGTCTTTGTGTGACTCCTGACCTCAAACATTTGGATGACCTCAAACACAGGCTGAACTCTACAGTTTCGCTCGTGCCTCGCCCATGCTGACCTTGGTGAAGTTCCAGCGCTGGATGAAGTGACGAGACAAATCTCGAGCCGCCTTCCCATGAACCACTGCGGCCATATCCCGCCATGGCATCCTGGGAACCACAGTGCGGTCAATGTTATCTGAGAGAGAGGGAGAGGAGGAGGAAGGCAGGAGAAGGACAAGATGAAGATGAGAGCAAGAGAAAGAAAAACCATTACAAACGAGAGGAGGCCATGCAGTCCACCCAGCTCCTTTGGTAGTCAGTAGCTAACTTATTCCAGAATCTCATCCAGTCATTTATCAAACAAAGCCAGTTTATCAGCTTCAAAAGTACAGCTGGACTCCTTGTACCACACTCCCACCACTCTTTGTGCAAAGAGGTATCTCCTGTTCTCAGTTTCCATGTGGGTCTTGTTTCACCTTTGATTTTGAAGACGTCCTCTGTGTTGACCTAGTCAATACTCTTAATAATAATTCCTTACACTGATCCAGCACTTTTCTAGACACTCCATCAGAGCGCTTTACAGGTAATGAGGACTCCCTTCCACCACCACCAGTGTGTAGCCCCACCTGGATGATGCAACAGCAGCCATAGTGCACCAGTACTCTCCCCACACACCAGCTCTCAGTGGGGAGGAGAACAGAGTGATGAAGCCAGTTCAGAGAGGGGGATTATTAGGAGGCCAGGGGGAAATTTGCCAGGACACCAGGGTTACATCCCTACTGTTTTCGAGAAAGGCCTTGGGACTTTTAATGACCACAGACACTAAGGACCTCGGTTTTACGTTTTATGTCTCATCCGAAAGACGGCGTCTTTTTTACAGTATAACATCCCCATCACTATACTGGGGCATTAGGACCCACACAGACCACAGGGTGAGCGCCCCCTACTGGTCCCACTAACACCTCTTCCAGCAGCAACCTCAGCTTTCCCAGGAGGTCTCCCATCCAGGTACTGGCCAGGCTCACACCTGCTGAGCTTCAGGGGGCTGCCAGGTGCGAGTTACAGGGTGATTCAGCTGCTGGGGTGAAAGGTCACAAGCCTGCTATAATGGCCAGGCGGGGTAAGTGGGGGCCGCCATGCCTGGGCTGGGGAGGACCCGAGAGAGGACCGGAGGCTGTCGAGGGAGGAACAGGCTCTAAAGGGCCGAGGTCGGGCCTGTACCAGTGCCAGAACGAAAGGGAGGATGGGATTTGGAGTGGAACTGGCTTGGGAAGCTGGAAGGGGCAGGGCAGGGAGCGGACAGTGCGTCAGGGAGCTGGAGAGGCTCCCAGTTCTGCACTGCGAGGGACGAGGGCTGAGGGCTGCCCCAGACATGCGTCCTAACCCTGACCCAGCAGTGCTGACCGAAGGACAGGGAGCTGGAAAGACTCCCAGTTCTGCACTGCGAGGGACGAGGGCTGAGGGATGCCCCAGGCATGCGTCCTAACCCTGACCCAGCAGTGCTGACCGAAGGACAGGGAGCTGGAGAGACTCCCAGTTCTGCACTGGCTGCTCCGAGCTGTCCCTGCGAGGGACGAGGGCTGAGGGCTGCCCGAGGCGGGTGTCCTAACCCTGACCCAGCAGTGCTGACCGAAGGACAGGGAGCAGCAGCGGCCTGGTTACCCTCGAAGGGCCGGTCCAGCTGGACCCAGTCCTTGGTGATGAAGTTGCTGTAGTCCTTGCCCAGCCACAGCCGGGTGTTGTCGGTGAGGTCCTCTGGGCTGACCTGCCGCTGATCCGAAACACTGCCCTGTGTCTCAGGCACAGGGTTCGACTCACCGGGCGAATCAACCACATCACCACTCTGAGAGAGAGAGACGCACAGAGGTTACTACACACTGGACACTACAGTCCATTAACACTGCACTGAGAGAGAGGGGTTAATACAGACACACTGGACACTACAGTCCATTAACACTGCACTGAGAGAGAGGGGTTAATACAGACACACTGGACACTACAGTCCATTAACACTGCACTGAGAGAGAGGGGTTAATACAGACACACTGGACACTACAGTCCATTAACACTGCACTGAGAGAGAGGGGTTAATACAGACACACTGGACACTACAGTCCATTAACACTGCACTGAGAGAGAGGGGTTAATACAGACACACTGGACACTACAGTCCATTAACACTGCACTGAGAGAGAGAGGGGTTAATACAGACACACTGGACACTACAGTCCATTAACACTGCACTGAGAGAGAGAGGGGTTAATACAGACACACTGGACACTACAGTCCATTAACACTGCACTGAGAGAGAGAGGGGTTAATACAGACACACTGGACACTACAGTCCATTAACACTGCACTGAGAGAGAGAGGGGTTAATACAGACACACTGGACACTACAGTCCATTAACACTGCACTGAGAGAGAGAGGGGTTAATACAGACACACTGGACACTACAGTCCATTAACACTGCACTGAGAGAGAGGGGTTAATACAGACACTGGACACTACAGTCCATTAACACTGCACTGAGAGAGAGGGGTTAATACAGACACACTGGACACTACAGTCCATTAACACTGCACTGAGAGAGAGAGGGGTTAATACAGACATGCTGCACAGTCTAGTACACACTTTACCTGCTGGTCTGCTGCCTGACTGGCTGTCAGCATGTTCCCCAGGTCTGCCAGCCTATAGTGTTTGTCATCCCACCTCCCATAGGCCAGGTCAATCCCGCCCACAAAGGCCACCGATTGGTCAATGGCCACCATCTTCTCATGATGCGCCCAGAGGAAGACTATGGAGGAAACGTGATCGGGGTGGCGCATCACCTGAGAGAGAGAGGGGGACACATCCATGACTCTTTCTCGTTCACTGGCACATTAGCAATGGGAGCGTGTGGAAAATATCAGGATCCCTTTCCTCAAACATTCATTTAAGGATGAAGGTTAACGATCATTCATTAGTATCTGAGGAGAAGAATCCCCGGATCAGTGAGGAAGATATGGAGGGGTCTCTGCCCTTCACCTTGATATTGGGGTGCATGTTCATGAGCTTCCTCTTGCTGTAGTCACTGTTGATGCCCAGCGCCAGCTCCACCTCCTTGTACAGCAGGACACACACTTTCACTCCCTGTTCCTGCAGGGGGCGACAGACACAGGCTGTGCACTCCAGCATCTCACTTTCCTCTTTTCTCCTCCCCAACTACACTTCAGCCTTCAGCCCCCCATTAGTTTGACACAGAACCAGTCCACCCCGCTGCCAGCCTGAGCTTTATTGTAACCCCAGTATAAACACAACTGAAAAACACGTTTGGGTAAACAAAACTCCCTAGTCCCCCCATCTGAGCCCAACACCAGCCCGACTCTATCCTGACCTCAATACGACCCCAGCCCAACACCAGTCTGTCTTAGCACTGACCCCAGTCCAACCCAGAGCCCAACACCAGTCTGTCTTAGCACCGACCCCAGACCAACCCAGAGCCCAACCCCAGTTTGTCCAAGCACCTTACCCCAGTCCAACCCAGAGCCCAACACCAGTTTGACCCCAGTCCGATTAAGAGCTTAACCCCAGTCTGTCTTAGCACCTGACCCCAGTCCAACCCAGAGCCCAACGCCAGTCTGTCTTAGCACCGACCCCAGTCTGTCTTAGCACCTGACCCCAGTCAGACACAGAGCCCAACACCAGTATGTCCGAGCACCTAACCCCAGTCCAACCCAGAGCCCAACACCAGTTTGACCCCAGTCTGTCCTAGCACCTGACCCCAGTCCAACCCAGACCCCAATCTGACCCCACACCAGCCTAATAATTAAACTGTCCCAGCGTCTAATCCAGCCTGTCCCAGAGCCTGACCCCACCCAGAGCCTGACCCCAGTGTGACCCCAGAAGTTCTTACCGCTTTCCGCTTTAAGATCTGGTCTAGGCGCCAGTAATGGCTGGTAGCTGGGCGCTTCAGGTAGATCTCAGGACTGAGCCTGGAGAGGCCAGAGGAAGGAAGTGAGACTGACCAGCACACTGACCGACACCGTCAGGCCAGTGACAGCCTGTTTATGAAAGTGCTGCACAGTAAACAGTGAGCAGTGCATGCAGAGTACAGCATGAAGAAAGAGTGACTTCACTCACCACCAGTCTGTGATGAAGATCTCCTCTCTCGCCTGCTCCAGAGCCTGGGCAACATCAGCAAAATACTCCCTGCCATTGATGTACCTGCCAATACACACAACGCCATCACACACCACACAATCGCACAAAATACCCTCACACGCCACCGACACACCACAGCCACGCACACCACTGACAAAACACCTCTAACACACACTAGGCCATCACACTCCACTGACACACACAACGCCATCACACACCACACAATCGCACACAACACAATCGCACACCACCGACACACACCACAGCCATGCACACCACAGCCATGCACACCACTGACATACCCCACACCATCACACAATACCCTGACACACCTATGAAATACACCCCACCATCGGAAACACACACCACACAATTGCACACCACTGACAAACACCACAGCTACGTACACCACTGACACACACAATGCCATCACACACCCCACCATCGGAAACAATACCCTCACACACCTATGAAACACACCCCACCATCGGAAACAATACCCTCACACACCTATGAAACACACCCCACCATCGGAAACAACACCCTCACACACCTATGAAACACACCCCACCATCGGAAACAACACCCTCACACACCTATGAAACACACCCCACCATCGGAAACAACACCCTCACACACCTATGAAACACACCCCACCATCGGAAACAACACCCTCACACACCTATGAAACACACCCCACCATCGGAAACAACACCCTCACACACCTATGAAACACACCCCACCATCGGAAACAACACCCTCACACACCTATGAAACACACCCCACCATCGAAAACAACACCCTCACACACCTATGAAACACACCCCACCATCGGAAACAACACCCTCACACACCTATGAAACACACCCCACCATCGGAAACAGTACCCTCACACACCTATGAAACACACCCCACCATCGGAAACAGTACCCTCACACACCTATGAAACACACCACACCATCGGAAACAGTACCCTCACACACCTATGAAACACACCCCACCATCGGAAACAACACCCTCACACACCTATGAAACACACCCCACCATCGGAAACAGTACCCTCACACACCTATGAAACACACCCCACCATCGGAAACAACACCCTCACACACCTATGAAACACACCCCACCATCGGAAACAACACCCTCACACACCTATGAAACACACCACACCATCGGAAACAGTACCCTCACACACCTATGAAACACACCCCACCATCGGAAACAGTACCCTCACACACCTATGAAACACACCCCACCATCGGAAACAACACCCTCACACACCTATGAAACACACCCCACCATCGGAAACAGTACCCTCACACACCTATGAAACACACCCCACCATCGGAAACAATACCCTCACACACCTATGAAACACACCACACCATCGGAAACAGTACCCTCACACACCTATGAAACACACCCCACCATCGGAAACAACACCCTCACACACCTATGAAACACACCCCACCATCGGAAACAGTACCCTCACACACCTATGAAACACACCCCACCATCGGAAACAACACCCTCACACACCTATGAAACACACCCCACCATCGAAAACAACACCCTCACACACCTATGAAACACACCCCACCATCGGAAACAACACCCTCACACACCACCACACACCACCGATGGGTCATCTGTATACCCACTACTACTGTCCCTCTCTCCGCCTCCCCTTCACCGATCTCTCACCATCTGGCGAGCGTGTCCTCGCGGGGCGGGGCGAAGCTGTCGAACCGGTGTGTCTGCAGGAATTCGCAGGGCTCCGACAGCCTGTGGATCTCATGGCTCCACCACTGCGCCTGCCTGTAGCTGCTGCACTTGATGACCAGTGTCCTGCAGGGGGCAGCAGAGTGACAAAGTCAACACAAACAGTGCACAGACTCGGCTGAGCAGTGAGAGACGACTCCTATGTGCACAGGGTGTGTCAGTGCACACACAGACTGAGCACCGACAGAGAGCACTCCTAGTCTTGATACACTGTGTCAGGTTCTACCTGTGTTAGTGTCAGACAGTGAGTGCCAGTGTGTGTTAATATGTCGCTATGTTAGTGCATAAAAAGTAAAGTACCTGGTAAAGTTCTGGATACACACTCCATACTTTGTATCGGTGTAACAGCGTCCCACTTGAACTTTGAACTCAGGGTCAAAGAGCAGCACAAAAGAGATGACCCCTGCTTCCGGCTTCATGTAGAGGAGAAATGAGTCTTTAACAACCAGCCAACTGAAAGAGAGAGGGGGGGGTTAGTACACACAGGACACTACAGTCCATTAACACTGCACTGAGAGAGAGGGGTTAATACAGACACACTGGACACTGCAGTACATTAACGCTGCACTGAGAGAGAGGGGTTAATACAGACACACTGGACACTACAGTCCATTAACGCTGCACTGAGAGAGAGGGGTTAATACAGACACACTGGACACTACAGTCCATTAACGCTGCACTGAGAGAGAGGGGTTAATACAGACACACTGGACACTACAGTCCATTAACACTGCACTGAGAGAGAGGGGTTAATACAGACACACTGGACACTACAGTCCATTAACGCTGCACTGAGAGAGAGGGGTTAATACAGACACACTGGACACTACAGTCCATTAACACTGCACTGAGAGAGAGGGGTTAATACAGACACACTGGACACTACAGCACATTAACACTGCACTGAGAGAGAGGGGTTAATACAGACACACTGGACACTACAGTCCATTAACACTGCACTGAGAGAGAGGGGTTAATACAGACACACTGGACACTACAGTCCATTAACACTGCACTGAGAGAGAGGGGTTAATACAGCACACTGGACACTACAGTCCATTAACACTGCACTGAGAGAGAGGGGTTAATACAGACACACTGGACACTACAGTCCATTAACACTGCACTGAGAGAGAGGGGTTAATACAGACACACTGGACACTACAGTACATTAACACTGCACTGAGAGAGAGGGGTTAATACAGACACACTACTGAGTGAAGGACAGACGTCCTCTCTCACCGGCGGGACCAGCGGTAACAGAACTGGTGGTGGCCGAAGCAGTTGAGCCCCAGGATGCGGTGACCTCCTGACCTTTTCAGGATAAAGCCCTCCCTAGAACAGACAGACAGAGTGACCAGCGGGCCGGCAGCAGACTAAAAGACCGGTCTGGCGACCCAGCGGGCCAGCCTTGGTGCTGCTGGGACTGGATCCGGGTTTCCACGCGAGCAGCAGGTGCAGTGGCCCGGGTGTGCTGCCGGTGCAGCTGGCGCGAGCTCTTCACTCGTGAGCACTCCCGTTCCCCCGCCTCCCCCGGAGTCGCTCTTCTCTCTCCTTACCGGCAGCGCTGATGGGTGCAAACCCTGAAATGTTTCGTTCAGCGCTCTCACCCCTGCGGACCGGCCGCCTTCTACACCGCGGGGGACCGGAGCCCACCCCAGCAAGCAACAGGCACGAGCAGGGCACGCTCTGCACGGGGCGCCTCTGCAGTCTCTCTTCCGAAACGAACACCAAGGAGGAGAAAAACAGGCCTCAAACCAGACTCTCGCGTAGGCACCTCTTCCGAGCAAACTGAACTTTCGGGAGTCCTGGTTCCTGGTTTTCAGCAAGGCGAAATCGGGCTGGTAGTCTTTCAGCGCTCTGGACGCCGAGGACAGAGAACAGCTTGAGAGGAGACGCTTCACGTTCCAATTCACTGCCTGCCTCTCCGACCAAACCCTCACCCTGCCACAGGGGCGGCGCCGTTGTGCTCCAAGCCGAGAATGTCATGGCCACCTCTGAACGTACCCGCTGCTCAGCTGTGGTCACTGGGGTCTAGTGCCACAGCACAGGGCGGACTGGGTGAGCAATGTCCAAACTACAGGAATGAGCACTTCCTGTTTCGGTGAGCACTTCCTCTTTCGATGAGAGCCCAGGACTGCCATTCAGCCTACATCTGACTATCGGTCCGGAATGATCACTGTGGATTCCTGCCCTAAGAGCACACAATGACAGACAGACGGGAGGAGGGAATGGGAGAAGGGAAAGGAGGACAGACAGGAGACAGGCAGCAGAGGGAACGAGAGAAGGGAGAGGAGGACAGACAGGAGACAGGCAGCAGAGGGAACGAGAGAAGGGAGAGGAGGACAGACAGGAGACAGGCAGCAGAGGGAACGAGAGAAGGGAGAGGAGGACAGACAGGAGACAGGCAGCAGAGGGAACGAGAGAAGGGAGAGGAGGACAGACAGGAGACAGGCAGCAGAGGGAACGGGAGAAGGGAGAGGAGGACAAACGGGAGACGGGCAGCAGAGGGAACGGGAGGACAGGCAGCAGTAGCTACAGCATGCAGTGTTGCTTCGGCTGTCTGACTTGACTTACAGGCCTTTTGGTCCCAGATCCCCGACGAAGGACAGAGGGCTGACGTCTAGGAACTCCAGCTGTTGTGCGGGCACAGACACACAGGACACGTGCTGTCAGTCACTCTGTCGAGCTCAGGCCTAGACTGTTAATAGACTGAGCATCTGGCTGTGTTGGAGTCTCCTGCAGCTGTCCCTGGCAATACCATCTCCACACCAGGCCCTTCCCTGAGCTCACTGTGCTTTACTACACTTTACTTCACATCTAATAATAATAATAATAATAAACTTTATTTTATATAGCACCTTTAAAGGTGGCTTCTCAAAGCGCTTTACAGGATGACAATAACAATAAATAAGAAGATTTCACAAGATAAGACACAATTACAATTACAACAATAACAATAGAGGAGACCGTGGAAGGTGGTACTAAGAAGAGCAGAGGGGTGAAGAATGGAACCAGTTAAGTAAAGGCTTTTCTGAAGAAGAGGGTTTTGAGTCTGGATTTGAAGGAGTTTAGAGAAGGTGACTCTCGGATATCCTTGGGCAAAGAGTTCCAGAGCTTGAAGGCATAGCAGGAGAAGGCCCTGTCACCCATACAATGTAGACGGGCTTGGGGGACCCACAGTTTCACAGTAATACCATCTTCACACCAGATGATCTCACTGTGCTTTACTACACATCTACCGACTGCACATTTACTGTGTAGTACTGCACTGTACTATGCTTTTACCTTGAGTTCACTAGACTTTACCAAACTGTACTGTGTTTTTACCTGATGTCACTGGGCTTTACTACACTGTACTGTACTTTCACCCTGATTTTACTGGGTTTTATTGCACTGTACTGTGCTTTATCCCTGATTTCACTGCTGTCCTGCACTCTTCTGTGCTTTTACCCTGCTTTCACTGAGCTTTACTATACTTAACTGCGGTTTCACTGCATGCCACAAGTTCCTGTAAGAAGTGGCTGTGTGACACTACACATCTCCCAGTCTGCACGAGAGAGCCAATCTCTGCCTGCGTGTCTGCTGTTCCCCAGTCTCTCACCATCCCATGATAGTTCCTGCAGAAGCTGTTCTCTAGTAACACATTCAGATAGTCTTCCAGGAGCTTCTGCAAATAAAAGAACAGAAAGATTGGGAATGTTAATTGGAAGACAAGCTGGACTGAGTGCCTTTACAGTGTCTACAGATCTGATGGGGATGTTAATGTGAAGATACAGATGAGCTGGACTGAGTGTCTTTCCAGTCTCTACAGATCTGATGGTGATGAGTGTGAATGTGAAGATACAGATGAGCTGGACTGAGTGTCTTTCCAGTCTCTACAGATCTGATGGTGATGAGTGTGAATGTGAAGATACAGATGAGCTGGACTGAGTGTCTTTCCAGTCTCTACAGATCTGATGGTGATGAGTGTGAATGTGAAGATACAGATGAGCTGGACTGAGTGTCTTTCCAGTCTCTACAGATCTGATGGTGATGAGTGTGAATGTGAAGATACAGATGAGCTGGACTGAGTGTCTTTCCAGTCTCTACAGATCTGATGGTGATGAGTGTGAATGTGAAGATACAGATGAGCTGGACTGAGTGTCTTTACAGTCTCTACAGATCTGATGGTGATGAGTGTGAGTGTGAAGATACAGATGAGCTGGACTGAGTGCCTTTACAGTGTCTACAGATCTGATGGGGATGTTAATGTGAAGATACAGATGAGCTGGACTCAGTGTCTTTACAGTCTCTACAGATCTGATGGTGATGAGTGTGAATGTGAAGATACAGATGAGCTGGACTGAGTGTCTTTCCAGTCTCTACAGATCTGATGGTGATGAGTGTGAATGTGAAGATACAGATGAGCTGGACTGAGTGTCTTTCCAGTCTCTACAGATCTGATGGTGATGAGTGTGAATGTGAAGATACAGATGAGCTGGACTGAGTGTCTTTCCAGTCTCTACAGATCTGATGGTGATGAGTGTGAATGTGAAGATACAGATGAGCTGGACTGAGTGTCTTTACAGTCTCTACAGATCTGATGGGGATGTTAATGTGAAGATACAGATGAGCTGGACTCAGTGTCTTTACAGTCTCTACAGATCTGATGGTGATGAGTGTGAATGTGAAGATACAGATGAGCTGGACTGAGTGTCTTTACAGTCTCTACAGATCTGATGGTGATGTTAATGTGAAGATACAGATGAGCTGGACTGAGTGTCTCCCCCACCTCACCCAGCTATCGGCCCTGGGTTCAAGCTAGCCCCAAGGGCGGCGGGGTGGCGGGAGTCTCGTACCGGCTTGCTGGAAGCCCGTCTCGCTCGGTCTGCGCCGTGCAGGGTGGGCAGCTCGTCCGCCATGGTGCCCAGTTGCTGCCTCTCCGCGGCAAACCTGCGGGGACACAGGGAAAGGCAAAGTCAGTGGGACCCCAGGACCCACAACCCGCATCGCGTCATCACGCCAGAGTCACCCTCCATGTGACCGCCGCCAGTGGCTGAAACAAGTATTTCACGTGTGTCACCATGAAGCACCATGCAATTAAGCGAAACAGACATGTAATTCGAGTGTATTAAAAGTGTTTACATCCAGTAAATCACCACAGGGCTTCCCACAGCAGTCTCTTGTTTAAGGATACGTGCAAGTGTTCTCGTGTTACAGTGACTCTGTTCACTGAACAGTGCAGCCAGACTCTGCAGCGCTGGACTCTCTCCCGGTCGCCCCCAGCTGCTGCCCTTGCACAGCGCAGCACTAACACAGTCTCACTGTGCCCATTTATCGCAGCACTGCGTGACAATGAACGCTCGCCCTGGAAGGGCAGGATAACCGTGCCCTGCGCTGGCCTCACCTGCCCAGGGGCAGGAAGTTCACCATCAGCTTGTGGCTGTGCAGGTCGCGGTGCAGCTCCTGGAAGTGGCGGTACTTCCTCTTCACCGTCCAGGTGAACCGGCCGTGAGTCAGGCGCACTGTGTACAGAGTGCTGACCCGCACCTGAGAGAGACAGAGGGGTTAATACACACACAGGCAGCTGCACCCGAGAGAGAGACAAAGGGGTTAATACACACACACACAGATAGCCGCACCCAAGAGAGAGACAGAGGGGTTCATACACACACAGGCAGCTGCACCCGAGAGAGAGACAGAGGGGTTAATACACACACACAGACAGCCACACCCAAGAGAGAGACAGAGGGGTTCATACACACACGCAGACAGCTGCACCCGAGAGAGACAGAGGGGTTTGTACCCTATGGCCTCAGTGACAAAAGTCTAACCTCCTAGGTCATGCTCTTCTAGACCAGTATCCCTCACCTCACTGGTTACTAAAACCTCTGACCAGCCAGTGAAAAACAAGACAGTGGCACAGGTACAGGACCAGTTGGACCCATCTCAGATTGCTTACAGGGCAGGTAGGGCTGGAGAATATGCTACAATATCCCTTCCTAACCTGATCCTTCTCCAGCTTCACACTAGCCTGCTGCTTGTAGATTTCTCTCCAGCAATTAAACAGTATTTACTGGGAACTAAGCCATTGTCTAATCTTGGTCTTGATCTTAATCAAGTCAGATGGATCAGTGATGTGATTACAGATGAAACTTAGAGGGTAACAATGCCCTGTCTAACAAGCTGTATTCTTCCACTGGTTCCCCCAAAGATGTGTCTCGTCTCCTTACTTTGTCCTGCACACACATGACTGCAAGATTCCTCACCACTCCAGACACATAATGAAACCTGCAGAGGGCTCTGTTATTATTAGCCAGTTGCCTGCAGAAGTGTGGAGCCACAGGCCAGTGTCAAAGGAGCCACTTGGGGAGAACTAAACTATTTGAAGTGGAATGTCTCCAGGACCAAAGACGGGGCAAGTGACTTCAAGGAGACGCCCACTCAAACCTGCATCCGGAGTGGAGGAGGTGGCAGGTAAGTGTCTATTGACTGTTCTAGACTGCAAGCTCAACTGAGGCAAACATCAACTGCGTCCCAAGAAAAGGGGGCAACAGAGTCTTTTTCTTAAGGCATCTGAAATATTTTAAGGCTGATAATCCGTTGAGTCTTTTATAGAATCTGCTTTAGCTGTAGCACTGAGCTGCTGGTTTGGGAAGCTCTAAAGAGTAAGAACAAACTGGAGATTTTGTCATGCTGCCATACTCACTGGTGCTGACCTTTCGGCCCTGCTCCATGTCTATCAGTGACGAGTTCTGCATAAAGCATATTGCATCCTAGAGGACCTCTCGTGCCTTTTATTTAAAGAAATCCAATTAGTCCCCTCAGAACCCAGAATCACGCTTCCCAATATAAAGTTTCAGTTCGCATTTATAGCTGCGACCGTAACCCTGCGGTTCTCCAGTTCCCGTATGTGTAATTGTTCTGTTCTTCATATTGTCCGCTGCTGTATAACTAACCACCCCTTGGGGATAATAAAGACTCCATCTTGGTCTGACCCGTCCGTACTGCTCATCTGAAATCGTGCCCGTCTATCATTCGCACGTCAGAGTAAATTTCAAGGCCTGGGAGGTGGAGGCTGTCATGACCTGGGAGTCTTTTTGTGGCAGATGTACGGCGCTGCATGCAGGTCGCAGGAACTCAGAGCTGAAGTGTGAGCAGGGAGCACAGGCTGCAGAGGAACAGGCAAAGTTCATCCCAAGCACTCCTTTCCAATCCATTCCTTCCTGCATGGGATAAGCCTTTGCCTGTTCCAAAGCTCTGTACTGGCCTATGCACGGCTAGGGTTAGCCAAGCCTGGAGGCTCAGGACTCCCCGTGTGAGCAGAAGCTCCAGCCACACAAGCAAGCCGGGCCGAACGGGCTCGGGGCAGGAGGCTTGCTCTGTCCCGCCTCTCCAACATGCCATCGCTCACCTTGGAGCGCGTGGTGTGGCGCTCCGTGCTGTCCACCTTGCAGGTGACGGGCGTGTCCCGCAGGAGCAGCGGCACCCCCTTCTCTCTCACCGCCTGCAGGTGATGGATCACCAGGAACGGCCGCTCGTCTGGGCAAAACAGGGCAGAGGTCACACAGGGCAGGCTGGGCTCTGTAGTTCTCGTGTCTGGTGCATGATGGGCTTTGTAGTCTGTGTCCTTCTGGGCTACACACATGATGCAATTGGCTAGATTATAGGCCCTCTCCCCTGGGTTACTCAGGACTTTAAACTTGTGTAAATGTAACTCAACTATACCATAAAACAGAGTCAAGGAGAACTAGTGCATAGGGGCAGGTGGTGTGGGGAGCTCCTCCACAGAAGGAATGGCGTGAAGTCCAGGTGAACACCACCAGCCTCCCCCAGGGCTGCGCCTGGCCCTTCAGTCTCTGTGCTGTCACACCTGGGAAACCTCTGCGGCAGCTTCTGTTTACCGTAGCCCTTATTGCAATTGTCACTTGCGCTTCCCCGACTCCGCTGTGCGCCAGAATGTCATTAAATGTGCTCTTGCTGTAGGAGTATGCTGACCTGGCACTTTTCATCTAATTATAGGGTTTTAAAGCCCTTCTGCTGTTCTCTCAATCCGCAGCCCTCCACGCCTCCGCCTTCAGTGACTAGCACGCACACGCCCGCTGTCTTCCAGTGACTGGGAAACCCTGATGAGGCTCCACTCTGCTCTCCTGTCCCTCCTTGTCTTGCCAACACAGCAAGACTTGCAGTCTCAGACTTGAAGAGTTACCCAGGGAGAGTGTGTGTATACCTGTTCTTACTGATCTCCGTACTCCTTCATTTCTTTTCTACGTTCTACGTTCTAAAACATTTTACTTTCCACCCCCTACAGCCAACATAATACATGCTGGCATCTGTGTACCCATTCCTACCCCAGCAGGTACATGCGGGCATCTGTGTACCCAGCGGGTACACACCAGGATCTGTATTCTCATTCCTACCCTAGCGGGTGCATGCTTGGATCTGTATTCTCATTTCTACCCCATCAGGTGCATGCTGGGATCTGTGTACCCATTCCTACCCCAGCGGGTGCATGCTGGGGGATGTAGTCCCAGCAGCTCCATCCCTCACCTGTGGCCTCTCGGAGGCAGTCCAGCTCGTCCTCGGAGATTGGCAGATCATCTCTGTGCAATCGCCTTGTGAGCACCGTCGCCTGCGTCGCCTCCACCACGTCCTCCTCTGGAGAAGCCATGGTACTTAAGCCCCTTCTCCAACCCCTGATCACTCAGCTGGAAAAGTTTAAAACCAGACGCCTGAACATTGTATGGCTTTTTGTCTAATTGTTAGGAAGAAAAGACCCAAATACAATTGAATTGAAGCCTGTCTTGCTCATGTTTCTGGCTGAAAGCCGAGCTGTTCTGAATGTGGCGTGTCCCTTGTGTCCTGACGACTGGGTTGACATGCTCTTGAGTAACGACCCATGAGGACTTGCTGTTGTGTGTACCAGCTGTCTCCCCCACTGCCCCTGGTGTCGACCTCTCCTTGAACTCCCGCTAGCTGGGGAGGGGAGCTGTTCTTGCCGCAGTACAAACACAGGTGGGTACACAGTCGGAGTCTGCCCCTGTGCTGTGGGAGGGGTGTGTGTCGGTTAGGGCACTGGTATGTCAGCAACTGGAGAGACTGTCTGTTCCACCAAAATTAAATTCTGACACAGCAAAATAGAGCCTAAGGATTTGGGGTCTGCACCCAGCACAGTGCCAAGTACAACGCTGACTCATAGTTAAGCAGCACAGTGCTCAGTAGAGCTCAGACAAACAATTACACAGCACAGTGCTCAATACAGCTCTGACACACATAGTTACACAGCACAGTGCTCAGTACTGTGGACACACAGGTGAGAGTCAGTGGGAAGGACACACACACACACACACACACACACACACACACACACACACACACACACACGAGTGCGCACGTGCCTTTGCCTTTCTACCTCTTTACAGCTAACAGACGCTCTGTTTTGGAAACAATGACCCCAAAACAATGGAAAAAGAACTTGAAGCAGCCTGATCACACAATGAATCACACATCCTGGAAACCTTGAGAGCATACTGGACTGGAGAGAGGAGGGACTCAGCAGGAAACTACAATCCACACCCACAGCACAGAGCTCTGACACGCACAGTTACCCAGAGCAGTGCTCAGCACAGCTCTGACACGCACAGTTACACAGAGCAGTGCTCAGCACAGCTCTGACACGCACAGTTACACAGAGCAGTGCTCAGCACAGCTCTGACACGCACAGTTACACAGAGCAGTGCTCAGCACAGCTCTGACACGCACAGTTACACAGAGCAGTGCTCAGCACAGCTCTGACACGCACAGTTACACAGAGCAGTGCTCAGCACAGCTCTGACACGCACAGTTACACAGAGCAGTGCTCAGCACAGCTGACACACACAGTTACACAGAGCAGTGCTCAGCACAGCTCTGACACGCAGTTACACAGAGCAGTGCTCAGCACAGCTCTGACACGCACAGTTACCCAGAGCAGTGCTCAGTACAGCTCTGACACGCACAGTTACCCAGAGCAGTGCTCAGTACAGCTCTGACACGCACAGTTACCCAGAGCAGTGCTCAGTACAGCTCTGACACGCACAGTTACCCAGAGCAGTGCTCAGTACAGCTGACACGCACAGTTACCCAGAGCAGTGCTCAGTACAGCTCTGACACGCACAGTTACCCAGAGCAGTGCTCAGTACAGCTCTGACACACACAGTTACACAGCACAGTGCTCAGTCCAGCTCTGACACACACAGTTACATAGAGCAGTGCTCAGTACAGCTCTGACACGCACAGTTACACAGAGCAGTGCTCAGTACAGCTACAGTCTTCCACATGTCGAGCGGGGAGCCTACAGCATGTGAGCTGCTGAGGAGCAAAAGAGCTCACTCTTTCCTGAAATGTAAAGGGTTTGTCTGTGCAGACTGCAGAAATAGTGTAAGATCCAGCTCTACCTCATCACAGGTGCAGTAGTACACTGTAATACAGCTGAGCGGAGGCAGGGCCGAGGCCGTGGAAAATCTCAAAGCAGCAGGCCAGGGTGCATCAGGTGGCGGCCTGGAGACAAGCATTCTGGAGAAGGGTGGGGGTGTGCGCCGATTGGCTAGAACGGAGTCGTCGCCATGGCAACCAGGTACAGCAGGAAAATACCGGCCTGTTCGCGGCAGGCTCCGGTTTCTCCACAAGGGCTGGACGCACCCTGTTCTCCCGCCCTGCGCAGGCAAGAAACCTGTCCAGTCTGTTTCTGTTTGTCCTGTCCGATATCTGCCACTGTCTCCCTCCCCAACACCACCACTCTCGCCAGCTGTGAGCCTCGGGTCTCAACCTGCCCCCCTCTCCCTCCTTCTCTACCCCAGAATCTCTTTCAGTCTCACCCTTTTTCACTCCACCTGCTGTGCAAGGGTCCCCTGACTGACAGCACTGTAAACCCTGGAGCGGACAGACTCCTGTGCAGTGGGAATCTCATTAACAGCCCTGTAAATCCTGGAGCGGATCAGACTCCTGTGCAGTGGGAGTCTGACTGACAGCCCTGTAATCCCTGGAGCGGATCAGACTCCTGAGCAGTGGGAGTCTCATTAACAGCCCTGTAAATCCTGGAGCGGATCAGACTCCTGTGCAGTGGGAGTCTCATTAACAGCCCTGTAAATCCTGGAGCGGATCAGACTCCTGTGCAGTGGGAGTCTGACTGACAGCCCTGTAAACCCTGGAGCAGATCAGACTCCTGTGAAGTGGGAGTCTGACTGACAGCCCTGTAAACCCTGGAGCAGATCAGACTCCTGTGAAGTGGGAGTCATCTGCCAACCACATGGTCGGTGACTCCCCACTGCCGCCCGGAATTCCAGTTTCGCTCCACATTCCTCACAGTTCACACAGCTGGCACTCCGACAGCCCCTGCACACACGAACGGCCCCGTCAATCACTCCTCTCCTCGGCGAACCTGTTCGAAGATCAGAAGCCCAGGACCGATGCCAAGTGCTTTGGCATCTGAAACAATTCCAGCCAGAATCCCAGAGGGAAAACAGCCTCCTGTAGGCACTGCTGCACCCACCGGCACAGGGATCGTTATGACGGACACCAGGAGGTTGCTCGGATGTCAGAATACAGATGAAGAGCGCCCGTTCTGAGTCAACAGCCAGGAGCTCACGGCTCTAACACGGCCAAAAACTGGCATGACGTGGCGTCCCAGCTGGGAAAGTACCTGGTCCTGCAGATCTGGGAAAGGCTAAGGATCGCTTAAGCAAGTAACGGGTCGGTAAAGGGGACTCGGGTCCTTGGGGGCTGCAGGTGTGGCAGTGAAATGACAAACGGTAAAACCTCATGGGTCAGGGGTCAGAGGTCAGGGGTCGGGGGATCCTGATTTTTAAAAGGAGGCACTGAACGAACACAGCATCCCTCCAGCACCAGCCCCCTTTCTCAAACCATACCTCACAGTGTCCAGTACGACCCACCCTAATCCGCCCCTGTGTGCCATCGCCAGTCCTGCGTGCGTTCGGAGCACAGAGACGTGCGGTGCTGCTCGAACAGGCAGGCATTCCAGAGAGGAACGTGGCCCAGCGACCCAGCAACCCAGAACAAACAGCCCTTTGTGTGCCAGAGGGACACCAGGGGACAGCACGTCCCGCACAGGGGTGTTGGGGAGGGGGTCCCCTCTGTCCCCACCAGGCTGGACGGGTCCCCAACAGCAGTCGAGGAGAGAGAACAACACACGTCCCAGACAACGCCAGTGGATACAGGAGAGAAATCGGGGTATTTAAACAGCAAGGAGGGAGAGAGAGACAGAGAGGAGCGCACAGGGCTATCGAGACACAGACAGAGAGGAGCGCACAGGGCTATCGAGACACAGACAGAGAGGAGCGCACGGGGCTATCGAGACACAGACAGAGAGGAGCGCACGGGGCTATCGAGACACAGACAGAGAGGAGCGCACGGGGCTATCGAGACACAGACAGAGAGGAGCGCACGGGGCTATCGAGACACAGACAGAGAGGAGCGCACGGGGCTATCGAGACACAGACAGAGAGGAGCGCACGGGGCTATCGAGACACAGACAGAGAGGAGCGCACGGGGCTATCGAGACACAGACAGAGAGGAGCGCACGGGGCTATCGAGACACAGACAGAGAGGAGCGCACGGGGCTATCGAGACACAGACAGAGAGGAGCGCACGGGGCTATCGAGACACAGACAGAGAGGAGCACACAGGGCCGCGCAGACACAGACAGAGAGGAGCGCAGAGGGCTATAGATACACAGACAGAGAGGAGCGCACAGGGCTGTGCAGACACAGACAGAGAGGAGCGCACAGGGCTGTGCAGACACAGACAGAGAGGAGCGCACAGGGCTGTGCAGACACAGACAGAGAGGAGCGCACAGGGCTGTGCAGACACAGACAGAGAGGAGCGCACAGGGCTGTGCAGACACAGACAGAGAGGAGCGCACAGGGCTGTGCAGACACAGACAGAGAGGAGCGCACAGGGCTGTGCAGACACAGACAGAGAGGAGCGCACAGGGCTGTGCAGACACAGACAGAGAGGAGCGCACAGGGCTGTGCAGACACAGACAGAGAGGAGCGCACAGGGCTGTGCAGACACAGACAGAGAGGAGCGCACAGGGCTATAGAGACACAGACAGAGAGGAGCGCACAGGGCCGTGCAGACACAGACAGAGAGGAGCGCACAGGGCTGTGCAGACACAGACAGAGGAGCGCACAGGGCTGTGCAGACACAGACAGAGGAGCGCACAGGGCTGTGCAGACACAGACAGAGAGGAGCGCACAGGGCTGTGCAGACACAGACAGAGAGGAGCGCACAGGGCTGTGCAGACACAGACAGAGAGGAGCGCACAGGGCTATCGAGACACAGACAGAGAGGAGCGCACAGGGCTATCGAGACACAGACAGAGAGGAGCGCACAGGGCTATCGAGACACAGACAGAGAGGAGCGCACAGGGCTATCGAGACACAGACACAGAGGAGCGCACAGGGCTATCGAGACACAGACACAGAGGAGCGCACAGGGCTATCGAGACAAAGACAGAGAGGAGCGCACAGGGCTGTGCAGACACAGACAGAGACACACACAGGGCTGTGCAGACACAGACAGAGAGGAGCGCACAGGGCTATAGAGACACAGACAGAGAGGAGCGCACAGGGCCGTGCAGACACAGACAGAGACACACACAGGGCTGTGCAGACACAGACAGAGAGGAGCGCAAAGGGCTATAGAGACACATAGAGATACAGAGAGGAGTATACTAATCAGTATACAGAAAAGACCTAGCTATTTATTAGTTATTAGATAATAACAAACCTGGCTGTCCTGAGAAGATAGGCTGTGCTCCCACTGCCAGCTGGGAGAAACAGAGACAGAGATGAACTTTTTACTGCACTGTGAGAAATACTCCAGATTAGACAAACACTGACTGAAATAACTAATCTGATCCCAGAATCCGCACTCCTGCCAGAATCAGAACAGCTCCCAATCCAACCGGGGTAGGCAACTCTAACAGAGCTGCAGCCCAGTGTGTGATCTCCTGTCCCAGCCTGAGGAGCAGTGAGCCTGTCTCTCAGTAATGTTTTATGTGATGTACGCGGCTGCCCAGTGATGCGTTTGTACTGTAAATGCCTGTAAAAGTTGCGTTAACTGTATATGTTTTGGCAACACTGTAATTCCGCTGCCACGCCGGTAAAGAGCGCAGAATCTGAATGAAACCGAATTTGCCAACAGCGTCCTGTCTGCTGGTCCAGTCTGGCGCTGCTGCGTGACGTCACCCCACCCGGTCCCGGTCCCGGTCCCGCCCCGCCCCGCCCCACAGCCCCTCGCGGGCGCAGGGACTGTCTCGGGGCGTACAGAGCGAGAAGAGCGAAACGCGGTGTTTCACCTGCTGAGTCCCGGCTGACTCCGGCTCCTCCGCTCCGGAGAACCCCTCTCCTACCCCTGCGAGTGTCAGGGAGTGACCCTCCCTCTCCCCGCGGAAAGTGCTGGAATGTATGCAGAGAGCGGCGAGCCTCACCCCGTTTTCTCAGTTCCTTTCTCTACTCATCCCAACTCCCCCACCGCCTCAGTGAAACACCGTCATTAGTTTAAACAAGCAGGTCTACAGCACAGCGTAACTCCCCCCGCCAGCGTTACCGTATGACGTCGACAATTGCGCGCCTCCAAACATTCCACACGTGGCCTCGCATTACCGTAAATACCCGAAACAACGGGACGCGTCGCGCCCCTCCAGCGTCTCTACAAGGGAGCTGAGGCCCGTTCGATAGGTAGTGAATTAATCTGAGGATCTCCACCAGCTGTTCCTTGAAAGAAAACAGATGTTGTGGATCTTACCAATATGGCTAGGGGGCAGCTTGTTCCACACTCCCACCACTCTCTGTGTAAAAGAAGAGCGCCCACAGGGTGGGGGAAGATGCACAGTGGATGTTATAATTTGGGCAGGTAGGAGGGGGTGACATGGGAAGGTAGGTTCCTTCATTCCTTCTGGCCTTCTGGGATCCCCACAGTGACGCTGGGAGCCAGGAACTCCTCTGGATCAACAGGGAGTCAGTGGTCACAGATTGTCTCCACCATCCCTCTGATTGAGCAGGCGGCAGGGTGGCTCAGTGCTGCGGCCCTGGGTTCAGATTCCAGACCTGAGGGTCTGTCTGTGTGGAGTCTGCATGTTCTCTCCCTGTTCGTGTGGGTTTCCTCTGGGAGCTCTAGTTTTCCACAGACCTGCTGGGAGGCCGACTGGGCTGCTGGGAAAATTGGCCCTGGTGTGAGTGTGTCTGCCCTGCGATGGACTGGTGTCCTGTCCAGGGTGTACCCCGCCCTGCGCCCACTGCTTGCTGGGACGGGCTCCAGCTGGAGGAAGCAGTTAGAAAACCGGTGGATGGGCGACTCTGATTGGATGAGATGGTGCTCATGGCCAGGAAATGAAACAAACTCTGAGTCTCCTCTCCCAGCACTGCCCTCTAGCTGCTGAACTGGGGTTCGAGGACTGAGCCTGCTGTCTGGGAGGTTTCCAGGCTGTAGCCCACTTTTTCCTTCTTTGCAGCACCTCACTGAGGGCTCCCAGGGCCTCTGCTTCACCCACACCGCTGGGCAGCTTGTTCCACGCACCCACCACTCTCAGATCAGCTGTGAAGTGCAGCCCCACCAGAGACTCAGGTCCTCTGTGCTTGAAGTGGGACAGTATATATTGCACACATGCAGCACTGCAGTGTCAGTGCTTAAAAGGCACCTTTGGGCAGGTGTGAGACTGACCACTGGGATCTGTTAACTAGCCTTTACCAAAAGGTATGGGAAGACAGGACACAGCTGACTCACTTTCACTGTGACAACTGACTTCCTCCTACAAGGCGTTAAGAGTAGAATTGATCACAAAGCAAAGGAGAGGACACGCATCAGAAACACACTATAAAACAATAAAAACTCTCAAAGGACAGGACAGGCATGCAGTGTGACACAGTAACTCTTGTCTCTCAGTGTGACACAGTACCTATTGTCTCTGTATGTCACCTCTTACAATGTGTGCGTCCTGTCAGCTGCTGTGCTAACTGAGCTCAATACCACTGAAACCACACAGGACTGCCTCTCACTCTTGTGATGATGAATTTCAGTGTTATACGTGCCTTTCGAGATCACACACAGTTTCCAGTCCCCGTGGGTCTTAACTCATTCGGGGAAACTGGCTCATATGCACACACACCCGCCCATGTGCCCTCTCTCATCTTCACCCGCTGTCCCGAACTCTCATCTTCACCCGCTGTCCCAAACTCTCAACTTTACCCACTGTCCCAAACTCATACACCCTGGAGCGTCCCAAACTCTTAACTTTACCCACTGTCCCAAACTCTCACACCCTGGAGTGTCCCAAACTCTCATCTTCACCCGCTGTCCCAAACTCTCATCTTCACCCGCTGTCCCGAACTCTCAACTTTACCCACTGTCCCAAACTCATACACCCTGGAGCGTCCCAAACTCTCAACTTTACCCACTGTCCCAAACTCTCATCTTCACCCGCTGTCCCAAACTCTCATCTTCACCTGCTGTCCCGAACTCTCATCTTCACCCGCTGTTCCAAACTCTCAACTTTACCCACTGTCCCAAACTCATACACCCTGGAGCGTCCCAAACTCTTAACTTTACCCAGTGTCCCAAACTCTCACACCCTGGAGTGTCCCAAACTCTCTTCACCCGCTGTCCCAAACTCTCACACCATGGAGTGTCCCAAACTCTCAACGTCACCCACTGTCCCAAACTCTCATCTTCACCCGCTGTCCCAAACTCTCACACCCTGGAGTGTCCCAAACTCTCATCTTCACCCGCTGTCCCAAACTCTCACACCCTGGAGTGTCCCAAACTCTCATCTTCACCCGCTGTCCCAAACTCTCACACCCTGGAGTGTCCCAAACTCTCATCTTCACCCGCTGTCCCAAACTCTCAACTTCACCCGCTGTCCCAAACTCTCACACCCTGGAGCGTCCCAAACTCTCATCTTCACCAGCTGTCCCAAACTCTCACACCCTGGAGCGTCCCAAACTCACACACCCTGGAGTGTCCCAAACTCACACACCCTGGAGTGTCCCAAACTCTCAACTTTACCCACTGTCCCAAACTCTCACACCCTGGAGTGTCCCAGACTCTCATCTTCACCCGCTGTCCCAAACTCTCACACCCTGGAACGTCCCAAACTCTCACACCCTGGAGTGTCCCAAACTCTCAACGTCACCCACTATCCCAAACTCTCACACCCTGGAGTGTCCCAAACTCTCATCTTCACCCGCAGTCCCAGACCGCACTGGGGGCGCCTGTCTGGCAGGAGACACTGTCTTTGTTGGATATGTTCTGCCATTCAGCCCCACACTGACAGGAGTCCAGGTCTGTCCGTGCAATAGTCACGGTACTCGATAACTCGGCGGCGGTAAAACGGACAGGATATGAACTGAGCTCACCTTCAAACATCCAGTCCAGCGCAAGGTCCGAGCGAGCCGGGGGGAGGGACTCCGGGCTGGAGACGCCCCTGCAGTCACCCGAGCCCTGTGCGTTCAGTCCTGACTGTGCCTGTCCACCCCAGTGACCAGACCACGAACAAACATCGGTAAACTGCAGCGAGGACGGAAAAAGTCAATTAAAAAGAAAACAGTTAGGTTTATGAGGAATTAGACGTGTCAGTTTTGAGTTACTGCCAAAAGAATAAAAAAAAAACACGCAGGTCGCCGCGTGAGGCGGTAAGACGATCCGTGGACACGCCGTGGACGCTTAGCAACTTCGGGCGGCAGGGACACTCCTGAAAATAACCCTCACTCGCAGGGATCGGGGCTGCAGCGACCGAGAGTGAAAAAAATTAAGGAAGTCACAGCCGCTCGGGGACAGAGGGCCGTGCGTGTCCGCGGACTATCGCGAACTCTCCAGCGGGTCCCGTGTTTGCAATCAGCGGTCCACGTCCTCCGCGCGTCCCGATGCGCACCAGCACAGGCGAGGGCGGCAGGCTTGGCAGAGCCGCTATTCCTGGCTCCGGCCGGTGCCCACCCTCTCCCCGCCCCCTTTCCGTCCTTTCTTCGTTAGTTTTCCAGCGGCGGAATTTACTTTATCCCGGGATACAGGCTTTCCCAGAGCAGGTCGGCCCCATCTCCCTGCTGCGGGCGCAGACGCCCTCCTTCTATCTCTCGGTCTCAGCGCCACGGGCAGGTCCCTGTCGTTTTGCTGCCCACGTAGGCTATACTTGGCTCACAGCTCCGCCCGAGAAGTGTCTTGAATTCGGTGTTTTTTATTCTTGTTCTTGGTTGTTGTTTTTTTGCGCGAGTCTCTGCTGGTTCTGTGCCCGGCGCCGCGCGCGTGCCCACGGGGAGATCAGCGGCTCGCGCCTCTTGAGACCCTAGCGCGCACGGGGCACCCTCTCGTGACCTCTGGGGTCAGACGGTTTGACACTGTATAATTCAAAGGCGTTGCTTTATGGACACGGTTGTATACAGTCACGCAACAGATTGCAATAGGCTTCGATACACCCTGCTACTACCACTAGGCGATATGGGTAGAATTACAGCGGACCGAGACGAATCAATTTATTTTGGTTTTAAAATAGATTTAGACATTCAGTTAGGTCACTTACATAATGCACTCAATTCAGGTTTTTAACAAAATGAACAGTTAGCAAGAAGATCCCTTCAGATAGCACACAGATCACAGGGCGAGGTCAGGAGTCCAGCTCCGAGTGTGTGTATGTGTGTCTATCTGCACATCATTCACAGGGCTGTTCCACTGACACACCTGTGGGCAGGACACACACAGGACAGCCCAACAGACCTGATAGACCTCACCTCTTTACAGGCACACACACACAGACACACAGGCTCGCTCATACACATGACAGACATACAGACTCACACACACTCACATGACAGGGATACAGACCTACACACACAGACTCACAAACACAGGCTTCCACTTACACATGACAGGGATACAGACACACACACTCACACGACACACACACACACTCACATGACAGGAATACAGACTGACACACACTCACATGACAGGAATACAGACTGACACACAGTAAGAGACAAAGAGGGAGAGGAAGTAACAGAGGGAGATCCAGAGTTACAGGATGTCACTGGGAGAGGGAATCAGAGAAAGGAATGGAGAGAGGGGACTTGTTCTGTCTCACAATAATAATACAGTGTGTGATCTCCTATCCCAGCCTGAAAGAAAGACAGTGAGTATCACTGTATCAATAATAATACAGCGTGTGATCTCCTGTCCCAGCCTGAGGAACAGACAGTGGGTCTGTCTCTCAATAATAATACAGTGTGTGATCTCCTGTCCCAGCCTGAGGAACAGACAGTGAGTCTGTCTCTCAATAAAAACAATACAGTGTGTGATCTCCCGTCACAGCCTGAGGAACAGACAGTGAACCTGTCTCTCCATAATAATAATACAGTGTGTGATCTCCTGTCCCAGCCTGAGGAACAGACAGTGAGTATCACTGTATCAATAATAATACAGTGTGTGATCTCCTGTCCCAGCCTGAGGAACAGACAGTGAGTATCACTGTATCAATAATAATACAGTGTGTGATCTCCTGTCCCAGCCTGAGGAACAGACAGTGGGCCTGTCTCTCAATAATAATACAGTGTGTGATCTCCTGTCCCAGCCTGAGGAACAGACAGAGTGTCTGTCTCTCAATAATAATAATACAGTGTGTGATCTCCTGTCCCAGCCTGAGGAACAGACAGTGAGCCTGTCTCTCCATATTAATAATACAGTGTGTGATCTCCTGTCACAGCCTGAGGAACAGACAGTGAGTATCACTGTATCAATAATAATAAAGCGTGTGATCTCCTGTCCCAGCCTGAGGAACAGACAGTGAGCCTGTCTCTCAATAATAATAATACAGTATATGATCTCCTGTCACAGCCTGAGGAACAGACAGTGAGCCTGTCTCTCCATAATAATAATACAGTGTGTGATCTCCTGTCACAGCCTGAGGAACAGACAGTGAGCCTGTCTCTCAATAATAATAAAACAGTGTGTGATCTCCTGTCCCAGCCCGAGGAACAGAAAGGAGCCTCTCTCTCAATAATAATAAAACAGTGTGTGATCTCCTGTCCCAGCCTGAGGAACAGTGAGCCTGTCTCCCAATAACAATAATAATACAGTGTGTGATCTCCTGTCACAGCCTGAGGAAAAGACAGTGAGCCTGTCTCTCAATAATAATAATACATTGTGTGATCTTCTGTCACAGCCTGAGGAAGAGACAGTGAGTATCACTGTATCAATAATAATACAGTGTGTGATCTCCTGTCCCAGCCTGAGGAACAGACAGTGGGCCTGTCTCTCAATAATAATACAGTGTGTGATCTCCTGTCCCAGCCTGAGGAACAGTGAGCCTGTCTCCCAATAACAATAATAATACAGTGTGTGATCTCCTGTCACAGCCTGAGGAAAAGACAGTGAGCCTGTCTCTCAATAATAATAATACATTGTGTGATCTTCTGTCACAGCCTGAGGAAGAGACAGTGAGTATCACTGTATCAATAATAATACAGTGTGTGATCTCCTGTCCCAGCCTGAGGAACAGACAGTGGGCCTGTCTCTCAATAATAATACAGTGTGTGATCTCCTGTCCCAGCCTGAGGAACAGACAGTGAGTATCACTGTATCAATAATAATACAGCGTGTGATCTCCTGTCCCAGTCTGAGGAACAGACAGTGAGTCTGTCTCTCCATAATAATAATACAGTGTGTGATCTCCTGTCCCAGCCTGAGGAACAGACAGTGAGTCTGTCTCTCAATAAAAACAATACAGTGTGTGATCTCCCGTCACAGCCTGAGGAACAGACAGTGAACCTGTCTCTCCATAATAATAATACAGTGTGTGATCTCCTGTCACAGCCTGAGGAACAGACAGTGAGTATCACTGTATCAATAATAATACAGTGTGTGATCTCCTGTCCCAGCCTGAGGAACAGACAGTGAGACTGTCTCTCCATAATAATAATACAGTGTGTGATCTCCTGTCCCAGCCTGAGGAACAGACAGTGAGTATCACTGTATCAATAATAATACAGTGTGTGATCTCCTGTCCCAGCCTGAGGAACAGACAGTGGGCCTGTCTATCAATAATAATACAGTGTGTGATCTCCTGTCCCAGCCTGAGGAACAGACAGAGTGTCTGTCTCTCCATAATAATAATACAGTGTGTGATCTCCTGTCCCAGCCTGAGGAACAGACAGTGAGCCTGTCTCTCCATAATAATAATACAATGTGTGATCTCCTGTCACAGCCTGAGGAACAGACAGTGAGTATCACTATATCAATAATAATAAAGCGTGTGATCTCCTGTCCCAGCCTGAGGAACAGACAGTGAGTCTGTCTCTCCATAATAATAATACAGTGTGTGATCTCCTGTCCCAGCCTGAGGAACAGACAGTGAGCCCGTCTCTCCATAATAATAATACAGTGTGTGATCTCCTGTCCCAGCCTGAGGAACAGACAGTGAGTATCACTGTATCAATAATAATACAGTGTGTGATCTCCTGTCCCAGCCTGAGGAACAGACAGTGGGCCTGTCTCTCAATAATAATACAGTGTGTGATCTCCTGTCCCAGCCTGAGGAACAGACAGTGAGTATCACTGTATCAATAATAATACAGTGTGTGATCTCCTGTCCCAGCCTGAGGAACAGACAGTGGGCCTGTCTCTCAATAATAATACAGTGTGTGATCTCCTGTCCCAGCCTGAGGAACAGACAGTGAGTCTGTCTCTCCATAATAATAATACAGTGTGTGATCTCCTGTCCCAGCCTGAGGAACAGACAGTGAGTCTGTCTCTCCATAATAATAATACAGTGTGTGATCTCCTGTCCCAGCCTGAGGAACAGACAGTGAGCCTGTCTCTCCATAATAATAATACAGTGTGTGATCTCCTGTCACAGCCTGAGGAACAGACAGTGAGTATCACTGTATCAATAATATTACAGTGTGTGATCTCCTGTCACAGCCTGAGGAACAGACAGTGAGCCTGTCTCTCAATAATAATAATACAGTGTGTGATCTCCTGTCCCAGCCCGAGAAACAGAAAGGAGCCTCTCTCTCAATAATAATAAAACAGTGTGTGATCTCCTGTCCCAGCCTGAGGAACAGACAGTGAGCCTGTCTCTCCATAATAATAATACAGTGTGTGATCTCCTGTCCCAGCCTGAGGAACAGACAGTGAGTATCACTGTATCAATAATAATACAGTGTGTGATCTCCTGTCCCAGCCTGAGGAACAGACAGTGAGCCTGTCTCTCCATAATAATAATACAGTGTGTGATCTCCTGTCACAGCCTGAGGAACAGACAGTGAGTATCACTGTATCAATAATAATACAGCGTGTGATCTCCTGTCCCAGCCTGAGGAACAGACAGTGAACCTGTCTCTCCATAATAATAAAACAGTGTGTGATCTCCTGTCCCAGCCTGAGGAACAGTGAGCCTGTCTCCCAATAATAATAATAATACAGTGTGTGATCTCCTGTCCCAGCCTGAAGAACAGACAGTGAGTATCACTGTATCAATAATAATACAGTGTGTGATCTCCTGTCCCAGCCTGAGGAACAGACAGTGGGCCTGTCTCTCAATAATAATACAGTGTGTGATCTTCTGTCCCAGCCTGAGGAACAGACAAGGCAAGCTGCTGGAGTGCTGCTGCTCCCAGTATCCAGAATTCGCACAGCTCTTTTTAGAACAGGGAATTGGTTTGACTGCTCATTAACATTTGGCAGCGAAGTGTCCAGCAAAGCCTAATGAAGAGTAAAATACAGAAACAAGCGGCGCGATCTGGCTGCAGCTGTTGCTATGGCTACCACCGACAGAAGGGAAATGTCGCACAGGAATCACACGCTGCCCCCTAGTGGAACAAGCCTGAAACTGCTTAGAGCCTGACTGTACCCTGTAAAGGCCCAGCTAGACAGTCTGATATAGAGACTGTACAGAGAGACACTGGATAGCAGCTCAAGAGAGCGTTAAAGACAAAGCAACCGGGATGCAGACATAGTTTTAAATGCTGTGTCGGAATGACGCTTTCTGCTGTTTCTGAAGCTCCCCCCCGTGCTACACCAGCAGTTCTGGTGTTTGGCCAGTAGGTGGCACAGGTGTCCGCTATTCGGGGGGGCGTCCGGAGTGCTTACAGCCCAGACTGTGACCCTTCACTGGGACTTCCGCGCTTCCATGGAAACGCCGGAACACTACAGGGGCAGGTCCAGTCACTACCCTGGTATCACCGGCTGAGGAAGAGGAGGAAGGAGAAGGGGGGATGGGGGGAGGAGGTCAGTCCATACACGCTGGGTCTCTCGGTTGTGAGACACAGACCATACCGCTGACTATGGCTCGTTATCCATAGTCAAAGCAGATATGTTTACAGAGAATCATAAACGAGAACGGGACTTATAGGCCCTGAGAGTATTTACCATGGTACATTTCAGTGTTAGTCATAGAATACTTCCCTGGGCTATCCAATCTTACATTTGACCATAGCTTTCATTTACAAGTGTTTCGAGTTTCTACTGTTCTTCTTTGCTTCCATCCTTATTTCACTGGTCTTTACTGCGCTTTAATCCTCATTCAGTGCTGGCGACTGCTCTTTCACCCTGATTTCGGAAGTCCTTACTGCACTGTACTGTGCATTGCTGTAGTAAAACGCGTTTCCCCACGGTACAAGCGAGCCCCGCTGAGGCAGGAGAGCTGTAGCTAAACTCCTCAAGAGAAAGCGAGAAAGCCACAGGCAGGCAGGAAGAGCTCCAGCGGGACATAACAGAGCATCACGCCCGCCAGCCACACGCCGACCCCCGCAGGACGATCGACCTGCACCGCCAGGCTCTGGGCTGGGCCGGGCCGGGCCCCCGGCGCTGGGCTGTCCTGAGAAGCAGTTCTGCGCCTCGCTCTAATCAGAGCACAGGCTCACCTGCCACGGCTGTGTCCCCGGGACGCAGCTCCCACGGGGCCGACTCCGTGAGAGAGCGGTGCCGCGGGGTCATTAAAGGCCCGGGCCCCGCCGAGACAATCTGAGCTCTCCCCGCGAAGCGCCAGGAACTCGGCCGGGGAGGCACGTTTCCCTGCCCCCCCCCGCTTCGATCGGTCCCGGCGGGTTTCCACGCCGGCCAGCTCTGCTCACACGACAGCACGGCGAGAGCTGCTCTCTCCCGTGTGCGGTGACGGTCACCTTCTCTAGCAGAGATGGAGACACTGCGTAACCGCTCTGTCCCAAAAACACGGGTTAGAAGGCAAGTGAGACAGATTCGTGGTGCCGTTTTATTCAGACTAACAGTTAGGGATGAACTTTGCATCGTCGGCACTATAAGTTTTTGAGTCTGAAAACCGGTCGGACAGCTGGTTTCGGCGCATCTTGAATTCTGGGCTACTCTACTTCTCCGAGGCGGGGGTGGGGTAGGGTGGGTTCGGTGAGTCCTGAATTCCAGTAAACTGTAGATCTCTGGGCCGGAGAGAGTTACAGGGGTCAGCCTAGGTAACAAAAAACCTTTAAGATTTACCAGCCAAAGCCGCACCCTAGTGACGGTTAATTTTGAAGCCAGCTCGTAAACTCGGACCCACCCCCCTTCTCCTCGCTGAGAGTGCTCTGGACCGCTTCCCTGCGGAAAGAACCGCGCATGTGCACTTCTACAGCCCGGTTTTCTGCGGTGTGAGCGGCTGTCAGGTGTGCGTCCGGCAGACACTTTTAACCAGCGATGGAGGAGACAGGCTCCATCTCTCGCACAAGTTAAGGTATCTCTTAGCAAAGAACCCCAGAGGGCCCCCCTTCACCACCGTAGCCTGGACAGCTTGTTCCACCCACCCACATCTCTGTGTGTAAAGACAAGCCTCCCATTCTCAGTCCCGAGATGCACTGCCCCTTTATGTAGAGGTGTTATGGCTCCCCTGAATGCAGCGCGTCAAGCCTGCCTGGTGCTCATTCGCTTCGTAACTGAGTGAAGACGAGGTCAGACTCCAGATTGTGCCCCCTACTTCAGAAAACAGAAATAATTTGGCGTTTCCGGTTGACTCATGTCAGCAATCATCACCCGGCCTCCTTGAGCGTCCTCCGGGGTGTGTGTCTTAATAAACGTTTAGTGCTAGAACTCCATCACTGCGATCTCTTAATTCTATAAACAGCGTGGCGTATATATTTCGACCTGTGAATGAATCAATCGTAGGGACAGCTCGTCTGTAGCCTTTCCTGATAATGGAGACGCTGGCAGGTGGCAGACGACTTGCGGTGGTGGCTGTCCGGTCTCTGAATTGGGTTTTGTTCCTGGACGTCCTAACCGAATCAGTGTTACGAGGGCAGGGCAGCGATCGCTAGCCGCTGCCGCACAAGCAGGGATGGAGATTTATGGCGCTGGGAGAGAACAGGCCAGCAGAACGATGCCCTGGGGCTGGACCGCCTCTCGCTCTTCCTGCCCAGACCCCGGCCGGCATCGATCGGCTGCCCTGAGTCTGAACCTGGCGCAGCGACAGACTGCCATCCCCTGCAGCTTTCAGTCTCTTCTCTCCCCTCCATCTGTGTCTCTCTCCTCCATCACTCTCTCCTCCATCTGCATCTCTCTCCTCCACCTCTCTCCACTCCATCACTCTCTCCTCCATCCCTCTCTCTTCTCTCACCTCCATCTGCATCTCTCTCCTCCATCACTCTCCCCTCCATCTGCATCTCTCTCCTCCATCTCTCTCCACTCCATCACTCTCTCCTCCATCCCTCTCTACTCCATCACTCTCTCCTCCTTCTCTCTCCACTCCATCACTCTCTCCTCCATCACTCTCCCCTCCATCTGCTTCTCTCTCCTCCATCACTCTCCACTCCATCACTCTCTCCTCCATCTGCATCTCTCTCCTTCATCTCTCTCCACTCCATCTCTCTTTCCTCCATCACTCTCTCTTCCTTCTCTCTCTTCTCTCTCTCCTCCATCTCTTTCCTCTCCATTTCTCTCCACTCCATCACTCTCTTCCCCATCACTCTCCACTCCATCACTCTCTCCCCCATCACTCTCCACTCCATCACTCTCCAATCCATCACTCTCTCCTCCTTCTCTCTTCTCTCTCTCCTCCTTCTCTCTTTCCTCTCTATCTCCCCCTCCATCTGTCCTCATCTTTCTCTTCTCTCTCCCCCATCAATCTTTTCTCCATCTCTCTGCTTTCTCTGTCTCTCTCCATCTCTCTCTTCTTCTGCACTCTCTTTCCCATCTCCCTCCCCTCCATCTCTTTCCTTCTCTCTGTTGCCCACCGTCCTCAGTCTCTCTGTCTTCTCCTCCATCTCCCTCTCGCTCTGTCTGTTGCCCATCTTTCAGTTTCCCTGTTTGTCTCACTGTCACCCTCTCGTTCTTGTCCAGGTCTCTCCATTACAATAACACACGAGGTGATGAAATTAAGGAAATTGATTTCAGGCAGCAGGTCAGTAGCTCCGGACTGGTTGGAAGTGCAGATTATCTGAAGATGGAATAATCGCTGTGGAGTATAAAGGAGAGGAAAATCTGGTGATATAGCAGTGATTCATTTCGAACATTGATTAAATAATTTATTGATCCACTTGTACGGGAAAACAGAGGAAACACTCAGAAGCTAATAGAATATAGAAAACCAAGCATTCTCTCTAAGCCTCCTGAACATACTACCTACAGGCTGGAGATCACAGCCAGTGTCCCAGTCCAGGATGAGTCCCTACAAAACAGAGATCCCAGTCAGGGTCCCAGTCCAAGGTGAGCCCCTACAGCCCAGAGATCCCAGTCCAGGATGAGTCCCTACAGCCCAGAGATCACAGTCAGGGTCCCAGTCCAGGATGAGCCCCTACAGCCCAGAGATCACAGTCAGAATCCCAGTCCAGGATGAGTCCCTACAGCCCAGAGATCACAGTCAGGGTCCCAGTCCAGGATGAGCCCCTACAGCCCAGAGATCACAGTCAGGGTCCCAGTCCAGGATGAGCCCCTACAGCCCAGAGATCACAGTCAGGGTCCCAGTCCAGGATGAGCCCCTACAGCCCAGAGATCACAGCCAGCGTCCCAGTCCAGGATGAGCCCCTACAGCCCAGAGATCACAGACAGGGTCCCAGTCCAGGATGAGTCCCTACAGCACAGAGATCCCAGACAGGGTCCCAGTCCAGGATGAGTCCCTATAGCCCAGAGATCACAGACAGGGTCCCAGTCCAGGATGAGCCCCTACAGCCCAGAGATCACAGACAGGGTCCCAGTCCAGGATGAGTCCCTACAGCACAGAGATCCCAGTCAGGGTCCCAGTACAGGATGGGCCCCTACAGCCCAGAGATCACAGACAGGGTCCCAGTCCAGGATGAGCCCCTACAGCCCAGAGATCCCAGTCCAGGATGGAATGCTATGATAGTGCTGTCAGATGTGTAGTAAGGTATACAGTATATCCTGCAGAGGAGTTTGTGCTGGAAAGTGAAATATCAGTCAGAAGGCTTGTATTCTTTCAGACGGGAAAACCCTGCAGCTGTCCGCAGGACAGGACCCTGAAATGTCAGTGCCACTTTGCCGAAAACGGACAAAGAAATTGACTTCACTTTGTGTTTGTTGATTTCTGCTGTACAGCGTCTCCGCAGGCCAGCCCCTCGCCCCTCACTCGGCCCCGGGACAGAGCACAGCTTGCTCCACACCTCTCCCAGTCCAGCCCGGCGTTTCGGGTCCGACCCGAGATTCTTAGACCCGGCAACAGCAGACCAGCGACCAGAGGCTGACAGCCGCTCGCAGGACAGGGGCTGGTTTGGGGTCAGAAATTTGAAATTTCACTGGCATCCCAGCCACCTCCAGGTGTGCCGTTCCTGCCTCCAGAGCCCCAGAACCCCCCCCCCATAGCAAAAAAAAAACAGGTGCAACAGTCCAGTCTTCAGATTCCTGTACAAGCCTGTACGTCAGACCCTCAGGGCAGGGAACTGTTGATTCTACTAAGTTGGTGCTGCCTCTGTTTTGTGCTTGGCGTTGATCTCACAAGTTGTTCTCTCTGTTCCTTTATAATATCCAGGGTCTGCACAAGACCCACAGGACCAGAGCAGCAGCATGAGCAAACATGAGCCATGTCCTTGTGGTTCACTGGCTGAACCACCCCTGCAGTAACAGTACTCCACCACCAGGGGGGCAGGTGAAACCACCCCTGCAGTAACAGTACTCCACCACAGGGGTGCAGGTGGAACCACCCCTGCAGTAACAGTAATCCACCACAGGGGGGCAGGTGAAACCACTCCTGCAGTAACAGTACTCCATCACCAGGGGGCAGAAAGTATGCCCAAGTCTATAGGTTGGTTTCGGAGTCCCAGGGGGCAGGGGAGCTGCGGGCGCCCAGGGGCAGTCTCTGGCGGCGACCCAGCAGACGGCAGACGGCGGCGCGGTAGCGAGCGGACATGGTGTTGTAGAGGATGGGGTTGATGGCGGCGCTGAGGTAGTACAGGACGAAAGAGACCAGGTTGAAGTACTGGCTGATGTAGTACATGTCCGTGGTGCCCAGGGACAGCGAGAAGAGCATCCGCCCCACATAGAAGGGGAGCCAGCACAGCACGAACGCCAAGACGATCACCGCTGGAGGGGGCAGGGCAAGGAAGACAGCGTGAGAGACCACATCACTGCACAGGTCAAACAGCAGTGTCTCACACACACAACATCAACTGGACTGTTAGAGAGTCCTAAACAGACAATACACACTAGCCGAATATCTGACCAAGCTAAATAACAGCAAACAGAAAGACCCTGATGAAGTACAGGCTCAGTGACCACAGCCTGGCCATAGAAACTGAACACAGGCAGACCTGGCTGCCCAGAGAGGACAGGCTCAGTGACCACAGCCTGGACACAGAAACTGAACGAAGGCAGACCTGGCTGCCCAGAGAGGACAGGCTCAGTGACCACAGCCTGGACACAGAAACTGAACGAAGGCAGACCTGGCTGCCCAGAGAGGACAGGATCAGTGACCACAGCCTGGACACAGAAACTGAACACAGGCAGACCTGGCTGTCCAGAGAGGACGGGCTCAGTGACCACAGCCTGGCCATAGAAACTGGGCGACACAGGCAGACCTGGCTGCCCAGAGAGGACAGGCTGTGCTCCCACTGCCAGCGGGGAGAAACAGAGACAGAGGTGCACTTCCTACTGCACTGTGGCACATATTCTGGGATATTTGTCACAGCACAGGAGGCCAGTGAGCCTCAGGACCAGCTGGCTCAGGGGGCTCTGTTTTGGCCTCAGCTCTTGGCTCAGCAGGGTCTTGTGGTGGTAGGAGTTTTGGTCGCCGTTTTTTAGGTGTAGCCAATACTTTATTACCCTCTTCTGTGTTTATTAATAATGGATGTTGGCCTAATTCGGCCCTGCACCCGTTGTTAGGTGTTTTTCTCTGCACACGAAGATGTTCCTGCAGGCTTTGTGGGCGAGTTGATGTTGAAGAGACTCACCCAGCATCTTCACGGTCTGCCGGTTGCTCCTGTCGCGGTGGGAGCTGTGCCGGCGGTGCCACAGCTTGTGCCCGATGAGGCCGTACAGCACGCTGAGGCAGCACACGGGCACCAGGAAGTACAGGCTGGACACCCACATCATGGCCGCCATCAGCCCCGAGCTGGTGGCGTACTGCGTGGAGCGGCACTCGCTGCCCGCGCCGTTCTCCAGCTCCTCCACGCCCACCAGGGCGAAGACGGGCCCGGCGCTGAGCAGGGCCACGGCCCACAGCAGCCCGATCAGCGCCCGCACCTTGCCGCGGGTCACCAGCACCTTGGCGCGCAGCGGGAAGCACACGGCCAGGTAGCGCTCGATGCTGAGCGCGGTGATGTGCAGGATGCTGGAGTTGGTGCAGGCCTCGCTCAGGAACTGGGCCAGCTTGCACACCAGGCTGCCGAAGTTCCACGGCCGGAAGCGCCACAGCTGGGGGATTGTGGGAAGGAGAGGGGAGGGCAGAACAGCAGAACGTCAGCTTGCGGCGGTTTTGACAGGACTTTGTCAGGTGTAACGTGACTATACTGCCCTATCATAGACAAGATCTCAGAAAATACTCTAGTGCTACACTGCACTCTGACTACAGTATTGTACTATGCTCTTCCATACTGCACTTTCTGTGCTGATATAGCTGGAGCTACACTGCGCTATACTGTCGTGTTCAGTACTGTACTGTGTTACGCTGCACTGTACTGTTCTGTGCCGTTACATGCTGAGATATACTGTAATCTGTACTGCTCTGTATTATAGCATACTGTACTGATCTACACTGTATTCTACAGTATTGTGTGCTGTTGTGCTCTATTGTACTGCACTGTGCTACAGTCTTGTGTGCTGTCGTGCTCTATTGTACTGCACTGTGCTACGGTCTTGTGTGCTCTTGTGCTCTGTTGTACTGCACTGTGCTACGGTCTTGTGTGCTCTTGTGCTCTGTTGTACTGCACTGTGCTACGGTCTTGTGTGCTCTTGTGCTCTATTGTACTGCACTGTGCTACGGTCTTGTGTGCTCTTGTGCTCTATTGTACTGCACTGTGCTACGGTCTTGTGTGCTCTTGTGCTCCATTGTACTGCACTGTGCTACGGTCTTGTGTGCTCTTGTGCTCTGTTGTACTGCCTCTCTCTCCGGCAGGGGAGGTCTGTACCTTGTAGAGGTCGAGGGGCATGAGGAGGAAGATGAAGATGTCGGACAGTGCCATGCTGCAGAGGTACAGGTAGGTGGTGCTGCGCAGGTCGGGGTACAGCCACACCACCAGGATGGTCAGCACGTTGCCGACCAGGCCCACCAGGAAGAGCAGCGTGCACACCGCCGTGACCGCGCACAGCTCGGGCACGGAGAACAGCGCCTCCTCCTGCCCTGCTGGCCACCACTCGCTCCCGTTGCCCCCGGCCGCCCCGCAGCCCTCGCTGCCCACTCCCGCTCCAGGGCACAGGAGCAGCTCCTCCGAGGAATTCCTCTCCCCGTCTCCGCTGAACAGCACGTCCATCTCTCCCGCGGGGTCAGGCTCGGGGATGTTGCGGGTCCTTGTCCTGTCAGCGAGTTGTTGGGCTGCTCGCTTTTTCTCCAATTCCTTGAAGCAGGAGGGCTGCTTCCTCCTGCTCAGATCTGCGCACAAAGTCTGCCCAAGGTGTGCTTAAAGAGTGCCCAAGGTGTGTTTAAAGAGTGCCCAAAGTGTGCTCACAGAGTGCCTAAAGTGTGTTTAAAGAGTTTAAAGTGTGCCCAAGGTGGTCCCCGTGCGGGCTGGGCCTGGTCTGGGCAGTGGGTGTTGCCCAGACCTGACCACCCCCCCTGGGCGGAGTTAGTACACCTATTCCACTGTGTCCCAGGACACAGTCCATCAGACAGGCCTTGCTCACACCTGAAGAAGGCTCCACAGCTGAAACGTTGTTTTCTTTTTTCTCTTTTCAGCATGGAATAAACCTATTGCTTGTTCCTCTCAGGTCATGGTCACCGAGACCGCCCCACAAGGCTTGCAGAGGGTCAGTGTCGTGCTGATTAGAACTGCCCCTGGTACCACAGCCCAGAACCAGCCCGCACCGGGCCTTCAGAGCTGGTCCAGTTTGTGTTGGTGAGAGGGGGAAGAGAAGGAGTGTTTGTTGTCAAGTCCTCCTGCAGCATTCTGGGGTACAGGGACAGACACCCCCAGAGAAGTACTGAGATTTGATCTATACAGTACCTGTACTCAGGGCACTTCACAATCCTCCAGCCAGGCCAATGTCACACTCACACTGTACTCTACTATACTGGAGTCCACTCCATTGTATTACTCTGCACTTTACTGTACTGTATCAGACTGTGCAGCACCTTATTATACTGTGCTGCACTTTACTGTACTGTATCAGACTGTACTGCACCTTATTAAACCACTGTGCACTTTACCGAACTGTATTATAGTGTTCTGCACTTTATTGTACTGAATCATACTGTACTGCACCTTATTATACTGTACTGCACTTTACTGTACTGTATCAGACTGTACTGTACTATCATTTTCCCTACGGGATTAATAAAGTATTATCTATCTATCTACTGCGCCTTATTATACTGTACTGCACTTTACTGTACTGTATCAGAGTGTACTGCACCTTATTAAACTGCTGTGCACTTTACCGTACTGTATTATAGTGTTCTGCACTTTATTGTACTGAATCATACTGTACTGCACTTTATCACACTGCTCAGTACTTTACTGTATGTATTACACTGCACCTTATTACACTGTACTCCACTTTACTCCATTATACTGTACTACACCTTACTACACTGCTCTGCTCTTTACTGTACTGTATTATACTGTACTGCACCTTATTGCACTGCATTGCACTTTACTGTATTGCACCTTATTACACTGTACTCCACTTTACTGCCTAATACTGTACTACACCTTATTACACTGCTCTGCTCTTTACTGTACTGTATCATACTGTTCTGCAGTGCAGAGAGTGGAACTATACCAGACTCCAGTCAACTATATGGAGTTGTATTGGACCGCTCTCTACTTCCAATTACTGTATATAGATTTAATTGAAAGGCAGATAGCTGGAACAGAGTGCTATTAATAGAGAGTCATCTAATAGAGAATTATCTGTGAGTGTAGCAGGATAGTGCCGGACTGTGCTCAGTAGTTCAATCACAATGTAGTTAATCTCTTCTCTCTGCTCTTTCCAGGGGCTGGACTGGAGTTCTTTATCCATCCCATTTACAGGTCCGAAACAAAAGCCCCCCAAGGGAGGCTCAAGGGGGTGAGCTGGCCAATCAGCTGTTCTTGCCCTGTTAAGTGACACGTGAGGGTGTCCAATCACGTTCCTCTGTTGCAGGCTGGGTTTGTCAGTGAGAGGGGAGTGGGAGCTGTTGATCTGAAAAACAGGACAATAACAAAAATGCAAAGAACTAAGATTATATTCTTCATCTTTATACTCACCAATTACTCAATCTGCTATTTGGTATAGGGCAACTCTTCATAGCTTTGATTCTGAATTGTCTTTTGATGAACATTAATGTGAAGATACAGATGATCAGTCTGAGTGTCTTTACAGTCTCTACAGATCTGATGGTGATGAGTGTGAATGTGAAGATACAGATGAGCTGGACTGAGTGTCTTTCCAGTCTCTACAGATCTGATGGCGATGAGTGTGAATGTGAAGATACAGATGAGCTGGACTGAGTGTCTTTACAGTCTCTACAGATCTGATGGTGATGAGTGTGAATGTGAAGATACAGATGAGCTGGACTGACTGTCTTACAGTCTCTACAGATCTGATGGTGATGAGTGTGAATGTGAAGATACACATGAGCTGGACTGAGTGTCTTTATAGTTGTATGTCTCTCTCATGCAAGCTCAGTTCCTTTCTCATCCATCCATTTTCTAACTGTTTCATGCGATTCAGGGTTGCAGGGCAGTCGGAGCCTATCCCAGCAAGCAACAGGCGTAAGGCAGGTACACCCTGGACGGGACACCAGTCCATCGCAGGCCATTCACACACACACAGGCATCTACACACTCACACCAGGTTTCCTAGGAGCTGATTACCCTACCAGTATGTCTTTGGACTGTGGGAGGAAACCAGAGAGAACATGCAAACTCCAAGCAGACAGCACCCAGGAATCGAACCCAGGGCCCCAGCGCAGCAAGCCAGCAATCACACCACCCTCCTCTTTCATCTTTTACTTTTGTTGTGTTTCATCCATTTTTTTATGATCTGTATTTGTCTTTTTTCTGTATTTTATGTCCATTATAACAGTGCTACAATATACTGTGTGAATACAACAGCAATGCCAATAGCAGACAGTGAGATGCATGTGCGATGTACAATGTTCTCATGTATATTAAAGCTTCAATAAGACATAATTCACTTGATAGCTAGGAGGTGCCTTTTCCAGCCCCTTGAGCACAGTGTTACCAAGTGTTCAGAGTTGCTTCTACAGCGGGTGACCACTGTACAGCATGACCGGTCCTGCGTGGACCGGGCTGAAGAGCTCCTACCTGTCCAACGACACCACTGGCTCAATCACGCTGGGATCCACCGGGAAAGTCCGCCTGCTGGAGCCAGGCTGCTATTCATCAGCGGTAGCACTCAGGTCTTCCTCCCTGCGTGTGGGTCTTCAGCTTCAGGCTGGGCTGCAGGTATCCAGTCAGACATGAGCCTGTGTCTCTCTTTCTCTGCCTGCCTGCTCAGCCAGATCCGAGGAGGGACAGACAGGGGAGGGGGGGGCTCTCTCTCTCTCTCCTCCTCTCTCTGTTCACTCACCTTCAGAGACAAGGAGCCTCTCTCTCCTCTCTCTCTCTCTGCTCCTCTCTCTGTTCACTCTGTTCCTCTCTCTGTTCACTCACCTCCAGACACAGGGACCCCCTCTCTCCTCTCTCTCTCCTCTTCTCTGTTCACTCACCTCCAGACACAGGGCCCCCCTCTCTCCTCTCTCTCTCCTCTTCTCTCTGTTCACTCACCTCCAGACACAGGGACCCCCTCTCTCCTCTCTCTCCTCCTCTCACTGTTCACTCACCTCCAGACACAGGGACCCTCTCTCTCCTCTCTCTGCTCCTCTCTCTGTTCACTCACCTTGACACAGGGACCCCCTCTCTCCTCTCTCTCCTCCTCTCTCTGTTCACTCACCTCCAGACACAGGGACCCTCTCTCTCCTCTCTCTCCTCCTCTCTCTGTTCACTCACCTCCAGACACAGGGACCCCCTCTCTCCTCTTCTCTCTGTTCACTCACCTTGACACAGGGACCCCTTCTCTCCTCTCTCTCCTCCTCTCTCTGTTCACTCACCTCCAGACACAGGGACCCCCTCTCTCCTCTCTCTGCTCCTCTCTCTGTTCACTCACCTCCAGACACAGGGACCCTCTCTCTCCTCTCTCTGCTCCTCTCTCTGTTCACTCACCTCCAGGGAGAGATGGAGAGGAGGACTCCCTCTCAATGACATCATCGTCATGATGTCATCTTTCCACTCGGTGTTTAACATCAGCCCTGCCACAGTGGGCAGAGGGACATTGTCCTCTCTCTCTTCTCTCTCCACTGCTGCCGCTGCTCCTGTCCATGAGCGGCCACGTGTCTCCATGTCCGTCCTCCTCACCGGTCCGGCCTCAGTCTGAAAGACAGGGCTTCGGGTCTCTGAGCTAAACAGCCCTGTGCTGAATCACCACTGATACCCTTGGATGGACGGAGAGGACCCATGGATGGACAGATGGAAACAGATCTCTTGGATGGAGTGGACAGACAGCTGCGGACAGTGGACAGCACACTTGGTTGGACAGAAGGATGCACAGAGGTGATACTTGGACAGACATAGACGGACAGTCTACTTGGAAGCTCAGACAGAAAGTCTAGTACTACATTCATTACAATAAAAAATAACAGTTTAACTAAAACTTTATGAACGTGGGCTTTATGTTTTTCTGCCCGCAAAGCCTGCTTTCGCATGCCGCGCTTCGCCCGCCCAGACGGAACAGTACTGCAGTGCAGAGAGCTGGCCGCCAGAGGGCAGCAAGCGAGCACTCACACCGTGAGCTCAAATGAAACTGAAAATGTAACTACAGGAAAGTTGAAGTCAAGAAAACAGGCGGGGAATTCAGCAGCTGACAGGCCGCTGACGAATTTAATGTTTTTTTTTAAGAGTAATATGTATATTGTAAATTAATCTTTCTGCGATTGCTTGAGGTTTTTGGTTACGATGGAGCAGCCTCAGAATGACGGACTGAGAAACGGAGCAGGTGAGCTCGGGAGAGAGGGAGACCGGGCGAAGCGATCAGGACGCTAATATATTAAAATTACTGCGTTTGCTGTTAGTCTTATTTAGGAGAATGTGTGAAGCGAGAGAGCCGGTAATGCCGACTTTTTAGTGAAACGTTGTGACTTCAGCCTCCCAGTATTGTTGCGTGTTAATGGGGTCAGACAAGCTACAGTACAAGTCGGTAAACAGCCTGGCCGTAGACACTGGACACACACAGACCTGGCTGTCCAGAGAGGACAGGCTCAGTGACCAGAGACTGGACGTAGACAGACCTGGCTGTCCAGAGAAGACAGGCTCAATGACCACAGCCCGGACACAGATATTGGAGATGGAGAAACTGAGGTCTTTCAGAGAGACAGGAGGAAGATGGGGGCTGGCGAGGGAGACAGAATTCAGTGACAGTGTTTTTGGAAGCGATGATGATGATGATGATGATGATGATGAGGTTTATTGATGCTCAGACCCAGGAGCTGTGCAAGTGAAGTTTCCCTGCTGTGCAAAGATCTCCAGCCTGGAGGCACTGAAGGAGCGGATCCAGTCCACCCTGAACCAGGTGAGAAACCAGGACGGGCCTCCTGCCTCCTGCCTCCTGGAGTGGTGGACCTGGCTGCCTTGTTTGGGAATGTAATAAAATAATTCTGAAAATAAAAGTCTTGGATCAACTGCTTTTTACTGGATTTTGTTTCTGAAACAGCTGCAGGAACCAGAGTAAAGTGCACAGAATCACCGGAGCCAATGTGCTGATGGTTCTGGGCGTCTTTCTCCATCCCCACAGGGCAGCAGCGACTTCACCTGCCCACAGTGCGCCTTCCGTTGGTCGTGGCCTCAAGTGCGACAACTGGCTCTGCTGAGTGAGGAGGAGAGGGTGGGACTGGAGAGGAAAATTCTAGAGCTCAGTGTGGACAACACTGACCAATACAGGAAGGTCAGCTAATGCACACTGATGTCCGGTGTGTCTGTATTAACCCCCCTCTCTCTCAGTGCAGTGTTAATGGACTGTAGTGTCCAGTGTGTCTGTATTAACCCCTCTCTCTCTCAGTGCAGTGTTAATGTACTGTAGTGTCCAGTGTGTCTGTATTAACCCCCCTCTCTCTCAGTGCAGTGTTAATGGACTGTAGTGTCCAGTGTGTCTGTATTAACCCCTCTCTCTCTCAGTGCAGTGTTAATGTACTGTAGTGTCCAGTGTGTCTGTATTAACCCCTCTCTCTCTCAGTGCAGTGTTAATGGACTGTAGTGTCCAGTGTGTCTGTATTAACCCCTCTCTCTCTCAGTGCAGTGTTAATGGACTGTTGTGCCCAGTGTGTCTGTATTAACCCCTCTCTCTCAGTGCAGTGTTAATATACTGTAGTGTCCAGTGTGTCTGTATTAACCCCTCTCTCAGTGCAGTGTTAATGTACTGTAGTGTTCAGTGTGTCTGTATTAACCCCTCTCTCAGTGCAGTGTTAATGGACTGTAGTGTCCAGTGTGTCTGTATCAACCCCTCTCTCTCTCAGTGCAGTGTTAATGTACTGTAGTGTCCAGTGTGTCTGCATTAACCCCTCTCTCTCAGTGCAGTGTTAATGGACTGTAGTGTCCAGTGTGTCTGTATTAACCCCTCTCTCTCTCAGTGCAGTGTTAATGGACTGTAGTGTCCAGTGTGTCTGTATTAACCCCTCTCTCTCCCTGCAGTGCCCACGGTGTACTTGTCTGTGTGAGCAGGTGCCAGGTGCAGGAGGGGTAGGGCTCTGCGCGGTGTGCGGCCCCTGCTCTCTGGACCTGCGCCGCCTGTACCGCTTCTGTTGGGACTGTCTGCGGGAGTGGAAGGGGAGGCCGGAGAGAGGGAGGGCCCGTGGGCGCGGGAGCAGCTCGCGGGACGGGGGGACGGGGAAGGAGGCAGGAGAGAGGCGGGGAGCCCGGTCCCGCTCCAGGGAGGGACACGGGGCCGGGAGGGACGAGGAGGACAGAGCGGAGACCGACTGTGGCAACGACCGCTGCCCCCAGCAGGCACTCCTGCTGCACTGCCCCGCGGTGGACGAGCCGGGAAACGAGGTACACGGCTGCCCCTCGGTCCGCGCCTGCCCCGCCTGCTTCACCCTGGTGTCCCACATGCTGGACGGCTGTCCCGAGGTGGACTGTCCCAACCTGTCCTGCGGGGCCGCCTTCTGCTTCCGCTGCCTGGAGATGAACGGGGACCACGAGTTGCCGCACAGGGTGGAGACTGAGGAGGAGGAGGAGGAGGAGGAGGAAGAGGAAGAGGAGGAGGAGGAGGATTATGATGATGATCTGGAGTATGACGAGGACGCGCATTGCGTCATTCAGCCCCGGCAGAAACCATTCTTGTAAGTGGCGGGCGGCAGAGAGAGGGCAGGAGAGGGAAAGAGAGAGGAGAGGAAGGCGAGGAGAAGGGGGAGAGGGTGAGAGAGACAGGGACAGGCAGAGCCTGTACTCCGTCATTCACCTCCGCGAGACAAGTCCATTTTACCCCACTTATGATGTGTTGTTGCAATAGTAGATCTCCTGAGTACAAAAGGAACTGCAGGTCAGGCACTGGGTGTCCGTGCTTGGCTGAGGAGCCAATGGTGTGAACCTCCCTTTTGTGAGATTATGACTAAGCACTTCTAAGGCAGGATCTCCCTAAAAGGTACATTGTGATTCTGAGGGATGACAGCTGTGAGCTCAGAGCAGACTGTTCCAGATCGGGTGGAACATAATTGATTTTCCTAGAGTTTCAAAAACAGAAGGGTATCACTGATAAATAAGTGCAGCTTTAGAGCACCATCTTTATCACAGCTGAACAAATCAGTGAGCACACATGTTTTGGAAACAAGGGGCTATGTCTGTAACTCTCTAGAAATGCTCAATGTTATCTCTTTACACTGCAGTCAAACTCAATTTGTGACTAAGAGTGAGGCCACATAAAATCTGTTTCATTGTTACTGTCCATGCAATAAACAGCATGTTTAAACCAGACTTTGAATCTGTGGTTTCCAGAGACGGTTAAGAAGCAGTTAATACCATATAATAAAAAACAACTATTATGTGTTGGAGTTCAGGGTACAACAGCACTGCACAGCTCCTGGTCTCTCTGTGGACAACAGCTGTACTGCACAGCTCCTGGTCTCTATAGAATCATCAAGAAACAATGTACACCACCAGACAGGAGTATTTAACCCATTCCAATGATATCCTGTTGTCTTGAATTACAAATCATGTATACACATTGTAAATGACTTTAAATTGAACACAGGAAAGATATGTAAATATGTAAGCAATCAACATTTTATACATTTGAGCTTTTGCTTACATTTAGGTTTTTATACCCAAAAGTGTTCAGTTTTCAGTGAAAAACATTTATTTATAATATAATTGTCTATAAAATATACAAGACTGTGACACAAAATGTATAAAACAGTTGACTTAAAAAAGTGTACACTTCATCTGCAATTCAAGAAAAAGGAACGCTGGTAGCACAGAGGCTCATGGCTGCCTTGCAGTGCTGGGGCCTTGGGTTCGAGCCCGACCTGGATCTGGGGTGCTATCTGTGGGGAGTTCGCGTGTTCTCCCTGGGTTTCCTTGAGTTTCCTCAAAGTGCGCGTGTTTGTGTCTGTCGGTCCAGTGTGTACCCCGTCTTACAGCCGCTGCTTGTGGGCACAGACTCCAGTCCCCCCTGTGACCCTGAACTGGAAGAAGCATTCAGAAAATAGACGGACAAAATGGAATCTTACAGGAAAGGGGTGAATACTTATGCAAAACATTGTAATAATTGTAATAATAATAATAATAATAATAATAATTCTCTCATAATAATAAAAACTCACACACAGAATTATTTAAATAATTTAAGACAAAAATATCTACTATATATAAATACACACCCGCTTACTACAGCTCTATCACACCTCAAAGCTCACACACTCTCAGTCAGAGCGGCTCAGCTCCTCGCAGACAGGGGGCGTCATGCCTCCCACTGCCGATGCTTGTGGTAGAGATCGAAGGTTGCCTGCGAGGGCCTGGGCACGGGACGGGGTCGCGGGAGGGTCACCCCCTCCCCTGGCAGGAATGGGGTCTCTCGCAGCAGCTCGCTGGGGCTGTAGAAGTGTAGGAGGTCGGGTCCCGCTGTTGGAGACTCCTGGAATTGCACACAGAAAGCAAACTGGCTCGGTCAGGGGAGAACTGAGCGGACCAGCCCAAATCCAAAAGCCCTGGGACACTAGAGCTCCCTTACTAAATTAAATATCTTGTTTCACTGATACATAACTTACAAGTGTTCCCACTAATTAGATTTAGGCAATTCAAGACGAAAGGCCAGTGAAGTAATCCAGTCAGCCAGTCCCTGCTGAGACCAACGGGTGGTGAAAGGGAGCTTGAGTCATGTAGGGCACATTGTGGACTAAACCAATTTTCCAGGTACCCATTTGACAACTTGTGTCAATAATTATGCAACCCACTACTTTGAAACGTTCACTTTTCATTTTATTGCAATGTACCCGTCTCCTAAAAAAAAGAGGTATCTGCTCAGCGCCTCCTTATCTTTTCAGAGAGCAATAATGTCTAGACAATACATCAAAAATCCTCCTGCTTTCTTACAACATGGTTTACCCTGGAGGTGACTGGCGGGTAGAGCGACGAGCCTGTGACTCCTCCCCTACTGACCTTGTTGCCGTGGGCGCGAGGGGGCGGGGCCAGCAGCAGCCTCTCTTTGACAGCCTCACTGATCAGCTCATCCTCCGGCACACTGACACTGACCAGGGCGCGATAGAGCTGCTGGGAACGAGGGATGTTCACTCCTGACAGAGAGGGACACAGGCTGTAAGAGGGAGTTAAGACAGCATTTTTCCTTCTTCAATTCTTCCCAACCTCTCATTTGCCCCTCTCTTTGATGAACTTCCTCTCCTCTCTCTTTCACTCCAGTACTCATTTCTCACATCTACCCCATCTCTCTCCTCCCTCTCCAAGCCCTCTTTCCTCCAGTCCCTCTCTCCTCTTTCCATAATTTGTTGCTTTGCTCCTCCTCTCCTCTCATACCCTGTCCTGTGCTCCTCGGCTCCACTGTTCCCACCTCTCACCCTCAGTGGCTCTGATCTCAATGGCGTTCTTCCTGTGTGCCGACTTCCTCAGCTGGTCCTGCACCGCCCTTTTGGGGTCAAACTCCGCCTCAGCCACGCCTCTTAGCTCCACTCCGACGGCCAGGGTGGTGTTCAGCTCCGGACCTTCTGCGAGGACCCCTGACTGGCAATCCAGGGGTGTCTCTCGCACTGCCTGCTTCTCTTGGTGCCTTTTCCGTATCTTGTCTTGATCCCCTGTTCACAAAAAATAAAACTGATCACCATATTCACAACCATGCTAATAACCACACACTGACTGTACTAATGGCAATATTGACAACTGATTTACTGTTGCATCAAGGTATGTTTTCTTTTAAAGTTACACAAATCAAGCTACACATACTACAGCCCACTTGATTTTACAAACCAAAGAGCCGGGATGAAAATGTAACATCAAATGTCCTACAAATATAGCAAACACCTGTGATTACTGCTTTCAGATCTTCTTTATATAGGTTTCTGATGGCAATCATGTGAGACTCAGAAAACCCCCAGTGGTTTTTGAATGGTTCCCAAAGGATTTGAAGAGGGAGAGAGAAAGTGAGACATGAAGAGGAAAGAGAAAAGACCATCTGGACAGCAGGATTTTCCCATCAGGCTCTGGAAAAGCCCCACTCCAGCAGGCTTGATACGTTACTGTTAACTTGCCCATTTCCAAAGACCAGGAGCAATGTAATTGTTATTATTAAAGCTGGAGACCACTTAATGAAATAATGAAGAGACCATTAGGAGAAAAAAAAAAATAAAGTCAGTTCCCTGATTAAACAAATTATGTGATGAACTGCCAGACAATAGAGCAGTTCCAAATGAGAGGAGGCCACTTGAGCTGGTGCTTGTATTGTGGGTAGTTAGTAGGTAACTGATTCTAGGATCTCCTCCAGCTGTTTGTCGAAAGAAGTCATGGTATCAGCTTCAATAACTTGTTCCACGCTCCCACAACTCTTATTATAAAGAAGTGCCTCCTGCTCTTAGTTTGAATCTACATGCAGATTCCAGTCTGAGGAATAACACACCAGCGATTGGGGCTCCTGGGGCATTGGGGACCCCTACAGACAATACCTCTAAGGGCTCAAGCAGCAATGCACTTTTCCCACCTTTGGGGGCCTTGTATTTAGCTGACTTGCTCGGCGCCTGTGGTTCCTGTCGGCCGAAGAGAGCTGCTGTACTATCCCGGGGCTGGGGGTGTGCCCCACTTGTGGTCACTGTGGAAATGGCTGGCCCGTCCCGCTGTGGGGGCGAGAGATTGGCCGCTCCGGCCTGCGAACCCGGGCTGACATCAAAGCGGACCTGAAGACAAAAATGGTGTACTGCGAGGGGCCGTCCCATGAGAGAGACGCACCAGCACACACCAAGGCAGACTCCCGGATGATGTCGCACCACTGGCTGTGTGCCATTCTGCCTTACTCCACCTGCATTTAACAATCTGTGTCTGTTTCCCGCTCCCTCACTCACAGTACCTTCCTGTTAACGTGTTCCTCTCTGCTTCACTCTGTCTGTCCTGTAAAACTCCAACCCCAGCTGTCTGTGTATCTCTCCTTTTCTCTTCCTCTCCCTGTCCTGATCTGTGTGTGTCTGTCTCTCTTCCTTTCCCTGTCCAGATCTGTGTGTCTGTCTCTCTTCCTCTCCCTGTCCTTATCTGTGTGTGTCTGTCTCTCTTCCTCTCCCTGTCCTGATCTGTGCATCTCTCTCTCTTCCTCTCCCTGTCCTGATCTGTCTGTGTGTTTCTCAATCAGTACCTGTCTGGGAACATGTCTCCCCCCTCCCTCTCCATCTCTCTTCAGGATCCCTGTCGTTCTGCCCAGTCTGTCAGGAGTCAGAGAGAGGTCAAGGTCAGACGTCGAGGGCAGGTGAAGACTTCTTGGACTGCTGGTCCCCATGGGCACAGGGGGTGGCCGGGGACATAGGTGGCTGTCATGGTCAATATAGCCCCCTAGACTGCACATCTGGGGGGTCGCCATAGCCATTCTGCCACTGCAGTCTTTCTTATGCCTGCCTATCCATCAAAACACAAACAAAACACATTCATTAGAATGTCAAACTTGCAATAAACATCAGATCTGAAGTAAATCCTCTCAGTCCAGCTCATCTGTATCTTCACATTCACACTCATCACCATCAGATCTGTAGAGACTGTAAAGACACTCAGACTGATCATCTGTATCTTCACATTCACACTCCTCACCATCAGATCTGTACAGTAAAGACACTCAGTCCAGCTCATCTGTATCTTCACATTCACACTCATCACCATCAGATCTGTAGAGACTGTAAAGACACTCAGTCCAGCTCATCTGTATCTTCACATTCACACTCATCCCCATCAGATCTGTAGAGACTGTAAAGACACTCAGTCCAGCTCATCTGTATCTTCACATTCACACTCATCCCCATCAGATCTGTAGAGACTGTAAAGACACTCAGTCCAGCTCATCTGTATCTTCACATTCACACTCATCACCATCAGATCTGTAGAGACTGGAAAGACACTCAGTCCAGCAATTGACTTTTGAATCCCATTCTCAATAAAAGATTCAATTTTAATAAATGACCTAAGAATTCAAGCAGTTTTGTCGTTCGCTATGAATCTTGCAATGAGCTACAGTGACAATAACGTTCATTACTGCTTGACACAAACCATACAATCTTACCTGAAAATATTTCCAACTGTAACGTATCGTTTTTCCGTGTTATAAAGTCTTTACTACAATTAATTAAAATATCACAAATGACATAAAAGTGATTATTTTATATAAGGCTGCGTTTTTTTTCTTTAAGTCCTTATTCCAACCCACTAACGTTCAAACTTCCCTCCACGAACCCCGCCGCAGCCATCTTTCTCAGTTCCAGTTACAAACAAGACCTTTGACCCCTCACTTCCTGTCTCCGCCGGAAGCGGTACAAACTAACTTCCCCTTAGTGCACTACAGTTCCCAGAAGTCGCTTCGAGCTTGTGTTTGCTCGTGCTTGCTGGCAATTCGCGTCTTCAGGAATTAAAGCACTGCCACCTAATACTTTTTGACCCTACATTTTTGTCCGGGACTCAGAATTAAGTGTCCCATCTACGCTGAAAAGGAGATTTCAGAAAAAAGAAAGGGGAGAAGGAGGAATGGGAGACGGGAAAATGTATCCATTTGACTCCTCCTGATATAGTGTTCTTTATGTGTCATGCGAAGAAGGCTCCACAGCCGAAATGTTGTGTTTACTTTCTTCTCTTTTCAGCATGGAATAAACCTTTACTTGTTCCTTTGCAACCTACGCATGCTGAAGCAGCTACCTACTTGAACTACATGTGTTCTTTATACCGGTGACTGATCTGTCTCTATGCCATCTTCAGGAACAGCTGTACTACTTTAAAGCCAGCTATGTTTTTTCGGATCATCATTCAGAATCAGAAATTCATTTAGAAATTCAGAATCACTGACTGCTGTTCCTTGAAGTTTCTGCTCATGACAGCAGTGCAGACACACTGACCCCACAGGACCAGGGCTGGACACCCTGCAGACACACTGACCCCACAGGACCAGGACTGGACACCCTGCAGACACACTGACCCCCCAGGACCTGCACTAGACACCCTGCAGACACACTGGCCCCCCAGGACCAGGACTGGACACCCTGAAGACACACTGACCCCCCAGGACCAGGACTGGACACCCTGCAAACACACTGACCCTCCAGGACCAGGAATGGACACCCTGCAGACACACTGACCCCCCAGGACCAGGACTGGACACCCTGCAGACACACTGACCCCCCAGGACCTGCACTAGACACCCTGCAGACACACTGACCCCCCAGGACTGGACACCCTGCAGACACACTGACCCCCCAGGACCAGGACTGGTCTACCTCAGTTAATTAAGTTTTGGCTAAATGATTAATTGTCAATCAACAGTCCAGAAACACACCACATAAGATCAGATCAGGAGGAGGCAAAAGAGAGAAAAAATGGGAAAAAAAGGTGTGAAAAGAGAGGGAGGAGAAGAGGAGAGGGCACTTGAAGCTCGAGCCAAGCAAAAACTTCAAGGTCGTCAGAAAAGACCCAACTGGAGCCAAGTATTTAAACCTTGCTAAGAGAGCGTGGTATTCTGTAGCTCTCTTGGAGTTCCTGAATAAAGGATCCCTGTTTAAAATTGCCTCTCCCGCCTTGTGGGTGCATTTAACAAGATAGGGATACAGTGTACTCCCATTTATTTTGTGGCATCCAGATTAGAGAGAGATTTAATCTCAATTGTAGATTGTATTCTAGTATAGCCGGCAGCTGAGCTCTTCTTTGGCTTCTGTAGACGTTACTTGAGAATCAGATACTTTCCAGCAGCCTGGGGTTTTCTGGGGGACAAGTTGTAGACCTCTGAAACGCCTTGTCTGTGCACCTGTAACAGGAACTTGTGTGTTGTAGGTTTATGCTGTGTATAGTGTACTGCGTGTTACTGTCATTATGAATAAATATTTGCTTAACCCAATGTGCCTGCATTATTACTCTTTTTAGCAAAACTGTGCCAGAGAACAAAAAACTCACGTGCCTCTGATTATACCAACCCCTCGGGTATATTCTTGGATAAATGATTGGGGGGTTATGATCAACTATTTTACTTATTTAATAACCTGCTCGGTCATTTACCGATCTTCACCATATTCGTAATCCCACCCATTTGTACCAATTTATTTCTAAACCTGTGTGATTACTCTTTTTCTGGAAACCTTATTGATGCTCCATTTGAAAATACGTTGTGTTGAACCTGTTAGCATCTAAATTGTTACTGCAGATTAAAAGGCTTTGCTTTCTCTTAATGCAAAAAGCTTATTACTGTATATTTCTTTATTAATATTACTTCATGAAGTACCACGATGAGGTCCTCCTTTCTGTACATGTCTCTTGCAAATAAAGAGAAATTCTTTAACAAATGAAATATCAAAACGTCTACTTTCATATTATAATAAACTGCCGAAATATTCTAAATAACCTGAAATTACATTTGGATAGTTGCTCCGCGCTGCATATTTTAACACGACTTTATAACTTTCAAGTCACAGAAACCTGTATTCGTTTCTGGGTTTTACACGTACATTTCCAGTTTTTCACCCGAACAGTAACGAAAACATTCGTCGCGGGCACTTCTGTATTCCTGAACACTACTTGCGTCCTAATAACTTCGCTTCGGTCGAACCCATGGAATAGACTGCGCAGTTTTTTGGAGGGGGAAGGGAAGCGATTTGATGCGTCATCAGCCGGCGCCAGGAACCTCGGCAGCGAGGTTTAAGAGGCGCGGTTGCCATGGTGCGTTTGAAACCGAATGGGCTGGCCTGTATTTTGGTCCCATCTGAATTTCATTACAATTTTTAAAGTTTTTAAACCTCATTTTTTTGACACAGCTTTCTCCCGAGCCAGACCTCCATGAGAACCAACAGTCTGGACTTTTCTGTCTGTTGGATCCGCTTGCAGGGCAGTGCCCCGTTCTGCCTGATTTAAATCCCCTTCCTACCCCTGTCTGCCCATGAGCGTCTGAGTAAGGCTCTGTGCTTGCAACGCGGGCAAAGCTACGCAGGGCACGAGCTACTGTCCGCTGGTGTTCAGTGCCAAAGCTGTGTCAAAGCTAACTCCCTGGAAGAAGCTGGTTTTAGTTAAATTTTAAATTTCCAAAGTGCTTTTGCAAAGGCAGAAGGGACATAATCTGAATGTGGAACAGAGGGGATCTGAAAATGATGATACAGAGGCATCCCTTTTAAGACAAGGTGGGCGTTGAGGTGAGGCACAGATTAATTTAAAAAATAGTATTATTATTAAGAATACTATTCTTATCTACTGCACGAATATATATAAGAATAGAATAATGAAGTGAATTTGGTATTGTGCTGCTCATCACACAAATTAAAGCTCAAAAGCTCAGGTTTTATATACAGAGTTCGTATGTACACAGTTTATACAGGACAAGCAACACAGTCCACAGGCGCTCGCTCTCATTGGCTCCTTGAAGACAACAGCAAGCTCCGATTGGACGGCTGACGTCGGGGACAAAATAAGAGTCGGAGCCAGAGAAAGCGTGGGAAGGCCGGCTGTCGGAAGCCAGTCAGAGGTCAGTGCAGGTCACCGGGGTCAGACCGTGGATGAGCAAGGTGGGGCCGAGGTCACGGGTCATGACCTCCAGCTGGGACAGGTAGCTCTGCAGCTGGCTGGTGTCAGCGGGGGGGCAGGGCAGGTACAGGAAGCGCACGACGGCGTCGCCGCTGTTCTCCCGCAGCAGCCTGTTGAGCGCGGACAGGAAGTCGTCCGACACGGGTCCTGGAAGCGTGGCGCAGGCCGCGGAGGGCGCGGTGGCGAGGGACGAGCCATCGAAATCGGCACCCTGACCCCCGCCCCCTGCCCCCGGCGTGGCGGCCCGGGGCTTCTTCCCCCAGTGCAGCCGGGCCACGGTGTCCCAGTCCACGATCCGGATGGTGGCCCTGATGCGCAGCTTCCCCAGCAGCTCCCGGAGCTTCTCCTCCTTGGCCATCCAGCCCTGGTCGCCAGACTCCGACTCCACGCAGAGGAAGATGCGCAGGCGGGCGCGGCGCCACCCCGTGGCCATGTTGAGAATGCAGGCCATCTGCAGCAGGAAGAGGCTACAGACGTCCACGAAGCCGCTGCTCTCGGGACGCAGCAGGTTGAGGGGCCAGACATCGATGCTGCCCTTCTCCCTCTCTCTTCCTCTCCTCCACCCCCCGAGCCCCCTCTCCCTCTCCACCTCCAGCTGGAAGAAGTAGCGGGCCAGGCACACGTTCTTCTGCATCTTGATGGCGTCCGCGATGATGCTGACGTACTCGTCCGGCGCCAGAGAGCGGCTGGACTCTGCGTCCCGCACGGGGGGGAAGTGGGCTTGCAGTGAGGGGATGTCCACCCCAAAACTGTCCCCCCCTCCTCCTCCTCCTCCTCCTCCTCCTCTCCCGCCTCCCTCCGTCACATTCCGAAAGACAGGGTCCTGCAGGAAGTAGTCTTCTGGCACGCAGTTGTCATAGAAACCCAGGACCAGTGTGTTGGGCTTCATTCCGCCTGGAGAGAGGAGAGAGGAGGAGAGAAAGAGAGAGGGAGAGAGAGAGAGGAGGAGAGAGGGAGAGGGAGAGGGTAGGGTGGGAGAGAAAGAGAGAGAGGGAGAGGAAAAGGGAAAGAGGGGAGAGAGAGGGAAATGGAGAGAGTAAGAGGGAGCAGAGTAAAACAGAAGGGCTCATCCTCCTGTCCTCAATCGTGCAGACACGGTCACAGGGAGTCTACCTGTACTAGTCCTAATACTGCCACTGCTGCTGCGTACTGCTGCTGTGAATATTAAAATAATTACTACATTCGATAGTTCCAATATTGCTAACATACGCTAGTTTTACAAATAGTGTTCCTAGTACTGCTACTGTGGTTTTTATATTTAATAATGCTGGTACTGATTTTTCTGCTGTAAAAACCTTGCTACCAAATTGTAAACCGTTCTGCTCACCCAGGCCGGTGATCCGCAGGAGATGCTGGGTGCCCTGCCGCACAGAGGGCGACAGCGTGAGGTCAACGAACGCCTTCACCCCCAGCTTGTCCACCAGGCTGAGCCAGAAATTGTATTGGGGCTGTATTGGGTCTGAAGGCAGGGTGTCTGAGAGAGAGGTGAACACTACAGTCCATTAACACTGCACTGAGAGAGAGGGGTTAATACAGACACACTGGACACTACAGTACATTAACACTGCACTTAGAGAGGGGTTAATACAGACACACTGGACACTACAGTCCATTAACACTACACTGAGAGAGAGGGGTTAATACAGACACATTGGACACTACAGTCCATTAACACTGCACTGAGAGAGAGGGGTTAATACAGACACACTGGACACTACAGTACATTAACACTGCACTGAGAGAGAGGGGTTAATACAGACACACTGGACACTACAGTCCATTAACACTGCACTGAGAGAGAAAGTGAACATTTAATACACACTGGACACAACAGTAGAGTAATGCAGTAATGAGACTGAGTAGAACAGTATAGTAGAAGCAATATAGTAGAACAGAGTTACAGGAGCTGATTTTAAGACACCGACACACTAAGGTACTGAGGTACAGGCTGTCCAGAGCTCTGCAGCCCTCCAGTGTCCCCATGTGCACTGGTCAGTGTTCTCACCCAGGTCCCCCAGCTGCACATGCCCCAGGATGAACAGGCCCCCCTTCTTGAGGTCGTTGATAAAGCTGATGAGCTGGCAGCTGGAACGGGGGTTGGCCACCATCAGCAGGACCTGCGGCCGCCAGAACTTCACATGCTCCTTCCTCACGTCCAGCATCAGGAGGTACTTCCGCACCTGGACACAGCGAGAGTCAGTCCGTATAGATAGACTGCAGACTGGGCTGTGCAGCAATATTACAGACCAAATACTACAGACCAGTCTGTACAGAGATACTACAGACCAGACCGTGCGGGGATGCTACAGACCAGGCCGTGCGGAGATGCCACAGAGCAGGCCGTGAAGAGATACTACGGACCAGGCCGTGCAGAGATACTACGGACCAGGCCGTGCAGAGATACTACGGACCAGGCCGTGCAGAGATACTACGGACCAGGCCGTGCAGAGATGCCACGGACCAAACCGTGCAGAGATGCCACAGAGCAGGCCGTGCAGAGATGCCACAGAGCAGGCCTTGCAGAGATGCCACAGAGCAGGCCTTGCAGAGATGCCACAGACCAGGCCGTGCAGAGATGCCACAGACCATGCTTGACAGAGCGGTCTGCGTACCTGGTGGAAGATGAGGGCCTGGCTGATGTAGCCCCAGCTGCTGGTGGGGGCGCGGTAGTGGAGGAGCAGCAGCAGCAGCAGCAGCAGCACCATGCTGGCGGAGGAGTAGACTGCGTTGATCAGGAACATCATCACCACGCAGCTCAGCAGGCCCAGCAGGCAGGTGTGCCAGGAGAACAGCTGGAACGTGGGCCTGGGGGAGAGGAGAGAAACAGAGAGAAGGAGCTCGGGCTGGAGGAGGGAGCAGACAGGCAGAGGGACAAGGCGCCAGCCGGGCAGAAACGCCTCTCTCTCCCCCTCGTGTCCGCAGGTGCGACTCACCTGAAGTTCGGAGCCGATGCCCACTCCAGCGCCAGGCAGGCCAGGTCGACAGCTGCGTACGCCAGGAGGTAGAACACGGTGACCAGGCTGGCCAGCGCGTTGAGCTGACCCGCGCACAGCACCACCTGGGCACAAACCAGTCGTCAGTCACGGCGCTCCCCCTCCCCTGATCGCCCCCGTGCTCCCCACCCCCACCTCCCTCACGCTCACCTGCACCAGAGCCCAGGTGTACAGCACGGCCACCCAGGGGTTCCCCGAGCTGGACGTCACCTTGGCCGGGGCCAGGGGCCGTCCTGCAACAGAACAAAACCCACAATCAATAATCAATAATCGAACTTGACATCTAATTCCACATAGCACTTCATGCAGCTGGGCCTGTTTCAAACCCTGTTGTCATCTCTCCCTCCTTCTTACAGCCTGCTCTCCCAGTCTCCTTCACTGCCTCAGTGTCAGATTTTTCAGAACGTTTTCTTTGGTTTCTTTCTCTTGTACTTTGGAAGACCAAAGAAAAACAGACGGCTATTCCACCTCAGTGCACTACAGATCAATCCTCACTCTGCCTCACCCAGCCCTGTCGTGCCCTGCCTCGCTGAGCCCCACTCTGCCTCACCCTGCCCTGCCGCGCTGTGCCCCACTCTGCCTCACCCTGCCCCGTCCAGCCTCCCTCTGCCTCACCCTGCCCAGCCTCACCTTGTCCTGACCCGTCCAGCCTTGCTCTGCCTCACTCCATCCTGCCCTGTCCAGCCTCGCTCTGCCTCACTCCGTCCTGCCCTGTCCAGCCTCGCTCTGCCTCACCTTGTCCTGCCCTGTCCAGCCTCGCTCTGCCTCACCCCGTCCTGCCTCATTCTGCCTCACTCTGCCCCGTCCTGCCTTGCCCCTGTCCCGCCTCACCGAACAGCTCGTCCTTGGCCAGGGCGTGCAGGATCCGCGACGCTCCGATCAGCGTGCCCATCGAGGCCGACAGCGAGGCACAGTACACACCGATGATCACGAAGGGGGGCCACACGTTGATCCGCTGGAAAAATCCGTAATCCTGGAGCAGCAGCACCCTGGGGAGCACAGACAGCGACAGGATCAGGGTCTCTATCTTTAGCCTGGAGCCGAGAAGACCACGAGTGACTGACAACTCGATCCAAGGATTCAGAATCCTCAAGCATTCGTGACAAAGCCAAACAAAAAGGAAAACGCAAACCAGTGGCAACCACTGGGTAGTACATTAGAACTGAGACCGGGGGGTGGGGACACCTCTTTACACAGACAGTGGCAGGAGTGTGGAGCAAGCCGTGCCCAGTTGAGTCGTGGAAGCAGGTTCCCTTGGGTCCCTCAGGAAGATGACTGGATCAATCAGCTGCCAGCTAACAATGCTAGATACCCGAACAGCCCCTCTTGTCTGTAACCCCTGGTTTGTTCTCGTGAACTGCCTCGCTAAGTGTTGACAGCAGAGTAGAGGAGTGCTCGGGGCTGCAGACCTGTCGCAGGTGGAGCTGACGAGGAAGAAGAGCAACAGGTAGATGACGAGGGTGTAGGAGACGGCGATGATGGTGCCCTTGGGAATAGACAGGCTGGGGTTCTTCAACTCCCCTGGAGAGAGACGAGCCGGAGGGACAGAGGAAGAGAGAGGCTGTTAGCAACGTCACTGCGGCAGCTGCTGCTGCCGTGACGACGGCTGTCACGACTACCAGGAACGAGAGCAATACCAGACATGTTGGCCCCGGCCATGATTCCTTTACAGCCGGTGAACATCACGGCAAACACAGTGGCGAAGGTCATCATCTTGGCCGTGGTGTAGTCTCTGGAGTAGTTCCCTGGTCAGAGGGAGGGGACAGACAGAAAGAGCCTTAGTCTCGCTGCAGGTCCCCTGGGCCTGCTCCTCTGCCTCTCCCTCCTTCCCCCCCCCCCGTGACCCTCCTTCCCTTGCCCAATCCCACCCCCCCAACCACCACCACCGCCCTCCCTCACCATACAGGTTGCTCCTCAGCGTGGTGGCATTGAAGCCTGTGTAGCTGGCATTGTAAGTGATGTTGGCGCCGTCCTGGTGGACGATGAAGAAGCTGCGCGGGGACAAGGCCAGGGGGCTAATGAAGATGGACAGCAGGGAGAGGGTGACGATGAGGAGGATGAAGAAGGAGGCACGGGAGTAGACCTTCGCCCCCACCAGGCAGACGAGCAGACAGAGCAGCAGGAGAGCGGATGAGTACATCAGGCTGTACCAGTAGCCCTGGGGCAGGACACGCAGGGCGTCGTGCTCGGAGGAGCCTGGGGGAGAGAGACAGAGAATGGGCGAGGATGGACAGAACCAGCGAGGGCAGAGAAGAAAGGAGGGGACTGGAGATGGAAACAAAAACAGAAATGCAAGACTCAAAAAAAGGGAAGATCTACGACCCCTGACCTCTGACCTGGCACCTTGCCGAAGACATCCAGTATGGCCTCCACAAGCCCCAGCATGTAGACCCCACAGGCACACACGTTGGCCAGGTAGAACATCAGGCCGATACTGCCTCCAAACTCCGGGCCCAGAGTCCGGCTGATCATGACTGACACGTATAGTCAAGGGTAAAACTATCAGTGGACAAACTCAGCCTGCAGAGGAGTCTTTCAGCATGTCAGCTCAGCTCCATATTATCTGGAAAGGATACAGTAAGCCCCGCCCCCCTGCACTGCCCCATTGGTGGAGATGGCGCAGACGGACAGGATCGTCAGGAAGATGATGAAGTAGGCCACGCCCAGCATGAGCAGAGCCTGCAGGAGTCCAGCCTGACCCACGACAAAGCCTTAACAACAATAAGAATGTGTTACCAACAGTTATTCGTAATAATTCCTTATACTTATGTAGCGCTTTTCTGGATACTCCACTCAAAGCCCTTTACTGGTAATGGGGACTCTCTATGGTCATGAAACATTTCAGGGCCTTGCTTGAAAAGAGTAGGGGTGTTGACCTGGTGTCCTGGTCTAATTTCCCCCTGGATTTTACCAGTCATGGCCTCCTGATATCCCCCTCTCTGAACATTGCTTCATCACTCTGCCCTCCTCCCCACTGAGAGCTGGTGTGTGGGGAGAGTACTGGTGCATCATCCAGGTGGGGCTGCACACTGGTGGTGGGGGAGGGGATCAAAATGACCTATGAAGCGCTCTGAGTGGAGTGTCCAGGAAAGCGCTGTACAAGTTCCCGGTCTTGCTGTCGTCTCTGCGTTTATACCTGAGCCAACCCTACTCCTGCTACCTACTCCCCCCCACCCCCCATCAAAGCGCTGTGCGCCGCGGCCTCACCGATGCGCAGGAAGACCACGATGTTGAACATGGACAGGACGGTCGGCACCATGACGCCGAAGAACGTGCCCAGACTGCGGCTGGCGCCGCCGGGGGCTGTGGCGCTCCCCCCCGACACGCCGAACAGCCCATAGTTGAGGAGGGGCGAGCTCTCCCTGGACATGGCTGAGGGAGAGGGAGAGAGAGAGAGAGGAGAGTGAGGGCACACTGGCTAGCACCCTACAGCAAGAGTAGGACTGCGTCCCGTCCACTAGAGGGCGGCAGCTGTCACTCGAGCGGGGGCCCCTGCGATTCAGATCAGTTTTAACACGGAGCTGGGGACTCCTTTCAGCGGCCCGGCTCCTACTGACCTGGCGTACGAGTTCAGTGCGGAGGCGGTATCATCCCCGGTTAGTGCGCCACCTCTCAGCTCGCTGCATTTGCCCCAGAGAGATGGGAGCAGGGGGGCGAGACGCAGCGAGAGGACAGGGACTTGTAACTGCGCCAGAACCGACCCCAAAAACTGTCTGCGGCGGCAAACGGCACGAAGGCGTGTTCCCACGCCGACTCAAATCTGCAGCGCGCCGTCAGTACACAACGAGTACAGGCCATTCCACGCGAGACAAATCACGAAATAGGCGATGTTCGCCTTTGAGCCTCGTGCGGAAACTGTCTAGCAGGCGAAACGTTGTTGTCCCCCCGCTTATTTCTGCTCTTCACCTCTACGTGCTCGTTTCAGGCGACTCACGCTGACGCCGCACGCCCCGGTACAGCGCACCGCATTACCGGTGGGCTAACCGCGGCGATTGCGGAACCCGGCGTTGCCACACCGCCGTCTTCTCTGTCAAGCGCCACAGGCAAACCCGCAGGAACCGACAGGGGCGCGGCTGTACGAACTGGTCAACAGCCCAGCGTGAACAAAAGGGGAACCGAGATCGCTGCCGGCTGAGCCCGAGCTACCACGGAAAGCGACCCTCTGCGGGCCACCTGAGCACGGCTAACAGACGAGAGAGGGTCGGCCCAGCCGGGAAGGGCTCGGAACCGATATCGCAGTTCGGACTGGGCGGGGAAAATAGTTTCGGTACATTGGGGCCGACAGGACCAGGGTGTTCTGTATGTTGAGGATGTCGACAGCAACATCCCTTTCGGACCGCGGTGCAGGCGCTTCCTCGTCATCATTAGCGTCTCTTATTTTCAGACTCTTTGACAGCGGCCGGCCGGCCCGCTGCCTCTTGTTTTGTTTCCGGTTTGCGCGGCGCCGGGCGAGGTGACGCGTCTCTTCCGCTGCTGCGTTTGCCCGAGTTACCGCGCCGGGCAGCCTCGCCGCCACGGTCCCTGCGAGCGGCGTCCCAGTGAGGACGAGAAAGAGAGCCGTGAATAATTTCGGTGCTGCGGGGGAGGACGAGGGGGGTCACTGGCGAGGATGCACGGGGGAGAGGAAACGGAGCAAAGAGCGGGGGGCTGCTCGCGCGCGCACGCGCTTTTCTGAGGCCGAATTTCTTTATTTTTTTCAAGCAATCATAATAAAAACTACGCCCTTACCTTAAGGTCCTCGCCTCCGCGGGCGAGCTCGGTGGAGGGAGCGGTGTCGGGACCGCTCGGTCGGTGCGGGGCGCCTCCGCCTGTGCTTAGCCGGCAGTAGCAGCTTCACTTCACACAACTTGTGCCGCCGCTGGGACGCAGAGGGAGGTCGCCCTGTCCCGCACACGCACACGCACACGGGCACCTAGACGCGGCAGAGCATCCTCTTGCGACCGCCGATGCCGGGACTGCAAGGTGAACGCACAGCCTCCGCGCTGTCGCTGTTATCCCCGCCGCTGGGAGGGGAGAGTCGAGGAGAGCACGGCGCGCCTCTGTCTGCGGAGAACCTCACACCCCACTGTCAACCCCCCCCTTCGGCACACACCCCGTTTTTTCCTGCCCGTGACTGTTAGCCGGAGAGTCATGGGACTCTTCATGTGACGAGGTAGAGAGAGAGGGGGAGGGAGGGAGAGCAGGTTAGAGATAAGGGAGGGGAGGAGAGACCAAAGGAAAGGAAGAGAGTCAGAGGGGGCAGATGGAGCAGCTGCACGGGCACAGTGGCACCCAGAGAGGAAAGGCAGCTCCGGCACACGCAGGGCCTGACACGGATGCTCACATCCTGGATGCTGGAGGTCGTTGGCACCGTGACTGTACTCCCAGCAGTCCCTGCGCCCCGAGCTAGAGCAGGGGTCAAGGGGTCACTCACAGACTCCCTTCTGGTGGGGCCTCGGCTAGAACTCACACATCGGCTCTAATTAACCACGCGGCTGTCACACTTCCCTCTGGGCTCACAGGCCTGTGACACGGGGAGGGGTCTTGTGCGATCAGCTGCGAGAGAGAAGCCCCACGAGGCTGCTCCGGGGAAGAACTGGGAGGACTGGGCTAACTGGGTTAACTGGTAACGGAGGACGGAGGAGAGTGCAGACGCCAGCACCAGACCCTGCAGGAGGGGAGCTACAGCGCATTACTGCCATACAAACACACTTACAGCAGGGTGTTGTAGTCACAGCAGGTTTAATCAGCTGCTGCCGAGGACGGTCGATCAGAACACTGTCAGGGGCACATCAGCCCACATGCCCTCCGAGCGCAGGATCGCAACACCGCGGTACCGTCCGCGACCGGCTGCCCCCTCGGCGGGGTCCGAGTTACCACACAGGGCCACGGCTCTAACCCCCCCCCAGCGGAAACAGTCAGGACTGTAGGGGCTCCCCCTTTGCCCCCCTGACGGGCCCCCTCGCCGGTGGATCCGCCCGCCCCCCTGCGGCTCACCTCCCCGGGGGCTGGGGCAGGCAGAGGTTGTAGAAGGAGCCCGAGTCCAGGGAGCCCAGCCCCCTCCAGGCCACCCAGCCCCCCCTCTGGGCCGCCGGCCCGTCCAGCGTGGCGCCGTAGTAGTGGGGGTCCAGGACCAGCAGGTAGCTCCCCCGCTTCCCGTCGCAGACCCCCAGCACCCCCTTCGAGGCGTTGTCCCGGTCGCCCCCCATCATGACGGGCGAGCCGTGCGCGCGGAAGTGCCCGTGGAGCTGGCCCGCGACGTCCCGCAGCTCGGGCCCGGGCCGGACGTGCAGGACCCGGCAGGGGACGTCGTGAAAGTGGTCCAGGAGCATGGCCGCCTCGCAGGCCCCGATCCAGTCGCGGGACCCCAGGAAGGAGGCCGGCTTGTCTCCCATGGCGACCAGGGCCCGCTGGATTTCGGGCAGGCTGGGCGGGGCGGCCGTGCTGCTCCCGGGCCCGGTCACGCCGTTCAGGCAGACCCAGGAGGAGAGGGTCTGCAGCGTCCGGTAGCCGCAGCCCCACCCCCGGTCGTCGTGGCCGTCGCAGCCGTAGTGGAAGTACCGGCACGGCCCCCTGATCAGGGCACAGCGGCTGATGTCCCCCTCCGGCTCGGGCAGCGGCAGTCCGAGGTGGACGCCCGGGTCCCCCTCCATCCCTCCAGCTCCTCACGATGGCCGTCCACGGGCCAGGGGGCACGCCTCTACTGCAACAGCAGAAGGAGAAAGGCAGAGGTTAATACCACAAACACGTCCGGTCTCCCGAACAAGAGGCTCCGCTCCTCGTACTGGTCGATCTGGACTGAACCGACTCACAGCTCCTCTCCAGTCCCTGGAGCAGGTCGATTCTCAATTTATACTGGTCGATCTGGACTGAACCGACTCACAGCTCCTCTCCAGTCCCTGGAGCAGGTTGATTCTGAATTTGTACTGGTCGATCTGGACTGAACCGACTCAGCTCCTCTCCAGTCCCTGGAGCAGGTTGATTCTGAATTCGTACTGGTCGATCTGGACTGAACCGACTCAGCTCCACTCCAGTCCCTGGAGCAGGTTGATTCTGAATTCGTACTGGTCGATCTGGACTGAACCGACTCACAGTTCCTATCCAGTCCCTGGAGCAGGTTGATTCTCAATTCGTACTGGTCGATCTGGACTGAACCGACTCACAGCTCCTCTCCAGTCCCTGGAGCAGGTTGATTCTCAATTCGTACTGGTCGATCTGGACTGAACCGACTCACAGCTCCTCTCCAGTCCCTGGAGCAGGTTGATTCTCAATTCGTACTGGTCGATCTGGACTGAACCTACTCACAGCTCCTCTCCGGTCCCTGGAGCAGGTTAATTCTCAATTGGTAATGATCAATCTTTACTTGAAACATCACGATAGGAAAATGAACTTGCAGAATTCAACTAGAAGTTCTTTCATGGGGAAACTAGCTGACATCAAAACACAGCAAACTGTTCATCATTCTTGACCTGTCCTGACACCAGGCATTATAAATAACAAACACAACTCCTCGCACTGATATAGCATCATTCATGCCAATGAATCTCCCTCGACACTATTGGTACCAGCCAGAGTGTAGTTCTATTCTGATCTTTTCCTAAATAGTTTCATTTCCAGCCAACGACCGATTGTATTCGCCTATCCTAAAGCGTATAGCATAAGCAACTTTATTATACTATACACAGCTGAAGAACAAAACAGAAGCGTGAGTGTATCGGGCGAAACTGATGACCCAATATTCCCCTCTCCGCATCCCCGTGGTAATACAGCATCTAGAACTCCTCCTGAAATGAGGACATTTCTTTCTGCCCTAAAGAGAACCCTGTGCAGCAAGTAGTGTTCATATTTAACACAGGTCAGGCGTTCGGCACTGCAGAGAGCGGTACCTCTTTCACGCCGAGCAGACGCGTCAGAGCAGCGCTAGGCTGGCTGTGAAGTGTCTATTTTCTGTATCTGTTTTAATATTTTGTCTCCTTTTGTGTATTTCTGATGTTTAAATTAAAAACTTTTTTTTAAAAGAAGCAACAGGAACGCACTTCCTGTGGGCGAGCTCCGTGAAGCCGCCAATAGAAAAGGAACTTCCCGTCAGAGAGCCTACTGAGAATTTCAAAATAAAAGTCCCAAACCTTAAAGAACCGAGCTGGATTATCTGATATTTTAATGTAAAAACAAATTCCTTCAATTTTTAAACGTCTTCAGTTAAAATCCATTTCTTTCTACTTGTCAGTTACTTTACCGGCTCCGCTGGTGAAATTCTTCCCTTGAACTACAAACTCCCTGGAGGGGGGACACAGTTACGTTCCGCATTCAGGTCTAAGAATAGTGTACGCTCCAAATAAATGAAGGCCTTGAGCCAGAACGGAATTTAGATGTTGCGTCTTGAAGGTAACGAGTATCAGCAGCTTTCATAATGAAATCAGCTTAAGGAAACGCAAATATTCATACTTTATCGTCAAAACAGTCGCCAATCCATTATTTAAATATTCGAGTGGGAGCTGTTTCTAGCGAGGAATCAGCATTCCAAAAGTTGCCTTTTTAACTTACTCTCAGTCGCAACTATTGAAAACCTTGGCTTTGATCAACTGCGCAGTAGCAGTAGTAGTAGTAGTAATCACAGATCTGGTGCCTACCCTAAGGGTCAAATACACCAGCAGTGATGACGTCAGGCGATATTATCAGAGACGAGATGTGCATAAAACGTGAATAGTAATAAATAATGCAAATTGTCCTGGTAAAGCTGCTTTTTCTTTGTATGTACAGCTCTGTCAGGACAGTAGAGGTTATCAGTTTAGCACAGGTGCAGCTCAGAATCAATCGCTTTTAGGGTATCGATGCAATTTCCAAATCCTGCTCTGTCTGAAGGTTTCTGGGTTCTCGGGAAACATGAGTACGAGTGACGATGCACCACGTTCCGTCATGAAACCGTTACTGCATAGCCGCTGCGCCGGAAACAGCCCGCGCCAGACAGCCTGGAAGAGTTTCCGGTGTGGGGACTGTTTCCGAGAGGGAAACACCTCCCCCTGCAGGTGCCTAATAATAATAATAATAATAATAATAATAATAATAATAATAATAATAATAATAATAATAAAATAATAATAATAATAATAATAATAATAATTAATCATCATCATAATAGGAATTCCCCTCAAGAGTGCAGCTATAAGTGGGGAGAAGAACAGAGTGATGAAGCCAGTTCAGAGAGGGGGATTATTAGGAGGGAATGACTGGTAAAGGCCAGGGGGATATTTGGCCAGGACGCCTACTCTTTTCGAGAAATGCCCTGGGCTTTTTAATGACCGGAGTCAGGACCTCGGTTTTACGTCTCATCCGAAGGACAGTGCCTGTTTACAGTGTAGTGTCCCTGTCACTCTACTGGGGTAATAACAACCCACACAGACTGCAGGGTGAGCGCCCCCTGCTGGCCCCACTAACACCTCTTCCAGCAGCAGCCTTAGCTTTCCCAGGAGGTCTCCCATCCAGGTACTAACCTGGCTCACAGGTGCCGATTTCCAGCGGGCTGCCAGTTCTGGCTGCTGACCCATGTGGCTTCAGGCCCTAGAAAGCAGAACCTGAGTGTTGTGCTGTGAGCTGTTAGGATCATTTATGCGGGGTTTTCCCATTCCGGTAGGTTCAACGTAGCAGAATGTGGGCGTCGTCACTTACCAGTGCAGGCCAATAGAGGGCCCTCCAGTCTAACTCCAGTTCTGTAGGCCACCCTCAAGCAAGTGTTTAAACTTAATGGGAGCTCTTCTTAACTATTCGTTAAGCGATTTGTTCAGTTCAGGTGACACCAGCCCTTAAAGCGGAACAGGTTTCCGTTCTGAATGAGCTCTAAATGTTATAATCAGTTGCTTGATTAACTGATGACAACACAATTCATCAATGTTGGGAATTTAACAGCAGCCTACAGAACCCGCTGGATTAGGGTGCAGAGACGGGGCAGGAGGCCTCTGTGATACAGGCGCCTGTGGTTAGTCTGTGCAAGGCAGCTGTGAGTTCCTTAACAGCTTAACAGGACCAACAACACTCATAAGACTCCTGTCACAGAGCAGTCAGGTCCACTCCAGGTTTTACAGGACACAAGAGGCCCCTACTTAGGGAACAAAAACAGCCTTCCTGCTTTATTCGAATTGCTGTGCAAGGGGAATGTTCATCTGCATGCACAACTCATTTGTAATTAGGCCTGACGAATACGAGAACACAGAAGCACACTCTCACATCTGAGGAGTCACACTCACAGATTTCTGCACACATACAAAGGTCCACACTGAAAAGACACACATGTACACAGCTGGACTGGTACGTATGCACACGCTGAAACTTCACAGGCCATTCGGAGTTACGGGTGATGCTAAAGGGCAGGATTGGGATAGAGAGAGGAGGACATTAAAGGATGAGAGTGAGGGGAACTGTAGAGAGTTCGGATTGGGATCAGGCGTAGGATTTCTGGAGTTGGCGACAGAGGAGTAGGATTGCAGGCAAGGGGGAGGTTAGGAGCAACAGTGAAGCAAGAGTCTTGGACCAAGTGGAAACCTGAGGGCAGGAGTGCTGGACGGGAGGGACATCGGGGACAGGAGATTGTTCAGGCTGGGGCTCCTGGCCAGATTAGGAGCAGGACTGCACGTCGTCACATCCATCTGCAGATTCTCCAAGACGAAAAGAAACCAGCAACAGACCTCTCCCGATTCAACTTTAAATCGGTTTATTTTTTGTTCTCTTCAAAGAAAAAACTATTTACATTTTCTTTCAGTTGTTCTGTTTCGTTTTAGATCTCTAGAACATTCACAAAGTTCAAAGCTGGAGCTGAGCGAAATGGGTGTGAAAAGGCAGAATTGTGTGAAGCCAAAATTAAAACACAAACAGGACCATGACCGGAGCGCGGGATAAGAAGCAACAGCTCGTCTCATTCTCCTCCTCAGTCCAGAAGCCCCACTGTTCTGTTACAGCAGAAAGGAAACCTAGGAGGTTCTTAAAATATTTAGACAACTTGAAACACTGCTGCTCACAGTTCTGTACAATCACAATACAAAAACTGGTTTAATTCCAGTTAAAAACCTACAGTATTAAATAGGTCTGTGCAAATTAAAAAACCTTGGTATCAAACAATCGACTTATCGGTAGACAATCCCACTGAACACTCGCTCATCCTAGCAGTTGGGGGTTCAAATCTAGGATTACTATCACGATACACAGGGGCAATACTGATGTTGAGAACGCCAGTGTGTACCACTGGCACTTATTAGACTTTTGACCAGCTCCGGCAAGGAGCTTTTGGCTGGAGCGGTCATCCCTCTTACCGCTCCGGATACGGACAGAAATCCCTTAAGAGGTGGGGTGTCCACATCACAAGCCACATTAGTTACATAAGGTCTGACCCTTCTCGTATAAAATCAGAATACCTCCAAAACAAAACAAGCACACAGAGAGGTCACATCTCCGATCCACTGTGTAGGGGAGCTCCTGAGAGCAAAGCACGCTGGGATGGCAAGTAATACATCAAGGCGAGGATCTGTGTGTATCCCCATCTAAACTTCAAGATGCCAGGGCTTTGGGAAAACACTGCATTCCGTTTTATGAACAGCACTGGAATTCTCTGTGTGCAACATTTTAATGGACCCTACTGGGAACGATGGTGAGAAAAAGACGAGACTGCCCGCCCTGCAGAATGCAGATGCAGCACCAGAAGAACTGAATCCCCATTAAATATTTATTTCTCCCACATTAAGTATAAAATCGGACTGGAATCGTTCGGGAAGACAGGTGCTGAAAGTGCGCTGGAAAAGCCCCAGAGAAAGCAGACAGGCGTAGCGTCACTTGGGATCGTGGAGTCGGAAGACGCAGAAGGCGGGAGGAAGCAGACATGCTGTAAGGTAAGGAGCTCATTTTCTCCGAAACATCTTGCACGGGAGAACATTACAGAAGGAATTGTGACATAACCTAGCACAGCTGGATCAGGCCTGCTCAGTCCTGGTCCTGGAGGGCCAGGGTGTCTGTGGGTTGTTATGTCCGATGACGGCCCCAGGACCCTGACAGCTGAACGAGACAGATCTGTTGGTCCAATCCAGCCAATAACAGGCCTGGAGTCTGGAGTGAAAACCTACTGACATCACAGGCCCATTCAAGACCAGGACTGCCTCTCTACTTCTGCATATCAGTGGGTGAATTTCAAAGTTCCGGTGGGGAAAAAAAAATCACAGGGGCTGGGCTGATCTTATCTTCAAGTTCTGGACTTTGTGACGGCCTGGGTTTATAGTTCTAGACTTTGCGGTACTGGAAACATTTTTGATTTTTATTGTCCTGGGCTGTTCCGGGCTTTTCTGTACCAAATTAACCCGGTTTCTGGATCTGGACTTTACTATACGGCTCTGCTGCATAGATCTACTGGACTGATCTCCATACTCTTTATTCTGCAGTACTGTTCTACACCCTGTGCTGTACTGGACTTCACAGCTCTTCATTGAACAGTCTTGCCCTGAACTGGACCAGAAGATCCTGCACAGCTAAAAGATCACACCAAGAACAATAATCAAAGAGAAGCCAGTTAGAAAAAGGCCCCCAGTCCACCTTTCTGCTGTAAAAACCCTCCCAATATTACCATCAACGTGTTATCACTGCCAGTTCACACCTTTTCACAAGAGTCATGTGACAGCGCGGCACCTCGTGCCCGGGGCAAAGACAACATCTACACTGTCCCCTTTTCTTTCTCTGTTCGGTAAGTGTAGGGGAATGTTTCATTGGAGGAGATATAGGCATTGGAGGGTAATCGAGAGAACAAGATAAGCTAATGCCTTTCCCTAGGTATCTGGGTAATTAACTATTCCAGCTTCCTCTGCAAGAGGTTCATTTGACCATCCTGAGACTCAAACAAGCAATGTGCACGAACAGAGGTGAACAGGTCCCACCTAGGGAGCGGACCAGACTCTGTGCACACCGACAGCTCTCCTCCAACCCTTGCTCATTCACAACTCAGCCCAAACCGGAGAAGCCAGAGACTTTCCTAACGGCAACTCTGCAAATCATTTCGCAATAAGGCAACAGCCCTGAGCACCTCTGTGCCTACTGCTAGCTTCCCCGAAATGGGACAATCCTCTGTGCTGTGAGCGAGGGGGTCCGGAGTCCGGCTGCCATACCAATCGGGGAACACGGGACCGATATTCAGTTCCCAAATCCTCAATCAACCTCCAGGCCCATCGAACCAAAAATAAGTCTAGTGTTGTTGCTGCAATCGGAGGCACCGCGCCGTTGCCAGAGAGCCACACAGAGTAAAACAGAACAGCTCAGCCGATGCCTGCTGTTCTGTGAAACACCGCCCTGCCGCACAGCGACCCCTGTCCCAGAAGCACTGGGTGTCAAGATCCAGAGCAGCCAGTTCAGGCCTGGTTCCAGAAAGGCAACGACTTTCAGGTTGAATAGGATTCAGATTTAAACCTGCTTGTCAGGCAACTTATTAAATAATACAATTTGGAGATCAATGTGAATTGGAATCTGTGCACTCCTTCAGCCTTCGAGGACCAGGCTTCTGCTGTTTGAATGGGCGACTTGCTTAATTTAGCAGTCACACACGGGTGTTGCCAATCTTTAGAAACCAGTGAAGCCTAAGGCCCACAGGATTGGAGTTCTTCAGAAACAGGTCTGTAGAGCTGCTCTATGGCATCTACAGAGCACATCCTGTTAATGGGGCTCTGTACAAGCACATTACACAGCAAATTCTGCAAGTTGGGCGCAACTGCACACTTGAAATTCCACAGCACGCTTGTAGGCACTGATCTGCAATGCCATCCCCGCAAGGGGACAGTACTTTGACAATCCTATCCAGCCACGCAGGGGGAGAATATACTCGACTCCCACGGTGCCCAATGCGGCCAGGAAACGCTATCTGGCAGAGAGGCTATTTGGCACAACTCCAGTCAAGCGCAAAGAAGCACAACACAGTCCGGCCTCCAGCACTGAGGCCGGGAAGCAAAGAAAAGGAAAATAAAAAGACACCCCCCTCCCCAGAAGCGATGGTACCAGGAATCAGCAAGTGGGTTTGAGAGCAGATGCTGGCTGCACAGCAGGGGGCAGCTCGCCCGTCGGGCCAGGCGCAGCCAAGCGCAGGTGCGCGCAGACCTCCGGCACAGAGGCTGCACAGCGGCTACATATCGGCGCTTCAGACTGGACTTTATTTTAACACTTGTGCACATGATTCAGAGGGAGACTGCCAGGGCATCTCAGTCCCATCCCTGTGCTCAGTTTCTGGAAGCTCGCTGGCCTGCGCGGCCTGGGAACGGGCGTCAACCCCCTGCCCCCTCCCCGCTGGTCACTCACCTGGGCGAGACCACACCCCCTCGCCACACAGGTGAGGCCCGAGGGGGAGGCGCCATGGCTACGGCTCGCTCTCGGTGTTCCCCCATTTTAAAATCTGTGAGCTTTCCCCCCCACCCCCCCCGCATGTCATCATAAAAAGAACGCGTGAGCCACGAGGGGTGGCCGATTTGTACAGTTAAGGCATGTCAACGAAATTGGAAAAAAACAAAAACAAAAACCAAACATCTTACATTATTTACATTAGAAGCTCTTTCTTCTTCTTTTATGTACAATATGAGACACATCACAGTCCAGCTGCTGGCCCGTTCAGAGCCAGGAGGAACAGGGGTCCCCTGAGCCTGCCCACTCACACCCCGCACCCAGCCGTGCAGGGGGGCTGGCTGATTCGGGCTGACGGTTCGAGGCGGGGCCCTCCCTGGATCTCTGCACTCCTGCCCCGGCGGCGCCCCTGGCGGCGCCCCCCCCCCGGTCCCGGCTGTGTTTGGAGAAGAGGAAGGCTCGGCGCGGCGCGGAGACAGGGCCCGAGCTCCGCCGAGTCCGTCCGGCCAGGGGAGGGGCAGAGGGGGAGGGCACGAGGAAAAGATCAAATCAAATGAACCAGACTTTCCTGGAAAAGTTCCAAACCAAATCCAAACAAAAAAGGTGGGAGGGGGGATTGGAAAACAGGAATTCGGATACACTGGGATAACAGGCGGATGATCCCCGAACCCCCTCCAACCCCTCTGCCGACACCGTCACAGCTGCTCTCCGTTCCCCAACTCCAAAGAGCTGGGCGGAGACTTGCGGCCCGTCCTTCACGAAAGGGAAACGAGCGAAGGCTGAACGAGGGCGGTGCAGGGGTGCAAGCTGGGAGAGGCAGGAGGAGCGAGGAGGACATTCATAGTCTGTCCGCACGGGAGGTCGAGGGAAGGTCTTTCCGAAGCTGTGGGACATGCAATTCCTGCAAAAGGGATGAGAAACAGAAAAGGAGACGCGATTCAGAGACCGGGGACAGAAGCTCACAGTTCACAGTTTAATGATGGAGCAGCTACTGCCCAAAGAACTAGCGCTGCGCGTCCCACAGAAACACACCAGAATGATCTTTTCACTGCTCACATCATAGTTCGGAGTTAAAATGGTTTATTCGGCACTACAAGATAACAGGAGGAGAGACGCAGCTCTCACTGACAGCACTGAGAGATCACAGCAGAGTGAGCACTGACTGGAGGAGACACAGCTCTCACTGACAGCACTGAGACATCACAGCAGAGTGAGCACTGACTGGAGGAGAGACGCAGCTCTCACTGACAGCACTGAGAGATCACAGCAGAGTGAGCACTGACTGGAGGAGACACAGCTCTCACTGACAGCACTGAGAGATCACAGCAGAGTGAGCACTGACTGGAGGAGAGACACAGCTCTCACTGACAGCACTGAGAGATCACAGCAGAGTGAGCACTGACTGGAGGAGAGACGCAGCTCTCACTGACAGCACTGAGAGATCACAGCAGAGTGAGCACTGACTGGAGGAGAGACGCAGCTCTCACTGACAGCACTGAGAGATCACAGCAGAGTGAGCACTGACTGGAGGAGACACAGCTCTCACTGACAGCCCTGAGACATCACAGCAGAGTGAGCACTGACTGGAGGAGACACAGCTCTCATTGAGCCTCTCATTCTCAGTTCTTTACTCATCGTCAAACCGCTATTTGTATCATTTAATACAAATTCACCAGCACAGTCACTCCTGACTACTATAGACACTGCTAGAGCCACTGCTGTCCTTCTCCTCTCACACTCACCCTGAATTCACCAGCACACACACTGTCACACCTGAATGGACTGTAGACACTGCTAGAGCCACTGCTGTCCCTCTCCTCTCACACTCCCCCTGAATTCACCAACACACACACACTGTCACACCTGACTGTACTGTAGACACTGCTAGAGCCACTGCTGTCCCTCTCCTCTCACACTCCCCCTGAATTCACCAGCACACACACACACTGTCACACCTGACTGTACTGTAGACACTGCTAGAGCCACTGCTGTCCCTCTGCTCTCACACTCACCCTGGATTCACCAGCACACACTGCTGCCCCTCGCTTCCAATCTCCTCTAACTTTCCTTACCTTGTGTCTCCGACTGGTGTGTGGCCCCTTCTCTCCCTCCAATGCGCCGAAAATCTTCACTCCACCTCCCGCAGAAGAAGGGGGAAAAGTATAAAAAAAACTTGCTTGTGTTCCTCCTCCATTTGGCCAATTTGCTGAACAAACCAAATTTGAACGAAAACAATCCAGGCCAGTCAGGAAGATTATCCACAGCTTGAACCAGCATGTACTTTATATGATCTCCAAAATCCCTTCTGGTTCAGGTTAAAAAGTTTTTTTTGTCTCTAATAGAAGTTCCCGGGACACCCACTGCAGCGACACGGGCTTGTGATCCATGGGAAACGGAATGGCAAAGGTCTCCATCTGCCGGACACCCTCCAGCCATTTCCGGTCTCTTCCCGTTCACTGGGCTCGTCGCTGCTGTCCCGGCTCCCCAAACTCCCGCCCGGCCCTGTCCCGGATCGGCCTGGGAGGGAGCGGTCACGGAAAAATGTTGGGATGGGGCGGGCGTGTGTGTGTGTGTGTGTGTGCGTGTGCGTGTGCGTGTGCGTGTGCGTGTGCGTGTTGGGGGGAGGGGGGGGGCGTGCAGCGCTCTCGACTGGCAGAGGCTTCGAAAGAACGTTCGGAGCTCGTTTTTGGGGGTTCAGCTTCCAGAGCTTCCTTCATGGCTGAGGCCCGGCTATCCCCAGCGTTGTCCTTGCTAGCGGTCGCCGAGTCCGTCCCGCGGCCCCTCCCCCGCGCTGCGGAAGAGGGCGCGGGCGTCTGTCCCGTGCCTGCGTGAGAGAGAGAAAGTCTCGACCTCCTCTCTCGCCCAGCCCAGCGTCCGGTCCCGGCTGGGCTCCGCAAGCTTCTCGTCCGCCCCAGACGTGCCCCGTCTCCCGCCTTCTGCCAGCTTGAGAACATCCTCACAGTTGCCCCCGACCTGTTTTCCTCCCCCCAAGGAACGAAAGTGCATAGTGGGACGCCCCAGCAGGACCCGTCCAGGGGCATTTCTCCTCTCTCGGCCCCAAGGAAAACCGTGGAAAAATTCTTCCAATCGGATGATGGCATTCCCAGTTGTACACTTCCTCAGACAGCAGAGGCGCCATCTTCCTTCCTTCTGGGCCTTCAGCTCCTTGCGGCCCTCCACTCCCACCCACCTGTATTTTTTTACATTTTCTTTTTTTTTTTAGCAATATGGAAAAAAAATAAAATAAAACCAACAATCCCCAACAAAAATCATCGCCTGAAAAAATGAAGCAAAGACTTCTTTTCTGATTGAAGTGTCGTGTACCGGACAGATTCTCTCCTTAGTTTAAGCCGTTCGGCTTCTGTGTGTTTTTTTCCCGCTCTCTCTTTTCTGAAATTAACAGGCAGTTTAAGCCAAAACTGAAATGACAAAAAAAAATTAGCCATACAGAAAATCTTCACACTCAACGAACATAACACCCCCCCTCCCCCCAATAAGATTCCCACCCCCTCCCCCCAGAAAAAAAATCTTTCACAAGTTTTTGTAAAACCAGTTGTGTTGTGGTAAGCCCCTGTTTCTCTCCCCCTCCCCCCCACACCACTCATTCCTACAAAAAACTGTTTTCGGATGGGGATCTGGGGGGGGGGTGTTTGTCACATTGTAGGAACGGAAATGCCAACCCCCCCTGCCCCGCCACTTCCTCTTCCTGTTTCGAGCGCTTGTGACAGAAGAGTCCCGCGTGGATCAATCGCGCATGTGGGGGGGGGGGGGTAAGGGGGGGGCCCCATCAGATTTCCAGGAGGCCTGTAAACAACCACACACCCCCAGTGAGGAATACAGGTATAAAAAAACTGGTTTTGACAGGGTTCAGAAGAGGCAGTGTCTTCAACAGTAGCAGTCTGGTGTTCGTAGGTTTTTTTTAAAATTACTTTTTTTGTCATTTTGAGTTTTTTTTATACAAATAAAAAAAGAACAAAGCCTCCACCTTCCGTCCGATTCCTCTGTGAAATAATCCCCGCGTCCCGTCAGGTGCGAGGATCTGGGATCGTTTTTTCCTCCATTTCCGTTCTGTTTTGGAATACATTCAATGTTTTTTGTTTCGAAACAGAAAAAACACAAACGCACTTAGACGGGAGGCAATGAAGACTCATAGCAGCCTCAAAGTGCTCTGAATCTTAGTTCAAATACTTATCACTTTATATATATAATGGATATATAAAAAAGACAAAATTAGCATCGTCATCATCATCAATAGCAACAACAATGAGAGTAACACAATATACTAACATCTGCACATCTGGCTGTTTCTTAACACAGTTCAGATGTCTGTATCTTTTATAGCTCGGTAGAAAACCCACTCACACAAACATTCACTCCATTCCTTCATGCTCTCCAAGTTGCATGACAAATCGACAACAGGCAATATAAATCACATCCAAGAACTGACAACAAATGATTTTCTCTTTCAAGAGAGTCCCTGGACAAATATGGAGAACCACAAGGGCCAGAAGGCTGGAATGGGGAGGTGAGACGGCACACTTTCACTGCCCACAAAGCCAAGTAAAGACCTGCTTTCCACGCCAGAGGGAAAGAGCTCGAGAAATGAGAGAGAGAATCACAAGTCTTCAGACTCCTTAGGCTCCAGTTGAAGCTGCTGGGACGAATTCACAAACACACCAACAGAGAAAGGCCGATCTGGACAACACAAACAGGAACGCCACCCGGCACGAGGAGACAGCGCAGGAGTCTAGCTTACACCCACGCAAGCACTGATACTCACACAAACGCATGAAGAGGCGCAGTGTAGCCGGGGACACAGTCAGAGGCCGGGGACTGATGACCCACCTGCAGGTGGCTGCGCAGGTGCAGCTGGGCACACAAGCAGAGGCCAGGGACTGATTGCCTACACGCAGGTGGCTGCACAGACGCAGCTGGGGACACATGCAGAGGCTGGGGACTGAAGGTGCACACGCAGGTGGCTGTACATGCTGGAGCTGAGCCACATGTCCCGAAGAGAAATGTTAACGCAAGAGGGAAGCAGAACAGGTGTTCAATAATGAGAGGCAGGCTGGGACTAGGGCAACTGCCAGGGAAGAAGGAAAACATATTTATCCAGGGACTAAGAGCTGGTGATGAGAATGATGCCTTGTGCAATATTGCCCACTCTGCCTCGCGCACACACACAAATACAAAATCCTCACTTCAACAAAATGACAATAATGGCCTCTCTTCTTTTGATACATCTTGGTAAGCAATGAAAAAAATACATTGTGCAGACTAATGTATGACTCTGTCTCACACACGCACGCACTCGCACCGATATCCACCTCGACTCCACATCCATTTTTTTTTGTTATTTTTACATAAGTGCAAATCTTCAAGTTTCTTTTTAAATCCATATTTTTTTCAGAATAGCTTCAAACTTTTATATATATATAAACGTTTTTTTAAAAAACAAAAAAACAGTGTTTGTTTTTCAAGAAAGGATTTGTTTTCCGATATGAAAAAAAAAAATCGACCCTCCCTTTCCCCCCCAGCTACGTCCTGCAAAAACACAGACTATCCAGTTATTTATATATATGTATACACACACACATATATATATTCAGTCTCAAGGTTTCTAAAATAAGAAAACAAATGGAAAACCCGAAGCAAATCCCCTCTTAATAAAGTGCATTAGTTAGTTTAAGGTGCTTAATGTAGTAAGTGCCAGAGGGATCCCCTTCCTCTCTCAGTTCGAGGGGTGAAGAGAAGGCCCTAACTGTGGCTCCTAAAGGAACGAGTGGAGCCCCTCCCCACATCAAACCCTTCACCTCCACACCCCTACCTCTCTCTCCAGGGACCCCCCCGTCTTGCCCCGCCCCCCCTGCCCCCCGCCCACCCCCAGCAGTGCACATTCCTCAATCAGTAAGACTGATTTGACAAAAGGCAACAGGATCACTATTGCTATTTCAATAGTCCTCCACAGGCTCCATCTCACTCAGGCTCATTCGCTCTCCTGAACTGTGGAACGAGTAACCTGGAGAGAGAGAGGGAGACAGGGAGACAGAGAGGGAGGGGGAGAGGGGTGGACAAGAGGAGAAAAAGAATGAAAAAAATAGACATGACTTATTGTGGCAGCTGTATATATACAGCTACAGGCACTGGCCAAAACATTAGGACTCCCCCAGTCTAATGGACAGACTTGGTGCGCAGGGCAACGTGTAGTTGGGCTTGGAGTCCAGGAGAGAAGAGGTCTCACCTCCCAAGGCAGGAACAATCCCCACCCAAACCAGATCTTAACTGAATGTCATCCTACCAAAACACCTGCGGCCTCATCCCGCTCTGTTATATCAGGAAATTTAGAATGTCTTGCTGCTCACAGACGTCCAAAGCATAACTCAAGCAGGGGGTTCTAATATATCAACCAATGAGTCTCTCTAATATACTAGGACTGCAGTGCCTCCTTGTCTGAATAACATCTGGTCTGCAGTACTTCAGTGTGTATGGTGCCTTACTGCAGTGCCCCCTTGTGGCATCAGGTCTGAATAACATCGGGCCTGCAGTACCTCAGTTTAGTCTTACTGAAGGGGCCATGTGGGCCCCAATCCTAACAGACTGGGGCCACAGCAGCCCAGAGTGTACGGTGTAGCACATGGGCGGGGCGCAACAGTAGGCACTGTACCCAATATACTGGGGTCGGAGTGAAGCATCATGGTTTGCTTCTTCTTCATCTTGCTGGCCTGGCTGCCGTCGTACACCCCCGCCTTCCCGCTGTGAGCCGACTGAAACATGGACTGAAGACTGCTAGGGTTGAGACTGCGCATAGCATCCTGCAGAGGGAGAGGCAGGGGGGGCGCGCAGAGGAGCAGAAAGAGAGGGTGAGATGGGAGAGCTGTCAACACCCACTACACAAAAAGAAGTAAACAGAATTAAAAGGGAAAACGGAGCACAAGAAAACCAGAGAGAAATAGCGGCAATACCTGTAGAGGGAAGTTCATGGTCAGTCCTGCCACTTCTTTAGATAGCTGCAGAAACAGGATACAGAGGGGTCAGCACAGGGAGGTGCGGACACAATAACCACCCCCACCAGGAACAAGATGGCCGAGAATCACCAGCACAGACCCAGTCTGCAATACAGCACGGTTTCCTGGCTCTGCAGGCCTTAAAAACCGCTGACAATTCTGTAAGCCTTCACCGCTGCAGAGCTGGGAATCGGGGCGCGACTGGAACCCCTTCCTCAGCCCTCGCTGGGGGCGGGCGAGTGGGTTTAACGACTTCTGTTCCGCTGAACATACGGCCTGCCCACCTGCTGCTGCTGTCTGTGGTGATTGGCTTTCTGTTTGGCACGGCGCTCCAGGAACTGTTTGGCGAACTCTTTGGCTTCCACGGTGTCTCCCAGGTAGGAGCGGATGAAGTCGTGGACCTCGTACGGAGACTCCACCTCCTTCAGGTAGGACACGATGGTGGGGACTGGAGAAGAGGATTTCACACGTATGAGGGGCAGAGAGAAAGAGTGCGAAGGCAGCAGAGTCTGACAGAGAGGGGGAGCGGAAGCGTTACCGTCGGGGGAGGAGGAGTTGTTGGAGGAGGTATTGAGTGCGTGCAGCATCTGCTCGCACCAAGTAGTGAACCCGTCCTGCGGCTGCGGCTTCATGCCCTGCAATAACTTGAGCAGCTTCTCCTCCTCCTCTGTGCGCTTCCTTCTGTTCATCACATACTGGTCGCTGCATGGGAGAGAGAGCCGAGCACCGTGACTTTACCGGCACCCACGGCAATACACCGGGACTCTCACCGACACACTGGCACCTTGGGCAGTGCACTATCAATCTCACCGATACACCGTCACTCTCGGCAGTGCACTATCAATCGCACCGATACACCGTCACTCTCGGCAGTGCACTATCAATCGCACCGATACACCGTCACTCTCGGCAGTGCACTATCAATCGCACCGATACACAGTCACTCTCGGCAGTGCACTATCAATCGCACCAATACACCGACACTCTCGCCAGCACACTGACAGTCTCACCGATACACCTCTCGTCAGCACACCATCACTCTCCGATATATCAGAACTCTCGATGATACACCGTCAATTTTGGCAGTACACCATCACTCTGATCGATATATCGTCATCTCTCGTCAGTACACCGTCACTCTCACCGATATATCATCATCTCTCGTCAGTACACCGTCACTCTCACCGATACACCCTCGTCAATCTTGTCAATACACCGCCCACATCGTTTGTAACACCATTACTACACGCGACACACATCAATACACCATCAGTCTTGTTAACACACTGTCAACCTCGTCAATATACCATGCATCTCCTCATCTCATACAGCCCACTGTGTGGGAGAAAGACCTGTATGCTGTCTGTCTCAGCTGTCTTAGTGAAGACATGTGGGAAATGCTGTATGAGGCCTACCTGAGTGAGGGACTGCTGCGGCTATTCTTCAGACCCAGGTTCCTCAGTCCAGCCTGATTTTTCAAAGCCTCATCCCACAGGCCCATCCCAGTCTTGCCCTCCATCGCGCTGGCCCAGAGCGCAGCGCCATCCCCCCACTGACTCGCCAGGGAAGACACGCTCGGGCTGCCCATGGACAGACCTCCATGCTGAGGGAAGAGAGCAGAGAAGACAATGTCAAGATCAGGTCAAGATCATACACTTACAGTGACCCCTGATCCTACATATGTGCCTGTGCTATAGTGACCCCTGACCATACACACAAGCCCTCACACTGTAATGACCCCTGACCTGTACACAAGCCCCTGCAGTGACCCCTGACCCTAGACACACCCATTGTAGTGATGCTACATATGAACCCCACCTGCAGTGACCCCTCCCCTGCCATGACCCCTGACCTTAGACACAAGCTCAACCCTGCAGTGACACCTGACCCTAAAAGTGAGCCCCCCCCACTATAGTGACCCCCTGACCCTGCACATGAGCTACTCCCCTGCCATGACCCATGACCTTGCACATGGACCCTTGACCCTGTAGTGACCCCTGACCCCTGCAGTCTGCGCCCCAGTCGCTCACCGCTCTCTGCTGCTGCTGGGCCCGCTGCTGCTGCTGCTTGTGCAGCTGCCTCTCCGCCTCCTGCTGCAGCTCCAGCAGGCTCTTGCCCTGCTTGGGCAGGCTGGTCCAGGAGGACGGGTTCTGCTGCGAGGCAACGGCCACCTGCTGCTGGGTCTGCTGGATTAGCTTCATGATCAGCTCGTGCTGCCGGCACTGTGCAAAGGAGGGGTTTCAGAGTGGAGTCAATGTGGGTTGCACCTCAGAAGTGGGGCCCCGTCCATCCCGCCTGCCACCCATGACCCTGACCCCCCAATCCCAGAAATCCATAGGGCTGCTTCTCCTGCCTGCACATGCCCTGGCTGTCTGTCTGCACCTCTCTCTTGGAGCATGTGGTCCTGTCAGCTCGCCCCAGTTCTTATTTCTGTTACTAAGTTAATGTTCAGTCTAAAACCAGTGACTGCTTTCTATTCTCTCTTAGGGAAAACATCTGACCTTGACAGAGCTGAGAGCACATTTACTAATCAGCCCCAAGCAGAAACTGAATCAACCCACCTGTGATGAAGAACTCAGCTGGAGAAAAACCCAAAGAGACAATGTTGCTCCAGAACCACTGACCTAGAGCAGGAGTTCTGACCCAGTCTCAAAGCCCCCTTGCCCACTGGTTGCCATTACAGCACACTTGAAATCTGCATTTGCACCGATAGATAAATGATTTTCCACAGTCAGGTGGCAAATACCTGTTACCCTCTTCCACCAAACCGATATGCCAAGCCGAGGAAGGGGTCTCCTTCCTCGGCTTGGCATATCCACCTGCCCATCTCTTCTTCTTATCCCTACCTGTTCCCTCCGTTTCTGCTCATCCTGCCTTCTCTTCTCCTCCCTCCGTTTCCTCTCCTCCTCTTCACGCTTAGCCCTGAGTTCAGCGTCTCGCCTCTCCTGCTGGAGCTGGAGGGCAACACAGACGAGACATAGGGTCAGGCACCCAGTGGGGAAACCAGAGGCACAGAGGCAGAGGGGAAGGGCCATCCATCGGCCTTACAACCCCATGTAAAAATGTTATCTTCTCACTCTCCCATACCAGTGTCCTGACGACCTATTGCCCCCCAGAAATACAGGATGCTCATTGCTGGTGAGCCCAGGTGACACCATTTTATTCCCTCAGAGGCCACCTGAAATTCTGCAGCTTGAGAGGACAACCAGGTGATGAGCCCAAGGGCCTCATAAACAAAGTGGAACGGCCCCTTCCCGGATCCCCTGTGCTTTCAGGGCACAGTTTCATGCAGAAACCCATTCAAAGATGGCCAACACAAAGCTTGTGGTCAAAGAGAGATGCACAGAGCTCCACGAAAAAAAAAACAAAGAAAGACATGACGGGCTAGCCGGGCAGATAGGAATGGGCTGTAGAAGTCGGGCAGCACAGCTCATTCTCGGAGAGGAGGAGGAAGCCAGCAGGCAGCCCAGGGGGCGAACGTCCATCACAGATCGAGGGGGCAGTGAGTGGACACTACCTACCATCGACAACCCACTACTGTTCTAACAGGGGTTACGGAATGAGCGAGAGGAGGGGAGAGCTGCTTGTGGAACACATTCATTCATTTCTCACCACATCCCAGTCGCTCCCATGGAACTCGTTCAAGCTGGACAAGGGAAACAAACCAAAAGATTCTCACCTTCTGTCTCTCCAGCTGTAGCTGTTCGAGAGTTGGACCCTGAGTTGAAGAATTCATTGTTAAGTCCCATAAACTGGCTTCACCTCCTGGGGAGAGACCACGCGGGTGGGGAAAAGGGGAGATGGAGGGACACAGCATTAGTATGCATGAGCATGTCGGGAGCGAGTCAGGGGTCACTATCCTGGGTGTCCAGTCCTTGCGTGAGGCCCAGAGTCCAGTATGTCAGTATGTGAATAGCCTGTCGAGTCTCTGGTGAGTGTCCAGGGAGTGTGACAGGTGGGCGCTGCAGGCACAGACCTACCTGACGGCTGTGAAGCTGAGGTATGCATGTCCCACATGGACCCTGTATCTGGCACTGACATCGACCTGCTCATCGAAGGAATCATACCCTGCTCTCCGCACCTGGGACACACAGACAGAGGAGGGGAAGAGTTGCTGAGGAGTTCAGGCAGGCAGCAGGACGGAGAGTGAGGGAGAGGGTCAGTGTGCCGTTACCTGTTGATGAGCTGGAACAGCTGCTGCTGCTGGAGCTGCTGGAAGAGAGCTGCTGCCGCTGCCAGCTCCTGCTGTTTCTTCAGCCTCTCCTGGTCCATATTCCCCTGAAATACAGTCAGGGAGTCAACATCTCCTGGTCTATAATCCCCCCTGTAGCACACACACACCTCTCCTGATCCATAAACCCTCCTGTAACACTCACACACACCTCTCCTGGTCCATAAACCCTCCTGTAACACTCACACACCTCTTCTGATCCTTTAACCCTCCCGTAATACTCACTCACACACACCTCTCCTGGTCCATAAACCCTCCTGTAATACTCACACACACCTCTCCTGGTCCATAAACCCTCCTGTAACACTCACACACACCTCTCCTGGTCCATAAACCCTCCTGTAACACTCACACACCTCTTCTGATCCTTTAACCCTCCCGTAACACTCACTCACACACACCTCTCCTGGTCCATAAACCCTCCTGTAATACTCACACACACACACCTCTTCTGGTCCATAAACCCTCCTGTAATACTCACTCACACACACACCTCTCCTGGTCCATAAACCCTCCTGTAATACTCACACACACACACACCTCTCCTGGTCCATAAACCCTCCTGTAACACTCACACAGACACACACACCCCTCCTGGTCCATAAACCCTCCTGTAACACTCACACACACCCCTCCTGGTCCATAAACCCTCCTGTAACACTCACACACACCCCTCCTGGTCCATAAACCCTCCTGTAACACTCTCACACACCCCTCCTGGTCCATAAACCCTCCTGTAACACTCTCACACACCCACCTCTCCTGCTCCACACTCTCCTGTATTCCTGCTGTTAAATTCCTGCCCTGACACTGTCCTTTCACGCATGCAGCGGAAAGGCAGATCCACACGCAACAGAGAGAGAGATGCGGAGCCCCAGACGGCCCAGGTGAGGTCCTACCAGCAGGGGTGGGGGCGACGGACCAGGAGCGAAAGGCACTCGTCCCCACATCTTGATGACCTCTCCCAGCGGCTGGAAGCCCTCGTCGCAGCCGCGCTTCACCAGCAGGGTCATGGTGAAGTAGCCCGCCTGGAACCACTCCGACATCTCCAGCGTGGTGAAGGGGCCTGGGGAGGGGCAGGGAAGCAGGAAGCTACAGCCTGGAGCAGCGGAGGTTTTCACACAGGTAACACAGACACGCAGAAGCGCATCTCCTCCCCCACACCAACACTGCCAAGAACTTCTTACTTTTCTGAAAACCCTCTTGTACGTAAAAGGTCTTAGTATCTGCTCTTTGCATCTCGGAGACCCCCCCCCTGCACTGACCGGCCCGGGGGCCGGAGACCCCCCCGGTACAGTGTGTAGCAGTTTACCCTGTATCTCTCCCTGCGGGTCCTTGTAGAACCACTTCATGGCCGCCTCGTGCGACAGCGGCAGGGCGGCGGCAGTGTTCCTGCTCTCCTGCAGCGTCTGCGTGAAGCACTCCTCCTCCAGAGACGTGTCCTGGAGCGAGGCCACCATCTTCTCCGCCTCCTGCGCAAGAGAAAACCCGCGTTAACGTTAACTCCGTCTCCCAGACCACGGCCCATCACCACCGGGCAGATCTCGCACGCAGGGAGAGTCCGCAGACTTAACCCAGCCTCCCACGAGGTGCTGCTCTGTTGATCAGTAAGGGTTATAGTGGTTCCCTTCTGAGCTTTTCTCTCTTGATTTTCACCAGGACTGACACGAGACCTAGTTCTCACGCCACAGTGGCATGTCACTTGACCACCAGCTGTCAATAATAAATCTAAGTGACGCCAAAAACATTTAGGTCCATCTCCCGGCGACAATGGCGTGGCCAGGGGTCGCTGGCGGCTTGTGCAGCACACGGGTCACACGTCCAGGCAGAAACCCCTCGACCCACAGAAGACACGCAGGGGCGCCACAGCCCACCTACCTGTTGCAGGTGCTTCATCCCTTCATCATCCTCGGTGTCCCCTCCCTGAGGGAATTCAATAGCAGCAGAGGAGGAAGGGGGGGAGGAGGAGAGGGTGGAGGAGGTTCCAGGACTCAGCTGGGCAGTGCCCCCTACTGGCGAATTATCTTCACACAAAAACACAAGAGCAGAGTTTGACGTCAGTGGGCAGGTTTGGCCCTCGTGTCCCTGTACCTGCTGTTTAGACCAACAGTGGACAATACTTTATCAAATCAAAGTGACACCAAAAGCGTTCAGCATCCAAACTTGCATACCCTTACATGCACAGCGCGGGACGTTTCTGCCCACGCTCAACGCATTTCAAACTCACGGAACGGACCACGGCAGCACGCAGCATACTTGTGCAACGCAGTGCTCAACACCCCAGTACACTCCTCCTGCGGCCAGAGAGGCAGACTGACTCAAGGCCCCGCGGGACCCCCGAGGGCAGAACGGCACTCAACAGAGGCGGGCGCGTCCGTACCTTCGCCGCTCGTCTTGCTGGGTCTGGCGGGGTGCGGTCCCAGCCCAGGGGATGGGGTAGTGTCCGCGTCCGGAGAGGGCAGCCCCAGGGACGCGGGCTGGGCCTCTGTTACCGCTGGGGGGGTGCCGGTGGCGGGAGCCGCAGCGGCAGCAGCGTTAGCCGAGACAGCTGGGGGCGAGGGGGGGGCGGTGGACTTCACCTCTCCCTCGGACATCACCACGCCCTCCTTCGCTTCTGCAGAGCAGCGCAGGCGGGCCAGCGGAGAGAGAGGGGGAGAGAGTCAGCGGACGGCCAGACCGCCCTCAGCCTCTGTGAACAACACCCGCCTCCGCAATCACCCCACCACACTCCCTCCTCCCATGCAACCCCAGCAGAACTGGAAAGGAACTGCTCTCTCAGCCCAGAGGACCCCAGAGCTCTTCACATACAGGGGAGGACCCCTTCATTCACACAGCAGCCCACCGCACACCCCAAAGGGGAGCTGGGAGGAACTACTTCGCCAGCTGAAGTTAAGATGCAGAGGGGCCTGACTGGAGTGAGATCCTGCTTTGGGCCTGTACAAAGTCCTCATCCCTACTTTTACACATTGCCCCAGGATATTTAACGATCGAAGTTGCTGGGACTTCAGTTTAACGTCCCGTCTGCAGGACGGCGCCTCCTACAGGGCAGTAGGTCTAGAACCAGGTTCCGACGGGGTACTGGCTTGCCCATTCTCTTTCCGCTCATCTCTCTCTCATGCTCGGCGTGTACCTCTCTCTGAGCTGCTGTCCTTCCTCTCCCTCTCCTCGCTGGGCTCCTCCTCCTCCTCCTCCAGGCCCTGGAACTCCAGCTCCTGCTCCTCGGGGATCGGATCCTTCGAGCCCTTCTACCGAAACGGACGGAGAAAGAGGGGGAAGAGAGGTGTGGGGAAAGTCCGGCAGGAGGAGGACGGCAAGAGAGAAGGCGGAGGCCCCGGATACCTTAATGGAGAGGAAGGCCCCGGAGGAGTCGAAGGTGCCCATCTCCCCGTCCTCGTCGTCCGTGCACCACTCCGGCAAGCCGTCCCGCTCATCCTCCATGCTGTCGCTGCGGCGCCGCCCCTCCCCGTGCTCCCGGAAGTCGAAGTCGAACTTGCGGCGCCGCTCGCCGCCGTGCTCGCGCCAGCCCGCGGAGCGAGGGCCGCCGTCTGACAGGGAGCGAGAGAGAGGAGGAGGGAGGGAGAGCGAGGGGCAGAGTGAGACACCTACAGATAGAGCCACAGGCAGAGACCCAGAGAGGGGGGGAGGCAGGGAGCGACCAGAGATGCACACAGGTGAGGAGACGGAGAGCGAGAAAGAATTCAGAGCACTGCATTGACCGTCTCTGCATGTCCGCTGCATTCTTGCTGATGCTAGAAGCAAGCTGTATGCAGCACAGTATTATTACAGTGTGTGTCTACAGCACACAGTCAAGCATGAGTCAGTGCCCAGCTCAGGGGGCATGGCCTGTTACCAGTGTGTACCAGTGCCCACAGCACTGTGTAGTCAGTGTGTCTGTGACCACCGTGTACCAGTATCCACAGTACCCACTGAACCACACAGCCAGTGTTTACATGTGGCCTGCGACCACCGCGTACCAGTACCCTCCGCACCGCGTGGCCAGTGTGCCCATGACCACCGCGTACCAGTACCCACCTCACGGCTAGTGTATTCGTGACCACCGCGTACCAGTACCCTCCGCACCACGCGGCCAGTGTGCCCATGACCACCGCGTACCAGTACCCACCTCACGGCTAGTGTATTCGTGACCACCGCGTACCAGTACCCTCCGCACCACGCGGCCAGTGTGCCCATGACCACCGCGTACCAGTACCCTCCGCACCACGCGGCCAGTGTGTCCGTGACCACCGCGTACCAGTACCCTCCGCACCACGCGGCCAGTGTGTCCGTGACCACCGCGTACCAGTACCCACCTCACGGCCAGTGTGTCCGTGACCACCGCGTACCAGTACCCACCTCACGGCTAGTGTATTCGTGACCACCGTGTACTAGTACCCTCCGCACCGCACAGCCAGTGTGTACCTGTGCCCCAGTGACCAGTGTTACTGGTGCCCACCACACTATGTGGCCAGTGTGTGTCCGTGCCCTGTTACCAGTGTGTATTAGTACCCACCACAATGTGTGGCCAATGTGTAACTGTGCCCCCCCATGACCAGTTTATGCGTGTACCTGCCACGCTGTGTGTTCGGTGAGTGCCGTGCCCTGTTGCCACTGTGCACCGGTGCCCACCGCACTGCACAGCCAGTGTGTATAAGTGCCTGTAGCCAGCGTGTACTGATGCCCACCATTCCGTGCACCCAGTGAGTGCTTGTGCCCTGTGGGCAGTGTTTACTGGGCTGTGCTTAAAATGGCAGGTGTTTACCATCTCTGCGTGACCCGGCCAGTCTCCAGCTGCCCCCAGGCTCAGCGCCCTCCTCGTCCTCGTGCTCCTCTCTCAGCGTGCGCCAGTTCTCGCTGTCCGAACGCGTGTACTCCTTCCTGAGCCCAGGGCCCGCCTCCTCGAACCCGACACGCACTGTGGGGGTGGGAGGGGGAGAGTTTAATACGGCCGGCACCAACAGAGCAAGGGAACACTCTACAAATCAAGACCCTGGGCGATCCTCACCTCCATCTCTTCTGATGGGCTTCTCGAACCTCCTCTCTCCTCTGCAGGGGTGGAAGGACACAGCACAGAGTGAAGTTAGTCATTCTGCTTTCCACCAGCCCCCTGGGCTTTACCCGAGGTAGCAGCCCTGCAGTTTCTAAACTGGTGCTGTACTGCTGTATTCCAGTGCAACCCTGAAGCAGCCTACAGAAACAAGTCCGGCACCAGCGGGGCAGTGAGAGGCACAAGGCAGGACAGCATCAGTGGGTGCAGGAGTGTGAAAGAAGGAGTAAGGGAGGGATAGGAGGGGTGAAGGGTTGAAAGCACATGAGCAAAGAGCAAGGAAGAGGAAGAGAGGAGATGGCAAAGGAGTAAAAAAAGGGGAGAAATACCTGTCGTCCCAGCTCTGGCTGCGGTGAATCTCTCTCCCGCTGCGCCCAAATCCCACTTCCGGGTCTTCAATACTTCTTTGGTAAAATCCACTGTCGCCTCGTCCCCGACCTGCCCTCCGACAGATGGACAGAGCATTAGAGCAAGAACCAACACCTACACCGAACTCCACTGTCACTGCCTCCTCAGACTGCGCGTGCACGGACGCCACGAGTGCGCATGCACACTCATACAGGTACGCTCACACATGCACACACACAGATTCACAGACGCCACACGCATGCGGGCACGCTCACACATGCACATGTAGATTCACATAGACACTGCACACGCACGCACACATATACATTCTCACACAGATGCCACATGCATGCAGGCACTCACACATGTACACTCGCACATTCAAAATAGGATGCCACGAGCACACGCGTACATTCACAAATGGATTCCACTTGCACATGTGTACATTCACACACGAACGCCATACGCACGTGTGCACACACGTACATTCACACACGGACGCCAAACACGCGCGTGCGCGCGCACACACACACATACATTCACACTCAGACCCCAAGCGTGTGCACACACACATGCACACGCATACATTCACACACAGATGCCAAGGGGGTGCACACACATTCACACTCAGACCCCAAGCATGTGCGCACACACACATGCATACATTCACTCAGATGCCAAGCGGGTGCACACACACATGCACACGCATACATTCACACACAGACGCCAAGCGCATGGACACACACACACCTACATTCAAACACAGACGCCAAGCGCGTGCACACACATGCACACATTCACACACAGACGCCAAGTGGGTGCACACACACACATGCATACATTCACTCGGATGCCAAGCGGGTGCACACACACATGCACACGCATATATTCACACACAGACGCCAAGCGGGTACACACACTCACACAGGGTCACCACACGCATGCAGGCACACTCACACGTACACATTCAGACAGACGCCATAAGCTTGCACACACACTCACACGTACACATTCACACAGATGCCACACACACTCACACGTGTACAGTCATGCACAGACACCAAGCACATGCACGCTCACTCACACATGCACACATGTCCATTCACACAGACGCTGTATGCGTGCATGCACACTCACACATGCATTTGTGTACATTCACACATGGACACTAAGCATGTGCACGCACACTCACACATGCACACGTGTACATTCACACACGGACACTAAGCATGTGCACGCACACTCACACATGCACACGTGTACATTCACACACGGACACTAAGCATGTGCACGCACACTCACACATGCACACGTGTACATTCACACACGGACACTAAGCATGTGCACGCACACTCACACATGCACACGTGTACATTCACACATGGACGCCGCACACTCACCATGCACACAGACACACAACAAACAATCAGCAAATATGGGAGAGAGGACAGTTTGGCACTGGTTCTACTGAACCTCCTGAGGAATGTTTTTTGTGTGTGGTTCGAGTGGCGGCTCGATGTAAAAGTGTCACTTGGGAGTAAAACTGAGTTCAAGAAATTGAAGCCATTGAAGCAAAATCGGAGAAAAAGATCACAGCGATGAGCCTGGTAGCAAAAACCTCCTTCTGGACCAGGATTTTCAAACAGGCGACCCAGGATGGTGACTGGGGATACTGTGCTGTAGGCACAACCATCCTTCAGAAGAGATATTTACACAGAGGCCGCGATTACTTGCTCATTAAAGATCCCAGGGCGGTTCTTAAGAGGGGGACCGTTAACTCCTGGGTCCTGACCCTTTCTGGCCTTTCTGAGCTAGTGTATCAGTTTCTATCCCCTCCCTCTGACTTGTGTGCAGGGGGGCCATTGGTGCACCATGGATGCTGTGTGGTGCGTCTACCTACCCAGGTGGGGGCAGCACTTCACTAAGGAATGAAAAGAGCCCCCCCCACGACCACATGTGAAAGCTCTTTAGGGTGTTCAGGGATGAAGAGCATAAAGCAAATGCCCCCCAAAAAACACAAAACAAAAATAATGCCACACGATAAACCTACAAAAACCATCTACTGTAATGAAAGATAGTGAAAAAACGTCATCAACACTGCGCTACTCCACACTAATCAGTCAGCTCTCACCTCTGCCTCTGGTGCTGCCCCTTCCTCTGGCCACACCAGCTGGGATTGCTCCACCTTTTCCCATCAGCCTCAGCACCGCCACACTGTTCACAGACATGGAGAAGTTTCTCTGCAAAGACATATGGATTAAGACTGTCAGACCGAGCCTTTAACAGCACTGGGTCTGTGTTATTATGAATGGGCTCAACAGTTGGGCAGCACGATGGTACAGCGGCGAGCACTTCTGCCTTGGTGCCCTGGGGCCCTGGGGTCAATTCCAGACCTGGGGTGCTGTCTGTGTGGAGTTTGTACGCTCTCCCCGCATTTGCGTGGGTACCCTCCGAGTGCTCCAGTTTCCTCCTGCTCACTACTTTAGACTTCAATGAAGTTGCTTTTTCGGTCACTTGTGAGCGTCAGGAACTCCTAATGTCAGATGTACCATTTCCAAAGGCTGGAGCGCACAGGACTTTATACAACCTGACTTCAGCTCGCTGGCTGTTATTTCTGATCAAGCAGTTCTAGTAGGTAGTCAGACGCACGTGGGGGTGACTCGGTATCAGACACCACCCCCAAAATAAGCATTTCTTCCTGCTGCAGGGCCAACCGCTGAAACTTCAGGCTCCCCACCTGAACACAACTGGTAAACAGTACCCAGTACTAAGCACTTCTGATCTTGTAAGACCTAAGAGCACGTTTACCAACCAGCCTGTGATGAAGAACTCGGCTGGAACAAAACCCGGAAGACAGAGCGTTCCTCCAGGCCCGGGACTGGGAAGCACTGCAGCAGGGACTTCGGCAGACACAAGCAGCATGTCTGTTTGTCTGTGCTTTAGCACCTCCATCTCCTGCCTCAGATTATCCCAGTGAAGTCAAGATCCCAGCGTGGTTCCCATACCACACGGCGGCCCCTGGGGACCATGGGCTTCCCGGGAAAAGGAGGCTGGGGCTCTCCTGCCTCACCTGCTCCTCCTCTGTCAGAGGCACCAGGGCCAGGGGCTGGAGAGGCTCCTCCTGGAGAATAGCAGCAAACTCCTTATCCTGCATCTCCTCTGGGACCTGGAGAGGGGACCGGCGCACAGGCCAGACGAGGGCAGCGAATGAAACAGGGGAAGAGAAGAGACGGGAGGGGAAAATATGTTAGAGGTATGGAGGAAAAGAAAATAAGAAAACAGGGCGACGAGGAGTGCTGTCAGAAATTTAGGAAGCCCAGATGATGACAGTAGTGCTTGTTCAAACCGGCTGACCTGAGCTCCTACTGCCCTATAGTGTGAGTGGCCAAATCAGCGAGACTGCAGGTCCAGCCCTCACCTTCTCTTCTTTAATGTAAAGTGCTAACATCTCCTCTCTGCCGTATCGGTACTCCGCCAGCTTGTACTTTGGCATCGCGGGAGAGGGGGGAGGTGACGTCACACTCCCCCCACTGGACAGTGCACGGAGCCTAGGGAGAGAGGCAGAGAGGGGTGGGCGTTAACATAGACACACTACATATGGAAAGAATAACTGCTAGAGATGGCACTGGACACTACAGTCCATTAACACTGCACTGAGATAGAGGGGTTAATACAGACACACTGGACACTACAGTCCATTAACACTGCACTGAGAGAGAGAGAGGGGTTAATACAGACACACTGGACACTACAGTCCATTAACACTGCACTGAGAGAGAGAGAGGGGTTAATACAGACACACTGGACACTACAGTCCATTAACACTGCACTGAGAGAGAGAGAGGGGTTAATACAGACACACTGGACACTACAGTCCATTAACACTGCACTGAGAGAGAGAGGGGGGTTAATACAGACACACTGGACACTACAGTCCATTAACACTGCACTGAGAGAGAGAGAGGTTAATACAGACACACTGGACACTACAGTCCATTAACACTGCACTGAGAGAGAGGGGTTAATACAGACACACTGGACACTACAGTCCATTAACACTGCACTGAGAGAGAGAGGGGTTAATACAGACACACTGGACACTACAGTCCATTAACACTGCACTGAGAGAGAGAGGGGTAATACAGACACACTGGACACTACAGTCCATTAACACTGCACTGAGCGAGAGAGGGGTTAATACATTCACACTGGACACTACAGTCCATTAACACTGCACTGAGAGAGAGGGGTTAATACAGACACACTGGACACTACAGTCCATTAAAACTGCACTGACAGAGAGGGGTTAATACAGACACACTGGACACTACAGTCCATTAACACTGCACTGAGAGAGAGGGGGGTTAATACAGACACACTGGACACTACAGTACATTAACATTGCACAGAGGGGGTTTGGTATACAGACACACTGAACACTGGGCACTGAATTTAGAGAACATCTCCCTGCCCCCCCAAGCAGCACCGTACCATTCTGGTCCGAAGTTAAGTGTCTCAGCAGTCATTGTCTTCTCCTCCACAGGGTGCTGACGTACTGATATTGAAGGAAAAAAATAAAAATGATTAAAATGGGCTTGCTGGCTCAACATTGATGTAATCATGGCAGAATTCTGCACACCATTTCCACCCCTGTCCTATCCCAACGCTAACGAGAGACGTGCCACTCCTCCAAGTGGCGCCAGCTCTCCTGTGGGGCCCCTGGCAGGGAAAGGTTGAGACATTTCATTGCCAGCAACTACTGCTGCACGCCATATTGTTGTGCATTTGATACATAAACTTTGATTTGATTTGAGACTGGCAGGGGAGCAGCACCCTCCTCCTCTGAGGTGTCTCCCCGCTGCCTGCGGGAACAGGGGGTGGCCTCTGCAGGCAGGTCACACGGGCGCTCCTGTGTGTGTGTGTGCCCGCGCGGTTCTTACCCTGTCCAGCGGAGAGGAGAGCCAGGGCCTCGAGGTTGTGCTGCGAGGGGGGAGGCAACGAAGGCAGCGTGGTTCCGATGCCCGGGTGAGAGACGGAAGGAGGGGGACCCCCCACAGGAGAGAATAGCTGCCTTAGTGGTGGGGGGCGGGGGTGGGGTGGGGGGGAGTGGGGAAAGGAGGAGAGAAAAGGGGGTCGCCGAGCGAAGGCCAAAAAACTGAAGCCGAGAAGGGGTGGAGACGACGGGCAACACCAAAGTAACGACCAGAAGCAGAGCAGTGCTGCCCTACCGAGACGAACTCAGACCTGAAGTGGTGGGCGAGTCTGTGGGGGGTGGGGGGGAGCCTGTGTATGTGCGTGTGGGGTGGGGGGGGGAGGGCGTGTGGGGGGGGGAGGCGGCGGCGCGTTGGCGTCTCTCTCGTTGTCCTGCGTCCGGCCCACTTCTCTCTGGGATGCGCCGTATTCGCCTCTCTCCTCGCTCTTCTCCCAGCGTGGTTTCGGCCGCCTGCTCCTTGTCTCCCGAATTCCTGGAAGGAAAGAACAGCAGGCGGTGGGGAGGGGAGCAGAGCAGATCCGACCAGGAAGGGGAAGGGGAGAGGAGAGCTTCAGGACTGCGCGGCAGGAAAGCCACTGGCAGTGCCAGCACGAAGGGCACGCCTGCGGTCAGGTACGCACACGAGGCTCAAAGAGAAACGGGAACCCGCGGGGCTCACTTGGGGTGCTAGCGGCTGAGCGATCCGGGGTGCCAGCGTGGTGAAGGCGCCACGGTCTCTTGGGAACTCCAGCTCCACAAACAGATGGATCCAGAATAAACCCCACTATCGAACGGTTTCAATGCAAACATCGAACCCAAAACAGGAAAAGGCGGAATGTCAGCTCCCCAGAGGGCAGAGAGCAACGGAGCTCGGGGGGAACGACTCCCCGACGCTGGCGGCACTCTGAAATCACGGGCACCACAGCCAGCCACAAGGGCGGCGCTGCTGCGCGCCAATCTGAGAATACTCCAGCAGCCACCCTGCAACTCACAACTGGAAACCCACTGGAGCTCAGCAGGTGTGAGCCTGGTCAGTACCTGGATGGGAGACCTCCTGGGAAAGCTAAGGCTGCTGCTGGAAGAGGTGTTAGTGGGGCCAGCAGGGGGCGCTCAGCCTGCGGTCCATGTGGGTCCTAATGCCCCAGTATTGTGACAGGGACACTATACTGTAAACAGGCCCCGTCCTTCGGGTGAGACATAAATCCAAGGTCCTGACTCTCTGTGGTCATTAAAAATCCCAGGGCATTTCTTGAAAACAGTAGGGGTGTTACCCCGGCGTCCTGGCCAAGCTTCCCCCTGGCCTTTACCAATCATGGCCTCCTAATAATCCCCCTCTCTGAACTGGCTTCATCACTCTGCTCTCCTCCCCACTGAGAGCTGGTGTGTGGTGAGCGTTCTGGCGCACTATGGCTGCGGTCGCATCATCCAGGTGGGGCTGCACATTGGTGGTGGTGGAGGGGATCCCCATTACCTGTAAAGCGCTTTGAGTGGAGTGTCCAGAAAAGCGTTATATAAGTGTAAGCAATAATAATTATTTTTATTAATAAATAATACTCCGGCAAGCTCAAGCCCACTTTTCTTCAGAGGCTCTGTGCCAACTCGGGACTGGCATTCAGTGGGGCTAATTCAGTGTGGCAGGAACCATACTGGGTCCAGGGATCCGGGATCGGTGGTCTGCAGAAGTCCAGCTGGGCTCGGATCAAGCTCGGACCATCACTGGCCATGCAGCTCAGGGCCACACGCCTCCTGCCCTCTCAGAGCGATAACCGAGTTCTCTTCATCCCTTTTACTCCTGACAATGTAAAACAGTCCACTATTCTGCCCAGCAGAAGGCCCAAGGCCAGCCAGCTGCATTCAAGTTAATGTAGTATCTAAAAGACACGAGCTCAGGCTCAAACCACTGTGACAGCTCCTGTTGTAAATGGCTAATTTTTTTACCACTATTTTGGCAGCATAACGGACTCCCACTGGACTGCAGTTTGATCCACTGCAGGGTTTAGAGTGTGTCAGACTCAAATGACACAACTGGGCCAGGTCTGGCCAATTACAGGAGGCTCTTCTATAAAGGCAACAGCAGGTGCTGGAGCATTCAAGCGGTCAATTTGCCAGTTCTGTCCCTCTCCTCTCACACTCACCCCGAATTCAACAGCACACACACACATTGTCACACCTGACTGTACTGTAGACACTGCTAGAGCCACTGCTGTCCCTCTCCTCTCACACTCACCCTGAATTCACCAGCACACACACACACTGTCACACCTGACTGTACTGTAGACACTGCTAGAGCCACTGCTGTCCCTCTGCTCTCACACTCACCCTGAATTCACCAACACACACACACATAAACTGTCACACCTGACTGTGCTGTAGACACTGCTAGAGCCACTGCTGTCCCTCTCCTCTCACACTCCCTCTGAATTCACCAGCACACACACACACTGTCACACCTGACTGTACTGTAGACACTGCTAGAGCCACTGCTGTCCCTCTCCTCTCACACTCACCCTGAATTCACCAGCACACACACACTGTCACATCCTGCTGCGAACTGTAACACAGCAGACACTGATAGAACCACCACTGACAAGAAAATATGAACATTTCAGTCTTAAAAAACTGTGCTTTGAAGTCTCATGGTATTCTCATCATCATCTCAATAGTTACCCTCCTCCAAAGCAATGCCTTAAAGAAATGAACAAAACACTCTGAACAGACAAAATCATACAAACGTGCCTTAAAGTAAAGTACTGAACAGCTGAAAAAGAAACTCAATCCTCCCCCTAAAGGCAACACTGCTTTGTTGCTGACCAGCCCAGCTCCAGATCCGGACAACTATACTGGTTTAAACCATCAGAGAGAACAGTGTGTCACTGGTCCAGGCGGAGACCGAGTAATGAAGAAACCCAGGTCTCAGTGCATCACTTTCGTGAGTGCTCGGTCACCGAGGGGCACCTAACTCAGGATTTCATCGCAGCGCAGGGCCGTCCACTTTCCAATAAGTACTGAATCGACCCTTGATTGCTGAATTCGCTCCGATCGATAACGAAGGATCAGCCGGAGAGTAGGCTTTAATGAGATAAGATAGATCAGATTTTTATCGTCCCCTGAGGGATTTTTTTTTATGGATGACGGGGAGCGCAGGTGCCGGGCCTGACAGCCCCCTGCCAAAAACAACGTCCGTGCGGGACCAGACCTCCACGGACCGCACGCAGAAAATCACCCAGCTCCCTGAACCACAGGCCAGCGCCAGCTCGCAGGGATCGGAGTGCGCGCACTGCCCTGCGCGGTTTTAGCGCATCCAAACAAAACTTCAAAACACAAAAACTCGCCGCCGCCACCACAAACCCGTCTGCACCTTGGTACGGTGACAAGCACCTCAGGGGGGACAGTCCTAGCTTGCGGGGCGCTGCACGGCGCCCCCCGAAAACTGCCCGTCCCCACCCCACACGCCAGGCTCCCGGACCCACTGCGCGGCTGCAGTCCGTCACCTCCACGGCGTCAGAACAGGCGCACCATCGGCACCGTGAACACCGACACGACCCGCTCTGCGCTCACGCCGCCCCGCCAGCCCTGCCGCCCGGTCTTGATTAACGCATGAGCGGCGCAGGAAACGCAGCACCACCTTGTTACAACACCAGCACCGATGGCAGAAGCAGCTGCAGCTGCGGCGACGTCCCAGCAGCGGCCTACCCTGCGCGGTGCAAAGCGACGTTACTGAGGCTGTCGTGGGAGGAACAAACTAAAAACAAACAAACCCGTGCAAGTTCCAAAAAAGACGGGTGTCGCACAGCTGTGCACGCCGGGCGATCCTGCACCGATCCAGCCCCCGAGATTCCCGGTCGGGAGAGAGGGGGCCCGACGCTGCAGGCCTTCCAGCAGGGAGGGGGAGGAGGAGGAGGAGGAGGGGGGGGGGGCGGGGTGTGAGAGGCACTGACCCCCTCCCGCCCACCTCCCCTCCCCGCCGGCCGCCCCTCCAACTCTACCCCGCTGCTCTCGCCGCGGCCTTCACCTGCTCTCGGTCTTTCCTCCTGCCCTTTCATCCCCACGACGAGGCGAAAGAAACCCTCAATCCGCGCAAGACTTAGAGCCCCCCAAACAGACAAACCGCACCCCTGTCGCTTACACACACACCTCCTCCTAAAAAATACAGTTAAACCCGGGAAGAAGCAAGTCTGGCGCTTACCTGCGTTTTGTTTATGTTCCCGACTTGAGTTTTTTAAATGTATTTCTCTCTCCTTGAATTATTTTGTTCGTCTTCTTTCCGCTGTCTCGATTTTTTTTCCTCCGCCGGATTACTCGCTGCTATTATTATTAATAACTATTATTACTACTGTTGTTTTAAATTCTATTTTTAAATGCAAGTAGTATCCAACAGTCGTTGCGCGTTTGTCGCTGTGCTCGCTCGCTCCTTGTTTGTGTTTTAAAAAAAGATGGCCGTCCTACTCGCGCCACGTGATAGGGGAGCTCGAGAAGCTGAGTTTTTCCCCGAACCACAGAAGTCGCCCCCTGTCACGTGATATATGATCCAGCAGGGTTGGAGGATGCCGCGCGGCTCCGGCTTCTAACTCTGTTTTTTCACTTAATGCGCCAGCATAATGTGTGGAGTGCTGTTCATGTGGACCCCTTAACTAAAGCCAGCTTGCAATGAAAAACACGAAAGGCCCTCCAGGACCAGGACTAGACAGCTTGCTTTAAAGAGACCTGGAGAGACTGCAGACACATTGACCCCTCCAGAACCAGGACTGGACAGCCCTGCTTTAAAGAGACCTGGAGAGACTGCAGACAACTGACCCCTCCAGGACCAGGACTGGAAAGCCCTGCTTTAAAGAGACCAGGAGAGACTGCAGACACACTGACCCCTCCAGAACCAGGACTGGACAGCCCTGCTTTAAAGAGACCTGGAGAGACTGTAGACACACTGACCCCTCCAGGACCAGGACTGGACAGCCCTGCTTTAAACAGACCAGGAGAGACTGCAGACACACTGACTCCTCCAGGACCAGGACTCGACAGCCTTGCATTAACTGTACAAGAAGCCTTTTCCTTGCTCTGCAGCAGGTGAAGGTTTAAAGGGACCTGCAAGCCCCAGAGCTGGGCGCCTCTGATTTAAATACACCTCTTTCAGCAGCATTCAGGGCAGAGAACGGATGACATATCTTCACACAAAGGACAGTGGGTTTCTGGAAAACGTTGCCCAAGAGCTCTGTTGAAGCTGATTCCCCTGGATCTTATAAGAAAGGGCTGGATAGGATTTGTGGCTCATTAGCAATCCAATTAGCACGAGGGGCAGAGGGGCCTGCTCACTTTTGTAACTCTTTGTATGCACTTGTGCGCTTGTGAAGTGACCCTCCTGTCAGCTGGGAGAACGTTGTGCAAGTCAACTCATACGCTTCATTCCTCCTTCGCCTCTGCAGATCTGGAAACTCCCTTCTGGGACTATTGGAAAACGCGCATGGCTGCGTCCATCACAGGCCTGACCAGGTGGTGCTTGCATGTTCTGCCTCCGGTCTGGTTTCTGAAAGGTCACTCTCAGGTCACTTTCCCGCCTCCCCTCTCATGCGTGAGCCTGGGTCTCGTCTCTCTCACACACAGCTGGTTTCCAGACACCGGGCACTTATAAAATCCACCTCCATAGCATCGGCTTAAACTTCCTCCTCTAGATGCCAGAGCAGCACATATTTTTAGGGAAAAAATTCAATATGTAGCTAAAATAACTTTAAAAATCCATCAGCCATTGTATGAAGTTCCATAATTCAACACTTTTATGCCACATAGAGGTACTTCTTGCCGTTTCAGATGGCTATTGGACTTCAAACTTAAATCAATTAAGTTTTTCAGGGGGTTCACATACTGTATCTATATATAGACGCTAACTCCTCGTTGTCATGCATTTGTTGGTCGCTGTGGCGTCCGTCTATTAACGTTGTCCTACCGGGGCTTTCCGCCTTTCCGGGTCGGACCAGTTCAGCGGTGTCGCTCTAAAACCCTTCCTTCTCTCTGCATGCGAAGCCCCAGGACAGGGAGCCGAGACCGCTGTCCGGGTCGCAACAGCACGAACGACACCACCG